>NC_071571.1:126706955-127906955 GCF_024509145.1 Vidua macroura
ATTTCTTAACTATCTTAACCTGCTTACATTGTAAAAAAACTGCTATAATGCTTTCTTTTATGGATTCACTTTTTCTTGTGATCTTTCTGCACAGATAATGAAACTTGGAGGTAATCCAAATGGAAAGTTGTCATCCCTAGACCCAGACTGTAGGGTATTAGTAGAAGCTAAAAACTGCACAAATCTCTGCATTTTGTATTTTCATAGCACTTACGTCTCTATATTGATAATTTTGAAGTATGAGAGTAATACATCAGGAACCGATACTAAACTGTACCTTTATTAATAGAGCTACAGAAGTTACCAAAACGTACATTAAAGGATTGTCTACAAAATCAGAGATTTTCAGTTCAGTGGAAGATTTTGGGATTTATTTAATGTCGAAGATCTCTTTGATGGCAGTGAATCATACCTCTCATTCCATTAGGTGTGCAAATTTGAAATTAGCTTTTCTATCTTCCTAGAGAGCTTGAAATACTAGTAAATTAGGATTGATGTGGCAAAGGGGGAAATTCTGACACTGACATACATTAACAGTTACCTGTTATAAACTATGAATCTACAATACAAGTTTCAAGCCACATATAATTTCCAGAAAAACATTACTACGACAAGCTTATGGATGACATCACCAGAATTCTGCTGTGCATGTAAATACGATACACTAGACAACAGTCTTTGATAATGAATAATGAGAGCTCTTTAATGATGGTTTTTCATTGTCTTCCACTTGCAGTACAGAGTATTTTCTCCTTCTCAGTTGAAAATTTGGTCCCTGGCGTGTGTCAGCTTTTCCCATGATCCCTCTACAGACTCCCAATATACATAATTTTTTATGTCCCTGTGAAATGTTTGTTGGATCCCCAATGAAGATCTTAGGAAAGTCACCTGAAACTGGGATGAGCAAAGCGCAGTGGAAAATTCCATCTATAGAGATACATTGTTCAACCTTAAACTGCACAATTTAATATTAAGATTCACAGTTATATTAAGATGCACAGTTCAGTATTAATTTAAGAATCTGCAATGTTAGACTTTGAAATTTATTTTTGAAAGCTCCCTCAAACTGAGGAAAAAGCATTTTATTACAGCTGCCAGTTCCTACTACATTTAACTCATTTTCTTGTCTCAAAGTAAAGAACAGCAAGAGTACCACACATACAGCAATTATTCTCTGAGATACTATATCACAATTGTATTGAAAACAGTATAGAAAACGAGTGAGGAAACATATCTTTGAAAGCATTGTTTCTAAAAATCACAAAATTGCTGTCAAACATATTTCAGTAAGCAGTAAATGAACCCTGCTTGCACCATAAATCATTAATGTTTAATCACCAGCCAATGCCTCACTAAGCTCACTGGCATGGAAACTCTAAGATACTCAAAGGATAGTTCTAGCAAATCTGGCATGCATGGTTGGCTTGCGTGCTTAATTACTGTTTATGCATTGGCAGTATCCAAGCAGTTGTATGTAATAAATAGAACACTGTCACACTGTCCAGATGGTTTTAGATTCAGGGCCTAGGGAGTATGTTTGAAGATTACAGGCCTGATTTACTAACAATTCACACCAGCTCAATTGCTGAAAATCATGCTAATAGCATACGTTTCAGCAATTTATTCAATGCAAAAATAAATATACTATTAATGACTATTTAAAAAACTACTTTATATTCTAGTTAGCCATTCTTTGCAAGAGATACAATAATTTTATTTTAGTTTGAGACATTCAACAGCTTTATTTCTTCAATGTCCTGTAGGTTTGAGATAAATGGTTTCTTTTACACAGAACAAGAGTGCCCAGCAGAGATTATCCAAGCTATCTTTGAAAATTATAGTTTCAGTATTAGAACGAGTATAGGCACTTTAGTGTGGTGATCTGCCTGAATAAATTTACACTGTCAAGAATTAGAGGCAAAATTACATGTCATCAAATTAAAAATGGAATTTTAATTGTTTCAATCCTCACTTATGTATAAATAAGAAGCCAAATTATACTATCACTTTCAAGGTGTCAAGAAAACCACAAAAAAACCCCAAGTAGATAACTTTAAGAAGTATTGTCTTTTTAATCTCAAAACAGTATTTGACCCAGATTAGTGAAATTTCTTTAAGTAGTTTTCATTTGGAGAATAAGAAAGAGGAGAGAAAAGGAGATAAATTAGGAGGAAAGAAAGAGATTGGGAGAGAAGATGTACTTTTATGTAATAAATTAATGTTTAGAAATCCTTCCATAAACCAAGAATATGGGCAACTTGAAATCAAATTTTCATCTCTTTGAGAATATTTGAAGTCAACTCTTACTTTTCACAGGAAAGTCCTATTTTAAAGACTATATAGGACAGTCGCTCAGGATGGAAATGGACAGAGCTGGGATTTATCCCCTCCACATAAACTGGAAATGACATGTGATTTTCTTTGCAGGACATGAACAAAAAAAGAGTATGTTAGCAGCAGATAACTGAACACAATTAGAGAGATGAAACCAAAAAGACTGATTAAAAGGGTAACAGTAATATTTTCCCCCTGCTTATGAGGGGAATTGTCAATCTGATCAATTGTCTTGGTAAATGGATTATAATTTAAAGTTTGGTTTTGATTCAAAAGAAAGCACTCTAAAAACCAAATCATAGACCATATTTGGTAATCATCAGTCACATTTCATTGTGTTTCAGAAAAAAATCCAAACAAAGGGGTTGTACCTGAAGTATTTCAGTATTACATCCAAAATAGGATTTATGATTTACAGCCTACTTCTAATGTGCAGTTCAGTTGAGGTTAAAAGATATATCTGAAATCAACAGGAGAATAACTGCATCTCCACTGGCTGCACAAGGGTTCTAGCAAAGTCATTCAGCTGGTGAGAGGTATAGGTTTTTCAGCCACAGCCAAAATATATCCCAAAGAAATAACTCTCACTAGCCCAGTGTGCTGATTTTAACACCAGTAGGGAAATTAAACTCCAAATAAGTCACTCCCTTTCCCCTGTCCCTTTCAGTAAGGAAGGGACAATAAATAGGAGATTATGAGTTGAAATAGCAATTTACTAGAAGCATAATAACAGTAATGTGGCAAGGAAAGCTCCTGAAGTTTAACATTCCCTCCCCCAGCTGAAAACCACTGGAAAACAGAGACAAACCAACCCCAGAAGCTGGTTCATCCAGATAGCAGCTGTGTAGCCACTGGCCAAGCTTGATTCACACATACAGACTAAAAACGTCACCATCTTTCTCTGTAACCAGGATACCTAGGAGCCACCTCTTATTTTTATTTATATTAATGCTGTACCAGTCATGTTCTGCTACTGACTACGGGGAACTGTATTTCAAAATTAAATAATACCTACATCATTTTAGATTCTTGATATAGAAACTGTATTCATAAGTCTTCTTACACGTTAGACTTACTGGTTTTTTTTTAAAGTTATCACGGAAAAGGAAATAATATGTATATTACTTGTATTCAGTGCTTCATCTTGATTAGTTATAATAAAGTAGTTAAATGTAGGAGTTTCCTAGATGGTCATAGAAGTTCACATCTCTTTTTCTGGACTATATAGGACATACCTACTTAAGTATGTACCACTTTTAATTTGTATAGTGTGTTGACAGTGCAGAGTTGAATCCCCCGGTGTTTCAGTCATTTAATCATTCTGCATTGTTCTAAATTATTAGTTTACATAATTTAAGGTCAGAGCAAGAGCTAGAAAAAATCCAACTGGAAGCCTTCAATCATTATTATTTGTTTATGTAATAATACTTTCTTTAAAAATGTTTTTGAGATACTGTCTATAGTCAGGGGATTTGTGCATGGGTATTATCAAGACTTTATTTCAGAAGGATGTCGAAAAAAACTCTAAGGATTCAAAATTAAGAAGAGATCTTTCACATTTTTAGTACACTAAAATGGAAAACGAGAATCAAATTTAAGACCAGCCTCTCTGTAAGGCCTGTAATTGAGATATTTCCAAAATCTGATAAGTACAGCATTTTCCAGGCTGATAATACATTAATTCACCTTTTATATAGTTTTTTCTGGGGGGGGGGGGTTGGTTATTTTTTGTCGTTTTTTTTTGTTTGGTTGGTTTTTTTTACACTGAGACTGTTTATACAAATTTTGGATCAGAATCTGGCCCAGCATGTTGGTGCCTTTACTACATATGCCATATTCTTCACTTATACCCTGAGATGTATTGCTGTACAAAACAAAGTCACACCTGTCACAAAGAAAGACATAAATATTATAATCTTCCTCTTGTCTTTATTCCCAAATTGTCAGAATTTTAATGATAATGGCTTCTCTTACTTGATGCAGAAAGACTAGAGATTCTTCATGTTGATCACACAGATCATTACTTATTTTAAATGAAACAAATAAGATTATCTAACTGTAACTGTCTCTACAGATTTTGAAGTCCCTTTTTTGAGAGATACAGATACAATTCAATTGGCTACACTTTAGACAATCAGTTTCATCCAGTGCTCAGCCAGTGAGATGCATTAGTCTGGCAATGTGATTTGTGGTCCTAATTCTTGAATACATTACCTTGAAAGAGCTCCCTTTTCTTCATGTTGTTTAAAGTTCAGAAATTTTTTGTCTATTCCTACTGTGGTTTTCACTCTTTAGTGATTCAATTAAGAGACAGAATTTTACTGAGTTTCTCTTTTGTGAAGAGTATAATTATAGGGATTGCCTATTTGGTAATTTGTTTACTAAGAAAATTAATGATCTGACTAGAAGATTTCTTTCATGCGATCTGCTATGAAAATTCTATGGACAAGCTTCATACCAAATAATTGAGGTCATCTTCTGGGATTTGAAACCAAATATAACACAGGCTGGCATATTATATGTTGACACAGCCAACATATGATTGTTCTTCTAGACAACCTAATATTTACTTTCTCCATGTTCACATTCATCTTAATTTATAGGAAAGGAGAAGGCTCTGCTTTCATTTACAAAATAGCAGAGCAGTAACACAAAAAATGGAGTGACTCATACAGATTTACAATGTAAAAAGAAAAGAATTTGCCCATTGACATATTTTAATAGCAATAGGTTCAATTCTCCAAAAGGTTTATCACGTCAGTAATTTTTCATGAGTGCTGCAGTAATTCCAATGACATATTCTTGTGCTTATCCTCTTTATGTACCTTTTTACTTTTATTTGCATAACTATGGCATCAAGATGATCAAGTATCAACATTTTGCCATTTGCTTTTTCCAGGAAAACACACCTTAACACTGGATTAATTCACTTCCACTGGGATGAAAAAAAAAAAATCTCTGCTGGCACATTTTAAAATTTTTGAAGCTAACACTTTGGAATATTCCTGCTATTCCACTACATCTTGGTCTCAGGCTCATAGGTTTCCCTTTACAAGTACTACACAAATTTCTACCAGCACAATCATTGGAAAGAAGAACTTTACAATTCTCTTGCTTTCTATTTGCTCTGAATGATGAAAGAGCAGCTGACAGATCTGGTAAAAGAAAGAGAGGGGAAAAGAACTTGGGAGGCAAAACGGAAGCAGGCAGGCTAACAGGAAAAGAAAGCAAAAGGAATTGCGAGGTACAGACTCTACATAAAGAATGGAAATGAAAGGTGGGAACTTGATGACCCCCTGGCAAAAGGAGATCAGAAATAGCATTAATATGAAAAAATGGTCAATGATGCAGTTATATAGAATCATCATGGACTTGAAAAAGGGAATCAAATTAATGGAGAATAGGCAACTTTAAATTCCAAATGTCAAGTTATGCAAGCTGAGGTCTACATGCATGATGGAACTGAACTAAAGCACATCTGAGTTAACATTAGCTCATGTATTGCAGTCCTGAAAGCAGAGTAACAGGAGAGTAAGACCACTCTGACTATGAAATCACTTTTTACCTTTCTCTATTGGAAATAGCTTGGTCTTCATTGCCCCAGTGGTTCTTTACTATCCTTTGTTTAATGTGTGAGTGGAACTAAAGACATAGGACAAAAATACTGTTTTTTAAGAAATCACAAATTTATTATAAATATGCTTATTAAATATATCACACGAAAGGGAAGACCAGTGGGATAGGTAGAAGAGGAAAAGGATATAAGTCTTAAAAGTTAATTGTCTGCAGCAGTTCAACTAGATTTCACTTTAGCTGAAAAGGGATTTTCTCTCTTGGCTGGATTTTCAAAGTGCAACCATGTGTACAGATTCTTAAACTACAGTACTATTCCTTTTCTCAGGCAAAAGCCACTGAAAAGCAGCACTTAAAGATGCTATGAAATGTATTTACTTAAAGAATCTGTCTAGAAGTTGTCATCTCTTTACATTCTTATCTTACGTTTTGATAAACTGTATCACAAGTCCAATATATTCTCCTTTCCTTGTGACACTGTGCTTTTATATCCAAGTGAGACTGGTGAGATAGCTGTATAAAGGTCGTCAGGAGGACATAATAGGAAAATATCTTGCTGGCTCTTCTTCTGGATATATAGAACAGTTTTATTTAGTTGAAAAATAAAGATTTAAAATTGTAATACGGAGAAAAAAAATCATCATTTTATGATTAATGGTGGTATAGTAACATGCTTAAGAACACAAGTAGACCATATGCTATTCTTCAACTAGCAGCATTATTAAGTAATGACCTACAAATATTGACATTTGTAAGATATAAAAGGACATTCTTGCACCACAAACTGAAGCTGTGCATTTATCTCCTTTCACTCTTTTCTTCAAATTAAGTTTTACAGTGATAACATCCAAATGGCTATCAATTGCAAAGGCTATAAATGCTGCAATAACAAAGTTAATAGGATAATTCCAAGTTGTCATTCTGAAATACTGATTAAAGCAATTGTTAAATTGAAATGGTTATGCATGTTTATAGGGCATAAATTTGAAGACAATTCTACATAAACACATTAAGAACTGTACTTCAGTAGCATTATAGCCTTCCAAAGATCTGAAAACTGGTAACTAGTAACTGATAGATAAATTTAACATTACTCAGACTCACAGAAACAAATTAAAGTGAAGTAAAAATATAAAACCGCATCTCCTCTAAGCCTCTGAAATTTTAGCATATGTATTGAATTTGAACAATTAGCACTTATTCATAAAATTTGTGCAGAAACATAGTTTTACAATCCTGGGGTAAGAGAGGCATGATAAATAAATAAGTGAGATGGAGAAATGACCCGGTGTGTTAAACTAGTGAAATAAAAAACTACTACAAAATCAAAACTAGCATGAATGGAAAAGAGCTATTAGGGCTTGAATTCCTAGCTCTCAAGAGAAGGTATGACATACCAGATATTTTGATTTCCAATGCTTAAAATTTATGCAGCTAAATCAATGAAACAGGCTAGACTGAACATAGGAACTGCAGCAGTGGTTGTATATGTTCAAATCTCTTTTATTACAAGGCTTATACTCTAACAAGTGTAATTCTTTTCATTGTAGAAAGATGTTTTCTCCTCTCAAATCACTCTGTCAGGTAAATGGGAATTCACTGATGGAAAGGTGATATTTCATAGTTTGCTTCTTTAGTTGTTGAATATTAATGCTACTAGGTTGCTTCTCCTTTCCTGCCATAGCCTGTAAATGCAGAGAGTAATTCTCATATCACAGGCTGTAGCTGTCACAATTAAACTAGCATGGAAACAAAACCTTTAGGACTTCCTTTCCTTCTGAAAAATAAACATCAAGCTGTGATTTCCTGAGTCACAATTTGGTTACTGTTATGTTATTTGGAATGTTTGGCTAATAATGCAGTGCCTTATTTAGAGCTCAACATGTAGGTTATTTTCCTTTGAGTTAAATTGCTGCTATGCACTGGGCCTGCATCACTCATGGTTTTCAAATCTGATTATAGCAGAATATTTTAGTTTTAAGTTCTGTGGGAATATAATTAGAAAATGGTGCAGGAGTGTAAGCATGGCTGCCTACATTGGCAACAGGCAAATATACTGTGCACTGGACATAAGCTTCAATTTCAAAGGTGTCCTCCAGGATTACATTAAACCTTGTGCCCATGAAGCTGTCCCTTGCTAGTGTGAAGAACAGAAAAAAAGGCTCAAGTATTCAGTGTAAAGGAAAAGTTCCCAAAACTATTTATGCTCACAAAACCCACATTTAAATATGACCTGAAAATATTGTAAGCAGAAATTCTATATTTTTACACAAATCATCAATAAATTACAAGAATAATTCAGGCGATGCTAAAATTATGTGTCATGCTTAATCTCTATAAAGTAATTTACCCACTTCTAAGCATTTTTAAATCTATTTAATGTTTCTAAACCTAATTTAGAAAACATTTTATTTTTAACAGTGTTTCTATTTTCAGTAAAAATACTACACAAATTTCCATTAAATGCACTACACAATCACATCCATAATTTCAATTTAAAAAATATATTGAATTTTTTATTTTCCTATTGGTCATAAAAATATAGTTTACAGACAATTTAGTTATATTCCTTTAATTCTGTACCTACTGCATCGTTTTCTACTTTTTTGCATTCTGTGGTTGCTGGTGACTGTTATAAAGTTGATTACATCTTCCAGATCTGTATTTTTCATTAAGTAGTGGTAGAGGGAGAGTTTTTTGTTGTTGCACTGAGCCACAGACAACTTACTAGCTACCTATTTGATGATGATAAATAGTACTTATGGTTTGAGAGAGCTCATCAGACTTGCTGACAGATATTTCAACAGTTTTCACCTCTTGTAATCCTTGACTTTTATGTTATAAATATTTAGCACTTGTTCCACCCTGAACTTCTTGTTTACTCCTGTATCTGCTCTTCTTTCCCAGAGTTTATTTTGGCCTCTTAAGACTGCTCTGAACCATTGTTAACTTTCGGCTATATTTGTGTTAATAGCTTTAAAATTGTTAGAAATTCTCATGTCTATATCCATGTCCCTAGTAAAGGAAATAGATCCTGACCGTAGAAGGGTTTTCCTGAACACTTTTAACTTATACTCCCAGATATTTTCTCATTTGTTATTTTTGTTAGGTTTTTAATGACCACTTTGTCTCTTTAGCAGACAGATAGCTTTAAAAAGAAGCTTTTTGTCTTCTACAAAGGCAGAATTATATGTTTCATGATGGATGGGTGGTGTCTAATAAAATGTGTTCACTTTCTCTTTTTCAGTAACATTCTTCTGACCCAACTTTGTAGATTATGAGTTTCAACATCAGGAAACTGACCCTTTTAGAGTAGAAAAGCATTTATTATAGTCTGGAATTACGCTACATTTCACACTTAACATAAACTAATATCCCAGCAAACCATCATTTTAGAGTAGCAATCAATGAGACCTACTAATCAGAATTGCTATTATTATATCTTGTTTTACTTTTTAGAAAATTCAAATATAGTTCCAAAAAAAGAAACTAGAGGCTTAAAATTGAACTATCAGTGCTAAAATATAAAATACATTACTCTGTATGCAATATGGAATGAAACTTATAGAGGTGCTCATCCTTTCCTGTCTTCTAAACTGATGATCTGTAGCACATCTTTCATTAGCAGCTTCTTGAAAATATCAACTAGAACACTCACCTATGATGACATCACAGGTCCTGTTCTTGTGAAGGGTAAATCGTTAGAAAATGTTTTATGACTAGAGCTGTCTATTTTTTTTTTTTTTTTCCTAGTCCAAATAAGAATTCTGGGACAAAAGTAGTCTTCTGCTATATGGTTACTGCATTGTTTTGAAAAAGTATCAGTTTTCTTTGTGAAAGATATGTTCCAGTCTTAGACAAAATAGTTTATGGATTGAAATGTGTGAGAGTCTTGAACATACCTTTTTTAAAATCTGTGCTTGAAACTGAAAACAATTTTACAAGATAGAATTGTCATCCTGGCAGAGGCATTTTAAAGATATCACCACAATTACATTTTGGACTGTCCTCTTTTAGGAATTATATCTTTTAAATTATTGCTTGTTGTTTAAAATTGCTTGTGCTGTTCTACAGAAATAACAAGAGTAAATTATTTTGTAACTCTTCTAATTCTTCAACCTCAACATAATTCAACTGGAAGATAATCTGTGTAGAAAACATTGGTACTTTGGCTACCACTCTGGTTGAGAAAAATGGCTAAAGACTTTCATCTGAGGGTATTTCATATCTTCCCAAATTGTCTACTAATTCAGACTAGTGGCCAAAATAATGAGTTGAAAGCCAGTTAATGCAATTAAATGGCATCTACCCTGTGTATTATTTTGTTCTACAAAAAATAAGAAGTCAAAATTAGCTAAAACTAGTCTACCATGTGATTTAATCTGTAGAAATTTAATTATAAATATATTATATAGATTACACAATTTGGATACATCTTCAGACTAAATTTATTTTCAAACAACTTCATATTTTCCAAGGAAATGTAATGCAAATGTAATGCAAGATTAGATAAATCTTGTAATTCTAATGGAGTTAATATCACTGAGATTTTACTCTTTTTCACTGAAATATTTTAGATTAATAGCTTTTATTCCCAAGAAATAAAAAGGATTGGACATAGAACAGCATAATTATTAAAAAAAAACCCAAACCCTGTGACAATATCAATACCATTCAGATTTGGATTTTAAAAAGTGGTTTAGATCCTGTACTCTTATACAAATTGAGTAAAGAAAACATGACTTAAAACTAATCCTAAATGAATTGAACTGAGAGCAACATGGGCAGTAGACCTCCACAGATCAATAAGTGAAAAATCAAAACTTATTCATTCATTCACAGACTACCTGAAACTCCAGATAATACAGCCAGGCTTTTGGTATCAGTCTTCTATATTTAGGCAAGCAGGAGCAGAATGAATTTTTTTTTTCATGGAACCTCATGTTTACTTGGGCATCTGCAGGTTACTTTGGACTGCCATAACCAACTTGACAAACAGTTATAGTGCACATATGGGAAGAATGATATTGAACTCTAAGAAGCTCAAGATGGCAGAATAGTCCTTGAGATTCCATTGTTGTTTTCTGCTCTAATATCTACCACCCCAGAGACCAAAACAGCACTGCAGAGAACATTAGACCAGGACAAAAGAAAACAGCACTTACTACAAAAATGCAGCAGAATATTTTGAGGAAGTGAAAGGCAACTGCAGGAGTGTTTGAGGCAGAAAAAAACCCAGATCTCAGCCTAACAGTGCCAAATAGATCAGATCTGTTGCTGCTGCATCATACATTTCATGCCAAAACTGAAAAGGCATTGACTCCTAAATGGAGGGATATAAAAGCACTCCAAACAAATAGACTCTCAATTTCTGAACCAGTTATACAATTAGAAATACTCTCTAACTGAGAGTTTTAATTCCAATAATACAGTCAAAGTGTCTCCAGTGACACTTGGCTCACAATTAAGATATGTTGTGCTTTGAGGTTGAAATGCAGAATGTATTTTCAAACAGGCATATCATTATAGATATTAAAAAACCTCTACAAATAAGAAAGAATGAAAAACTGATATTTAGAGAGACCTATCAATTTCTCTATTATCTGCCTTTCTAGATGTTTAAGATCTCAAAATATTTAATGTTAACAACTTTCAGAGCTCTGCAGTGTTTGATGCAGAATTTTCTCCATTTCTAAAAGGAAAAAAAATTATGCAATGCTTTGTAATGATCCATTACAGATTAAAGTGCATATAGTCAATAATCCATTTCTGCCCATCATTGTTCTACAGTCTACTTTATCAACACTGTTTTAAGTTTGTCATTAAAACTGTTTTGTTTGAAAGCAGAATCTTAGTATTTAAGAGTATGCCTAAATGTCTGTAAGAACAAAAGGGAATAGGTGACAAATATTTATCTGATATAAATAAAATAAATCAAAATTAATAGTTGCTGCCTAAACCAGGTATATGAGATACCTTATGGTGTCTTCTGAAAAATCAAGGTTGAATCATTATTTAATATAATTTCATATTATATATTTTCATAAATAAATAAATAAATAAATAAATAAAATTATTTTCATATCTCCTAAAATAAAAACCGTTAATATATTGAAGGATATCTGAGTCTTAGAAGCGATTGGACAGTATGAGCTAAAGAAACAACAATATGCATATTGAAATGTACAGGGAGTGTCAAAGTCTTAGGAAACTCTTACTAGGATGTGAAAAAATTCCAGTAAATGGGGCAATTTAAATAACTAGATGCAGCGTTCTCTCTTTCTTCTCGGTCCGGGGCAGCTCTGATGCCCTCCGGCACCGCCTCCCCTGACTTTTGGGTTCACCGCTTCTCTCCCGCGTGCCTCTGGCACCAGCACGTGGGTCGGGGTCTGCCAGGTTCTGTCACCCGCGCTACGGGATCCGAGGTAAAGAGGGAAGGAATGTCCAGATCACCCACGAGGAAGGCAGGAAGGCTTTATTGTCGCTGAGAGTTGTGGTGGGGGGTAGCGACCCACGCTTCCCACTCCACATGGGGGAAATGGCGCCGGGACCTGGGAGGGAGTGGGATGATATAGGGGGTGTGATAGGGAGGGCACACGCCCCCCCGCCCAATCCGTGCGGGTGCCGCGGTGATGACGTAGGACAGTGACCAACCAGGGAACCGCAGGGGCGGACACTGAGCCTCGGGCTAAGTGGGATCGTGGGGATGGGGCGGTGGACATGGGGGTTCCCGGGGCCGGATGGGGGAGTGGTCACAGGAGTGGTGGGGGGGGGAAATCCAACGGCAGTCAGCCTGGGGTCAGACACCGCGGGGGTGGGGGAACGACACAGGGGAAGCACGGGGGTACACAGGGTTCGGCTAGCTAACACAAATAAGAACCCCTAAAACCCAATCCCAGGATGCAACAACTAGACTAAAATATACTATTATACTAAAATATCAAGTAGCTAAAGGAGCAACACATGTCATAAATTCAGACCAAAATTTAATGTAATTATTTACTTGTATTATGAGAGCATTTTGCATTTGGACATTATAATGTCATCTAGGCACATAAGAGTTGAAAAATCAAGTTGTAAAATTTAGGTGATTTGTTTGCCAGAGGTGAATCAGAATATTAATGAAAAAACAACAAAAACCTTATCTCTAGTCTTTAACCTCTTCTTGGAGAAAGAAAAAAATTACCTGCAACATTTCACTCTTCTGCTTAGTGTGATTGGCTGAAGTACTCTTCATGTCTACCCTTTCTTACATACCACAGCATCCCACAGGTGTTTCCGTAGCAAAGACAGACTTAGAAATGCACAGTATAGAAATGCTCAACAGTTTCTGGAACTGCTCTGAGCTGCAGAATTGTGAGCAGCAGCAGCACAGCGCAGTAGGCAAAGCATATGCCTTCAGACAGGCTTCCCAGAATAGCAACAACAAGCCCAAAGAGGTTCAGTCCCATCAGAGCAGAGGAGGAAAACAACAGGATGACAATCTGCCTATGCCTTTGAATAAAGTATTGAAATTGTTTAAGACTGCATCACACAGTAGGTTACATATAGCAGCCTAATTGGGCATGCACTAGTAGAGGAGGTACAGCCACAAGGTTCCCATTTCAGTCCAACATTTTAGAGTTTTGGGGAAATCACATCTAGAATTCTCACACAGGAGTCTCTGTAGTTATAAGTAATGTAAGAAATGCAATATTTCAGCCTTATCCCAAATTCAAAGAACATCATGAAAAAATAAGAAAACCCAAGCACCATGCCCTGTTTTATCTTTCTGTTTTGTTTTCTCTTATTTATTTCTGAATGTGTGTGCAGATCACTATGCCAGACTTGAAATTTAAATAATAATTTGAAAGAAAATAGTATGTTCTGGAATTTCAAAGATTATTGAGATCTTAGATAAATACAAAATCCTCACGCTCTTCTAAAAGCTAAATACACCCCCTTTTACCATTATGTATAAGTTCTCAAACCATTTGTGTGTTCAGAGACCTTTTCTCAGCATCTCCTCCTGTAGCATTTGACAGAATGATTCCTCAGAATATGAACTGATAATATTATTCCCCAAAATTACAGTTTTTAAGAAATACCTCCTGACTGATATTCAATTCTAATAACTTTCCAAATTTTAGTCTGAAGGTGTTATGGGCTTCATTTTCTTTAGAAAATACTTCACTTAAGTTTAACAGAGTCCCATGCAAGCATAGCAGAAATGTTTTTTTTTTATTTTTCAAGGCTGAAAATTTTAAATAAAACATCACTCTTGTAAATTCAGTGCAAAGTCTCAGTAAGAAAAACAAACCAAAAATATGAAAAATATAAAGAATTTGTATGGTTAAGGTGATAATTTTTCAATGTGGCTCTTTTCATTTTATTATAGCATTACATAAACTTTACAAAATGATTTCCAAAGGTTGTCTTTCTCTTTTCTTATGTTTTGGTTTTTCTGTAGGCTTGGTGACAGTTTTTTTTTTCTCCAAATAAGATAAAAAGGCAGGTGTCCTCGTTTGACAAGGAAGTGAGTTTTCTCAGGAAGTTGGGGTCAAACCAATCAGTGGTTATATTTGGATATTGGCACTTGGAGTGACCACTGAAGGCATGGACACGCCTCTGAGAACACAGGGGGTTAAAAGCAGAGAACTCCCAGGGGAACCGTCTCTTTGGTTCTGGTCAGTGAAGAGTGCAGTGCAGACCTCCCCTGCCCAGCCACGGGTTGTGTGGGGAGTGGAAGCCATGCGGCCTGGGAGAGGTGGGCCAGGGGTGAAGGGATTGGAACCAGGCTGGTCCCTGCAGATGGAAGGGTGGAAAGAAACTGAGATGTCTTTGTTCCCCACCCCCCAGAGGGGGAGAGAGTGAGAGAGACAGAGACTGTGCCAGCAGTACACCAGCAGAGGAGAAAGTGAGGCGGGGGAGGGGATGGTGCCAGCTGTGGGAGTTGGAGTTCTGGGAGCCAAGATTTCAGCCATCCTGGGAGTCTGAGACTTTTAACCCCTTCTTGGACAATGAAAGCTTTGTGAGACATTAATCCTCCTTGATCTGAAAGAGAAGAGAGACGGCCTGTGGCCCAAGATGTCAGAAGAATATGGGGAAAGAATCCTAGGTGGGAGGAGATGATGAAGTGGCTTTTCGCTGGACTTTTCTTGTATAGCCATAGACTGAACCAATTTCTTCTGCAACAGAGACCACATTTTTAGGGGGATGCAATGGTTGGAGCCAAGAGAGTGACAAGAGTAGATTGAACAGAGAAGGATGAGGAGGCTGTGGTGGTGTCCTCTGTCTTCAGGGAAGAAGATCTCTGTTCTTGAGACCCCCGGCCCCAGGGGAGGAGAAAATGGGGGGGACTGTGGTCCCAAAATGAGAAACTTGTTCTTTGGTCGTAGGCAGAGCATCCTTAAAGGAGGAACCCTATGAGTAGTCTTGGTCCACGCACAGAGGTGAGAGCACTGTACATGGAAGGAGGATGTCACACTGGCAGGTTTTCTTCAGGCAGTGCCATGTGTGACATGGAAATACCAGAGGTCACAACTGTGTTTCCTGGGGGGTCTATGGTGCAAAAGAGACTTCTCTCTCCCCTGATGGACTGAGTATTGATTATCTGAGGGGTGGTAAATTGATCAGGAGTCCTGGTTTCGTCTCAATGTGTTTTGTTGGAAATTGGGTGGGGGGACGAGGAATGTTTTGGGAAGGTTTTCATTCTGGATTCTGTGTGTGTCTTTTATTACAGTGGTAGGTTAATAAAGTTTTTTTTCCCCCTTTATTTCTAAGCTTGAGCCTGCTCTGCTCTGTTCCTGATTGCATCTCACAGCACTCATCTGGGGAAGGTGTATTTTCATGGGGGCACTGGCATTGTGCCAGCATCAAACCATGACAGCAGGTTTTAAGGGTCATGCTGCTAAACTTAGAGATAATATGATGTTCTTAACCAACAAGTATGGGCCTCTGTACCTGATAAATATTAAACATACATAACAGGAAACTAAAAGCCCAAGTAAGGACTTAAATGATTAACAATTTGATATGTATTGTCATTTTTGCCCTGGGTTTTTTGCCTTTTTCTTTGTAACTTTTTATTAGTTTCAGTGCAGTAGCACTTGACGGTATCAAAATGAATTATGAAAGAAATAATACTGCATGAATTAAACACCAGAAATCCTATTCTATTTTATGCAGATGGAACTCCTACACTGACATGATTTTCATACAGTGTCTGCACTTCGTCAGCAGTAGATTTGCCATATCTGTTGATAATAGCTTTTAGTCAGTATGGAGTTGTTATTGTTCTAGAAGTATGTATTACCAATTAGGAATCTTTGAACTGTTAAACTTCTTTTTATCTCATAGCTTAATTTTAAAATTCTTTGAACACGTTCAGTTATTTATTTTTATCAGCATGGAAAGTATTTCTTACACAAAATAAAATGTTCTTATAAATATCTATTAATTTCCTGGGAGGATCATGATTTCTCACAGACTTCTGTTCCTTTGATTTTCTACTTGCATGATTTAATGTATGCTTCTTTCCTTACTATTAAATGTTATCAGTGAAGCTGGAATCATAAGGATATTTTTCTATGTGACAGCAGCAGGTGTTTTCTACTTTTCTTCATGACTTAAGTTCATTTATTGTGTTGCTTAATATTTACAAGGTAGTAGCAGTTCTGAGTAATCATTACAAATCAATTGATAGCATTTCACAGGAAGTTTTTGAAGGGTGGAACTGAACTCCATCAAAGAAGGGTGATAAATCAATAAAAGCCTATGGTTGTTTCCTGATTTTTTTTAGAATGTTCTCACTTCAAATAGCTAGAATATCAATTTTTAATTACAATGACAAATTAATATAATGTAAATTTATGGGCTCTTCAGTGTCAGATAACAAAGAAGAATAATGTTGTTGGACATCTACAAAGGCAATATCACAATTGTAAAAAACATATTTACTGCAGCTATACTGAGTGTATTTTATAATCATCATCAGTTTCAGAGTAAAACAGAAATGAGTTACATCGCCTGTGATGCAAGAACCGCACCATTGATCATCAGGTGGGCAAGAAAGACAGTTTTTTTCCACACAAGTGGAAAAAAACATTGAAAAAGACAATGAAATAATTTTTCTATGATAGCAGAGAAAAAATTTAGAACTACACACTTTAGCCAGTCCAGTTAACTTATGGTCATGGTCATACAATGAGAGCAACAGTAATAAGTAAGCAAAGGAATAATATCTAAGTCCTGACATCCCAGGAAAATCTTTTTTTTCCCACTTCTCAGACTAACAGGAATTCCCTTGATAATGTAAGGATATTCCTTTCTGAGCCAGTCAGCATAGACTCCTTCTGTAATTATAAAAATCTGACTGAAGAGTCACTAAAGCGTTATGCACCATTGATAAAATTTTGGAATGACCTTCAACATAAGTCTGACAAATTATGCCTATTTCCACTTTGGCTCTTAAGAACTTAATCTCAGCATACACACCTCAAAAGTTAGATGAATCCATCTACCTTATTATCTAGGCTTTCCTCCAAACTCTACCAATAGTCTCTTTGGGAGCATAAATACTAAACCACAGATATATTAAAAAAAAAATCACTGACTTTTGAGACATTGTGAATTTACCACAGCTTCTAATCTTAAACCAACCTCAAACTGAACAGGAATATATGGGTTTTTTCATACTCTTTTGTGTTACCTATCCAAATTTAAGTATTAACAGCTGTCTTCAGAGGAGGAACTGAGTCCAGGTAGGGCTGATGAAAATTTTGATGCCTGAGAACTTGGGACCAAGTCTGATGATTAAGAAAATCTTTGGGTAAACACAGTAAAGAACATTTGCCTTCACAATTTTTATAAAATATATTAACTTTCAGTGATTAATCAAAATAGTCAAAATTTGTTTGATTAGCATCAGATTGCTAAACATTAAGTGCAAATACCTCCATTGTGTACAGCAAATATTAATTGCCATTCATGTTATAAATGCACAACCTATGACTAGTTTCCCTTTGTTTCCTGTTAACTTTGTTTCCATCAACTGAAGTCACATGAAGTCATTACTGCCGTTCAACTGAGAGGGAAGTTTCAAATCTTGTCTGAGACTGGATATAGGCAATAAGGAATTAAAACATAGGTCATTGGTCATTCATTGTTGAATCTGCAGAACTTCAAAATTAAAGTATTGTAATATTTTTGCATCTATACACATTGACAATTTTACTATTGTCTAATTATCCATACAAAGAGATATATGACTTAGATATAGGAATAAAAGGTGGAGTTTTAGTGCTGTTTATTCTACACCATTCACACCATTGTGAGCTTCAAGCAAACAGTTTTTTTGCAGGAAAAACCAAGGTGCCAGAAGCAGAACTTTTTTCTTGCCCAAATTGTGGAAGGGAGTAGTTTTGTCCCCTCTGAAAACCATGGGTGGAAACGGAGGGGGCCTCTTCTCTTGCCCAGCTCTCAGGAGAAGTGTCCACTGCCTGGAACAGCTCGGAGAGACACAGCCTGCCAGCACTGCCACCACCACTGCCACAGCAGAGAGAAAGCCTCCCGGGGACCCCGCCACAGCTGCAGTCCAGCCCAGGGCTTTGGCAGCAGCCTCTTTTGCTTCTTCAGCTGTTCTGGGGTGGGCCCGGTGACACCAGGCCTTTGTTGGTTAAACCATTCTCTCTTTTGTACAATCTTTTTACTATTATGGTTGTGTTTATTGCACGGTCTTCAGTAAATTGTGACTCAATATATCACCTCTCATAGTATTTTTCCCTTCGCTGTCAAGAATGCAGAGCTTTAAGGGGACTCAGTCTCCCTGCTGAGTTTTTAAAAACCAGCACAACATATTACCATGAAAATCTCACTTTCCCCTATCACAGACCATTCGAATTTTAATTAACACAAAAAACTTTGCTAATTATGTGATTAATTAGGCACAGGTGAACTTTCTGCTTTGCAGAAAAGAGATGGTTTATATATTTAAATGTTGATAGTGTCTCTCCTCAACTTGCTCAGTTAAGAAGTGAATCTTTAGATATTTTGCAGAAAATATGGATAAATATTCCATTGTCTCAGGAAGATCTTACTGTTGTTAGAAGATTTCTCTTTTTTCTTTTCCTCTGAATTTCAAAAAGTTTGTTCAAAGACAATGTGTCAATTATAACATATTTCAGAAGTGCAATGGAAAAAAAATCATATTAAAAAAATATTTTGTAAAATTAAGTACAGATCTTTCACTGATACCTTAAAAATATTTCCCATTTTTAGTTATGGACTTTTTGAAAGAAGAAGCACTTTGTGAAATCTTGATGTCGTGGTGTTCTTTATGATAGGCCTGGAAAGAGAGAGTTGACTATGAAGTGTCCTAGGAATCCTCAAAGCCCTGAATGCTTTGTTCTACTCAGGTTCTAAAAAATTGGATATTTTTGTTTCATGCTGAAGCAAAAAATCAAGGGATGAGCAGGTGAGTGATCCCAAACAGGAAAACAAAGCACAATACATATAGTTAAATTTTTTTGTCAAATTGAAAATTACACTTTCATAGTAAATGTTGGCATCCTGTGTCTTCCTTATTTTAGAATTCAGTCAAGTAATGTATTATTTTGTTATAATATATAATTTTTTAAACTCACTCAGCTGGTTTCTACCAAGGTTTCTGAGTAGTTTGAGTACTCTGACTCTGTGTATTTCTGGTAAATTTAGTATTTTTCTTAAACAGATCTGCTACCTCTGATATTACTAGCCCTATCTTATAGGTGGAGAAACTTGAGATACCCAGAGAAATGTCTTGCCCTGAATGAGCCAGCACTTCCCAGCAGAATGGAGAAAACAGGAAAATCTCCTGGGGTGTTGTTAGGAGCTGTACCAGTGCTCTGCCTGTACATTGCCTTTCTACTGCAGCAGATCAGAGCAATGCGGCTTACCAAAACCAAGCAGCTAAATAAATCCATTCAGATATTCTGAGGTAATCTCCTTGACAGAAATTTTGAAAATATCCCCAAGTTAAAATAAAAAGGTTAGCTTTGGTTCTTGGATTTTAATTCACATATTAGTAACCCTCAGGTTTCATATTTAAAAGAAGGAAAGAATAACTTCCACATAACCTAGAAGCTGGCTTTGGAGGAAATAAGGCTTGTTTTGCTTCCAGTCCTTTGCAAGAGCCTTATTTCCTTGGTCTTGTTTCATTTGATTAGATTGTTTGCTTTTGGTTTGTACATAATACACAAAAGCTCTTATCTCAAGCTTTAGGCATTAGCCTTGCCATATAGTTAACAAGTAATCATGTATTATAAAACCAGCAATTTAATTTTTACTCCTACAACAAAAGATAACCAAATAAGAAAATGAATATAACTTTTCCCATCCTTCAAAGACAATTTCTTCTCACCAATGCTTACCAATGACATAGAGGAAAAAAAAATAATTTAAAACAGATTTGCCTTCCAAGTTAAGCAGTAGGTTCAGAACAAATCAAAGGACTTCACACACACTGCTAAATTTTATTAAATTAAGAGAGATCTGTTCAAAGACTTCTTATGATGACATTACCAATTTTGAAAGACACTCTGAGTCTTATATTAAAAATTAGTCTATGCTGGTCCAGATATGAGCAGAGCCAGAAATGCTACGGACTAAACTAAATAAGTGTCTTCCAGGCCTTATAAGAAGATAAAACAGATGAGAGGAACAAAGCACTAGAAGGATAGATAGAAGTCTGGCAAATGAGGCAAGAAAACACCTAGAGACTTCACCAGTGGAGCACTCCAATGTACACACACAGCTTTGTATGAAGGGAGGAGGAAGTAAGAACAAATTTACAGGTAAAAATGCCAGAATAAACTCAACTACTCATGGAATTCTTGGGATGTTGTCAGGTAGTTCCTGTAGCCAAAATAATAACTACCAAACCTCTCCCTGTAAGTAGGGAAAATGTGAAAATGCATTTGTGACATGTAGGTTGAAATAAACTGCAAACTTTCATGGTACTTATTGGCACCCCAGACAACACCAGTTTCATTTGAAATGTAACATTTTGAGGCAATTCTTGCCAAAAATCCCAAGCACCTTCTGGTATCTGAAGACTCTTTTACAAGACGGACTAGACGACACTATTAGAATGCTAAATAAATTCAAAACAAGCATCAGGATGTGGTTCTATGGGCAAAAATAGCTGATATGAAATGCTTTATGAAAGGACGTTAAATATTATATACGCTCAAAGCAAGGCCTGAATTTATAATGTATGAGGGCTAATAAACAGACAAAAAGTGTATTTAATACTGGTAGTTCTTGAGATGCAAGTACTTGGAAGTTAGAAGGGCACCATCAGTGAAAGTATAATATATTCTTGTCCAGGACTTATGTTCTGACACTCTCACCTTTACCTTACTTTTGACAGCTTTCAGAAATAATACAACATTAGATAGGCTTTTGATCTGTTGCAGCATGGCCATTCTAACATTTTTATACTTAAAGCCAACTATAGGAGTTAAGGGTAACAAAAAAATTTCAGAATAGCAAACTGTAACTGAAAAGAAGAAAAAAATAATTAGGTCAGATGAGTGAAATGTGAAAATCATGACATCAAAGATTTTGTGAAGTTGTATTTTCAACCTGAAAATACTGGAATAAACATTCAATGCTTTGATGCTCTAGGTTTATTTTTTATCAAAGTAAATTCAGAACTCTGTACTCAACTTGTTATTGTTGTCATCATTTTTTGCCCACAAAACCATACAGGTATAAAAAGGTGTGATTTGAGGAATTTTCTCCAGAATAATGTTTTTAGATTTGTCAATATCACCATGCAACTTACCTGTTGCAATATAAATAGATGGGACTTTAGTTTCTTTATGCAGAAAAGCTGAAATTTTATTGCATAGCTTATATTTTTATAGGAATATTAGAAGAAACTGTGTTAAATCTAATTGGTTAATAATACACTGAAACTCAGTTTACTTGTTGGTAAGTGGCTTGTGTGTATGTTTATTAAGCTTCTTTTTTTTTGATAGTTTACATATTTTTGTTTACTGATTCTCATGTGATAGATTTCTTGTTTTTGCAGGTGCAAACTATTGTTCTTATAAGAATAGGTTGTTATGCAAATTGATTTTCATTCTTATAATTCTTAGCCAAAGTAACACTTTGCAGTTAGCCAAAGTAACAGGCCTAAGCCATGATTTTACAAGACCTTTCTTTTATAAGGTTTTTACCAATATGCAACAGTCACCTAAAAAAAAAGCAGCAAAGGCGCCTACAGAAAGTCACAGAAAGAAATGCATTTTGGTCTACACTTTGTCTGAAGTGTTTTTATGATATCGATGAAATTAGTAATTCATTAATGTAGGCTTGAAAAAAAAATTGTAACTATTATATATATTATGTGTATATATATATATATAAATACAAGTTACCTCCTAAATATGAATATTTCAGCCAGAATAAGCCATATTTGTACTTTAGTGTTTTAGCAGAAACTGATTTTAAGAATGATGACTTGCATCTCCCTGTTTGATTACAGTGAACTCAACTGAAATTTCCTCATCTTTTCTATAGAATGATTTCTTAACATGATGATGTCTATTCCTGCTGTCTTTAAAAGACCCTGATCAAGTGTTCTGAAATGTCTAGATTCCAGAATTTCTTACTTTTCCATTCATTATTAAATGCTTTCTGTATATAGGGAAATATATTTCTGGTGGGGAAGACTGAGTGTCCCTGTCAAAGAAATATGAAATTAATGGTAACAGAAAAGTGTCCTGCTGAATCCTCCAGTATCCTGGAGTCCTGCTGAATGTAGGCAAGAGATTTCTGAGAAAAACTTTCCCTAAACTAAGAATTTTGAATTTAATTTTAATATAATGCCTCAAATTAAATTTTGTTTTTCAGGACAGGAGCTTATTGTAGTATTCCAGCATCTCCCTCTGTTCCCCTCACTACCTGCCATTATAAACCACAAATCCTATGGTAGGAACTGCAGCAAGTAAGGATGCTCTTTCAGTCACACTGTTAATTCCCTTCCCAGAGTTCAAATTGGAAAAATAAATAAAATTATAAACACAAAATAAATAAATTTATAAGGAATGTGAAGAAGGAATATATATGCAGAGATTATTCCAGTTTTATACACAGACGAAGATCTCACCAAATATAATGAAATCTGTCAGAACTTCAGAAAAATACAACTGTTAATCCTTGCATTTGTAAAACAAGATAATTAACAAGTTTACAAAAACCAGCTGACATACCTGGAAAAAATAATTGTTTTCTTTGTTCTTTGTGAGTGAGTTGGGGGAGATTTCTTCTAAGCCTCTTTGCTTCATTAGGCATGTTGAATTTAATTTTCAGCTTTTTTTTCTCACTTTTTTTGATTATGTACCAATACCTGTTTAACATGGATTTTTTTAATGTGAAATTAATTTCAGTGTTTATTTTGCATTTGCAATTGCCGTTTGTATAAAATGCATCCTTGAATTAAAGGTTCAACTTTGCTCTAAAATTTTTATGCAATTACTCATTCTGATTCGATTTTTTAACCAAATTAATTTAAGAGTTATCGGAAAGATTGCTTGAAAAAATAGTGTTAGGGAGGTCAAGATATATTCAATTTTTAAAATTTAATTTAAATTCCCTATTTTCCTACATTCTGTATTCTATCTATGGAACTAAATAAATAAAAAATAATAATATTGCACTGACTTGTAGCTGCGCTGAAGAAGTTGCTGTTCAGAGGTCATTGAGTATTCATTCTACAATGAGCAAGGTGAAACTGTAGCCAGTACCTGAGATAATTTTGTTTTGGGAATCAATGCCATAAACATTCCCACATAGCTTGTTTTCAAGGCCAAATGAAGAACTACAGGGGTTCATAAGCATTTTTATTGCTAGCAGTTCTATATTTTTTTGTTTGACTCTTTCGAGATGCTGATACCCAATAGTAAAATATCTTCATATTGTATCATATTCTTCTGAATAGTGCGGGCTTTGTGAAGCTTTGTGAGCTATGACTGAACGTGGAAATCTTTTTATCTTTCTTCAGTGCTAGCCTGTCAGCAGAACATTCACCTCCTAGTCAAAACTGAAGCACAAAACCAGAATTATTTCCTATTCTCCACACAACCCACTGAACCTCCTCCTCCATTCATCCCATAGAGAGGAATTAGGCCATTAGTGTCTCGGCTGTGTCTGATGCTGCAGTGGGCAGAGGTGCGGCTGGCAAAATTGTTGGTGTGGGGCACTGAGCAGTGAGTTGTTGGAGGAGAGGATTGTGAGAGGACTTGTGCCACAGAGCTGGGGAAGGCAGAAGACAGAGACTTCTTAAAACCTAGCAGACTAGGACAGTGTCTATAGCAAGTGTAAAGTCACCTGATGTCTTTATCTAATCCTCTATGGCTTCAAACATCCCCAGCACACACAGGTGATGTTCAGAAATAAAGAGAAATTCCATAATAATTCAGTAGCTGTATAATGTAATTCCCTGACAGACAATCTCCTGAGTTTGGGTGTATGAATCATGTAACTTAATAAACTCTTTGATTTGCCTGAGTCTTTCACAGTTTTAATCCACTTGCTATTTTCATGGCTTCACGTACTGTAGTGGTAGGAACTTTATAAATGCAAAGCATTCGTGATGAAATAAAATGAGACTCTGACTCTGAAAGTAGAACAAAAATTATAGGATTTCCTTAGAAAAACTGTATTTGATCATTCATCTCTTCTCTTCTCAATAATTCAAAACAGTTTCACCTTGTCCCTTCAAAATGAGTGTTCATCACAAACCTTATTCCCTAGTTGCATTAGTGCTGTGTGATCAGTTATGGTCAGGATTCAACATGGAGTAAAATACAAAAGTGAGGGATTAAATCTTTATATGGCACCTATCATGTGAATAAACTTTATTTCTGCTGTATTTGCTTTAAAACTACCTTTTTAAATCTTATTTTCTCTCCCACTTTTAACTGTTGGAATCTATTTACATTTAGATGTCAAAGTGGGAATTTTTCAAGATCTGTCAGGAATAAGGCAATCAAGTCTCTTTCAGAAAAGCATGAACATTGCCACTCTTCTACAGGGATTTGGCAGGGACTGGCTAGCTGGAAAGTAAAAAGTATGGACTTTTTCCCAACAGAATGAGTGGGTGTAAAAGAGAAAAAGTTTTTCAAGCATTATTCAATAAGTTATTCCTGTCCAAAAGAATTTCCATGTTAATTACATATTTTTATGATAGGTCTTTCCTTTCTAGATGTATCATTGACTTTATGGAAACATTGTCAAACTCACGTCATCAAGAACACCATGTGAATTTGTTTCTCTTTTTTAAAGAATCTGCTATAATCATCACCATCATCTCATCTATCATTTTCTTTCAAAAATTCAGAACTGATTCCCCTCAAACATGTTCTTTCCAGTCTCTTCTAAGCCACAGCATTTGAAAAAATATTGTTTTTCTAAATCACTTGATGTTAAGAACAGTTTCATGCAGAAATAATATGTGAAACAAATAGTGATTTTTAATGACAGCTATTTAGAGATACTTTGTTCTAGGAAAATACTTAAGAGGGCTGTATTAAATCCTGTCTTGCCTTCAGCAATGTGAGCACTTGTGTTTTAACTTCCAGCTCAAAAAAGATCCTACTTCTAAAGAATGCTCTCCAAGTCCTTTTTTTAATGTTCCAGCAACTTGTTCTGTTTTAATCTATTCTCTTTCACTTCTCTAGTGTTTGAGTATTGATGAACCAGACAATCTATCACAGTAGTTACAAAGAACCTAAATCTGACTCCAACAGCTAAAGACAAAAGCCTTAACTGTTTTTGATCACCATCTGTGTGATTTTATAGACATTAACATACCATTAATATGACCATTAACTTACATTAACAAACAAGAGGTACCATTATGATAAGATAATGAGGTGATGCAATAAACCTTCCTCACTCAAGTTAGATTTACTCTATTGTGATTCAGATCTTTAGTAGTAGACTGAAATGAGGTATTAAAGAAATAACACTGCATGAATTAAATCTTAAAATCCTATTCAAGCACATGTTGGAATCTTAATATATAAAATTTTAAAATATATGGGTGTAGCTTTAACGAAACACATCAGCCCCACATCTAAAAAAAACGAATGGAAAAACAAAGGAAATGTTTTCCACACAATGGAAACCTCATGGTTCATATCCTTCTCTTCTAATAATTTCCTCTCTTGAATACAAAAATTATGTCCTTGAAGGACAAGGGGGAATGTGTTAAAACTGAAAGAGAGTTGTAGATTAGATATTAGGAAAAAATTATTAGAAAAAAAATCTTTACTGTGAAGGTGGTAAGGCCCTGGAACAGATTGTCCAGAGAAATGGTGTATATCTCCTCCTTGGAATTGTCCAAGGTCAGGTTGGATGCGGCTTTGAGCAACCTGGTCTAGTGGTAGGTGCCTGTGTCCATGGAAGGAGGTTTGGAAGTAGATGACCTTTAAGACCCCTTCAAACACAAATCATTCTATGATTCTATGATAAAACCAAAGACAAAGTTTATACTCATGGATCAGTTTTATGGATCAGTCACTATCTCACAGACAGCTAAAATAAGGGGAATTAAAAGACTGGTATGAAGAAGCAAGTGACTGTATGGAATAAATATAAAGAAAAGAAATCTTTATTTCATGGATTTAAGACTTGATCAATAGTTGTAAAGTTTCATAAAAGTAAATGTACTGAAAAACAAATTATTCATTTGCATGGTCTAGTGTCTTTATGAAATTTTGTTTTTCAAAACATTCATTTTCAGCTGTTTGAGTCCATGTGTCATTCATCAGTGATTTAGGACATCACAACAGAATTCCAGCAACAAATTTCCAGCTATCTGAAACCATCCCACAAGAAGCAGAGGTTTAATGACACTTTCAAACATTCAGCTTTATTTTCACACTACAAGCTGCCCGAAAAAAGTGTCTGTAAAGACCTGATAAACACATTCAGAGAAACTACCCAATTTTGACATTCCATCTTAAAAAGTTTGACAATCAAAGAGCACAAGCTGTTTCTTCTTTTCCAAAAAGAAGAAAAAAATGTGTATTAAAACTCCTAATAAAATTCAAAGAATAAAGGAATACAAAAATCCCCATCTTTCATTAAAACTTTTAGAAACTTAAATGTACATAAATAATCTTGAACTCTTTTGTTTTCCTCAACAGTACTCAGTTTCTAAGAGACTGTTCACTATAGTCAGCAATTTAAACATTGATCTATACATATCTAAGCTGTCTTTGATCATGCCTTCTTGTCACAAGCATATTCTGCACATAGAGCCTAGGCAGTTGCCTCATGAATAACATCATTCAAAAGTTTTATATACCAGTCTAAAGTATTTAACTGACTTACCAGATCTTATCATCAAGAAATTACACCCATTCAGTCAGTAACCATACTCTATCTATGTTATTGTGCATTTATAAATTGATTAACATTATTAAAAGCTGTGCTCAGATGAAGTCTGACATTTTTGGTTTTGACCACGGAGCTTTCAAATCATTACTTAACTTGACTTTCATGAAGCATAAATCCTGACCCTAGAGATCTGAGTTTCAACAATAATCTCAAAGATTAAATTCCCAGCTTTGACAGCACCTTTGGTTGTGTGAGGAGTCAGATATGACACCTTCCTCTCTTCCTTTCTGTAGAAACTGTCATTTTGTTGGCTCAGCTGAACAAGTTCGCATAAAAGCAAGCCTGTAACATTAGTACATGCAGGCAAGGCTCCCAAAGGCAGACAGCACCCTTACCACTGATCAAAAGTAAAGAAAAATTTTTCTGTAGTTCTATACACAATTGATGAGCTACACAAGTCTACAAAAAACAAACCAACTAACCAAAAAAAAAAAAAAAAAAAAAAAAAAAAAAAAAAAAAAAAAAAAAGACCTAGCAAGATTTCAGTTAGAATTGCAAGCCTGGTTGAAGAATCTATTCCCTTTATACACCCTTACAGACATACAAGGTTTACCAGGTTGTGCTTTCCCATTAATAAGACAAGAATTCCAAGGACATCTGTCTTTAAAGATGCTGACTATTGCACATGCAATTTTACCTTTTCTTGCCAAGACAAAGTGTCATGGTGGGGTTTCTCAGGCAGCCAAGAGTTCATAACCTTTTCTTTCCTCTGCTTTTGAAGGAAGGGGAATACACAGTAGAGTGCTGCTTTTTTGTCACGTCCTCTTTCTGGAGGGAAGACATGGGATTTGTCCTGGCATCTCTTAAACTCCCTTTGTCTCCAGCTCACTCTAACACAATTTCCCATAAAGAGAAACTAGTGCACTGTCAGTGCAGAAAATGCTTTAGGGCATAATATTGATAGTTTCTGTATGTATTTAGTGTCTTCAAGTTCTGTGCATAGTTTATTTATCTATGCACAATCTTAACTAGAGGCTATATTTTCTATAATCCTTCAAAGTCCCTAGACTGTGCTCATGACAAAGCGAGGAACATTAGGGTATTTTGTATTATTGTATTATTACCTGTTTCAGAGGATCCATTTACAGATAAAGAGTGTATAGCAGAAGTACTTTCAATATTTCAAAATTAGAAAACACTGTGTTCCTATCCATGAGAAAAATCACCATATTATCTATAGATCTTATATGTAGATATTGAAGAGTTCTATTTACAAATACAAAAGCTACTAGTCCCAAGGTCCCTTGATTATCCCCGAGGAAGTAAACATTTTCCTAGTCTATATATCCACTGTTTTCTGTTAGTGTATATTACCACATGTGGTTCCACTCCACTTAGGAAAAACCCAAATAGGAAAGTATCTCCATTGTGACAAATCTGTTCTAGTCTAAGTAGAAGACACTGAAGATGTCTTGCAAGCATTTGTTGCAACCAAAGTGTATGTCTCATACGGAAGAGATTATGTCTGTTTTGAGTAAGGAAATTTGGTATGTGGAAAGAGAGAGAAGAACATGAACATCAGCTCCATGCTGTGCTCTTCATCCTGTTCTAAAGATTTAATACCCTTCCAGTCCCTCTAACATTTGTTCCAATGCATTGAGAGGTTACAGATATATGTTGCATGCTTCTCTGTGTCATGAAGATTTAAACAGCACTACTTACAGTGGACAAATATAACAAATAGAAGTTACTAAATTTGCTCACACATACAAACATGCACTGCAAACACATGCACTGTAAAATTCTGTTTCTCTATAAAGATGTATTCATCTATGCATAAATAGCTAAAATTACTTGTGAAGTCAACTGTGTGAGCCAGAATCCAAGCCTTGCTGAAAAGACAGTAAAGAGTGTTCCTTTCTCCATGCATGCTTACTTTGCATGGAGAGGGATTCAGAGGGGATTCTATGAAACTGAAGAAAGCTTTTTACTCTCATTTATGCAGGCTCAGACTCTGGGAATTAGAGATACTCCTGAGACATACTTTATGATTGTTCCTTCTCTTTGGAAAAGGGGAGACAATAGAGAGCTTTAGCCTTTGAACAGATTACAAAAGCAGATCTAAATATTTTAAGGGATTCAGCTGCCATGGTAAGGAATTACCAATTCATAAATCAAATAAAATGAAATTTCTTTTACTCTTCCATTGAATTTGCCAATTCAATGACATTGCTACACAACACAGACATTGCTGAGGCAACTTGTGCTCCTTACTCCTATCCTGTAGCCAGCTGTCCTGACTATGTCTATTAAGCACTATGCATGCTCTGAGACTGTATAAAATCTCAGCAGACACAGATGAATACCTCACAACCCACAACTTTCTACTCTAACTTTCCAAAAATGCCAACAGGCAATCTCCAGGAAATTATCAAGAGGAATATTACTTCTGTAAGGCTCACTTAATTTTTATTATCAGGTCAATATCCAGCACATCCCTGCTTATCTTAAAACTTACAAGTACTTTCTGTGATTACTAACTCTTTTTACATTTCTGCAATTTTGAATTCAAAAATTCCTTTCCATACTCTCTTTACTAGAAATGTCTGTGGCCTGACCTAAAATATTTCTCTTCTACTTCAAGCAATATCAAATCCAACACTAATTTTTATTACTCTTTTTACTTCCTCAAGTGCTTCTTCCATATTTGCATTCATGTCTTCCTGTTGGCTTTAATTCTCTATCCTTTTTCCTCCAGTTGTTACAGATTTCACCTATATCTCCTGCAGCTTCTTCCTAACCTCTATTACCTGGCATATTTCCTCTCTCTCTCTCAAAAATGTTCAAAGAAATGTGAATAAAATACACACTACTTATCTTCTAAACCACTCTGCAGGTTATTTGCTGGCTTATTATCCAAATTCAAACTTCTTCCTCAACCTTCTCCAAATTTCTAGAATTTCTTGAGTCAATAACTACCATTATGGTTTGGGATCTTTTTCTATTTTTTAAAACAATGTGAACTTAAATCCTGATCTAGCTATGCAATGAGAAGTCTGACATTTACAAGACTTGTCACCACTAAACCTTTCCAGTTGATACTATGACTTCAGCTTTCCCAGAATAACACCATGCCTAAATCACATTCAGTGATCCTTACCTGCATAAACATTTGTGGATTTAAAAAAAAAATATTGAATAATTTTGACAACATCAGGTCAACTGCATATCCACTGAAGATGAAGAACCTCTAGCAGGAGAAAGATGGGGATACAGAGATAAATATCCATAATGATAGGGTGGCTTACCCTGTCTAGGCTGCAGTCAGTGGGGAATGAATGCCTGGTAGCCTAATTGTTTAACTCCCAGTCTCACACTCAAAGAAACAAAACTGAATTAAAAAGAGAAGAATAAGCTAAATGTATCATTATAAAGCCTTTGCTAATTTCTTCATCCATCTACCCATTACTATTTCCTCCTGAAACTTCCAACTTTTTTTAAAGCAGGGATCTTACATATTGAGGAAGCTACAGGCATGTTTTCAGCTTTAAAAGGCTAATGACAATCCATATTGTAAGTATTCCTCACAGAGCTTACTGCAGTAGGGAGCCAAGAAGGATCTCCACTGAGCTGAAAACCTTTCCTGCAAATTTTTAATAATATAAGTAATGTTTACTCACAAAAGCATTCACTTCAAATCAATACTCAACCTGTAAAAAGATGACTTAAATGAATACTTGCAATATAGAGACTCCTGTTATTTTTAAGAACTGTGGTTTCCTACAGACTTAAATTATTTGAATGATATGTTTTGCTTCTCTGTGTGTATTATGTGCATGTACATTATAAAAAGAAAATGGACATGTAAAAATGTGTGTGCTGCTTATATTAAAAGTTAAACTGCTTTTCATATTGATTTAGGATTTTTATTATTGAAATATTTTAATATTAGATATCAGTCACAGACTATGTTTCTTATGTGTAGATGTTGTAGGTTGTTGGGTTGGTTTAGTCAGGGATTTTATTAATGTTAGTTAGGTTTGTTCCTTGTACCCCTATTTTTCCCTTACAGTGGTTTGCTCCAAGTTGTTTACCACAGGAGCTCCTGTCACTCAGATCTGTCAATCTTCTCACCTCTCCCAGTTTTCTCCTACATGGTTCTGTCAGTCAGGGTTGTAACTCCTTCTTGGGGTGTCAGTCTTGTAACCACTCCCTGCTTCTTCATGAAAGTTCTGCATCAATCACCCCACCTTTGCACTTCTCTTTGTCCCAGAACACTGTACCCACCTCTGTTACGTTGCCATAGGTTGTTATGTTTTTTGTCACTCCCCTGTCGTGTGTCCCTATAGGGCGAGGCAGGTTTCCACCTCTGTCTGCCCACCCCCTACTTAATCTAATGCATTCTTTTGCCCTGGGGCCATTTTGCCTTGCATTGCGCTGAGGGTGATTCCCTCCGACCACGCATGGGGGAATAAAAGTTCTCAGACTTGCAAGCAAAGTGTCCTTTTCTCATCCCTTTGTTTCCTTTCAGAGTGAAACTACCAAAGCTGCGTTACCAACGCCAAGGCACTACCCAACCCTGGAGTGCCCGCTCACGTGGCGGCTACGACCTTACAAAGGCAGCGCTAGCCAGGGCTTTTCGACTGCTTGAGGTTGTAGCAGGTAACTGCTGCGTGTAGATAATTACATTTATACAGAGGGTGGAAATATTATTTTGTGGTGATACATGAGCATCGCATTTACTGGGCAGAGATTTACTTCTTTATTATCACAAATTATATCTATGAATGGTTATAGTCTAATTATTACAATAAAAGATAAAAATTCTAGAAACTATCAACAATTAGTATTTCCAGCAGATTGTTTATATTATCAGTAATATTGACTTTGGCAGACTGGTTCATTTTTTCATTATTTCTTCCTTCTCTCCTCCCTCTCATTCTCAATCATAAAAACGGTCACCAAAACCCACTGGTTTCTCCTGGGTTTATATTATTCTTTCTGAGCTGTAATGCAACTCTCTATCAGCATCACTATAACCCAGAGTATATACTTCCTTTTTGAACGGTTAAGTAAGATAGGCTGTAGATTACAGGAATGTATGAATAGAAATGCACTTCATTCCAACTTGCAGTCATGTTGTGGAATACAGAAGGGAAAAAATATTAGGCAAGTTTGAGAAAGTTTAGAAGGAAGTATTACTGGGTTACTTATTTACTTTTACCTTCTCTTGATATTGCTAATATCACCTAATTACCATCTTCGTGATGCTGATTCAAAGCCTATCCTGATTGTGCTAAATTATTGTTTCTACCAGTTGCACTGCTACTTTCTAGGTGCCAGTTAAGAACTAGCATTCCTGTAAATATACCTATAATTCTATCTTGAGAAGTTGATGATTGCTTCTCTTGAAAACCTCTAAAAATATGTTTATCAATAATTGTTTTATCCAAAGTCGCCTTGGTGCTTGTAGTTGTATTTCTCATGTGTACCTTTCAGAAATGAAGCAAAAGTTCTAATGACAAAATCCAAAGTTTTCTGATAGCCATTCCTTGAGCAAGGCTGCTACTGAGAAAAAATGTTCCATATTGAGAGTTGCAAAAGTCACAGAAGGAGGAATTTTTCTTAAATGAATGAAAAATGCTATCGCCTCTGGAAATAACCTGTGGTGTTACTCCATTTGTAATCATGTTCTGTTTCGTGTTCTAAAAGAAATGAAAATTACCTAAATTTTTCAATGAAGTTGCAGGGCATTTACTGAAACTAGCTTAGATTAGGAAAATATGGCCTTCAAAATTTACTAGAAGGCAGCATTCACTTGAATACTTGATTCTCTTATTTTGCTATTACTTCTTTGGTGTGATTAGGCATTTTACTTAACATATTTCTGGAGTTTGCTTTAAGCTTATACAGTTCAAAATGTTTTCATTTGACATGTGAAACTGGGGAAATGGTTTAACCAGTGGGGAAAAAAAAGCAGATACTAAAGTTACTGGGTTAGTGGGGAAAAGTGAAGTTTTAAGGCAAGTGTAGGCTACTCTAGGATGGCTTTTTTAACAGTTATGCTGTAGTTTGCATAAGAAATTTTGTTGTCTGGCATGGAAACACTGCATATGTTAAAGTAAGCATACTCAAATACAATCAATGAAGTGCTTATTTCTTTGACTGTTGCTACAATAGCAAATTTTCCCATTATAAAGCAAGCACAAACTTGTCCCTCTTTCAAAGGAAGGTGTATTTTCACCGAAACGCAGAAGTTTTCTTGATACCTAAATTGTTAATGCTCTTGAACAGCATGGGCTTGACTGTCAGAAGAGTTGTGAACTTATAACAAAATTTTGTGATCGCTTGGAGTTTCTGAAGATCAGTCTACACCAGATTCTTACATAAACAGTGTTTTCATGGACAATTTGTGATTTGTTTTCTATTTTTAAAAAAATTTTAACTAGAAAATACACTGAAAATTTGCAGACTTCATTCTTTTGAGAGAGATGGTGTTTGGGCAATAGTTGGCAAGCAGAATATAGAGTGAATTGAGTATCTTTGCAGTGATATCTTTGAATTGATAGTCTTTGCAGTAATTACCCATCCAAAGGAGCTATCGGATTTGAAGAATCTTGATTTTTTCCAAGATTTATTCATGCTCAAACTACTGCTTCAATCTCAAAAAAAAAAATAGGATTTATTTGGGTGACTTTGTGCATCTTGTCTCCATTTTCTTTTAAAATACTCAATTCGCATCCAACACAATAACTGAGAGTTATTGGCAGCTGCCAAAAAAAAGATGTTAAAAAACTTAAAATTTGGAAACATACAATTCAATGACATTTAGCTTTAGAATTGTAAATTATTCTAGTTTAATTTCTGTTAAGAGCAATTGCATTTTTATGTTTCAGGATAACTGTATTTCAGGCTGGATTGCGCCTTTGGGCGTTATCCTGTAATGGAAGTAATTTGCGATGTAAACCAGAAGGAGGATCATTCCCAAGAACAGTTTTTCAGGCTTTCTCCCTGTTTGCTAGAGGGAAGGGAGTGTGCTGCCTGAGTCATTTACAAGATGCAAGGTGCTCAGAGAGCTGCAGCAGTGCATAGATTTATTTGAAAGAGCCAAGCACAAAACCCCAAGAATCTTAGTGCAGCTGCCCTAAGAAAGGTGGAAAAAGAGATGGTCTAGATGGTCTCACAAGGTGATTTACCTCAAAGGAGAGCAATGGCATGCTGTCCTAGAATATAAAGCTTGACAAGTAGGAGATGAGGAAAATAAATTGTGATTGTGAAAAAGAGCTGGTGTAAAGATAAAAATAAGAGATGATAAAGTAATAAATGCTATTCAGAATTCCAGTGTATTTTTTTCAAAATGACTGGCCTCGAGTTAACTGATGTAATTATAGAGTAAGTCTTCCCTTGTCTAGAAATTCTCTGCATTTATGAAGGGCAGATGGGATTGCAGAGGTTAGAGTCAGACATGCTCTATTACAAATTGTCTTTCCATAAAAAAAGGAGTTGTTTAAATGTATATAATTTTATTTTGAAGGTTTTTTTTTTTACCTGTATTTTGCCTAGGGCCTGACACTGAATGCTTAACACTCTTACATAATGTTTCCAATCCTCTCCAGGACAACACATGAATAAAACAACATACATAAAAATCTTCTAGCCTCCAGCCATACTGCTATGGACTGCAATCATGTTAGATCTCATTAACTAGCTAAAATTAGCTCTTGTTCATAACTAGAATGCAGGGTCAAAAAACCAAATAGGATATGTGATGGAGATGTACCTATATGCACATATGCATATATGTGCATTTCCTGCATGCAAAAAATTGTTTATGAACAGTTGAATGCCAACCACAATTTCTTTTCTTCAGGAAAATGCTGAATTAAAATTGTGTATGCAACCTTATTTCACCTCTTAGTGAACAATTATTGTATAGTCATATACTTACCCTTGCCTTATGCAACACACAGAAATAGTACTCAGTATGCAAAACAACGCCCTGTAGTAAAGAAGAACATTGTGTGTAGTTCATGTCTCATTCACATCTCTGAAAACTGAAGCAGCTGAAGGCAAGAAGGCCAAGGATTCTTGTTAAGTTTAGGGAGATGAATGCTTTGGGTGTATACCCAAAAATATATTGATAAATACCAATATACACACAAAAGTATATTATGGTTGAATCACTTAAACTAAACTTTAAAATATTGATATCTGTTTGTTCATTTTATGTGCCCAGTTTGAACACATAGGATCTGATTCACAGAAGACAAAGCTCCTCTCTCCCATTGCTTCTATCAAAGACATGTTTCTCAGTTTAGATTGATTTTTAAAAATGCCTCCAACTCCATTTCTCAAAGTGCCAGAAATTTGTGATCTTTTTTTCTCTCACTTTTCAATCTTCTGTACTACATACTCTATTCTTCTTGAGTCACTAGTTGTTCAGGCAAGGGCACATTTTCCAGTGTTGATCTGGTTAACCTTATAAATGTGCTCTTAACTTTCAGTGCCATCATGTTCAACCATAAGTGCCAGCCATCAGCTGCTATTTAATTCTGGCTGATACAACACAATTAAAACAAACAAACAAACAATACCCACATGCCAAAAAAAAAAAAAAGAAACAAACTAAAAACAAAACCACAAGCCTCCCTCCCCCCCAAAAGTATGTTTTGAATCCTCTTTCAATGGAAAGACTGAAAGATTGTCATATAGACAATGAATGAACAAGAACAGATTGTGCAAACCAGTGAATTTGGTCATAAGCTGCCTTATCTTGCAGTGTTCCCAGTCTTATTGCAAAATTCACAAATAACACACTTATTTTAAGTTTTACTCTTTAATTAACCCTTTCAGGAAAATAACACATTAAAAGAGCAAAAGGCAACAATCTTGAAATTAGGAAAGATGTTTGGGGTACATGAGATTCTCTGATTTTTAACGCAGACATCACTTTTCATTTATGTATATAAAATAGCACGTGAAAATAGTAGCTTAAGGGCACAAAGCTTGTTCTTTGCTCTGTCCCCAGGTCAGGATTGTTTCAAAAAGCACAGTATACATGGGCTGAAAGACTGAACTTTACACAGAACAAAGCATTCAGTAGCTAAAAACTCCTCCCTCTCAAAAAGCTCTCTCATCTGACAAAAATAGGTAAAAAGGGCTCCTTGGAAGTCTTCCCTATTTTTCATTCCATTTTCCTACATAGTGGGTGTATCATTCAGGTACTTTATCTGCTCTCCTTTAAACAGAGCTGCCTTGCTATTATTCCTTCTGTCATTTATTACTGAACTTTTTAACCCTCATTCTGCTCAGACACTTGGAAATTTCAGATGAAAAGAAGAATTGAGTTACCTTCACTGTATAGATAAATACAGTGTCTTAAAAGAGCTGTAAGAGAGGTAGTAGGAGAACACGTACAGATTTTTGTTAAAATTAGAAATTCATCTATAGAAAAAAAAAGCAAGAAAACTGATAGCATGCAGAGATAAACAGATGAATGAAACTTCTTTCTAAAGTAACATCTCATATTTCTCACATGAACTGGAATGTACTTTAAAAATGTGAAGAATTCAACTTGATATTGTCTAAGGTATAGCATTTTAATCAGAATAAAGCCAACACATAAATGGATTTAAATTATGATAGTTAAGTCTCTAGTGTTTGAGAAATACAGTTTTCTTTCTTTAATGGTTTAAAAAGGTAATAGTTACCTTCAAGTAATTCTTTCATTTAGCAATTATTGCTGGTCAACTAATTTTCCCTTTACCACTTTCATGGTAGACATAAACAACATGTACAAACAAACAAAAACACCCACCACAACCTTATAAACCTATAATTATACTGAAAGGTCTCAAAGGGATTACATACAAATTAGCCATTAAATCAGGCTCAGGCCATTGTATCTTCAAAAAAGGACCACTAATTATTTTATCATTATTTTTATTATTACTGTTGCTATTTTCCATCTGGTATTGTTTTAGCTGACTTCTGACAGTGCAATAGGAGATACCAATAGCTGTTTGCAACTTGAGCTCGGGCTTTCAGGCTGCTGAGTCATAGTGATGGATCTTTGCAAAGCCAGTACCTTAGTGCTGGACTCCAACTATTTGCTTACTACCTGCAAAGAGAAGCTTCTTTATTTTAGGAAAGTGTAAGTGCACTGAAAGCGATATAAAAAAAACCAAAAAAAACCCCAAAAAACTGTGTGTTTCTCCAATACCAACTCCAGTAGAAAGGGAAGAAAATTTTCCAAGCAATGTGTATATACAGCAGCAGCACCATGCTGAGGGCACAGAAGTTTAATGCAATCAAGAAAAAGAGATTATAGGCAATTAGGTAATCTCAGAATATATTTATTTCTGCTCCTTTGGGGAGGTGGGAGGGGGGAAGGGAGTGGTACTGCAAAAGTACCACTGCAAAGGAAAGGGATATGAAATATTGGGATTGCATAGCATAACTAAAGGCCAGCAATCCCAGTATGAGTCACAGAGCACTGGCTGTGTAGTACAATATTTTGGGCACCTTATGAAGAAACTCTATGCTGGTAGCTAAGCAAAACTGTAGAAGTGCTGTTTCATTCACTTTCTGCCCAGAATTCTTTTGAGGATAAGTCTTAATCATGTTGCAGTGGAACTCAGTTGCTATTCTGCAGAGGAAAAAGTGTAAAAAATGCCAGCAGACACCTTATTTACATGCACTGGATTGATCTCAAAATTATCTAAGTGATACTACTTTTCCTTCTTTTTGAACTGCATTCTTTTACTGTATACTTTGCTGAGCATTGTTCATAACCAAGCAATGCAATGAACTTTCCCTCATTTCAGTCTAGCATCAAGTGTTCAACTGCTCTTGGAGGAAATTTCCAGCAGGAGTGGCCAGAAAGTAGAAACTATACACCAATGAATAAACACTTCCTGGGATTCTGTGAAAACAGCATTATTCCAAGCTCTTTCTTGCTTGTTACTTATTCCAAACATGCACTCCCACCAAACCTCTTGCACCTCTTACCCTCTAGTGCTTTCTTCATCTTAATGGATTGTAAGGGGAAAAGTGACAGAAGCATACTTTGTGATTCTATAGGTAAAGCTAAAGTTAAGTTCTACTGAACCAGTTAATTTTCACAATATTTACAATGCTAGCTATAGGAGAAAGTAATTTATTTACATTTTCTGATCCCCTCAGCATTGTTCTAGATCTGGTCTGGAAGCTGCCCCTAAGCCCTTTCAGTATTTACATTTACCAAGCGTATAATAATGACTTTTTAATTCACTTACAGAATAACCAGTCAATACATACACATTGAGAAGAGAAACACACTTTTCTGCAAGCTTACCTTATTCCTAGTTCTTGGAATCTACTGAAAAAAATAATACATAAAATACATTGTCTGAAATGTACATCTTCTGATCCTCTATATGTGTCAACAAATAATTTACAAGTCAGATCTGTTGTACAACTCTGGATTAAAACACTATCCTTTGACTTTTGTTGTTGTTATTTCAGGAAGACATATGTGCTCAAAAGTACATAAACAGTAATGGAAACTGCAAAGCAACAACAAAATAGGATTGTTATTTATGCCTTGATTTTGCAATTATGTTTTGATCTTAAATATCATTAAAAAAAGCCTTAGTCATTCAACTGTATTTATACACACAGTACCTAGAGCTATGCAAAATTGAAGCAACCATCCAAGGAAATACCTCCCACACCTGACCTCAAGACATGACAGTTTGTGAAACTATCATGACAATATGTTTGAGTTTATTGTCATGTGTATATGCAACTTTATACAGTTAAGTTGGTTAGTTTTCACACTAAAAGTTCAATTTCTTGATTTTTTTTTCTTTAAGGACTTCCTTTATTTTGCTTTTTTGTTTGTTTTAAACCTTCTCAGATGTATAGCTCTGCTCCTGGGAGCCAAACATAGCAGGGGAAAAAAATTATGAAATGCCAAAACAAGCCCAGTGCCAAAATATAAAGCAAGCAAGAAACCACAGCTGGTTATATATATTTTTAAACTTTGGCCAGTATTCTTTTTATACTTCATAAAAGAAGTTGAGAGCAAAGAAGAAAGGGAGCATTTCTTTTCATTTTCTGGAAACACTGGGGAAGAGATACAGGACAGGAAAGAAAGAAAGAAATGGTCAGGGCAAGGGAAAAATCTTTGTGTGAGGATGCGAAGAAGGCAGGCTGGTGCCCTCACCAGTCTTTTATATAGCAGGGCATCCTCTAACTGGTCAGAGTAATTTTTGTAGACAATTAACCTGACTGTATCTCCTGCCTTCTGACCTGCATGAAAAGAGACAGGTTCTGGAAAAAAAAAAAAAAAAAAAAGTGCGTGAAGAAGAAGGGGGGAGGAGGAAGTAGGGTACTATTGGAAAATACTGGCTGGACTGCTCCATCACGATGCCTGGTTCACAGATGTGAGCTTCTATTCCTCTCGTAATTTATCTCTTGTAGCTCTTCCTTCTACTGCTGAAGGAATAAGTAAGTAAGTTTGTGTGTGATTGTTAGCTGTGAACATTTTGGGAGCCAGTGAAGTGAGGACACAGCCGAGGTGGCGGGTTGTGGCCTGGCAATACTCAGCAGGTTTTGCTTCGGCTGGAGCCGGAGCAAAGCTGCTCTCAGCCCCAGCCGCCGCTCCCTGCCACTGCTGCGTTTGTTAATAAGGAGACATGCAAGGAGAGCTAAAAAAGGAAAAACAAGCGTCTTGAGGGAACTCTCAGCAACAGTAGCACACAGTCTCCTCCAGTGTATTTTTTGTCTGTTAAAGGAAAAGGGAGAGAGAGAGCTCCCATTCGGCCAGCCACAGAGCTGCTTCAGGGCCGCACCTGAGTCCGGAGGGGCTCGACCCTAAACAGTTCCACCACTGCGGGCAGCTGCGGGCTGTGGTGCAGCCGAGGGAGGCTGCACACCCGGGGTCAGCCTGGCCGGAGCACACTGCCCTGCGCCACGTTACCTGCGCCTGCGGGCTGCTCTCGGGAGCGGACCCAGCGGTGAGTGGCCCCCTCCGAAAGCACTTAATTCCCACCTCGGCCGCTAACTTTGTGATGGGAAGCATCAGCCCTATCGCTGGAAGGACAGGGGGAGGAGGGAGAAGCCGTGCAGCTGGGCAGAGGCCCGGAAACAGAAGCAGTAATGGATGGGACCCGTGGTACCTGTCCTCTCCCCCGCTGCACATGTGAACCGTTCTCCGGAGGAAGCCGGAGCAGCGCTGCTCAGACATGACTGGGCGCAAAGTGACTGCAACCGCGGCGCTCGGCACGGAAGGCACCCCGAGCTGCGCACATACCGGAGCAGGAGTGGCACAGGGGAACCCCCCCGCCCCCCACGCTGCACCGGCAGCAGCGGTGCCCTGGAACTGGCGTGACAACAGGGGATGCCCCTGCCTGCCTTGTCTGCCTGCCGGGATACTCCGCGCACCCACGCTGAGCCGAAGCTGCGGGAAGGGCACCCCCGCACACACGGAGGAATCATCCCGTGCAGACGGCGAGCCGGGCGGCGGGCTACCCCTGCCGTGCGCGCACACGCGCTACCCCCGCGAGCAGTCCCCCATCCCCCGCCACATCGGCGGGAGGGGTAATCCGGGGGCACACGCCTCGGAGACAGGTGTTGCACCGGGGCCGCCGCCGGAGGCACCTCACTCTCACCCGGGCAAACCCCGGCGCTCCGCTCCGCCCGCCGCCGACCCCACTCCCGGGGGCGAGCGGCACTGCAGCGGCGGGGCCGGCGGCGCCGCGGCCGGAGGGCAACAGGCGGGCGGGCGGTGTCAGGCGATAACTTCGCGCAGCGCCGGCGAGCAAGTTGCGCTGCCGCGCAGGACGCGCCCGCCTCCGCACCCCGCCCGCGCGGCCGGCTGCGTGCCCGCGCTCGGCGGCAGTGAGTGAGCGGAGCGGAGCGGAGCGTGTCTGAGCGCGGGGGCGAGCGGCACCTGCCGAGGGCAGCGGCGGCGCGGTGCGGAGCGCAGCGCTGGGCGGCGGCGAAGCCGGGCGGCTGCGGCGGGCGCGGAGCGGAGCGGGCTGGGCTCGGGCTGGGTCCGCGCCCGGCGCCGCCGCTGCGCCCTCCCGGCTGCGAGTCCGCCCGGCTCCGGATCACGTGGCGGTTGCCGGAGGCAGAGACTAGAGAGGAGAGAAAAAAAAAGCGCCTCATTCCTTCTTCCACCGCCATACTGTATTTTATAGTAACTCTCATTTTTATTCCTCCCTTTTACTCCCGCTCGGTGAGTACCTTTCCGCTGACATTCTTGTCCTCCTTTTTTGTCCTGTTTTTTTTTTTTTCTTCCTTTTGTTTTTTTTTTTGTTTTCTTTTTTTTTCTTCTTTTTTTTTTTTTTTCTTCCTCTTTGATTATTGTTTAAATGGATTTGATCTTTTGCTGATGACAAGTTTTTTTTCCTAGCATGCGATGGTTACTAAACTGTGAGCAAAAGGTGCTGCTGGGGCCGGGAGTCACTGGGATTGCAAAATGATAATATTAATAACACCAGTCCAGCAACAACTGATATACATTTAGTAGCTATATATCTATATATGCAACTGGTTTTGTTGTGGCACGGAAAAGCGATGTGAAATATGATGCTTATTTTTTAAAGATAAGAGAAAAGGCATGTTTCTAACTCTTTTTGCACAGGATTTTTTTCTGGTGTTGTTTTATTTTTATTTTTGGGTGTTTTTTTAAGGGCTTTTTTTTTCCTTAAAGAGATGGGAATTGCAAATGCATTTTACAGCAGTGTTTACACAGAGTTTGTAATCTTGCAATTCTGGTGGAAGCCACAGAGCAAGATGTTAATTTTATTGTTTTTGTTACTGTTTCTTTTTCTTTTTTTTTTTTTTTTTTTTTTTTTAACAGTGCAACCAGCAGGGTTTTTTGGTTTTCCTCTTCTTCAGTTTTTGATGCCTGTTTATAATGTGAAACTTTTCTTGCAGCATGTTGCAGTCATCATTTTTAAATACTTTTTTTTTCCTCCCTAAAGATAACAAAGCAAAACAGAAAGCCAAAGAGATGATCCTTACTTTTGCACATTTTGCACCTTCACTTTTTATTCTTTTGCCAGCAGTGTTTTATGATGGTTATTGTTATCATGATGATGATGATGATAGATATATACATATATACAAATAAATACATTTTCAAATGATGGCAGTGGAAGGTTTTCCTGGAGAATGAAGTGCGGTTTGGTTTCCTTGTCAACGGAAGATGAAGTGAACAACTGAACATCTCCCCAGTGCAGGTACTTCATCTCCTTGTAGGCGTTTCCACACTGTGTAAATTTCATTGTGAGATTTTTTTTATTTTAAAGAAATCTCCTTCCACCCCTTTCTAAACGTGTCTGTGCAATACACATGAGGACTGGACTAAATATCTCTGCCTTGTGATTGCTTGGATGTGTGCAAAATGTTGCACTAATTGAGCCTAGGTCAGTAAAGATGAAGAGAGGTGTTTTATGTGCTGTGCTGTATACAGGGGAAAGCAGCTGGGGAAAAAAAAATCCAGACACCCCTCCTCTCCTCGATGCATTTTAAAAAACCTAAATAAACAAAACAGCCAAAAGTAAAGCCCAAACCAAAACTGGATGGAACCTTAAGATCCTCATTACAAGTACAGATGCTCACAGGACTTCAGACAAAAACAATAGCTCTGGCCATGTATTGTGGTGACTCGTGTGTTTTTGTGTCTGTTTAAATTTATCCATTAGAAAATAACTGTGAAACAGCAAAGGAGGTTCCCTTGGAGAGCTGGCTCGCTGCCACATGAGGCATATTTTGTAGCCCTAAGGGCAGAAAACCCTTATATCCAACTTCTGCTCCTCATATTAAAAAGGCGTAAACAAGGCAGCAGGTTGCCTCTTATGACTCTAATTCGTTGGGATGGAGATTAATCAGAAGCTGATATTTGCTTGAAGGTGTTTCATTTTTGTTTGATGATTAGTAGTACCACTGGCTGACAGGGAATGGGAAATTGTTACTTTCCCTGATGGTTACTGAGAGTTCAGGATTGGAGGAGAATCTGTTACTTTTCACTGAGAGCACTTAAATGCTTAACAGAGACTGCCCCTGATGTACAGACAGGAGATTGATGCTGTAAAACATAGTTTGGAAAGATTTTTCCAGATGACAGGGTGGGTTGGTTTGGGGTTTGTTTGTTTATTTATTTCCCTCCAGAGAGAAATATGGTATGATATTATGCTAAAGTTCAAGTGCTGAATGTTCTGTGATGTTCTCTGTTGTTTACTTTATTGTGATGGGATTGCTTACTGTATTTTTTACAAAGAACATTTAAGGATCTATAACTGACTATAAAGATATGTCATGTATTCAGATGTGGAAACTAAAGTAAGTTACAGGGGATATATTTATTTTATCACTGTCATGTAAGCAAATATAATTCAGAGAATTACAAATGCATTTGAAAATATGAGGCTTCTAATGCTTATGTTTAAATTCTTGCAATGTAACAGCTTCCTTTAAAGTAGAAAGTGTAAGAAGTGTTTATATCATGCAATTAGTCATGTTGAAAATAAATAAATTCATTTGTCTTTGTAGAAACATAACTATTATGCATTTGCACTGTTTTTTTCCAGTTTTACTGTAATAAAAATATTTTGCACATATTTATGCATGAATTCTGCTCTAACATGGTAAATACTTTTGACAGCATAACAGGGTCAAGAATTCATGTGTCTAAAAACCAGCTGAGATATTTCCATGATAGCTTATGATGACTTTTCTAAAATACTTACGATCTGTTGGGTCATTATGCCACATTTTAAGAAGAGTCAGCCTGCTTACTTTTTCATTTTTTAATTTAAAAGCAAGCCAATAAAAACAAGAGAGATTGAAACTTTATTCTCCACCCCTCTATTTATTTCCATCCCTCCTTATATTTAAATGAAGTGTTTTCTTTAAATGAGGTGCAACTCCCAGTAAGCAAAATATTTTGATACTGCTAAAACACTGAAATAAAGTAACTAGGCTAGCAGTTTCCAGAATGATCCTTTTGTCCTTTCTTTTAATACTGCAGGTGTGTTGTGTGAGTAATTTTTTACAGATAGTTGCTGAGTGAAGAGCTAATCCTGCTCACCTAGTCTTATCTCAAAGTCTGAGAAAGTGCATGCTTAAAACTTTCTATTTAGTGCCAGATTTCATCTACAAAGCACCTGTTGTCTGAGTAGTATGGTAATTAATATACATGCAATTCATTTGCAGTATTTTGGGGTTGCAGGAGTTCATAGATATCAAACCGCCTTTGGACCTTAAAATATGAATAAAGGAGCCAATTTTGAAAGAGGATCTTTCTACCTCTATGCAGTATGTGGGCAGAGTAGGATTTGGGTTGGTGGAATGGGTTTCAGCTTGGTGTTTCTATAGTTATGCCATGACTAATGTTTTAGAAAGCCATAGTTAGTGTCAAAGACAATTGTCCTTTTGTGTTTTTGAAATGAATAAAAATTTTGCCTACAAATTGCAGCTTTGTTTCTACAAGTGATGATATCATTATATTCCTTATATAGTATGGGATATAGTCATACTGCCCTAGCTCCTGAAAGTAATGGGTGTCTAGACTGAAATGACATCTATTTTTCTTTATATCTGTTTTGGTATTCAGAACAGTATAGGGATTTAAGATACCTTTATAAAGGGTTGTAAACTGAAATTTTTGGAAAGCAGTTTTTCTTTTCTTCTTCTATAACTAACTACTATTATTAGTATTTACTTGCAAATGAAAAAGAACAGGTGAACAGAAATGAGAAACTGTATAGCATTGTGTGCTGACTCATGAATATGTGGTTTTAGCTTTGGTAGTGGCCTGAACTGGTAAAAGACTATCTTCTTACATTTTTCAACGTGGGAGATAGAACTAGAGTGACCAGTGGAGTCATGAAGTCTGTTTGCTGTGATACTAGGCTGATCTTATTTTGTTCAGATTCAAAAAATTCTGGTTTAAATTTAGCTGGGGTATCACTTTCACTGCACCTCTTGAAGGCAGGGCAGAGCTTTACTTTTCATGCTTTTAGAAACTGAATTTCTGTCCTAAATTTATTTTCAGACAGTTTATTCTTCTTTTTTTTTTTTTTTTTTTTTTTGTGCCATTGCTGACCTTAAACAGTAAGGCTCCTTCTCCATGTCTTTGCTCTTCAGAGTCTAGTATATTTTTAGAGAGCAATTTCAGCTCCTTTTCCCTCACAATTTCTGGGCTTAACTGGGAGAGGTTCCCAAAAGTGTGGCTGGTGCTGGGAGGGGATGTTGAGACTGGCTCTGCCCAAAATCATGCTGCAGCAGAAACAGGGAAACTGCATTTGAATCCTCTTTTGCCTACACTGGTCTGTTCTGTTTTCAGCTGAAATGGGGTTTGCACCATGTGGACTTTTCTTCACTCTGCCTAGCCAGCCTGAATTTCTTTGGTTGTAGTGCAACAGGAAAGAACTCTTGGAAATTTCTTCTGCAACACTCTGGTTTTTAAACTCTCAAGAGTTTTCTACATATTGTCTTAGTATTTTGTATTCCTACCAGGGAAGGGAATGTAAACAGGTTTGAGGCAATGCTGTATCACAATCTTTTATCAGGAATAAATGTGAAAGTTGACTACAGTGTTCTTTAAAATTTTTACCTTATTAGAATCTTTGCAGGTTGCTTATATCTTAGCTCTCTAGTCTTCTAAAGCATTATTCTTTGGTAGTTTGTTTCTCTTTTATAGTGGATTTTTTCCTATTTTCTTCCTTCCCTGCATTTTGGCTTTTAAAAGATAAAAAGATAAAAAAGCTTAATAGTGTTTAAATGGTGGGATTACAGAGACTGATAGGTTTGCCCTCAGATGTATGTTTTAACTTCTCTTGGTCTTAGAGGACGTGGTATGCTGTCAAATTCTGAAGCCAAATCCTGTATGTTTTAAGTACTTGCAGAATATCTAAACAGAAGGCTAAAGCTGAGTATTTCCTAATGAAAAATTATGTAATCTGTGACATTGTCTACATAGTTACACTGTTGATAACTCCCTTAAACTCAGATCCAGACTGACAGAAGAAAAGAAAATGCTGCTTTTAAGTGGTATAAGGATTAAAATGCAACATTTTGGCCTGTGTGAAGGTACCAATCTTATTTTATTGATCTTTAAATAATTACAGGAGTAAAATGGCTTGAAGATTATTGTTTTGCACATACCCACATTAGGGTAGTTTGTACCTTTTTTCCCCTCTGTTTTTTTTCTATTTCAAAATGACACTCTAATCTCTATAATGCACTTAATCTTTCAAAAGCATTTATACTGCAGCTTTGGCAGTATTTTCTGAGAAAGTTTATTTTTGCACAATGAAGTGTGATTTTTCATCTCAATGAATCATCTGCCAACAATTAAAAAAAATAATCAAGTAGACCTTCAAATTACTGTGTTAATTTCAGGTTGCTTAATGTGAATAAAATAACATGTTTTTATCGCTGCTGTATTCTGGAATAAAAATATAGATATGTAGATGAATAGACAGGATCACAGAGAGAGAGATTTTTAAAGATGCTCTAATGTGATAGAGAATTAACAAAAATCTTACGTAGATTATCCTTCGGGGCTTAACCAATACTTTTGTTTAATAGCTAAGAGTTTAACTTTCTTGGTTTTGGATTTATACAGACCTATGTTATCTGCTGCCTCTTGACAAAAGCTAAGAGTTAATAGGTTGCATCTCTGGTACATCACTGTGTGTCTCCTGACTCTTTACATCCTGGCTGGCCTGCCAGGGTGTTGGGTCTCAACCATTATGCAGTTGCATTTCTGTTTCAGGAGCAGGATTGTTTTTTTTTGTTTTGTTTTGGGTTTTTTTTCTGATGCAGTTATGATAGTAAGCAGAATAATTTCTATATGACTTGACTGGCAGAGGTCTGAAGAAGCAGAGGTGGATTTCTTATGACTGATGACCAACAGTGGGTATAAATGTGGTGGGATATCAATGACACTCCCCAGACTTGTTATTTTTTCTTTGCACACTCACATGCCTTTCTCCTAAAATACCCAAAGGTCTGATTAAACTTGGTTTACACCAGTGGTCCTTCCCAGGTAGCCTTCTCCTGATGCCAGTGATTATTGCTTCTACTGATGTGCAGTCTCTGAGCAACCAAGTCAAGGTGGAGCTCTGGAAACAGCTCATTTTCTATACTTTCTATAGTTATTTTTATGGTCCTCTGAGAACAGCTTGTAGTCTTTTGGACAGGCAGTAGCTTATAAAAGTCAGTACAGGCCATTATTATTATGTGAAGAGCAAGAGACCATAAAGAATACACTGATAACTCCTGGGCCTTGGTGATTATTGAATAACCTGATGAAAGTCAGGTCCCTCTCTTCCCACTGTGCCCCATACCAACAGCCTTTTTTCAGCCTGTTCAGTCACACTAGTTGCTTTCTTCAAGGTCCTCCCTTCAGTCATTCATGTGCTTTGTGGTGTTCAGGGTCCACAAAAAGGGGATATCTGGCACAAATCAAGTATTAATGAGATTCTTAATCTGACTGAAATGAGGCTAAATTTGTTCTGTAGGAAAGCATCACATCAGTACAGTTCATTCAGTAAAAAGGTGTCTCTGTTTCTGCTCAGAGTTTTGCATAGAAGGTGAACAGGACCTATTGTCAAAGAGATATGACACATCTTGTTAAATCAGGGTAACTTTACAATTTGTAGGAGGCACTGCACATGTATACCTTGCATGCAGTATTTTTAGATTGACTGAAGAATTGGAGTTTCTGTGTCAAAGAATTATATTTGCATGGTGTTGACAATGCTGCTTTTCCTTTCTATTTTTTCTTATAATGGAGTGCAAAAGCACTAAAATGTTTACACTATCCATGTTCTTTTTTAGTACAATACAAATGAAAGTTACAGAGATACCCTTGTGAATTTTTGCACACCAGGCCTGCACTCTAGGCTTACTGCATGCTAACAGCTCTTTTTGTGGGCACAGGGAGTTACAGTAATAACTCACTGACTTTTACAATTAAACACTGTGCTTTTAGTAAGTGCAGCAACATGCTTCTGAGCTTCATCTGTAATGCAAGTTACTGTTTATACAACAAAATTCATTCTATCTAGTTACAATATTTTATCAAATGATCCTTCACACAATAAATATTAGAATAGAAGTAATATAAGATTTAAAAATGTGCTATGCAAACTGTCATGCACTGTCTATGAAACAGGCCCCTGAAGGTGTAATTAAAACAAAACTTCTTCTTTGGGTACCTTTAAAAGGGATTAATGCTACTCTTTTCTAAGTAGAACACAAAAACACACACACTACCATTTCTCATCTTGTATTTGCCACTAATTTCACAGGATAAAACCCAACACTTGAGGTATTGCTCAGTAGGTCAGTTTTCTAATGTGCTCTTTACTACATAAATTCACATCCACTTTGTTTTCTTTTTCCCAAACTGAAGAAGAAGGATGCAATTAAGTTTTCCTCCTGCCTATACAACTTCCAGTTAAATGGAGTTCTTTAAATGATACAGTTACAAGATTGGCTCTGGAGAGGTTACCATCTTCTACTTGGGCATTTGTAAGTTGTAGACAATTAATGTACATTATGAATAATGAAAAGAGAAACTGCATTTATGCCACTTTTGCTTTACAGGAGTAGTTTATCAAGACATTGATGCTATTTTTATTGTTTATTATTTTATGAGAAAAGCATGCTGGATTACCATTTGTCAGCATGTGCCCTGTTCCAGTAGGTGCTGTAGAAATAGAAAGGTGCAGAATTAGGCCCTGGTGCTATTAAAATCAGTGATACGTATGCTGATCAAGATTTCATGTCGAACCGTTTTTTCCTGTGGATTTTTGATGAAGTGGTTCACACAAAAGGCTCTATTCATCTCACTTAACCTTGCTGTTTAAAAAATAGGGTTTTAGAACTAAGCTAGTCATCATTTTAGCCATCTAAAAGTTAGTCATTGAAGTCTAACACAGTAGCTCAAGGCTTTGTAGTCAACGGAGATAAATATTCTCTTCCTGCAGAGAATTACAGATTACATCCCAACAGAGGCATCTACGGACAGCTGAGATGAACAACCTTCCTAAAACCCCTCTCTCTTTGCACTGATGAGAGAGAACCTAGATGGCCCATTTAAAACAGATTCCTAACTTTTTGATGGATGAAGTTAAAGGAGATGAATTGCATGGGCCCCAGTCCTTCACTTCTTCAAATTCTAATTTTGCAATGAAATTTTTGGTTAAAAAATTTTTTTTGGCCTCTAGAATCTTCATGGATTTAAAGTTTTTATTTGAATTTATTTTCAACTTCCAGAAATTCTTTTCACAGGCATTCAAATGTGTTTCTAAATACTAATCTGGAATCAGTTCCAGGCTATGACAAAATTCCTAGGCATGTCTGATGGAACCAAGATTTCACATCTTTTTCACACCACTTCACCCAGTTTTCTGTCTTTTTATAATGTGATCCAACAACAATTGCCTTCAATGAGTTCTCCTCACAGAATCCTATTCTAAAACCCAGGGACTTAAACTGTTGGGTACAATCATGGACCTCATTTGAAAACCTTTGAAAATTTTTGAAACAGAACAATGATGTGGGTGGCAATGGAATCAGCTAATTGTACTGTATATATGAATCATTGTAAGATATATTTAAAAAAGAAATAGTACATCAACAGCAGAAGATCTGAATTTTATGTCTCTGAAGATGTCTCTGAAGTTGGATCTTGAAACTATAAAAGGCTTTTTTAGTTTGTGAGCTGAGGTCATCCAGGCAATGTAGGGGAAATATTTAACTACTGATAGCATCCTGCTGGTATCTTCATGTACATGCTTGTCTTTAAATACTCCAATAAAACCTGTACTTTTGAATACCAGATAGATTTTAGTTTTCCCTGTCTCAAGTAATTTTTTAGAGAAGACTGGAATTTTGTAAGACTGTTAATGTCTGTAAAATCAGCTCTTCTATACAGTTTACTTCAGTGCCTTGCTTCAGATCTGTCCCAAGTCATTGTGTGTAGCAGGATGCCAAGCAACGGCCGATTTGTGACACTACACAATTTATTGTGATATCAATCTCTTTTTCCACAAATTATGATTTCAGCTACTTCATTCAATATATGTTTGGGCTTTCTGTACGATTTTCTACAGGTACTGAAATATATGAAAGTAGCGTACATGTTTCCACCATGGGTTTTGTCGTCTTCTTGGCCTGGCACTAGCTGGGTGCCTGTGCAGACATCATCAAACTGCTCACACAGGCCATGTTTTTCACTGACAGCATAGTATGAAACCAAACTAAAGCTGAATCCAAATTAGAAATGAACCATTTGGTATTATAGGAGTAAGCACAAAACTCAGCGTAGTGAGAGTTAATTGCCCAAATACCACAGTATTACTACCATGATAAAGTAAGCTGCAGCTGTAAGCTCTAACAGCTATAATATAATGGTTTGCACAGACTCAGAAATCTTACAGACTTGTCAGAATTGAGAAGGGAAGTTAAAAAGTTGGAGTTCTCAGCACTTTGAAATAACTGCTTCAAATAAGTGCAGTAATATTCTCTGGGGACTATAAACTTTTACTTGCAGCTACCATGTCATGTTACACACTTCACCACCTCTTGGTCTTTGTTCTTCACATTCTATTTATATTTCAAACCTAGGTTTTTGTACTGTCCCTCAAAAATGCATTGTCTGAGCAGTGTTCACATAAAACAGATTTAGAAGGCTAAAACTCTTTGCTGACTTCATGAAGTTTTCGCCTATTTTCCTGCTTTCATTTATGCACCATAACATTTCCTTTTTCACTCTTGCCTCTCTGCTCTGAGTTAGGAGCACAGTGTTGTCACGGGAATATAAAGGTCTCATGACCATAGATTGTCAGAACACAGATAGGTCCAATTGAATTTCTCAGTGAGAGTAGGGCATATTAGCCAAACACAAATTCAGTGTCTCTGGTCTCTCTCTGCCCACTGCTCTGGGTGAGTAGGTAGTCTAGGCACCCTGACTGAGGATCACACACTTGGAGACCGGCTTGTGAAAGGCAAGACTACAAGAAGAATAATTGCAGTTCAGTTTAAGGAAATTATTTCAGGGATGCCACATTTATTTATTTTTAATTTGTTGTACAAGTTGATGTCATATATAGTGTGACATTTCATCTCAGAAATTTAAAAATGGGTTCAGAAATTCATGATACTTGGACACAAATATTAATGAATGTTGTAAATACTCATCATAATCAGAATAGGACTGGCTACTTTACATTCTCAGATGTTTTAAGATTAAAGTCAACCCAGCTGTAGAGATCTGTCTTACACTGATCTGCATTGACAGAGGAAAGCCCATTTTCAAATGTTGGGTGTGCTCATTTGAATTTCTGGATCTTTTTTATCTTTTATTTGTAATTTGTTTTTTAATTTCAGACTTGTTGGACCTTTCATCTGGCATCAGCACAGCTCAATAGGATGAACGTAAAGGAAGCAATAGGAGAGGGATGGAAGAGGGGAGATGAGTAGAAAGAGGAGAAGGGGCAGAAATAAAAATGGATAAAAAATTCCCAGTGATTCATTGGCTCCAGACAATGGGGATGTTTTCAATCCCCAGTCTTCCTTACCTTCCCCTGTAGCTCAGGCTTCTTTCCCCCTCTACTTTAGCTTTCATCACCACTACAGCTATTTAACAATTTTTTTTTTTTTTTTTTTTACTTAAAGAATGAAACCACAACAATTAAAGTGTTGCAAACAAGAAAATATACTCCTCACAAAATATAACATGACACAATTCATGTAAGTGGTTCTTGAAGTAGGATTATTTTCCTCTTAGTAGTCTTACATCTTTGACTATGAAAGAATGAAATGGTTTAATAGTTCAGGAGCAAGACAAAGCTTAGATTTCTTGTTGCTTTTATACCCAACTTGAACCCTTTAAATCTGTTTGCACATGACTCTGTGTTTCAGTTTTATTCATCTGGATGCAAAACCAGACTTGCTATTGGTCTTTATTTACTTTTTTTTTACCTCTCCTTCTTTTAAAGCTTTACTTCCAGGGGTCCTTCTTACTCCTTATCCTTTTAGAGAGAGTATAAATTAAAAACTATTCCTATTCTTTCATTTACTTTGAATTTTGAAGTGTATTATTCAGCTTTGTAGTTCAAATACTCACACCAGAGTAAAGAATGCTATCAGATATTTTCCTGTGCAGTGTGACTGTCAGAAAAGGTGCAGGGACCCCATGACTCTGTGCTGGTCTGGCTCTTGGCTTGGTCCCAGTACTGTGTCTTTCTTCCCAGCTGGAAGGTAGACCACTGTGAAGGTGCAGGACTAAAAGGACACTTTGGCTAAGCCTCTTTTCAGTCCTTACAGGTACTTGCTTCCTCTCAGCTGTTCCCACCAGGAATCTCTTACTTTTCACAAGGTGGCTTTGGAAGCGTTAATAGAAAGGGTAGGTTCAGTAACTGGTCTTCCTAAGAAAGTATTTCCTAAATCTAGAACTTAAATTGGTCCAGTGGCTCCCCTATACCAATCTGTCTAACACAAAAAAGGCAAAGGTTAGCTACTGAGTCGATGCAAAACAAGACCCAGTTGTAAATTTGAAGTCTTTAAATAGAAAATACTAAGAATTCCCAAGTCCTTTTTAGATACTAAAATAAAGAAATTGAGTGGAGAAAGGTGTTATATTTCAAAATATTCTAGATGGAGTAGTATTTATTACAGATGCTGGTGGAATAGGACTAGAGCAGAACAATCACGTCCAAAAGGCTGAAATACATTTTATATCCTAAAAAGACATTTAGAAAAAAAAGAATCTAAATACTATAGGTCAAATGCAAACATGCTATTTAATACATGAGTAAATAAAAATTACATAAACCTGCAAGAAAAGAATTGCTTCTTTCAGGGATTTTATGTTTAAGCATATGTTAAATTTTATTAACATTTAGGAGAACTTGATTTTAAATTTTCTTAAAAGATGCACTACAAATTGATGCAACTGACTATTGCCTCATTACTTGACAGGAAACATTAAATTCTGTTGCTATTGATGTCTGCCTGATGTATTGTTTTTATGTGTTTAGAATTTGATTATTTGTACTCAATTTACTTGAGTCACATGTCTGAATAGCAAATTTCTCATGTCAGTGGGGTACTCAGAGCCTCTGAACTTGGTATTTCTGGTCTCTGGGCAGTCTCTATGAAAAGTGGGAGCCCTTTGGAACAACTTGGTGAGATAAGCAGATCCCCCAGAGAACTGTACTGAGAGCTGTGACTGTCCCACAGGACAAACAGGCGCTCCTCCATGCACCACAACATGCTTGGCAGAGACCACATCCATCTCCCTAGAACCAGAGACCTACTTCCAACACTTTTGTTTCCTGGGATTTTTTAAAGTGGAAGAGTTTCTAGAAGACTTTCCTGGGCCTTCAGAAAGTTATAGTGTGAGGTGCAGCTTATTTGTTTAAAGGCAGGTAGCACTGGTACGAGCAATCTGCATACCTCTTGGAGCTCCAGGCCATGTTTTGCAGCCTTAAGTGTTATTTAAGGTCAGTTAAGGGAAGCCTACCTTAACTTTAGGTAACTTCACTGACAGTACAAGAGCAGTTATGCAATTTGGAACTTGTCCTTGACTGCTGTTGAAATATGATGCAATGTATCCCATGCTTCAGAATTTAGAGTCATTTGCAAAAGAGAGAAGCCTGACTTTCTTACTCCTTTGAGTAGATATTCTGAAAACACTGATGCTGGTAAGCTCAGTAAGACTGCCCACACAAGCAAGAAGAAGGAGCTGTGCAAACAGATCTGAAGCAAATGTTTTGCAAAACACAGGTGAACTGATGATGTCTTTCTCACTGACTCCAATCTTTTGCCTATTCTCAGTCCTACCATTCTATCATCTCTGCCACAAATATTAGATATTTAAACTTTGTAGTTTATTTTGCAACACTTCTTCAGTGTGCAGCAAAATAATATCGTATTGCAATTACCATTTCACTTCAAAAGGTAACTACTGTATAATCCATAATCATCAATTTCTTTTATGACCAGCTCTTTACTATTATGTTTTACAGCCTTTCAGAGCATCAGTAAAGTATCTTTATAGAAGTACAGTAATAGAGTTTGGTTCTAGGAGCTTCCTAATGAAAATTTCAAAAGCCTTGATCCTTTCCTGAAAGGGTAATTCTACTTACATATGTTTATAAACTGTATCTTTCAAAGTAAATACTTTGTGACCTCTGGAAATTGATAATAATCTATTTATTGATATTGGTTGCTTCATGTAACATGTATGTTTTGAAATAAATTGCTTTAATCTCCTGACATTAGACTTCATCACTGAAATTCAAAGGAAGATTTCCAAATTATGATACTTGCCTCTCAACTGCTGCTTACACAGAACAACAAGCAGTTCTGTCAACTTTTGGAAACTGAGAAAATAGTGAAAATCTTGAAAGCCAAGAGAATTTTGGCCATCTATAGTAAATACAGAGTTAAAGGCTTCAGTTCAGCACTTTTGTGAAAGTTTTATTGTGTGTGGAATGTAGATTATTGCACATGGCGTCTTAAGACAGTCATCTATGCATCTACAGTAATTAGTGCATATGTTGGCAATCTCTGTTTGGCCTGGAAAAGAGAATTGTGGTGAAAACAAGGCTGAATGAAGCTTGCCATCATCATCAAGAAGATATCTCACATACAAAAGATACTCTAAGTAAATATACTAAGGACAAGGCATACCAGGTACTCTTTGAACATATAATGTGTAGCTTTCTGTGTGTGGCTTGTAGCAGCTTAGACAAACTGGGAGTCAGGTACTGCTGTCGCTGGCATTTGTGCAACGCGTTGAATATTTGTCCACTTGGGTTGTGACATGAAAGAGTTTTTTATCTGAGGTCGTAATTTCTTAAAGATGAGATATTGTGCACAATATTTTCTCACAAAAGTGTCTTTCCTTTTTTTCCCATGTGTTTTGAGTAGTACAGCACATGCCATGATATGTAGAAGGTGCTCCTGTGTAGCTATATCCATGGATACTCCTGGTCTTTCAATTAAGTCTATGACAACTTTTTTATTGAATTCCTTGGAAGCAAGATCAGCCTTCTGTTTTCAATGCAGTAGGGATACAGCAGGATTTCTTTCTTAAATGTGAAACAGAATATTAGTGCAATAGAGTTGACACTCTGGTACCTGTTGAATCAGGGGGTTTGATGACACTAGAAAAATTTGATTTAATATAAAAAGTTCAATACTGTTTTTCCTATGAACTTAGTTGATATATGGTTTTTCTGATACACTAAAATTGAAAATTTTTAAAATTGAAACATTAAAATAGTACATTTTAGTGTACCATTTAGTCTGGTACACTAAAATTGAAAATTGTTTCTGCTGGTAGTAAAGAATAAGAAAAAGTTATTTTCAGAAGAAGCTAGTTGGTATTAGAATACATAGAATACTAGAATAATAATGCAATAATAAACTAGACTGAAATGTTTGTAGTTAATTTTATAGCTTATTAATATTAATAAGTTGATGCAGGAATTGAGTCTTTGTGCAATTAAGACAGATACCAGGACAGATCACATTGCCATACCAATCTATTAATGATAATATCAACTGACAGTAACTTTATATTCTGTAGAAAAACAAAACCTTAATATATACTGTAGAAAATATGCTTAAAGCAGGAACACATTTTTAATAATGAAAACAAAAAATTGCAGTATATTTGAAAGAAGGTAAGGTAGGAATTTTTAGATCCATATTGCAGCTCATATAAAATTCCTGTAATAATTTCAAATGATAGGAGCTAATAAGTTCCTAAATTCTGGCATTTCCTAACTTTGTATTCCTTGACTTTGCCAACTTTCTTATCTTTTTCCAATATACTGTTTTTTGAATGTGCATGTGTACAGTCTATATTTACTCTATTGAGGAAGATTACATGTCTAGACAAATATATTTGAAGTTTCATTATGAAATATGCAATAATGATAGCATAAAAATACAACTATTTGTGAAAATTGCTTTTGGAGAATTGCCTTGTAACTTCTTATAGAAGCTATAAATTTGAACCATATTTTCTATTTGTACCAAATATGAGGAAGTATCAGAATAAGATTTTAAATTAGAAGCATGCTTTAATGAACAAAACACACCACTCAAGCTTGGTCGTATATGTATCCCAGCAGAAGCTCTGGAAAGAAGTCCTCTGGTTTTTGTGACATTCAGCTTCCCATATATGTTCACATATCTCATTTAGAACAGTAAGTTTTCTATAAGAACTTATTATATTAGGTAAATTTCATCCAAGATTTTTAAGACCTTACAAATGCTTACCATTTAAGTAATTATAGGAAAGGAAAACTTTATTGATTTATGTAGCCGAAGTGCAGAGGACTCCAGCAATGGAAGTGAGATTAACATCTTATTAAAACCATAGAGGATGAGCTCCAACCTCAAATCCACATGATTTATATGCAGAATTCAACCCACTATTAGTGTTCAAGATTCTGCATAAAGTATGTATTCATTAATAACAATTTTTTGAAAACAATACACACAATGTAAATATTTAAATTCTTTTCAATGTGAAATCATCTAAAGTATATACATGCATTACCCCATGAACTCATTCAGTCAGATCCTATCACCAGCAGTATATTGAAAATATAATCAGTGAAAAGATCCTTATGCTTTTTAAAATATTCTTTCTATTAACATTTTTTTGTCTCATTCTCATAATATGGTATATAAGACTTCCTGAGGTATGATATCATTGTTCTTGAGGTATCATATAATTGTTCTTATATTCTTTTTGAATCTTCTTCAACACCTTTTAACAAATCTCAGCCTAAAAAGAAGGAGAAAAAAAAGGAAAAAAAAGGCCTTTATTAGTAGAATAATAAGAGCATGTTTCAGAGCAGGTGGAGTAGAAAGAGACATCAAAGCCAAGTTAACAAACAGTGAACTTATCATGGTGAAGTCTTTAGGAAACTCCATTTTTTAGGCAAAAATTTAAAGAGACATGCAGCTAATTTTGATTTTTAAATTAGCTGAGTTTCACGGAAGTCATTATGTTCCAAGAGTTAAAGAGAATCTATTAGAAGCTGCTGAAGTAATTCCTTCATATACTACATTTTTTATATATATGTATATATGAAATACTATATATTACATGATCTTACCTTTTATGATATATGGTGTCAGATAAGATACAAATTTCTGCTTAAGACAGATAAAGTTTTGTTGTTTTTTTTTAACAAACCCCACATATTAGACTACAATTGAATCATTAAAAATGAAAGTAGTTGTTTCACAAGCTAGACTAAAAAAAAAAAATTCTTTCAGTGAAACCGAATGTTAGTTGATGTAAATTAATGGAAAAATATTGCTTGAGCTAATGTGGCTTAAGTACATAATTTCATTTGCATATTTAGTCTCAACCTAGCAGATACAAAGCTTGCAAAGTCTGTGGTGTGGTAAGGGGTGATTACCAAAGCTTTTGGCTTTGGTTAAGATCCCCCTTGGTTGTGCAGGTAAGGACCTGTTGACCTCCAAAATACACATCTTTTCAAGGTCTGTAAGTTTATACTTAATTGATCACACAATTAAGTGACTTAAATAAATTAAGTCAGATCCTACAATGCACTTGTTTGTCTCAAAATAATAGATATTTTGTGGACTTAAAATTACTGTGGAGTTGAAGTGCAAGTGTTTCATCTTGGTGAAAAATACCCTTCTTACTTTATTCTGCAGTATTATATTGAAAAATGCTATAGTACCAGATAAGATAATTTCTTGAAAATGAGTATTGATATTTTCTGTAGATTCCCAACTAGCTAGTAATATGTTTTGAGAGTCTCAGTTCAACTGGCTGCTATAGAAGGATATCTACAATTGCCATTTTTGGCATCTGTAATTATATGAGAAGTGTAGCCAAAATGTTATCATGTTTAGGGGGTGGAGTTAAGAAAACCAACTTATTGCAACATAAATTAAGCCAAAATTCTGTAAATTTCTTTTCAATAAACACTTAGAGGTATCTTGCCATCATCTAAATTTTTTATTAATTTACCCACTTGTGCTTTGTCAAATCCCAGCACAAGGCATTGTCCCCATTTTACTATTAAAACTGTTTATAAATTAGAGTATTATGGATTGGGGTATTACTGTGCATCTAGTGTGATAAAAGGAGTCCTAATCCAAACCAGCAATTTTCAAAAACATTACAAAAAATTAATTTGTATATTTGGGGATTCATTGGTTCTGTTTTATTTTAGGTAATAATCTTAATTGATTTAAAAAAAATGAGTTTCATATTTATTTAGAAAAATTAATGATGAGAAGTATTCTTGTACACAACAGAAGGAAGGAAATGGGAGAGAACTTTGTCAGTTTCTAGGCTCCGTGTAGGCAACATTGTTGACATATGCAATCCCTCTTTCCCTCTGCCTCCTCCAGCTTCAGTATCTCTAGTATCTTTTAGAGCTCATATGTCTTTCAGAAGTCTCCGGGTATGTTTAATTACATCAAACTCAGTGCTGGGCTAGTGTGGTCTCAAAGACCTGAAAGTTCTCCTTTTTGTGCAGTCCTCTGTAAAACCTTCTGTTTAAACAAGTGCTCCCTAAACCCCTTTTCAGATGATCATTCTTTTGGGCTGTGGGCATAATTTCTTCAGTGAGAAGTTACAGCATAAAGAAAGAATATTCTGTTGCATTGAACTGGAACAAAGGACGTTTGTTAGAAAAGAGGAGACTGTCAACACCTGTATCTCTTACTAAACGTATATTCATTAATTCATCTGGTGGGGGCTTTCCTATCAGTATCTTTCCCACAATCATTAGAGATGAATGTAATACTGATTGCACTTTGGAAATAAGCACTAGCATTACTTACTTTCATGCTTGTTTTAAAGCACAAAATTTAAAAAAACACCCCCAAACATTGAAGTGCAGATAAGACTTATCATATTTCCTTCAGAGAAAGCTAAGAATATGAAAATAATTTTCCTGTTGATGTAAATTGCCCATTTATTATGACTTATTTCTTCTACATATGTGCAATACATTTAACCTTCTTTGAGTTAAATTTAATAATCTAGTTAATTTTACTCATGGACTTCAACCTTTGACTGCTGATGAGAGTATAGTCACATCTTATGGAACACATTCAGGAGTCCTGGCTCCAGAAAATATGTAGAAGAATGGTGTGAGAAGAAAAAACCCTTGTAGAAACTGCAAAGGTAATGGGCAGGGAAAGAAGCAGAGTTATCTAGTGGCAGGATATATATTCCCAACAGAAACATTTGATGCCTAGACCTTCACTAAAATTCCCTTCTACTCTCCTTTTCTTTTCTCTTTAAGGTTTCAGTTTCACATGCAAACCTCCTTCTGTCCCTCTACATAGCTACTAACATATCTGAAAAATTTTCACTGACCTTTTATAATTTTATAATTGTTCAGGTTGGAAAAGATCTTTAAGATTTTCAAGTCTAGCTCCTAACCCAACACTACTGTGTTCACTATTAAACCATATCACCAAGTGCCTCATCCACTTGTTTTTTGAACACTTAAATAAAATACAAATAATTCCATAAGCAAAAAATAAAAGGCAAGGAGTCTACCCAAGGCTAATGGTTATTTGAAGTTAAGTTAACATTTTAGAAAAACCTGTGACCTGGACACTTCTGGGCATGGTAAGCAATATTTGCAGCTGATATAAGCTGGTAGGATGTCTTCACTAAATCAGTGGAGAATTAGTTACCTGGTTGTACTCTCATAACTTTTTCACAGCAAATGCGATGGGATTTACTCCCTTTCAGTGGTAAATTCTGCAAAACAGGATGATTAGTTCTATACTGGGAAGGTCATTTCAGTCTTATTTCAGAATAACTAATGGAGCTTTGAAAATGTTAAAGTAATGCATGTGTGTGGCATATGCAGATGGTAGGAGAAAATGCTATGCACATGAAACCCAAGCACAGAAATTATGAACTTGAAACTATCTTTTCAGTGAAAGCTATTTAGCTCTAGAGCCTCTCCTTTGCATTTTGAGAGGATTTATAAGAATGCATTATTCATAGCGACACAACAGTTAGAAAGTCAGTTGTTTCTGATGGAAGGTGGTGGACACAAGCTTGCATATTTTTTAGCCTTTCATGTTACTACTGCAGAAAAATCTGTCTTGTGCCTTGAATACTGTATTGATTATAGTCAAACAGACATTTTAAATAGACTAAGGTATGCCCTACTTAGCAAAAACTGCATTGACAAAGAGAGTTTATTAATGAATCCTAGAAATTTTGGCATTAATTAGCCCCGCTGAGGTCTTAAATGTAAAGGATAAATGTGGTGTCATTCAATAACCCAATTTTTAGACTGATTATTAGAGATAAAATAGAGCATGTTATTAAGTCTTGAGAAGGGTTAAATAACAGAAGGGTTTAAGTAATACAGTCATCAGATGTTCAGCTGTCAAAACACCATTTTTCTGACTGTTTTTCTTTGGATCAAGAATTGTTATTTGTTCTGGGAAGTATGCTTTGGAGACCTCATGTCTGAGAGGGGTTAAAGGATCATGCCATGTGAGACACAATTTTAACTCTAGGATTGGATCTTTTGAGAAAAAAATATGGGATCTTTCTCTGTTGATAAAGAGAAAAATATCCATAGGTTAAAAAGTCATTATTGTAACATTTCTTTTTCAATTTTGTGGTTTAGAACCAATATTTTTTTTCCATTGGTATGTATAATGAGCCATAGCTAATATATGGTACTGAAGTAAGTATCTCTGAAAGTCAGCTTTTCAGTATGAAAGAAAGGGGACAGGTGGATAATTAACATATATTTTCAGATTTTACCCCTTGTATATGTATGTTTAAGGTACCTGAGCCTCAGCTATCACCTCATGGATGGAGTATAAAATGATAAAGTAGGAAGATATTGTTTTGCTTTTGACTTTTTGGTGTGGGTATTATATCCCAGAGTGTTTCTGCCTCTTTGTTCTAGTACAGACACTCTTATTGATGTAAGATATAATAATGAAACTGCAATTATAAAGGAGGACCTGTGCAGCAGGAAATGGGAAGACAGCTTCCTTATACCTTGTTAGGGAATGCCTACACTGCTGGCAGCTCATTCAAGACTGATAAATACAGATCTTTGAGATGATACTGTAATATCTCTAAAAACAATAATACAAAGGAAAAAAAATGAATTTGAATAACTACAGTGCAGAAGCTTAGTGAATGTGAATAGGAAAATATAATGGATAAATATTTTCACACCAGGTTTTATTCAGCTTCATCTGAATGCATTTCTAAGGCCTGAGGAAGCTGCCCTTAGTACAGGACCTAAGACCTTGGAGACCTGAATCAGAGGGATCTGTCAACTTGCTTCTCAGTCTTGTGATTCCTCAGATTAGCAGCTGTTTTGATTTGTGCTAATGGCTCCTAAAATCATTTTTAGGCAGAAATTCTCAAACTACAGGACGTTATGATAGTAATTTTTCAGGGTCCTGGCAAGTACCATTAGGTAGAGAATTAAGATAGCTGCTGGTAGGTACTGCTAATACTCTCATATTGGCAGGATCCTTAAATGTCTTAAAAGGCAGCTTTTCCTGAACTCTCTTCAATGCTAGAAAAAGGCATGTTTGTTGCCAGAATGTGGCTGTTAGTCAGTCTTTGAAAATCTTTGAGCTTTTAATATCAAAATGTTGCACTGAAAGGATCTGTCTCCGTGTGATGATTCAAAAATAAATGGTGTACAGTCAGACTACAGAATAATAATGTTAGTAGGCAATTAATAAAACTTATGGGTGGCAGTAGAGTGGTATAAACATTCCCTGTTGTTCTTTTAAATGTTTATGAAAAGATGCACAAGAGGTTCTTGTCATCTACTTCCAATGACTACTCCTTAGTTGCCTCGGCAGTGAAGAGACACCTAGCAGAGGATCCAAGATTTGGATTCACTGATTTTATCATGAGAGTTTCTGTAAACAGTGCCTTTAAAGATGATTTGCTGGAGTTTTCAATCAATCTAAACCTTGAATACAAACCCCATTCTGTGTTTACTAAATACTCTTAGTTTTCACTGGGGACAGAGCTGGATTTGCAACTCAGTCTACATCTGTTGACTCTCCTGGTTATTCTAATGCTTTTGAACTGTGCCTTTCTTTGCCATGGGTTTTTCTTTTTTTTTCTTTTTTTTTCCCATGCCTGAAATGGGAATAAACCTCCAGTAAAGCCCTCCATCATCAAAATTTCTTGCTTGTGATTCATAGGTTGTTAAAGATTTAAAAGCAAATTTTTTAATATCTGTGATTTCAACCACTCCCACAAGGTTGTCTACAGATATGTTAAAAGTGTAACCTCCAATATTAGTAAACCTATTAAATCTATTCTGGATGTTTTGCTCAGCCAAAGGTCCCTCAAACTGGTAGGAAGAGAAAAGAAAGGGGTGGAACATGTGGAATAACTGATTTCTCCACTCTGTGTTTCATTTTTGGCAAAGCACTTGCAGGTAGTAATATTGCCTACTTTTACATTGGTGAACATGTGTTCTGAAAGAGAGGGAAAAGAAGCTTTTTCTTCTGGAATAACCCATTAACTGGTTGAGACCTGGGGGAGCTGAGTGGTTTAAATAAATAGGTAGTGGTCTCTCTAAGGATGATACTCTCTTATGTACAGCTAAGAGCTTTTTGTTGGTAGAATGTGACAAAAGAGAGGCTTGGAAATGAATCACAGGTAGGTTTTGCTCATGCTGGACCTGTGTCTGAAGTTGCCTCAGATCAGCCAAAAGGGAGACTGCTCTCCCTTGTAAGGGTGGTTGGATTGGTCTAATTAGGAAAAAACACAATGACGAGCAACCAAAATTTTCCTACGTCCATATTTAACCAAAAATACTAAACCATAAGCTTCTTTTTGTCACTGGAAATATTTTGTTATGAGATTATGGTTCATCATTGATCTTCACTCTCTGCTGATGGAACAGCTCTCTTGGGAGGCAAATATAATCAATATCTATCTTATCTGTTTGACAAGACAGAAAAAAAATCAAGAAACAGACTTCAGCTTTTGTTTCAATGATTTAAAGCACATTTTCTAACTTTTTATTTGAAAAATCTGTTTGTAAACCTAGTCTAGAAAAATGCTGTTTTTATAGGCTTCAGGAACATGTTTCATTTGGAATGAATGAATTATTCCTTGCTGCAGGCAGCTGTAAATACATAAAATGTTCAAGCTTTTTGAGGCTTGGCTCAAATGCCAGCACAAAATCAATGATAAAAATCAATGTCTTATATGTGCAATACTTTACTTAATCATTTTAAAAAATTATTTCAAGAGCCAGATCCAGAGCAAATTTTCAGAAATAGCTTAGCTCCTATGGAGTTCTATTGATTTACTCCCATGCTAGATCTGGCCCACTGTGGAAACTAAATTTAATATAACTGTATCTTTTAAAGTATTTGTTTATTAGTGCTGAACATCATTGCATTTTACACCACCACAAAAGTGGATTATGTTTGTGGCAAATTCTTTACATACACAGAATCTGTAGTTGTGTCTGACATGGAACAAAACTGCACTTGACATTTATAAGCTCAGGATTGAGTTTTCCATTTCATTTTGTGTCATTTATAAAAGACGTTCATTGCTTAAATTGCACTGATGATTATAACTAGTAATTTGCATGAATGATTAGGATATCTGTTGTGAATTAAGGATTCTTAATGAAATTTACAGCAGGTATGAAATTTTCAGAATTTTCTTTCTATGTTGATTTGATACAGATTGTTTAGATTTATCAAAGCAGCATAAACTACTTAGTATCATGGTTTAAATATTTTGTAAGGCTATTAGGAAACTGCAGAACTACTAGTAGACACCATTATTTCTCTTTGCCATTGAAATACAAACAATAAATAGAGTAGACTGTTCAGAAACAGTTTCTTAAACTTAATTTGGTGTGTCTTGTGGTTACCCATCCATACTATTGCGGTCCTGGGTTTATTAGGTGGTGCAAATGCTGTGCATTACATTGCAGTACTGGGTGTGGAATGAACTGCAAAGTAAATTTTCTGCTATAGGTGAAGAGTAGGACTTTCAGAAATTATAATAATAAAAATCTGTGATGCTATTGACTTGACTTGCTGCTGACTGTGCTCATCATCTCTAAAAAATCAGGAAATATCTCAAGTGGAAGTTAAAATATGTTACCTTATAAACCCAGTCGTGTTTGTATTATTTTGTTAGTATTATTGTACTTTCTCAGTTTCTGACATCATACATTTGAAAATCTTTACTTAATATTTTATCAAGGTAATTCCTCTTATTTAATATCAGTCAGCCCAATGCTCATGAAAAATATCCATTTAGCTAAGTAATGATTTTCAACCAACTAAAAAAATGCAGACTGCATCACATATACCTTTCTTCCTTTTTGGAGGACTGTATATATTTAAGGTAAGTAACCTGACTTTTGCCATCTCTTTAATTGTTTTGCTATTTCCTCTGGTTAATAACGAATACTTCCTTTAATTTGTTTTCTATCTCTGACACCTAATTTTTTATACATTTCTAGAACCTGTATTTAATAACTAGATCTATTATTGCACAGAATAGATTAATTAGATCATACAGCAGTTAATACCATTGGGTGAGAAAGCTGAAGCATGGTAATTCATCCTGCATAAAAAGGAGTCATGAATCATGGTCAGCTGCTGTTTGTGCACAAGTAGTTAATGTGGATTTCCATACTTAAAATATAAAGTTGTCTTATGGTGGTTTTTGTCATAATTTTGAGGAAAAAATATTGTTAGTAATATAAGGAAAATTGTGTCTATTTTTCTGTGTGCAAAGCTCATTAATTACGTAATGAGACTAATTTCAGGATCCGACATCACGTGTTAAGGCATAGTCTTTTTGAAGTATCTTCTGATTTACTTTCATAATTCTGTAATTAAATTGAGGTAATGAATAATACAATACATTTTCGGGTTTGTGAAATATTATAGGCAGCCTCTTTAAAATTCAACATTATATGAATAGACTATATTTTATCTGTTATATATTTGTCTATGCTGTTTATTACTCCTTTCTGTCCTTTTGGGATCACACACTTTTGTAAAAGATTGGAAATACAGAATGTTATCAATGTTAGTTGTTTCACTTCATAACAGCAACAATACCAGCCAATATCTCATTCAGGAATTTAAGACAACATTAATTAAATTCTGCCATCAAAAAAGGTAAGTATTTCTCAGCAAGGAAAAATTAATTTGCCATTAATAAGTACTGAAACTCTGTTATTCAGAAGCTTAGCATTCACGGTAATGTCTAATTCTGTTATACCTTTGAACATCATTACCATGTTATGAAATAAATAAATAAATACATATTTATTTACCTAAAGGACATGCATTTTTTTGTTATTTATATTTAAACCTTGGAGTATAGTTATAGGGTTTTTTGTTCCATTTGAAGTAATGGGACTTCATTCATTAATGTCATACTTGGATTCATTGTAGGGGAAATAGTTTTTTTATGGTTATCTAATGAAGATTATACAGTGACTGGAAATTACCCTAAAAAATGGAGAATATACAGAGATCACTTTGAAAACTGAGGAAGAAATGTAATACTTATAGTCATAAGAGAACATTTGCTTCATACCTGGCATTCATTCATAACAGTTGTGTGTGACATTTGTATAAAAGGGTGTATGGTTATCTTCACACTCCTTGAAGTGTTTCTCTGTGCCAGAGGGCTGTTAAAATTCCTTTTGCTGCCAGTAGCCAAGGAGTTATTACCACATTCGGAAACTGCCAGGAAAGCTGGGTCCTGTCCTATTTCCCCTGGCCATTCTTTGTACTACTTGTGAGAGAGGGAAATTGTGTCCCCCACTGCACCAGCTCAGCATCACTGCGGGATCTCTCCACGCTGTGCTCATCACCGCTGCATCCTGCTTTCTGCTGTTGGCATGCTGTGAAGCAGCCACAGTGCTCGGGAGCCTGGCTGGTGGATGTAGGTGAACATCTATTCACAGCTGTAAAATAAGCCTTGTAGAGACAAGTGTTAGACATGACAGAGAGAGAGAAAGAGTAAATCCTCATTCTGGGTTAGTTAAAGGAAAGCTTTTTGTTAACATCTGAGAGACTATGGTTTTGGCTGCATTGCAATGATTGTCTTGCCTGAAGCTACTTCTTTTCTAGACAGATTTATACCAGGATCAGTATATGTAGCAAGATATTCACTGGCCAGATTTATTTTTCTTATGCCAAACTAAAGTAAAGAAGAATGGCCATAACTCTTACAAAGTAGAATTTTGGGAATGGCATCATGTCTCAAGATGAATTGCTACAGCTGTCTTGAAATACATGGCTTTGTAAAGAAGGAACATTTTTCACATTAGCTGTACTGAGCTAATCACCATTCTCTCTACAGCTATAAAGATTTGCATTGTCTTACTCACATCTGTGTTTTCTGAAGCACAGCATTCTTATGGTCTTCTAAGAACTGATGCAGTAATACAGCATTCCATTTCAATAGTTGAGAAAGATGAGTCTCAAGCCTTACTAGAGTGAAATGTCCTTTACTTTTACATAGAGATTTGACTGATGTATGGAATAACCTGTAATTGATTAAACTGCTCTTCAAGAGGGAGTGGGACAGACTGCACAGTGGATTTTTTGGCCATAAAGTCATCTTGGTGAAGGCAAGGTAAGGTGACAGATTGAATGGCACAACCAAATCTATTATTACTATTGCTTTTCTAGGTCAGAATAGAAATCCAGTAAAGACAACAAATGCTTTAACTGAATAGCAGATTAGAGTAGTTCTGCCATAATCCTCTTTTTAAGAGGTAAGGGGAAGTGATTTTCCTTCTCCCCAGGAGGTAAGGTCATGCCTGCTAAGGCTAGGTGCAAAAGAGTGAATGTCATCTCTGAGAAAGTAGGCAGGAGTCAAGTAAATTTGCCAAATATGCTCAAATTAGAGCTGTCATTTGTCTTTGACTGAACAGATGGAAATAGAGAATGAAGACCATAGCCTTCAAATGTCATTGGGGAAAAAAAATCAGCCAGAAACCTAAAGCCCATCTAGGAAAAGAACCATCATGAAAGCTCTAGGCCTCATATTTGTTTAAAATTGGAGGACTGGTCAGACAACTGTTTCAGGTAAATCTTTTATATGTGTATGTTACCGATGAAAGGTAATTTTCACAGTACAAGTATTTTATGACTAAGAAAAAACTGCCACTATTTTTTTATAAGTGACTAAGCTGTGGTCTGGAAAAAGAATCCATGACAGCAGTAGAATATTCCTGTACATCATATTTCATTTTAATGGAATTAAGATGATGAATTAAAGTAACTGACACCATAACTTCTTTCATTATTTTGGAGTTTTTGACACATTTTCTTCCTGTGAGACTGCACACAAGGTTTGAATTGAGTTCACAAGCAATTAGGTACCTCAGGTTTTGTACATACTCACTTTGAAATGTTTGAACTCATATTTTCATCTTAATATTTTCATTGCAATCAAATCAGGATAGTAGGCAGATTGTCCAAAAATAATGCATATTTTTAAATATTCAAATTGCTGTGGGAGCTAATATGTACATCAAGTACAAGGCTGGAAAAAATATGGGGCATAGTAAAAAGAATAATAAAGAGGACAAGGAATTTGCAAATGCACATGACAGGTGTGTCAAATTGGGAAGTATTGCACTGCAGGGAGTTTACATTTAGAGCTTTTGTGGAAATGGTCCTGAGATTTTTTTTGTATAATAGTATCACTATTGATATTGGTAAATATTGTAAGTGTGCTTATGAAATTTGCTCATATAGGCAGAATGACATCAATAGTACAGAGGAGGAGTGGGGCATCATCTAGGAGATGGTGAATAATGGGTGTGGTAATTGAAAGGTAGTTAAATATTAGGTGAGAGTCACTTATTAACATCAGTTTTCTGCTATATCTTCCATTCCTGTATATTTTTGCTTTTATTAATATTTCATAGTCTATATTTTGTTTTGTCAGTGATTAATTTTTAACTGTTTTTCACATCACATCCATTAGACAAACTGGTTTTTAACACAACTGAAAAATGATGAAATTATTTGTTTCATTAAAAATAACTTCAAAACCGAATTACCTTAAACATGAGAAAAATATTTCTCACTGAATTGTAAACCTCCAAATGCAAAAATTTATAATGAAAGCTGCAAAATATTTCAGGTTTTATAACACCAGCAGCCAACCTAAAAGGAGTTGAATCATCTAAAACAGATGCTGCCTAGTGATGGAAGATAGATTGGCCTGTGAGCCTGAATAAACTTTGTCTCTAATTAGTATGCAAATCTCACCTGCTCCAGGGCTCTTCCTCTTTCAAAAACTGTGATCTATTTAGTTTTTCTGTGTTTTCTGGTGAATAATCTCACCCAGGAGGTTTCTTTTGCATTCCAATTTTTTTCATACCTGTAATTTTAAAGTATGCTGTACTCTTATAGGTCAATATTTTCTTCAAAGCATCAAGATGAGAAATGTTAGAATTTCAGAAATTAAAAGAAAAAAAAGCTGAAACAAATGCAGACATTTAATAATGGAAATATTTTTGCTTGATCCTATAGGGTAAAATTCTCTTTTGCTTATATGTATCTAAAATCCATACAAAAATTACAAAGAGGACTATAGATGTTGAATATAAATTTCATCTGGTAAGCATTTGAATTGATTAGCAGAATGTTTAATACCAGAATGTTAAATAAAATATAAAAATGCCTTTAAAATTTGATCTTAGACTATAAATAGTGATGGTTTTTAACAGAAGTGGGATCCCACTTAATCAATGTCGCCGACATAAACCACATCAGCATATTATGAATTACAGACTTCCAAATATCTGTAAACTTCTGAGTCTCAAACCCAATTCCTCTGCTTTCCTTCCTTTTTTTCCTGATACAATTCCCTGTGTTAGCATGGAACTTAAATGAAGCATCTAAACAGCTGGACTTGGTTCAGGATGTGCATCTTTTGAGGGATATATTCATATCATCCACCTTCAGACAGTCCTTTCAGGACTCTGCCTTTTAAATAAGCAGCCCTTTTTCTGGTCTCTAGGTAGGAAAGTTAGTTTCCTAGGTTTTAATGGTTAAAATCTTCATCATCTGACACCGTTCCACTATGCAAATAAGACCCTGGGGCTGAATGCATGTGCACCTACAGACTCATCGGCACACAGACACATGATCAGGACCTCTGATGGCAATTCCTGCATGTTTAGAGGGCTCTTCAAGTGCAATGAAAAATAAGAATGTACTTTACATTGTATATATTTAATGGTGTAAGATCTCTTCTATGAAATGCATGAAGTGATTTAGCTACTCTGGTTCTATATGTTTTTGGTGGCCTTGAAATAATGAAAAAGGAATTAAATACATCTGTATTTTATTTTCCAGCTACGTGAAGGGGGCATCCTTGGATAAGTCACATAGATGTAGACCCTGAAAAGTTTTCAAAGGCTCCAGTTAATTCCAAAGGCATATTTAAAGGTTTGGGCTTTAATCTTCCTAGCCTTTGATTTCCTTAGCTCTAAGATGAAAATGTTACTATGCACATATCTCTGTAGCCCTTTGGAGACTCTTGGATGAAAGGTCCTGTAAAACTGTAAACCAAGTTTTTATTATTTTCTTATTGGCCACTAAAGAGAATTTTGCATGGAATATATAAGCATTTTGAACTACATGGGTTTTTAGAGTTTATCAGAATCAAGAAATTTGCCCTACATATTTATGTAACTATTATGAAATAAAAGCACCAAACATAAATAATACATGAAAATATTTAAACTTTTTCCCTACAATTTTCTTATTATTTGATCTGATTTGATGGACAGCACTATTAAAGTTTTTCTGAGAAATTTCTCATTCTCCCAGGAAAGGTGCTTCTCAGTAAAAGGTAACTGTAGGAAAATGTTTTAGCTTTAGGGAGTCATCTGATTCTAGTTCAGCACTCAGAGGTGGGACCAGGAATCCTGTTTGCTAAAGACAATGAACAGAATTACAGGTGCCAAACTATAAAATTGCTTGAGACAGAGAAGAGTAATAGGTCAAAGAGAAGCTATAAGCCCAAATAATCAAGAAGGAGGAAGTTCTGCATCACCATTCCCAGAACGATCACTATGATTTTGATTTGGGGCATAAGAATTCACAGAAATTGATGGAAATTTTGTTTTTAAGCAACAGAAAAGTGTGAAGAAATCAGTCTGTGCTCTTCAGTGGCAGCCAGGTAGATGGCAGATCCTTGGCAGATGTAATACACTGGCCCGGGGCAGTCCAGAACAGTGTGTGCTACCCTGGGGGCTCCTCCTGCTTCTGTTTGCACAGGTCCCTGCTGTGGAAGAGATTTATTTCTCCCATCTCACTATCTTGCTTGCAGGTTATCTCTGTGCAGCCTATTTACAGGGCCATTTTCCTGCTGTGCTCACCAGAAAACAAAGCCAAATTTGAATCAGAAAGTTCTAGTTCATCAAGTCTTATTTTAAATACTTGGGTCTCTACCTTAATTTCAAAGCCTTTCTCAGGCATGTTCAATAGCTCTTCAGAGAAAACAAGGCTTTCTCAAGTTTTTATTTCAGTTAAGCTAAGCTAAATTCCTTGTCCAGCAAATGCTAAAACTAGCATGAATCCCACCCAGCTCAGAAACAGTGCACAACCCAGTCTGAGTACTGGGTCTGGAAAAAGTCATGCTGCAAGCAAACATATTCACATATACTGATATACTTCAACTGAGCTGTCTAAAAATGCTTTGCAAGCTCTTATTTTATCACGGAGTGAAACTCAAACATTTCATATGAGACAGTGTCAATTTTAGTGGATACATTGAAATTTATGTGAGAATTATGAGGTCTAGAAGGAGAAATACCGCTTTCGGTAAGATAGAAAAGATGCCTCTGCTATGCTCAAAGAGGTGGAAACTCCCACTGTCCCACCAGATTAAACTGTTGGTGTCAAAATAATATAATGCAAGATACTATTGTAAAAATACTCATTTAATATAGGATTTTATAAATTTTAAAAATTAATTTCTGGAAAAAAACCTAAATCTTCCCAAAAATCAACCTTTATGGGGCAATTTGAACAGTTTGATAATTTTCATCTTTTTGTTTCCTTGTTTAGTTCTGTGTTCCCGTTTGTCAAATTATTTGCATTATGGTAGTCTTTCATACAAGAAAAGGCTTATAAAATCAGATTAGGATTTTATATAGATTTAAGGAAATCTAAAGGAAAATGAACAAGAACATTTCTCTGAAGCTCTAGGAATAGTTTGCACTAATGCAGTAAAAGTTTCAATGTGTAACCAGGAATAAAAAAAAAGAGGCTGAAGTAAATTTACTTCTCAAGTTCATGATGAGAAAGCAATATTCAAGGGAATGCAACAAATTACCTTTTCAGTTCATTATCAAAAATATATCTAAGAAGTTCACATTATTGATTATAATTCTGACTCAGCATATTAGGGTGAGTATATTACCTTTGAAACCTTGCTAACAGAAGTGGGGTTCTTTGTACTTTGCTTCTTCCATTCCAGACTTCATTTTCTCCTATTCCACTCCAAAGGGTCAAGCTCTGAAGGAATGATGAGATGACCACACATCCTGGCAGAGAGAGAGCTGCTCTTGAGGCAGGTTTCTCAGGCAGATATGAGACCAGAGCAGGTGTTAGCACACCAGACAGTGATGCATTTACTTTTTCTATTATTATTCCTTTCTTTTAAATACATTTTTTTATTATGAAACAAGCTTCTTTGACTTCAGGTGACAATATCTTCTATCTAGTGAGCCGAGCCCTCATCATATTTAAAGGTGCACAGTGGGTAGGGGGAGTTTAACCCACACTTCATACATTTTTAATGTCAATCTTAATTAACTTTCTATAGAGGGGAAGAAAGAGTGAAATCCCCTTTTAAAACAGAAATTTCTGAATTTGCCAGTCATTTTTGTGAAGCAATAAAATGAAAATAAAAATTAAAATGCTTATAGAGAGTGTTTATTAGAGTTAATTGCATTCAGGAAGAAATCAGAGCTAAGGATATTATTTGATAAAAAATGAATGAGACAAAGCAGCAGCTTTGGTACTTAAAGACATTTTTCAATTCACTTCATAAAAATCAGAATAAAATAAAACGGTTGTTACCTAAGTAACAAATAACTCTTTGAAAATGGCATTGAGAAATTGCAACTTTGACAAAGTTTCAAAGCACAACATCCTTTCTGCTGCAACACACACACACCTGTACCCTATTCGTTCCTACCAAAGCCAGAGGGAGACCTGAACATCACATGAATCTCATTGCTGTCAGCTAAAGGTACTATGTGAAGCTACAGAAGAAATTTCATCCAAAGGATACCACAGTTTCTGCTCTAAAGAAAACATTTGCCAAAAGCCTTGCAAGCCCTATAATTTTCCAATTTCTGTTTGAGAAATATTAAATATTTGAATATTAAAATTTAAACTTTCACAAATAAATTCTCTTTAAAAAAATCTACTTATATTTTCATAATCAATGTCCTGACCTAATTTGCTTGAAATGTTTTCCTGTGTACTCCTTGTTTTAGACAAACAACCAAAAGACCTGGCACATATTTTTAGCTTAATTCTTTTTCATTCTAGCCAAGTTCATCTCTATGACACAAAACTGTTGAACAAAAAGCATCATTTTGAAATATTCACAAGGGAAGGAAATGTCATTTTCCTTGTGTGGGCTTCTTTTTTGGTTTTGTTTTTGGATTTTTTGATGTTCTGGTTCTCTGTACAGTTATAATTTCTCCTGCTTTGTAGAGTGTGTGTAATAAATGGGGTTTGAAATTCCTTAAACACTTTAGCTCCACTTCAGTTATTAATCTCAGCAGCCATTTATTGGTTTGTATTCTGCAAAGCAATGGAGATTATCCTTTAATTAATTCCATTGAGGGGTTCAGCTGCCATCATCAACCACAATATGGTTTCATAAATTAATCTTGTTAGGTAAGTATAATGCAATCTATTATAACATTTATATTAAAATGCAAGCAATAATACTAGAAATCCTATGCAAGCAAAATATATATATATGTGTGTGTATCTCCCAAATGCATTAATTAGTATTATATTAGTATAATAATATTAGTGATTAGCATACTATATTTTCATATTTTCATACCATTTTACATATATTTCAGAATTCATCAGAAAATAAAAAGATAATGTTTTCTTAACTCCTACATAGGTAGCTGTCTTAAAAATTATGAAATTACCTCTTGCATCTAGCTATGTTAAAAATATATCATGGATCTTCAGAACTTTGCTTGCGATCTAACTTTCTCACCAATTTGTTTGTACTATTTTAGCTTAATCAGTTATAATAATGCATATTTGTATGTGTGAACATTTTGATATCACAAGTATGTTAGGGAAAGTATGAAATACCGCCTAAAGTATTTCATAATGTTTTGATCTCAGGAAGCTTAAAATGCTTGGTGTGGTCACCTTTTCTGCAACAGGACTGATTATGTTAGAAGACTGGTTAAGTGGGAAGTTTTCTCTAGCATGACATGAAGATGAGCTTAGCTGCTGCTTTGGTTCAAAACCAGTTTGTGTGCTGACAGTGTTGGTGTCAGCATATGTTTGACTTCCAGGACAATGCTGGAAAATTTACTTTCTTTGATTCTGTTAAGATTTCAGGCATACCTAAATTTTAATGGAGGTAGCAGAAACAAGTCAGGAGGTAAGATGGCTCTTTTACACTCACATAGGCTAAAGTCAGGAGATGGGCAGATCTTGAATTTCATATCAGTTCAAGCTGGCAAAAAAAGCTATCATTATCAATGCTACTCTTTTCCTGAGAACTGCTTTCAGTAGGATTTCTTGCAGGTTGGCAACTTCATGCTAAGACATTAACCAGAGTGTGTGCTCTCTCTAAAAGTCATCTAGCATTATTATTTAAGTTAATTAATTAATTAGAATCCACCAGACAATCTGCAGAATTAGCTTTATTAAACCCCTGAGCGCTGTAAGATACTGCAAAGCCTCTTTGTGGAGTCGATGTAAATCCTAATATATCATTGATTTGGGCAAAGAAGTGCAGAGTTTAAAATAGAGAAATCTTCTATACTAATTTTAGCTTTTTAGTTATACAAGTCAGAGATGATGAGTTGTTTTTCATCTTCATGGATAGACATTTGTGTGATTAACTAATTAGTAATTTGTGATATGATTCCAATATATGTTTACTTTTGGCATTGTAGGTCCAGTGTATCAATCAAGTAGTTCAAGGACAGAAGCAGAGTTCTGTGTTTGCTGAAATTTTATTAAATGTGCTGCTTTGAGAATTTGTAGTGGATAACAATAGAAATTGTAACAGTTCAGTGTCTTTTAGAAGCTCACATAACACTGTGAAGCTTAAATCATCACCCAGGGCTGGAATAAAATCAGATTCACACCAGCAACCCAGAGTCTCCCTTTCACTCTGTGTGTCACTGATGTGGTTATATTGTGAACAGGGTTGCACTATGGCAGCAAAATCCTGTTCTAGTGAAAGCAGCCCCAGGAAGGCACGTGTGAGCCTAAGCAGCCAGCAGCAGAGGCAGGGTCCTGCCAGGACAGGATGTTTAAATGCAAACCAGCCAGCAAGAGTTGCCATTCAAGTCCTCTCAGGAGCTGATACTACAACAGTCACCACCCAGGCTGAATGTGCTCACTTAGCAGGAGATCCCAGGGCATGAGGTTGTCCCCAAAAGCAGATCTGTGGTTCCACTCCTTCACACAATCAATCAAGTTGAAAAAGACCGCTGAGATCATTGAGTCCAACCTATAACTGAACACCACAATGTCAACTAGACCATGGCACTGACTGCCACATCCATCCTTTCCTTAAGCACCTTCAGGGATGGTGACTCCACGCCCTCCCTGGGCAGCCCATTCCCATGTCTAATCACCTTTTCTGTGAAAAAAATCTTCCCAATGGTCTAGAAGACTATATCCTCTTCTCCTGTCACTAGTTGCCTTCCTGTGGTGGTTAGCGCTATTCCAGAAAAACAGCAGGTACAGTGGAAACATATCCATCAGAACTTTTTTAATGGTTATAGATGAAACGACCATCTTAATTTTTTCAGTAGACAAAACACAGTTTGTAATCTGTAGACTTAAAAATGGGACTTATTTGGGTTTTTTTTAATTTTTATTTTGTTTTGGGTTTTTTTAATTGTTTTTTCCAGTGTCATTGCTTCCTCTTAGACCTTTCAGTTCATGAAAAGCAGTGAACTCTGTGAGATGTCTTATAGAAAAATGATAACTACTTTTGAAATTGAAATCTGCTCTCAAAACATTGACTTTGTGATCAAATTTCCATCATTTCTGTTTTAATCTTTACAATAATGGTTGTAATTTTTTGATTCAGACTGCTCACATATTTTCAGTTAACATAATATGGTGATATGGTGAAGTGAGAAAAACACTAGATCTACTGATAAATCTAATTTGTATTGAACCCTTAATGCTAATGGACATGGAGCAGGTCAGAAGTGTTGTCAGATTATTGTAATGACTCACAATAGCTGTGGAGTTATAATAACATATATGTGTAAGTAGTTTATCATCTGCACTGACTGTTAATATTAATTCATCTGATGTCTGGATGAGAAGCAAACCCAGTTCATTGAGTATGAGAAATTGGACACATGGTTCAAAGCCTCCACAGTCAAATTGTCCAGGAAGAGACACTATACACCCAATTTATTAATGCTGGGTTTGTTGCATTCTTTAATTATTTGATAGAAAAAAATTGACAGTTTAATTATAGTGTATAGTTAGACTTTAGTGAACCTGTGTATTAGGGATTCTAGCCAATAAGAAATAATAATTTCTTGTCTTATTTTTGTCTGTAGAAATTTTTACATCTGAACAAAAGGACAGTCTTTTAAAAACAAAAGCTGTTGCCTTAGAGGTTCATATCCTTACATGTGATGGACTCTGTAGTAGCTTGTTATCGTTCTCCTGTTATAATATTTAGTGACTAATCAAATGAAAAATTTGATTGCTACCTCTAAGTCCCCATATAACATTCTATAATATAGAATTCTATATAACAGCATTTTATTTAAATCTTTAAAACAAGGTAAAAGTAAGCTTAATTTTTAATTTAGGAACTTAAAAGGAAAAAAAGCTTCTTCTTTGAGTACTGTTCAGTAACAAATTATGATAACTGGGGGCATCATTACTGTCTGTATATCCTTCTGTCTGTATTTCCGTATATCCATACTGTCTGTATATCCATTCTTCACATGCAGTGGAGGTGGGGAACATATTCCATTTTGCCTGAGAGCCTGTTTGCCTGCCTTGTTCTTTTTACATCTGTCTTGGACCAGTTCTTTAATAGAGCTAGCAGAAATTGTCCCTCATGTGACCATTCTTCAAGGGTCAAGCGAGGGAACACTGGGAAGGACCCAGGAGTTTCAGTCACCATATGGTACTTGGCCTTTCACGTCACATTGGTGGCATTGACTCATAGAAGCACTGGGAACAGCTGTTTCTTCTCCTGCTGTATTCCACAAATATGAGCAGCAGCATTGGGAATCTGGGTTGAGAGGCTGAAACAATTTTTCAACTCCACCACAGGACTGGAAAAGGAAATTCATGTCCTCCTACAGAAGGCAATAGTGTTACATTGTATGTTTCTGAATATGCAGTTTATGAAAACAGAAACCTGAAAAATGAGGAAAGTGGAGTTTGGGTGCATACCAAGGTACAGTGCCATACCCTTCATCCCTAAGGTGGCTACCAGGCAGCCAGAGGATATCGATTTTTGTATGAAGTGAGAATACATGTGCCACAAGGGCGTGTGGCATGAAGCACTACAAGCAGAGTTAAGGCTGATCACCAGCTCCATCCACTGTGTTTTAAAAAATTTTGGTTTGGCCGATGCTTTAAAACATGTACAATTTTCAAACAGTCAGTGTAGCATCACATTCATGAGCAAGGATTTATGAGATTATATTTGTCAGTTAAGATTGCAGTTGAGGCATGCCTGTAATTAGTTAAAGGCAGAGAAGTTATGTGGTTTTAAAATTCTTTTTCCCTTTCTTAAATCATACTCCAACAATCTGTTTGAACAAGCAATCTATGACAGACCAAAAAGAAAAAGAATAGAATATCTTAAGTGTTTAGACATGATATTTACCACCAGGCTGAGATGTGTGTGATTCTGCTTTTTCTGCTTCTTCATGGCATCCTTTGACCATTCTGTCACTATATCCTCTTCATCTTCTCTTATCTTCATCCAATTAAACCATTATGCCTTAAGTAAAAAGTCTTCTCCTTGTCCTCTCATTCCTTTTGCCTTGTCTTGCACCACAGGCAACAGATCCAGCATGATAAGTCACTTCCCTTTTAAATTTTGCACTTCCACTGCAGTGCCCAACAACACCTCAAAACAAACCCAACAACAACCACAACACTCCCCTTCCTGCCCCCCAGTTCTCAGTAAAAGGGAATGCTGTGCAGTAGTTATAGAAGGCAGAGACAGTTAAGAAATTTTATAGTATAGTCAGAGTTATGGCCTGAAATTTATGCCTGTGGAAAACATAGGTAAATGCGTCAATAATAAGATTACTTGTAAAAACTAGATATCAGATGAAGATGACTACAGGCAGAGAACCTCAGCAGTATGGAGTACTTTTCGAAGCACACCAAATTGTAGGACAAGATGTGTAAACATGATTTTCAGAATACAAAAGTAGCTATCTTTAAGACCAGAAGAAAACTCAGATGTATCTTTTTAATATTTTACTATCCAAGAGTTGCTTTTAAAACAAATCTTGAATCGAAATGAAGTAAGTTCTTGTAAGTGGTCCCCTTTCTTCAGAAGGCAATTAGTGGTAAGTTTGGATATCAGTCCTGTTGCTATTTCCATTTGTAGAGTTTGACACAGGACAAGGAGCTCTCTCTGAGTAGGGCGTGTACAGCCCTGCAGTCGCAAGGGTGGGGTGGGAGAACAGCCTAACAGCTCTGGAAGCATAATATGCTCAACATCTAGAATTTCTTATCCTTGTAATGCAGTGGGAGTGGTCTTTGTGTTGGATCAGGTGATGAAGTCCTGGTGCAGGGCAAAATTCAGGAGAGATGTTTATTCACTGCATTTTTCCTGGTCTGAAAGCCAATATACAAAATGCAATCAATAAAAGAACTGATTAATTATGCCTGACAGGAGCACCATAAGGAAGGCCTGAGTACAGAACAGTTGAACACAGGACTGATTGCCAGCATTACATCTGGGGACGAATGAGGAAATGGGGACTAATGAGCCCTCGACTAAGGCCTCCTCCTGCCACCTCCATTGCACTGCCCAGCCTGGGAAGGAATAGAATGCTAATTAGACAACTGAGGAGCTGATTGTGATCAAGAATTTTGGAGCATTTTATCACACATTTACTGCAACATACACTACATTTCTCAGCAACATGAAAGATCAAGAGATATGAGAGCATGATGGACAGATGAAGTAATCAAAAATCAAGGTGTTATATCCACATGGACAAATTGTACAGTAAACATAAAATTAAAGCATTCAAATTTCCTAGATAATGGCACTAACTGATTTTTTTTTTTTTGTTTTCAAAAAGGTTTTTTGTTATCAAAAAGGGTAATTATTGAAGTTCTATTGAAATCATTACAATTATGTTGATTCACACAAGTAAAAAATCAGACTTAAATAGACAATCAGGAAAAGAAAAGCACTTTCTCCTCTCTCCTCCAACATTTAATCTTCTTTGAAATGTGAAAGGGTCCTCATGTAAAATGAAGGCAGATGTAGAAATAGGGTGAATATCTGAAAAAATAGAAGACTGCATGGATTTGTAATAATGATTTCTCCTGACTATTGCACTGTCTTAGATAAAACAGAAGAAAATTTCTACCTCCACAAAAAAGATTCAGTAGCTCTCTAGACTTCAATTTTTAACATATAGCAAGAAATCTGAAGCAAGTAAAACCACGAGCTCTGCAAAATATGTTCCTGATGGCATGATGTTCTCTTTGGTGAACTGCACCATTTATCTTTATTTCTTTGTAGGTGATGCTCTCTGTAAATACTTCTGGTTTGGGCCATGATAAGAGTAAAAGCAGATGCAGGAAGTCTGTATGATATAAATAATGATTATGCTTGACAAAATACTTTTGACATTTTAAGAGGGTACTGTTGAGCAATTTGCTCTGGTTTGTTGCTCTCCCATGAAAGAGCTAATTTAGTCCAGTTAAAAGCCAGTTTTCTCATTGGCTCTGAAAAAAATTGGTACTTCATATGCAGTCCATATACACAGCTTCCCTGGGAGCTGGAATTAACCAAACACTAGTCCACTCCTTTTCAGGCATGGAAGATTGCTGGCGGAATATTTACTATCACCTATGTCTCCTCCTGTAGAAACACACTCTAAATCCACTTGCAAGGAATTAATAATCCACTGATATAAAAATCTGCATGTCAAATATTAAAAATAATACTGGTGATTACATTTTTTCTTGCTGTTGGGTTTATCTGCTATATTTTTGGAAGTTGCTACAGGAAAAAACAAACAAGCAAAACCCATGCCAGCAGATCCGTGAAAGGTATCCTTCTATAGGCTGGGATAGAGTTATTTTTTTCTTAGTAACCTGTACAGTGCTGTATTTTGGATTTAAGTTGAGAATAATGTTGATAATACACTGATGTTTTGGTTGTTGCTGAGCAGCACTTACACTAAGTCAAGGACTTTCCAGTGTCTCATGCTCTCTTAGTGAGGAAGAGTACCCAAAGTTGGAAGGGGGCACAACCAAGACAGCTGACCTAAGATGGCCAAAGGGATATTTCATACTATAAAACATCAGGCTCAGTATATAAACCATGGATTGGGTAGATGGAGATTATTGTCTACTTGGAGACTGACTGGGCGTCAGTCAGCAGGTGGTGAGCAATTGCATTGTGCAACACTTGCTTTTCTTGGGTTTATCTTACTCCCTCTCCTTTTAATTACTACTACTACTATTATTATTATTAATCTTATTTTATTTTGTTCCAATTATTAAGCTTTCTTATCATAATCCATGAGTTTTACTTTGTTTTTGGTGATTCTCCTCCCCATCCCACCAGGAGTGGGGGAAGTGAGCGAGCAGCTATATGGTACTTAGTTGCCAGTTGGGCTTAAATCATGACAGAAGGAAAAAAAGGAAGTTTAGGTGTCAATTATTTCAGCTAAGCTGCTAAAGGGAAACATGTCAGCTTCATTACCCTTCTCTGGACACCCCCCAGCAACTCAATATCTTTTTGTAGTGAGGGGACTGGAACTGGACAAAATACACAAGGTGTGGCCTCACCAGTGCCCAGTACAGGGGACAATCCCTGCCCTGGTCCTGCTGGCCACACCATTGCTGATAAATGCCAGGATGCCATTGACCTTCTTGTCCAGCTGGGCACATACTGACTTTTGTTCAGCTGCTGTTGACCAGCACTCTCAGGTCCTTTTCCTCTGGGCAGCTGTCTGGAAAAAATGATTTATGATGCTAGTTTATAAAAATGGAAATTGTTTCATGTCTGAAGCCATCTAGAATAGAGCTTTGTTTCATTTTCTTCAACCAGAAAAATTTCCTTGAAATTAAATTTGACTACAAGTTTATTCTGATTTTATTTTCCTTTAAGCATTTTCAACAAATGTGTTACTTAAACTCTGACATATGCTAAAAATACTTAAGTTTCCAATTGATTTACAAAATGTCTGTAGGTTACAAGTGTCTCCCAGCACATCTGCAGTTTGGGAAACAGCCCACAGAGGATAGATTTGGCCTCATCTGCAGTCAGCTCTTGACTATTGGCTGAGTGTCTCAGAAGAGTAAGCTGTGTAGGGTGCCTGTGATACGGATGCATGTCACTTAGTATCTAATGGTGCCGTCAAATTAAGCTCCATTTAAAGTTTCATTCAGCTATTAGGATCTCAGTTAAAGGATGCTTGATTTTAATCAAGTGATTGATCATATATTGTGAGGAAATACCTTCCTCTTTTTTTTTTTTTCTTAATATTTTGTTTAGCATGGTAGAGAAAAAAATCTGGAGTGTTAAAAAAAGACTGTATTTGTCAATCTGAGTGAACATAGTGAAATACACTGTAAATCACAAGTTTCAGTCGACTCCATGGAAGACTATGACATTCCAAGTGAAAATGCGCAAGGAAAATGATAAGTAAGGCAGAACATCTTGAAGTGAGCTCATTTGCTTTTGCTCTTGCAAATTTTCAGTACTGTCTTTGGTTCAGTTGAATGGGGGTTTATTATTTTAATTAGCTTAATGTCTTTGGCAGAGAACTACTTTTGGAACAATACAGGAATAGGATGGGGATAAAATATAAGGAAATAGCACCTCAGCATCACTGAATTAGCCCATCTGTAGAAATAATTGCTGATGTTAGGTATGCTTGACAGAAAGCTTGCAGCAGCACTGCTATGTTCGTTATCAGCGTAGATCTATATTCAATGCATCTCTAGCATGATAAATAATTCCTTTTGAAAGAGAAAAGGCTGGATTTTTTTTCTTAGAAAATCACTTATAAGCAATGGAAGTATTAGCAGGATAATTGCAAGAAAGATTTAAAATGAGCATAAAATGGCTGTGGCAAGTTGCTTTCATTTTCCTGGTAATGCCTTACTTAAAAATGGAGAATAACTTTATTCTTTGTAATGTACTTAAAGAACTTTTTCTCTAATGTATTACACATATTACCTCTAATTATTAGTCTCATCTGTATAGAGATTCTCTGCTGTGTCTTCCTGAAAAGCTCATGTAGGGCCATTTTGCACTTCAAATAAATCTAGTCTGTCCTATAGTGCAGGAGTCAAGGGTTTATCATGTAGTGGAGCAGACTAAATCAGTCTCCCCTGCATATCAACAGCAGTAATGCCTCTTCTTTGGGCTATATGCAGACTTAGAAAGAAAACACTGTAATTTCTCCTAGAAAAGTGAGCAGACCACATGGCAGGTCATAGGGGCTTTGCTTAGTTTGGGACTTGTGGTTAGTGCTGGGCTTATGTTGCTCTTAGCCTAAAGCTTTCTGCTTGGATGCAGAGGGAAGTAAAGAATAATCAGTAAAAGACTGACGTGATCTTCCATAAGGCTTGTGTTGGTTGTCTTCGTGGGAAAGAGGAAGAAAAGTAGAAGATATATTGCACTGTTAGGAAACAATTTTTAAACACACATTGACCCACAGCCTTGTGGTTTTCACCCTCAAATTACTGGGTAATTCAATACCAAGCATCATGACTTTTTGGTCAGTGGAAGAAAATTTACTAAAAACATGTTTTGAAAAATGATTGCTCTCATTTATTGTCCTTTTCAATTTCCATCATTTAATTTGGTTTGTAGTCTTTATTTAAAGAACAATAAACATGAGAATCTTTATGTATTGAAAAACTCATAAATTTGAGGTGAAAATCATCCTAGGAAAAAGAAGCTATGCAGTGAGCTATTAAACTTATTTTCAGTAGGATTCAGTCTCTGAAACCTTCACAGTTACACAAACAACGTTGATGAGAGTGTAAAGAAAATGCATTTTATACTGCCCTATGTTATGCACCTAAGAAAAAAACCCTACAAATATTTGGAAGTTTATTGCAAGGCTGTAAAATAAACCTCTTTTTCTTTTATTCTTTCTTCATACTCCTTATGTTTCTGTGAATCAAAGGTAGTTACAATGCATTTGAAATCAGAAAAAAGTTTGGTAAAATGTAGACGGTGTTCTCAATACAAGTGAACTGTAATGCTTGTTCCAGCTAAATCTTACCTTTTTTTTTTTTTTTTTCAAGTATACAATATGAAAGTATTGCTGTACATAAACATGTGCATTTTTCAACCATCACTGAAATTTCAATTATCATGTTAGGTATTTTACCCCTCTAATTTAAAATCCTTAAACATTGTTAACTTTCCATGGTGGGATATTTCCTATATCAGAACCAGAGAACTGTCCCAAAGATCATCTTTCTTCTTCTATGCTGTTTATTTACATTTTTGGTGGTCTAATTTTAGTTTCACTTCTGTTTATCTCCACTTATTTAATTGATATCACCATTCCTTCTACATGGAGAGTATAAAAAGATTTAAATATGATAAATAACAGCATATTCGGACTAATTTAAAGCCTATATTTTAATATTTGTACAAATAAAGCTACTATCCTCACCCTTGTCATTGTCATTCTCCATACACTGTGGAGTTCCTAAGTACTTTCTAAAACATCACATATTAAATATGGCTTGATTTCTGGTTATACCAATTCCTCCTTGCCTTTTTCTCTTCCACGATAGAGTCAACTTAGGCCAACCTGTAAGAGATTTATTATACTCATGAAAATGCAGCAGCATTGCCTCCTTATATGATGACTTATGTGAAAGAATTAAAAGAAACATTTGGAGGGCTATTTAAAATAGATATAAATGTATCTGCCTTGATTAAAGGCAAGTAATTTAATTTAACAGAATCTGTTAAATAAACAGCATGTTGTATTAGGTGGCAGAGTTTTGATGTCAATGAGTCAGGTTGCCAGAAGCTTTCAATCATAAATCTCTGGTTTCAATTGCTGATAGCACTGCCAAATATAAACCATTGTTACTCTAATACTTTATGCTGAATATATCCCTCAGATATTTGTTAAAATTTTGATTAAAATAAACTCTTCCTCAAGAAAGCTTAATAATACAAATTCAATTCTCCCCACTATTCCCCCAGCCCCTGCCTCTCTGCTCTGCCCCCTGCATTGCATCCTCCTGCCATGAAGGGGAGAAAGGGGAGAAAGGAAATGGCTGGACAGAACAGGAGCAAGAGGATCTGTGATAAAGGAAAAAATCGAGGGGGAGAAAATAGATAAAAATTAAATAAATATTCCCAATGAAGATACAAGAGATTGAATACCAGCAGGAGAGGAATAGAGGCAGTTATGTTAAGAGGATGAATATAGGGTTGTGTGGGATAAGAGAAAGAAGTAAAGGTATGAGCAGGAAAAGGCAGACAGGAGTCAGCAGAGGGAACAGGAGTTTAGGAGCTACAGTGGGAGAGGAACTACATAGAAGGCTAGGCTGAAGGAAACACTGACAGAGAACTTGATGCAGAATGTTTAAAAAACACAGAATATATTTTTTTTCCTTAAGATATCAATTAATTACATCATTCATGTGTATCTACTTTTCCTTATTTATAAAATAGCAAAGAAATTTAAGTATGCCTTCATTCCCTGAAGGACAGGACCAGCTGGAGACTAACAGTATTTCCAGTGCTGTCACTGATTCAGCATGAATATCCTTGCTGAGTACAAAAATGCATCATCTTCTTTCAGCAGTGCTGTATGGTAATTGTTTTTTGTAAGTCTTTATTATTGCACTGCCTCTGAACTGTGCCAAAAGAACCCTAAGGCTACAACTAAAGGACCCAGAAATTATGTAACACCTAAAAATTAAGGTTACTGAGGCAACCTGAATTATCACTCCAGTCATGTATTTATTTTGATCCAGTCTTTCACTCTACTACAACCACCCACCATAACATGCTATTTTCTATCCCTCATCTCCATTCACCCCTGGATCTTTACAGAGCAAAAGGTCTCCCCTGCCCTTGTCACATTCTTTGTTGGGACTGCAAACTCAGGTCTACTTTGTGGTGGTGGGATTAAAGACTTCCAACTGGTTTTCAGTAACTGGTTTTCACAGTGAGCCTTTTTATTGCTTGCATCTGACGATCTGTGTGTGAAAATACAATTATATGCCTACCTTGTTGCTTAATGAGTTTTGATAAATGTCATTGATCAAGTACAGCACTATGCTTTGTTTTCTGTCTCAGTTTTGGTTTTTTTACGTATATTACTTTACTCTATAAGGCAGTAGCAGATAAATTTAGTGATAAAAAATTCAGTATCTCTATTACTGTGCCACTAAAGTTACTACAAAGAAGGATTATGTTCAGCTGTGTATATAGTGTAAATGAAGCACCACCCAGATTATGAGTATTTCACTGACTTCATCAAAGATATTAAAATTACCAAAGCACTTAAAGCACATTATACTAACATGTTTTGAGCTCTATTGTTAGAGACCCAGACCATCTACAACCATAGAAGATGATTGTTATTATTTAACTGCACCTGCTGGTCCATTTCTGTTGGTAAGAAGAGAAGGAAAAACCATGTACTGGAAAGCATAATGTGTGTAATGCTATGGAAATGGTCCCCCAGACAGTTGTGCTTCTGCTCAGGAAATCTTTGTGAAGATCATGCCAAGATCTTGTGTGTCAGTTTGTTTGTAGCTGAAATCAGTCTCAAGCCCTTTTCTAGAAGGCATCAACACACAGGAACAAGAACATGTCCCTGAGTGCTCAATTGCACATTGTCGGGAAAGTTCTTTTGCAGAAATGTCTTCTCCCAGTAAGTTAAACCATTGCAGTTTTAGCAGGGATTGTAATGCCGCCTGTTCCCCCCTGTGGCAAGTATTTAATTGAAAATCACTTGCTGCATGATGATAAAACCATCATTATACAATGAAACCCTTTGTAGACCTCAATGTCCTTGCCAAAAGTCAAGTAAATCAACATTTTTTAGCAAAATCAGCATATATATTGCGGTCATCCACATTAACAAAATTAAGGTTATATGAGTTTATAGTAAAGCAACCTTTCTGAAAGCTTGTTATATAGTAAAATTGTTGTGGCTGTGACAGTGAAAGAATACAAAAGTGGCAACACTTCTTCCTACAAGCATCTTTAAATAGTTACATTCTGTCTTCTTCATATCAACTTGTGTCATTTCTAGTTTTAATATGTATGCAAAAATAGCATATCTTTCCTACCTCACAAGCACAACTATCTAAAACTCTGAAAATGAAAGCGACACTGATGTGATTTTTGAAGAGGTAAATTAAGATGAAGGGAAAATATGTGTGAATTTAATACATCTCAATGCCTGAACATATGCTAAAATAACATGAAGTCATGTTAAATACCTTCAAACAAGAGCCGGATCAGAACTAATTCCCATTTATCATATTAGTAAGTGAGATTTTTAACCTTATATGGAAGGGCAGAATTTTTGAATAGTAGTAGCTTCCAAATTCTTTCTGTTGCAATGTTTAATTCATCTGAATTTGCTTTTTTTTTATCATGTGAGATGCCTATTGTATAAAGAATAAGGGTATGGAATGCCTGCAGAAATACCTGGAGAGAGAGAGAGTTCACTGAATTTTTGAATAGCTCAGAAATACTATAAATTAATTATTTATCTTATTTTTTATTCTTATTCTTCATATTATTATATTATCTTATTCTTACTATTTACCTTATTTTTTAAAATCTTTGGTATCAATATGATTAGAACTGCAGGTGAGTTGCAGGTGTCTTTCCCCCCTTGGAGCTGATCACACAGGACAAGTGCCAGGTATTGACTCACCTCAAAAAGAGCAGATCTCTCTCTCCACAGCAAAATCTGTAGTGACCCTCTCCAAATAGACACTGCACTTGGCTTCTTCTTGCACCCACTGGGCAGTAAGACAGATTTATTTCTCCATGTGAGGCTGAAGCTCAGGTCACACCTGCTCAAAGACAGCAGGCTCCTGGGCATACTGATACATTTTATCTCATTTGGCCCATTATAAAGGCAAATCACAAGACTTTCATACTGAAGGTGTAGAACTGGGGAAAACCCTGAAGCTTATCCTGAGGTTGTTAATGCACAATGACGGATCTAAATGGTATTTATACTGAAAGAGTCCACGGGCCTTTGGCCCCAAAACCTTCCTATTGCTTGTAAGCCTTAACAGATGTATTCTTCATGTTCACACAGAAGAAACCATTTCACACTGCAGGAGGAAGAAAAATCTGTTTTGCAAAGTGAGATCCATTTAACAAAATATTAGATAAAGAATTTGCAAAGCTACTGGTGAGGTGAAGAGTGACTCATTGAAGTGATAAAAAAAATTACAATATGAACAGGAAAAACTTGTCAATGTTAAATAAATTGCCCCCATGTTATTTCTCTGGAAGAAGAGAACTATCAGTTCTGAAAGCTTCATGAATTATAGAACTTAATAAATATTCTAGAGCATATTTTTGGATGGAAGTATCATGCCATCTTTCATGAAGTGATCTGTAATTCATGAAGGAATTGTTTGATGATGTCAGATGCTGCTTTTCTGTGGCTCTTAGACAGACACTCTACATAGGTTGAGTATCTGGAAACAACTCACCCACTCAAGCTCAACAACAAATTGCTTGTGCTGCCTTAGGACTCCTTTTCTAATGTCTATGAGGGCCAAGAAGGAAAATCACAATGGATCATGTAGGAGGAGTAAGAGTGAGCTTGGAAATGGGCAGGAATAATCAGAAGGAACAGAATGATAATTAACTAACATAATTGTCAGAATAAAAGCAGAATTATTTCAGTACAGTAAGTCTTACATTGCAGAACATTTTGATTTCATTATACAGGGCATGTCTGACTTTGAAATTTGATAAATTCTTCCCCCTCTCACTCATTCTGTTCAATCTTAAATTGGTAACTGCAGAACACAATTTTCCTTTTCTTGGTGGCATGGAAATAAACATATATAATCATCCAGACACTCAGTGATTGTATACCCAAACCAAAGTTTTTGAAGCCTGCTATGGTTTCCTGTAATGGAGCAGTGGTCTCTGAGCTTTGTCAGCTTTCTGAGATGTAGACCAGAGTTCTGGTAAAGTGAACTCTGACTGAATTATGATGAGTGTCCCAAGATTAGTTTTTGACCTGTTCCATGGCCACAGTTTAAACTATTTTAAAAGGACCCCACATAGTTATGGAAGACCTTTGGATGTTTCTTGTTTGCAGTGTGCTCTGACTAGATTTCTGCCTGGTGTTAATGCCAAATTTCATCTCATATTTGAACTGCAGAATTAACTGGGAGATGTCATAAATACTTGAAATATTTCTCTTTTGTAGCAGAGATTTCTCCCAATGGGATTTTTATAAGTAGTTGAAGTCAGTTAAATGCTTGGTATAAAAATAACAACAAATCTTTAAAACAGTGTAAAGGTGTTTGGAACCCACCTTCCAGCTAGCAGATGATGCCAATTAGTGGTAATTTCTTCCTTTGAGCTTTTGGGAGCGACAAAATTAGCATCACTAAGCTGAACACCTTACCTAGATTTTTGCACATTTTGAGCTTCCTGTCAGCAGTCTGGATTTTTAATTTAAAAGACTTAATAAATGCTGATTTTTTTTTTAAAGACACAAGGATGACCCTTGTTCTGTGCTAAAAGTTCCTGGAGCTACCTGCTGTAGGAGTGATTTCAAATATTCAGACCTACAGAGAAATTAAGTAGCCTCTTTTCTGTTCCAGCATTTCATTTTTTCAGCACATGAATATGTATGCAGATAGAAGCAAAATTAACTGTGTCATTAAAACAATTAATTGAAAATACATGCCAGAAAAAGAAAGTAACTCCATAGTGGTTACAGGGAAAATTAGGTCACTTTGGCCAGCAGGTTCAGTTTTCATTTCTGACCTAATTAAAAAATATTTTGCTGAGAATAACTGTTACTTGCAGATTAGCAATCCAATATCATATGTCTTTCAATTAATTATTTATGAAGGATATTTCTATTCTAGGTCATACAACATCGGATAAATCTCAGCTTCAGTGATGTGTTAATGAGCAATGCCAGAACATGTATTGATTCATCACTTTCATTTAATGACTTGGAAATGTTTAATACTCCTAAAGTATTAGGAATGCTCAACCATCTCTCCGTACTCAAGTTTCTAATATGTTTTAAGGAAAGGAGCTCAAAACTAGGGATCAATATCTTTATAAGGTTTAATCAGCAGTTGAGTAACTTTCCAAGGTTAAATATGACTGACGAGATTATACAATGGAAAATGTTCTTTTACATTTTATATTTACTTAACAAGGAATTACTTACACTGTATGGGTTATAACAAAGCATTATAGGAATAAAACTGACAGGTATAAGGTGGTGCTATTGTACAGATACTTTTGCATTTGTTGAATGTCTTGAGGGAATACCTTCTACCTGGATAACTGGAAAAGGCTGACATTAGAAATAAAATCACTTGATATTTAATGTAGCTTTATTTTTTACTCCCTCTGTATATAATTTTAGTGAAGGGGCTTATTTTATTAACATATTGATAATATTTTCCCATATACCCTTATGTATGTCTTGTCTTCTCTTAAAATAATTATATAATAATTGTGTTGTCATAAAGCACCAACTAATAGAATTTTCTATTGACTTCTTAGAGCAATGAACAATGACAGAATTTTATGTTTTTAATAAAGGTGAAGGAACAGTTTTAATGTGAGTGTGTTTTTCATCATCCTCTTAATTTCATTCTTGAAGCAAATGGGAAAAAACCTTTATTTTATAGGAGTAGATTGGTGGTACAAAGTTTCAAGTTATTTTCTAGAAGACCAGAAAAAAAAAAAGCAAATAACTCACCATAAATTAAACTACCTATAAAATGGAATTTCTTGGACATATTTAATAGACAAAAAAATTAACAATTTTACAACTTTTTCTGTTGACTGCATAAAAAGTTTATCTTCTAATAGGTGTCTTTTGATCACTGCTCTAGTTACAGTTAGAAGTTTTCTTCTTTTCATTGTTTCTTGTGCCAAAATTTACAAGATCAGTTTTGGCCTTTCTGGAATATTTTACAAACTTTCTTGGTTTTTTTGTGTTCTGTAGGACCTGAGGAGTTGTATGGATTTTATTCTCAGTCAAAATCAGTAATGAATCAGGCTAATCTCTGCTCAATATTTGTGAAACCTAGAGGTGGAGAAGGTGAGGAAATAAGTCAAGAGCCACCTGGAATCACTTACCCCTGTCAGCCAGTTTTCCCTCAAGAGTGGGGCTGTCACAGGAATCTAGCCCTAAAACACTATTTAATATTGCCACATTACCTTCAGTAGAAATATTTTAAAAGGCATGCACCACAAGCAAGAATGATTTCACCAGTCATAGCACCATGCACGTAAATATCAAGTATCTCCAAACAGTTTGAGTTAACTCTGAACGAAAGGTCTGTAGCAGGAAGAAAAGGTCCAATGTCCAGCTGTAACTGCAGCAGAAGTCACTGCAGGCCAAGTACTAACACCAGGACTGCAATTTGCACAGGAAAACCTGGTTGAAAGTGGTAAAACCTTTGCAATTAATTAATCAGTATTTATTCCTTTAGTACTGACAGTCTTGTTAAAAGTTAATCAAGATGTTGCTCCTAGTTCTATTAAATCTACTTTCCTGAAACGTAGGTTTTAAAAGATCATTGTATTTGTCATTTTCTTATGACCAGCATCATATATTTATATATCTGTATATCTACCCATTTGTATGTACAATTTAAAATTAATCTGTTTATAACAAAATTTGATCTTGTAGTTACATTTGCAGCTAAACCCCCTTTTATTTAGTTTTGAAGTTTTTTTATTAAAATTAGCTATTATTAATTTAATTGTATACAAAACCAGAATAAAATCAAGATGTTCAATATCTCCATTTCCATAGCTTACAGCAGCAAAAACCCTCAGAACTCACAACTTTTTTCTCATAATTTTAATGTATTTATTTGGTGAAATTTTTATATTTTTCACTGGTTTTCACTTTTCTAATAAATAAGATAAAATGTTTTTCACTTCCATTTATTCATTTGAAACTGAAGGACAAATAGAGGAAAAAAAATACAGGAAGGTTGGGGGAGTATTATGATGCATACTTTTTAAGACAAATAACAATTGCAATGAATAAACAAACAAAAAAAAGCTAAAACCCCTAAACAAACCATGGTAGGAGAAAATGGAACCAATTTGCACCCATTTGGTCTCTATTTCTAGAGACCAAGAAAAGAGCTCAGTTAGTCACTTAATCCAAACTGTTTTTCAGAGCTTGGTTTAGGCTGCTCAGGGCTGTTCCAGGTTGCGGCTTGGAAGCCTCAGGGGATGGAGCAGGCAGAGCCTCCCTGGGAAGCTGCAGCCCTGCCCAGCCCTGCCCTGCTGTGAGAAAGCCTTACCAGCAGCTGCCCTGTCTCTGCTGTGAGAGAAGAGCACCTGGAACAGGGGTATGACAATACCTTTTTACAGAACTGAGGTGTGTTGAGGGCCATAGGAGGAGCCCTGATTGCCATCTCACTTTGGCTCCTCACGTGTCCTAGGGACAGATCCTGAAAGTGCTGCACGGTGAGAATGCGAGAGCCCATGGAAACAATTTTGTCTCAGAAGAAAAGGTTGACCTAAGCTTTATACTATCACCTATAGTACAGGCAAATAGCTGTTTTCAAGGGCACTGTCTCCTGGTTTTCCCTAATAGAAACAACATCATTAATATGTAAAAGAATTATGTTCCAAACACTAAGACTAGACCTGAAAGACTTCATATGCTAAATTGATAATCTAATCAAGATGAAATTTATGATCTTGTGACCATTTCATCACTGACTTATAAAACACTTTCCATTGTATCTGCAAAGTATAGACCAAAATTCCATAGAATATTTGTACTGGATTGATTTACAAAAATATCTAAAGTGATCAACTTTAGGAAGCAAAGAGAAAAATTACCAGGTTTGTTATTAATCAAAAGGACAAGCTCAGTTATGAAATCTTAATTCATTTTAGGAGTAATCAAAGTCTTTAGGTTTTGCCCTTTTAGCGTTATTTTAGCCATTCTACTTAAATTCCTGTGCAATTATAAACCACATTTTGTCAATAACAGATAGATTCAGGTCATTAAGTTTTAATTAATAGCACAGACTTATTTGCAATGGTTGAATAGCATCAAAGTGACTTCTTATATCTACTGAACATGTATCAGACTCTAATTATTTTTATGTAAAGAAATTTAGCACAGTTAGGCAATACATCTTCACCATTATAACATTTTTATCATATTATTTTAAAAACATGAGTGGTCACCAATTAACAAGTATTTGTTTATTGATAATTTTCATAGAAGTAGTGATAATACATAGCAATACAATTTCAAAATTTCAAAATAACACAGCAATGAAGGCCATTTACTCCAACAGAATCTAATTAATAATAATAAGTATGTAATAAAGGATTGGAGTAGGAATGTTTACCTGAAAGACAATGAATAGCTCCTGTGAATTTGCATAGAGTTTCATTAAATTACACTATATTCACAGAGCTATGAATCTGTGAGAAAGCTTGATTCCAAATATACAAAAAAAATTTACATTTTGCAAGAGTTTTATGCCTAAAACTATATTCAGGTACTGGACTTAGAACACATTTTACAGATCAATAGGGTTGGTTTTGTGCTTAATTTTCAAGAGCAGTCTAGTATCTTTTTAGAAGTTAGACACATGAATAAATATGTTCGTCTGAAAAAATATACAAACACAGCCCATACTTTTATATTAGTGCAGGTTTTCAATCTTTATGACTTAATACTTCTATGCATGAGATTCATGAGATTGAAACGTCAGTTCAGAAGAAATCTTTATTACTGCTATGTGTTACTCTATTCTTCTGCATTGTGTTGGCAATGGCTGAAGTATAAAATGTTTACTCTCACTTAGAACACTAGTGGAAGCTGCTTACTGCCCTCTGTAGAGAGGTAATATTATCATTTTACAGCTAGCTAAAACCACAGTAAAAGTCAACTTTATTTTGTCACTCTTTTCCTTCTCTAGTGTGATCTTGTGTTGAGAAGTAGTCTGTAAATTTATTGGAAAACTGTTTATAAGGAAACAAGACTTTAAAAAATACTTGACTTAGTTTGGTAGCAATTAAAATATTTTATTTTTATGTAGGATAAGTTCAATATTTTGATAAACCAATTATTTAATATTTAATTTCTAGAATTTAAGGTAGAGAAAGGAAAACATCTATCATGGAAATAAATATGCTTTTGTTGAAATAATTTATTAAAATTCAGACCCAGAGAGGGAGTGTACTTATCCTTTTATAATTATGTTCCCAGTATCACAGCATACTATAGACACCATTATAATCTGAGCTTGCATTAGGGTTATGGTTGAAAAATATTTGATTTAATGAACAGGAATTCAAAACTTGAAACTATTTGAGATTTCTTGGAAGTTGAAATGCACTCTGCAGGGAAAAAAAAAACCCACCTTTTCTGGAAATAGTTTCTTGCCATTTAACTGATCCTGTAAAATATAAAAGGAATAATACCTGAAATAACTTTCTAAGGTTTAGGACACTTAAGGTTCTGTCCTTATATTTTAGAAACAGCAGTCATGTCATTTTTTATTATTGGTTGTTAATGGTTCCAATTCCTCAGGCTCCAGGCTCTGCTGCCATAACTTTCAGAAATATTTTGTTAAGAGAGTTAGCATAACATACGACGCATTGTTATCCAAGAGTAAGTCATAGTTCTGTCTTATTCTTGGAGGAAATGAATAGCAGGAAAACAAAGGAAAGGACATGAAATGGATCCTGATGGTCATTGTTTTCTAAATCCCTAAGACTGGGTCTCAGTATGAAATGTGAGAACAGCTCAGGGCCCCTGTGGAGCTTGGCTCTGTACGGGCACCCTCTGGTGCACCCGTGAGTCAAAAGGAAGATGCACACTGGGCTACCTGCACTGAGCCATTGCACAGCCTGTCAGCTCTGGGAGCAGGACATTTGCAATTCATCCACGTGCTGAAGGTGCACAGCTTACCAAGCAGACATGGGCTAAGTGATTGAGGTGAGCTCTGTTGCGCAAAACTGTAATGTGCTGAATAAATGTTCCCTAGGCAGTGTTTGGGAAGAATTAAACAGGGCTGAATGTAGCCAAAGAGGTCATTAAGAGCAGCAGACTCTAGCCAGTACAGGACACTGGATGTTAATGATGGAGAGCTGCAGGTTTCACAGCTTCCCCTGGTTAGGTGTCTCATAGAAACGCATGAGAGAAATCATCCAAGAGAAATGCTCCCTGTTTCATGGGCCTTCCCACTGGGAGAGATGCCAAGATAGAAGAATTTGTCTTACTATTTGTTTCTCTTCTGGGCCTCATTCAGAATTTTTGGTAGGCACTCTCTGAATTCAGGAACTGCAGCTGAGAAAAAGTACAGACACTGCATTATATTAAATAACTTTTGACAAAAAATAATGAACTACAATTACATAATAGAATAAAATAGAATTGAATTAAATAGCATAGCATAGCTCAAGCTGGAAGGACATCAAAAGACCTTCTGATCCAAACTTTCACAGGAAAGGTGGCCTAAATATTGGCCCAGTACTGGCAGGAGATTCACACTTACCTCATCCTATCTAAGGACACTGGCCATATGTGCTTGGGAAAAATAATTATCATGCCTATATTGCTATTGTTTGTTTTTGAGGAATTTAATTCCTCTGTCTTTTAAAACACAATTTGCTTTTGATGGAATTTCTGGGAGCCAGGGGAAGTGTGCTTTTTGGCTACATGTATATGGGGTATGTGAAAGCTGCAGGCATTTATGGTTTTCATGTTGAAACCAGATCAAATGACACTTATTGTGTAACTGGGAAGCAGCACTCAAGGTTTGAAGACTGCTCTGAGTACAGATTCCTATATTCAGTTGCACTCATATTTAGATTACAGGTGTTCACGGACTTAATTTTTGAAAGTAGTTAGACAAAAGTAAAACTGGTAGGTAAATGCTTAAAACTATCTGATTAAATTTGTAATTCTCACTTGTGTTCAATCCATTTGATTGACATACCAGGACATAAAGTTGCCCTTGGTATGTATCTGATTTCATCTGTGGGTGCTTGGATAACTGTAGTCTGACTGTACATCTGCCTTGGGGTTTTTTTTGTGTTTTACCTTAGTTTAAGAAATTGTTCTGATGTGGGGGGGTCAACAGACTTTGAAGAACCAGGCTGCTTGTAAGGAGAGGTGCTCTCAAAACCCTACTACTCTACAGTTTCATTTTGAATTGTCAAATTCTAGTTTTCTTTATAATCATGCTAGGCATTTGTTGTTGATATTATCTTGTGGTAGTGTCCTACAAGCACATTATATGTTAGCCTGGATTCTGTGACTCGAAAGTAGGTGTGCTGAAAAACCCTCTCCTTAAGCATTGGAGACTCAGACTGGCAGACCTGCTCTCGTTTCTGTCCGGCACAGAGCGGTGAGCCAGTGCGGACCACTGCCCACTCCCGGCACTGTTTCTGGAGCTCCGCGGTGAACCTCCATCCACGCGATCAGCTCAGAGCTGGCCTCGGTCCCACATTGGGCGCCAATTGCGGCGTTAGTTTTTTTTCTCCCCGGCCACATGCAGCTCCTGGGAGCCCAGCTGTGACGTAGCTTCCACGTGCTGCTGGGGTTTTCTGCCGCAGGTTCCCGGACATGGCTACCGTGTCCCGGGTGCGTGGGCTGGCCAGCCGCTGTTACCATGCACTAGGGATATGGCAAAGAAGTAAGGAATTTGTCCATTTACTCCATGCTGGACTGGAACGGTTTATTGGTCATGTGGCACAATTCAATAGAAAGACGCAACTGCTCCTGACACTCACATGGGAGAAATGGCACCTGGGTGCCGGCAGGGTAGGATTTTATGGGGGGGCGGGGCGAGAGGATCCACGGCCTGCCGTCCAATAAAGGCGGCTGCCGTGGCAGTGACGTCAGCCACAGCGACTGACCGAGACAGGGCTGGGGCAGTTCCCGGGTCCCTGGGTTAGTGGGGATGCAGGATCAGGGTGATTGGTGGGGAACTCTCTGGCTGGGATGGGGAGTGTCTGCCGGAGTGACTGGGATAAGCTCCAATAAAACGCAAAGAGGAGCGAACCACTGCGGGGAGGGGAAAACATGGGGGGTGCACAGGATTACAGAATTTGGCTATCTAACATAAATTAAAAACCCCTAATCTAAACCCAAACCCCAGGATGCAATAGGCAGATACTACTCTGCATATGCAAAAAAAAAAAAAAAAAAGAAAAATGCCTGCTGATCTTTCAAGTAATATGATAATATGTTCCAGATACAGAAGGCAAGATTAACATTTAGAAAGAAATTCAACACTATCTGAAATTAATAAAAATAAAATCTCCAGACTTTAATATTTAATGCATAGCAACATTCTCCACTGGAAATACAGCAGTGATAATGAACAGCTATAACAAATATATAATTTTTTCCCCTACTGATAAACCTTTACAAGAAAGGTTGCAATCTCTCTCTGCCTCTTATTCTCTTTTGCTTTTGTAGCATGTCATGTAGTATGTATAAACTCTATTTAGAGAGATAATTTGCCACAAAATTTTTCACAATGTAAAAGGTTACTTATTCACACAAAGTCAAGCATTAAGGCAGAAAATGCCTGTTTGAATGAGATTTTTTTCTTTTCTGTGTAATGTCATATTCTCTGCAGTATAGGATGAAGTAAATGGTGTTAGAAGCAGTAAAACTCATTTCTTATTATTGCTGTAATACTGACCTTGGCATTTTGTGAAACAGCCCCCCATTGAAAATAAAGGATAAAGAAGAGGAAAGTGAATATACTCCTCAAATTAGGAAACAAATGCTTAAGAGATACTTACGAACTAGTAAAGAGGACTGCAATTTTCTGTGTTTTTCTGCCCTCTAAATGGAATTTTGAATTGTAACACTACACACAGCCACTGGGAATGTCAGACCCATAGAACTCTATACCTTGTTTCAGGCAGTAGAAATAAATTTTGATAATATTACAGCAAAAATGTTAAAACCACAAACTCTCCTATTAAATACACAAACCATTATGAGCCATATCAATATGTAAGACAACAAGAAAAATAGAAAATAATAAATTAAAATAAGCACAACAAACCCTTCACCCTACTCTAAATACAGCATTACACAGAAAAATATGTCCAAAACTGAAACTCACTCATCTTCCAAGGAAGCACACTGTGTTTTCCTACAACTTGTAACTCTTCAAAAGGCCTGTATGTAGTCCCATGTGGTCAGTTGTGCTAATGTCATGGGTTTATCTCAAATCACCCAGAGAACTTAGGTCAAAAACTAAAAAACAACACAGTGTAAGAATACAGAAGGGTATAGTATCTCCCTCTGTCCCCAGGAATAATTGAAGAGGTGAAAACACCAAAGGGAAACAAATGTGTAAGTCTGATGGACATCAGAAGGTTAGTGCTTTTTTATAATCACATTTTCAGACTGAGGTCAAGAACCTTATTTCACCACTGGTCTAGTTGAGAAAATTATTAGCGGCTATATATTTCACATGTTTTATGTCAGCCTTCAGTACTTAACCAGCCTATTAAAGTAGAGAAATGTTTCAGTGAAGAAATCTGCAGGAAAGCAGCATATGGAGAGCAATTCAAGGAGTAGAAATTTAGCCCAAAGAAAGGCGAGTTTCACTGCATAGATTAAAATGCTCAAGTCATAATATCTGCATATAGGTTTTAATGTATTTCCCTGAATGTAGGCATCATGCTGCCAGCAGGTTTGGAGCTATGAGGGAGCTGCACCTTTCTGGAACTGGACTGGTATACCAGAGGGATGCTCCAGGATGTCTCTGATGGTAATATATACCTATGTGTAACCAAATTAATTTTCTAGAAGTTGTCCACATAAAAAGCATTTGTCTAAACCATCATTATATGTAATGGTGGTCAGTCATTGACAAAATGTATGTCTGCTGTATGTTGATGTGAGTATATGTGTAGGCTTTGCTGTCTGTGTTTAATGGGTACTTAGACACACAGGACATAAAAAAGAACCTGTATGTATGCACCTAATTTAAGTGTCTTCATTCTTGAGATGAATCCTACCCTTTATCTATGGAGATTTATATAAAGTACTGCTTGTCTCAGAATGTGAAATTCAAGATTTCAATGACACAGATAAAAGGGACTTAAGATTGTCCTGAATTAAGAAATCTCCACATCTAAAAGATATATTCATCAATTTAATAGAGACCTAGTGAATTGATTTTAATTCTTTTAATTGAATGTAAAACAGATAATGTTTGTGGACTTCATTTGGATTAAAAAAAGCAAACAGCAAATAATTCTTCAACATAGTATTTAAAATATAAGTGTGAGCTCAAATCTAATGTTAAGTGACCTCTGATTTTTATTTGAGGAAAATATGTGTGCAACATTTTCTTTTTTCAGTGATAAATTTTTATGAATGACCCATTTAAATAAAAGCTTCTTGCAAGTTAAAAAAAATGGGAGAATGTATGTATTGGTGCTTATAAAGAATTTTGTCAGGAAATTTCTGCTGTTTAGGAAATTTACAAGAGATCCCAAACAATAGATTGGGAAGTTTAATTTCACATGAAATGCAGAAGAATTAAGTGAACGTTTCAGAGCTGCTTATTTCAGACTCTCATTTTCCATTCCAGATATCTTGAAAACAGTCAAAGTTCTGGGCCATCTCACCCAGGTCAATGCTTTAACCCTCAGGTTAAAGGTTGAAATGACTGAATCTCACTTAGGTCTCAACTATGCCACATATTTTTGCTCTAGTCAGTATGAAGGATAAAGCATGATCCAGTATAATGAATACACCTGTACAAGAAAAAAAAAGCAACTGAATTGCACCAAAAACCTTAACTTTTTTTTTTTTTTTTGAAAGGCAAAAAAAATGCCGTCAATAAGAGCAATTTGCCATAGTAACATAATTTTGCATTAATAAAATATCTTCATTGTGGATATACTTTTCCTTTCTCCCTATGGAAGCAGTTATACTTCATGAAACTACTTTAATTTTCACTGGATGAAAGGGAGAGGGGCTGACATTAGCAACAAGGCAAATGGAGTAGCAGCTCTGAGTATCACCAATCAATATTTATGCCTGTGGCTTCCATAAAACGTTGGGTGAAAACAGACAGGTTTGGGTTTTCCACTGAGCAGCAGCAGAGTGCCTGTTCTGAGGGGCTTTCTCAGCTCATCCTGTTTCCCAGGTTCCAGGCTTTGGTGCTGGAAACCAGAACTGAAAGCAAGGTTCCCCTGAAATGGGAGCTGATGTTCGAAGTGACAAAGTGGTAAAAAATTTCTGGACTCTTCCTATTTTCACTGCTCTGTCAAACCTCTAAATCATACCCAAAGGGCAACATTTGCAGCAGCAGAGCTGCTTTGTTCCCCCGACTGAATCATTGCTCATTAGCCTTATCTTTAGTAACAATTATCATTTCTCATGCTGTGCAGGCCCAGTGAATCTTAGGTAACGTGGCTTCAGGCTGGGTACAGGACTTATGCACACACCCTGTGGCAGATTTATTAAGTACAAGAGGATGAATCTCAAGGGCAACTCACAAAACCTGAGCAAGTATTTTTTACAGGTTCCTTTTTAATGCTATCATTTGAATGGATCATTTTGCATATTGAGTCATAAATTTCTAAAATATTATTTCATTAAAAAAAATAAGAATGAGATAATATATGGGATTTTGGTGCCCAATTATGCAAATACAGCAGACATATTTTCTCATGTCAGTTAAAAAATTCATAAATTTGTAGGACAACATGGACATGAAAAAGCAGGATTTCACCTGTGGATACCAGGGCTACCAACTGTTACATAACTGCTTTTTCTTTGAATACTACAGTGCTTCTTGGTGCTGTAAAAAAATGACCAAGGTTTTCTAGTTGACAATTCATTCTGATTAGGTATTTTGCTTTGAAATAACTTTTATTATTGAATTTAACAGGCTGTTTTTATTACTACCATTAACAACCAATCCCATTCTTTCCCTCTCTTATTTTTTTTTTAAACCCACACCACAGCAAAAGAATTTAAACATAATATACATTTTAAAAAGTTTAAATTTATAAACATAAAATAGAAAGTTCAAAAAAAATTTGTAAAAAAGATAAGCAATCACTTTCTGATAAATTCCCTGACTGGAATAGTGACACCATGTTGGCCAACATTTATAGATTTATGCAGTAACTTCTCTTTCCAGTATGTTGCAGCTGTTTAGGTGACACCAGTTTCCTGCCTAGTATTGTTAACACTGATTCCTTTAGGTCACAAATATACAAAAAATGAAAAAAAATCCTCAAAATCCTTTAAAACAGTCTAATTTATATGGCAGAATAAATGCGGCTACTGAATTTGTGATAGTTTATTATATTTTAGTGTTGAAGTTTTGTGTTGTCTGGAAAAGAAATAGCAGAAACCTGTGTGACAAAATATGACTGGCAGTTACATGTTGAGGATGCAAAATTAATTCTACGTGTATGAATTATTTCTATTCTGCAAAATATGTGAATTTGTGATAGAGAATATGTTCAACCCAATTCAAAATAAAAGATGGATTAATACAAAGATTAATGAGAGGGGTAGAAATTTCATTGTTGGCTTTTTATTCAACATAGAGTTGGTCCTGAATGTAATTACATGGTTAAAGAAAATCTGCCTTTTTGAAGAAGTGATGGATTTTTAATTTTTTTTAATGACCCTGATGGGCTTATTTTGGAAATTTAATTCCTGAAGTAGGAGTTCTCTTCTACTAACAAAGAGAGCCATATTTTACCATGGAGAATTACCACCAGGTTATTTGAAGCACTGGGAATTGTTTGTAATTCTGTTATGAAATGAAAATAGTTCTGAAACTATCACTTTTAAAAAGTGTAAACACTAACTTATTAATAACCATTTTCAAGAGCTGTTCAAAGTGGACAAGAAGGTTGCATTAGAGAAGGAGAAATCCTCATGGAAAATTTTAGCCAATTCTGGCTTTTTACTCCTAGAATCTCCTCAGGATAGTAACAGAACTGTGTGAATTACAGGTAGCCCACTGGCCCTCAGGAACAGCGGAGCACAGCAGCAGAATTTATTCTGCTCCTCATCTTGACATTGCTTTTAGTATGACAGTCAGGCAAAATACATTAACCATTATTTTAGTATAGAAACGAGTAAAGAAAATTATTCTTAGATATGCACAGGGATCCTAAGAGGGATACTCAGATAGCATGAAACTTGTGTTGATAAAAGTCAGAGGTCATAATATCCCTCTGCTTACATTTCTCTATTTTTTGCAGTGGAAGTCATGAATTTTATTTATTCCTCCTCAAAACTGTTACAATTATGACTTGACTAGTAATCACAGATGACTATGAAGAGCTAAAGGATTATGTAAATACAAACTATTTTTCTTGTTATTGTGCTGTCTAATACATTGTTCTCTCATCCTCCCTGCCATTAAGCTGCCATCAAATGCAGCTGGTATTACGGCCTTAATCCATGCTTTTATAACATTAGAAGCCATAATAGTCTATCTTACTGGCTTCATAAATATACCTGGGTAGATAAATTCAAACTCTTTTTCTAATTAAAGGGAAGAGAGCCATAGTTTCCCTTAAGCTTTCTGGTTGTTTGTCAGCACAGAGCTTTCATGGGGTTAACTCATAAAGTAAAATTTTTCTTAACACTGTCTTGGGAGCAGCATTAGCTCCCAAGTAAGAGTATTTTCTTTATTAACCCCCTAGACCTCCCTTTATGCTCGAGATTAATCAGAATCTCCTTTCTACTGGGGCTAATAACTCCTTTTTATCTAGAGGTAAATGAAATTCAAACACAATAAATACCACAGGCAAAACAATGCAATGCTGGCTTATTTGTATGTTTATAGCCTCATACAAATGGATAGATCTGCTCAGTTTTTAATTACTTCTGTTATTAATCCTCCCTTTAGAAGCAAAAACCATTTTTGAAGAAAGAAAACAATGTTTAGCATTTCACAGCAAAAAACCCCTTCATCAATCACCTGACCTTTCTCAGCCTGCCTTGAGGTTACTTCAAAGGAAAACATCAGTGGGCAAAACTTGGAAATCTCAGATGTCTCCCAGTTTTATTCCTAATTCAAGATTTAAGGTACCTAGAAAGGTTTCTGAATTCAGCTGACCATTTTCTGTGCAAGCAAAGAGAAAACGGGGGAAAAAATGTGAAAAGCATCACAATAAATCCGCAAGACTTTTTCACCTTTTATTTTTAGGTTTCCTTGCTTTGTGGGAGAACAGGGCTTTAAGTTTGCCTCCTCCCTGTGAAAGGTAAAAACTGCATTTGATAGCAGCCAGGGAAGCACCAAAAGGGCTTGACATGCCATGTTCTTGTGCTATGCTAGCTAAAATCACTTGTCTGATTCAGAAAAGATCTTCAGTTATCTTCTCACCTTGCTGGTAACTATTGAAAGGAAGGGAGACCGTGAGGGTGGTGACCAGAGACAATAATCTTACTAACAAGGTGTGTAGAAAGAGACAGACCTTCACACTAATATGAAGACTGTTATTAGATGTATAGTACTGCATTAAGGAGCATCACTAATTTAACCTATAGAGCATATTCCAGGCAAACTTTCATACAGTTCTCTATGTACATATTAGTCAGCAGAAATCATGAGTCTCAGATTATTCACTTCATCAGATTAATTTAGGACTTCATATTTAAAGTAGAAGAGCAGTTATATAGATTCTTCACAAATTCATTAGAATTTCATTCTTATGCGCTGATTTCCAAACTGTCTATCCAGGCCAAAAATGTTCAATTTTATTTCTGCATGTATTTGTAAGACACAAGTTGGGGTTTTTTTTGTATGCAAGGTGATACTATTGCTACTTAAACTGTGTATCTGTTGAAATGCGGGTAATAATTAATCAGCAGCTAATATTTGTTAAGAAGTACTGTTCCTCCTTTCTTTGACCTAAAGGAATTCTTTCAGTGAATGCTGTAACTTAAAGAGCTTTTAACTGAGAAAAATCCATTAGAGCAGACTGTAGTTAAGTATACTTTTGGCAGCTAAGATGATGCACTTGATGGTTAAGGGAATCTGCAACACAAATCCCCACAGATTAATCCACAAAACTGCTGAAACAATGGAATTTCTGTCATTATGTAGCAATTTGGGCTCTGGTTCAAATGAGAGAATTCCTTTCAAAGTGTGCATACTGCACCTGTATTAAGTTGATTATATGTTAAATAATTTAGGCGCTTGCTTAAAATTGCTTGCTCAAAGTTAACAGTATCGTGAAAAGTGAGAGAAGATTAGTGAGAGAAGAAGGGGACTAGGACTTCCAAGGTAAAATTAACATATAACAGAACAGTGGTAAGACAGAGCAGGAAGGGAAACTGCTGTGCCAGGGAGTGGCCCACAGGGAATTCTCCAGAATCATCTTTAATTAATGTTCCAGGCCACAACCCTTGTACAAAAGTTGAGATCTGATAGAGATGGCTAATAGCATAATGCTGTCCTTTATCATTTTAACTCAAAGGAATACATCATGAATGAAATGAATGACATAGAAGACTGGAGTAATAGAAACGGCCCAAAGTATCATAGTGTAAAAAGGAATGAATGGTTACTTAATATAATCTCTAATCATAAAGTAGGTAATAAATTACTGAGAAAAAGAGGGACCTTGGGGCAATCCCAGAAATAATATCAGACACGAATATTTTGCAGCTATGGAAAAGACAAGTATATAACCAGAAATTATCAGATATGTTTTCAACAGAGCGAGGGTATAACTACACAGACCAGCAAAGCCTCCTATTAAAGAAAATAGCTTTGCTTAGGAAATATGATTTCAAATGGGAATAAGGGCAGAGAAGGGCTGCAAAACTGATTATAGAGACACAGAACCTATGATACCCAGTGAGTGTGAAAGGCATTGTTTCATTCAGCCAAACATAGTGGAGGCTGTGAAGGGAGAGACGTGCTCTGTATCATTAGAAGGCTATATGTAAACTCTAAGGAAAGAAAAAAAAAAAAAAAAAAAAGGAAACAAAACCATATATACTGTCTGGGCAATACAAGTACATTTAAAATGGCACAGAATAATTTCTGATGGGAATTTGGATACTGGATCATCAAAGCATTGAGTTTCAGGAAATACTCACAGAAGAGATGGAAGAAAAAAACAAACCTAACTTTTCCCACAGTGCTACAGCTGACACCTGCAAGGGATGGCACTTGTTTTCTCTTGTGAGCAGCAGGAAGTTGGGTGTACTTTGGGGGATAGACATTTTCATCTCAATGTGAGGACAAATAGGTGGGGACTTGATCAACAGGTGAAAAAATTAATTATAGTACATATCACTTGAGCTAGTTTCTTGTATGTTTTAATAAGGATTAAGAAGAAATTTCTGTGGAGATCAATCAGGTTAAGACTTCAAACGTCTTATTTGCTTTCCTCCTGGTGTCAAACATGAGATATTTTCATTAAGTTTTGCAAGTTGGAGATACTGCACTGTAGCAAAAGTGAAAGATGGTCACAGGCCTATTAACCAAATATGGCAAGATGATCCTGGCATGGCCAGACTAATATCTGAAAATGTCTGTAAATTTAAGGCAGTCTCTACAAAAGAAAATAGTCCATTAAGGCTTCAGTGCCTACTACAGAAAAATAAGCCTCTAAAGTTGTTCCTTTCTACACACTTTTAACTGGGAAATTTACTTCTCAGTGACAGTTTATTTCCTCAGACATAAAAGTCAATGTCAAAAAATGCCATTTGAAATTTTTAAGAGTCCATTATAACTGCCTTTTAAGTTTCCTTGATTAGCACAGAAAATATGGAACAGCTATTAAACTGCTGTTCCCCTAATAAACATTAATTATAAGACAGCAGGTGATTAATCACTGATAATGAGCTATAGATGACTTTTAATGGTCAGCTAATAGTGTCATGGGCCTTTAATGCTGAAAATAATTAAAATTAATATCAGATTGTATGGTGAATACACATGCTAAAATGTGCTTACAGTTCAAAAAGCAGACAACCAAATATGGAAGGAATATCTTTCCCTGTGACCGTGACACTTTCGATCTCAGTGCTCTAGGCACGTGCAGGAGGGAAAATATTAATTATTGGTTTAAGGACTGCTTTAGACAGAGCTTGGATTTGGATTGTAATTTACAGCTATTGTTTTTCCCACTGCAGGTGAAAGTCCTAACCAGCATTTTGCAATTTTTCTCCTTTGTTGTTGTTCCTGACACAAGAAATCTTGAATTATAGCATGGAGAGTGAATCCATAATGACAAAGGAATCTTTTCCATCACTTTTCCACTTCTGGAACAACCTATAGATTATTACTAAGGCACTCCCATGAAACTAGAGATGTGACTTGCAGTCTCTCCCCGGTTGCAAAGAAAATGTAATCCTGGCCTTTCCTTCCTGGATGGCTACAAGTGATGCTGCTCTGTAAGGTTCAGTCTTTAGGGGGGGAAGAGCAGTGCTTTACCTAAAAGAGAGTTACAGCCCTGAAAGGAGATCCAAAACCATCAACATTTTGAACCTTAATATTGTTCAGAATAAAACAATATGCTTGTTCTCACTTCCTATCCCATTGGGTCATGTGAACATCTTGGCATTTACTTGCCTTCCTGCTGGGAACTAAACTCTCCCATTGTACTTCTGGAAAGTTCTCTCTAGCCCGAGAGGTGCTCAGCACAGATTGCTTTGCTTTTTTAGGGCTAATTTTTTCTCCCAGGACAGGTCTAAGCTTTGTGTTCAAACAGGTTTTATACACACTGAATAGTTCCTTCAATATGTCGTATCCCATACTGTGTTTGGCATTGTTGGGAAAGTGTTAGTTTGCCATGTCAGGAAGTGTATGAATGATCATGCAGCACAGGCAAATATAGGATGGTGCTTGAGCCCATGTCCTGCCTCTCTTCACTTTCTATTGTAGTTAAAGTCTTTGGTACCTAATTTAAGTCATTGCAGATTATGGAATCAGGATCTATGTATTAGGGTTTACCAGGACGGTAGCAAAACATTTTATTTTTAAGGAGCCTTTTCCCCATTCATGGACAAATTAAGAATTCTGGTGTTACAGCCATATAGAAGATCTGATTGTTATAAAATTCAAAAGAATTTGAGGAATAAAATTTTATAAATTTTTGGTGGGGTTTTTTGCATTGTTTTTTGTGGGTTTTTTTTTTTTTTTGTATTTTTTTTTTTTTTTTTTTTTTTTTTTTTTAGTTTTATTTTTGGGGTGTTTTTTTTGGTATGTAAAAGCCAACAGTGAGTACTGGGTTTAAATGTCAAAAGAAAAATAATCAGTTCACCAAGGTGGGAACAGATGTGAATTGAATGTCAAAATAGTCAAAATGTCAAAACCAAGTCTTGGTTTTGCAATAATTTTCATACTTTACACTATCCTTTTCTATTTTTTCAGTACCTGTCAATATACCATGTTATATTGCCATGTATTAAATCCTGATCAGTCAATCATTTACACAGGTGAACAGCTTTACAAATGTCACCAGGCAAAATTAAGCAAATTTATCTGCCCATGTGAGTAGTTGCTTTTGTTGGCAAGCTTTTCTGAGAGCTCATGTGAGATTGTAAGGTCTTGGCATGTGATACAGCTATCATGAATCTTTGAGTTTTATTCTAAATTTCCACCAGGGTTATTCCATCCACATCACTGGTGGAGATAATTTCACTCTTTGCTTTTTGAATTAGCAAATATTACTTCGTTCAAGGACATATGGGAAATTTGAAATTTTCAGGAAAATTTATGACCATTCATATGGACTTACGGAAGACAGAAGCCCAACTTTCTGTTTGTAATCATTAAACAGCAGAAAACAGTTTTTGGAAGAGTTGCACTGTCAAACGTCCATTGGGCTGGCCAAATTTCAGTGTGGAAAATTACATTCTGCTTACTGACAATTGCCTTTTCTATTTCAAACATCAAGGCCTGTTTTTTACCTGCTCTCCTAGTTATTAGACTTGTGGCTAACCTGGAACATGTTGCTAAATCCATCACCTGCTTATCTACCTTGCTGAATTGTCACCCTGATCATTTATTAAATCTGTTAAGGAAGTGTGCTGGTTTTAATCAGTGTGATGGCAATTTGACATCTGTATAAAATACGGGAAAGTATTACAAATAAGATCCAGTCCAGAACTTCAAAAGCTAATCATTCAGGAAATTGACACTCTAGTTTCTTGTGTTAATTAGTCCTCTGTCTCAATGCACATTTCTTGTATGCTGTGAAACATATTTAAACAAAATCAGAGGACTCTCTTCCATTGAACAGTTGAGTACTTGCATAGTTTTAGTCACGTGCAAAACCTAATCAGCTCTGAGCCTCAGATATACAAATTGCATTTTTTATTTATAAAGGGGAAGGAAGCTTAAATTACTTGATTGGTCTTCTGCCAACACTGAAGCTGGAGAAGATTTAAAATAATGTTGAATCCTTTCACAAATACCTTAATTGCAAAGGCAAGTGATTAGAGCATCCTTAACTCTTTTTAAAGACAGTAATGTTGAAACAGAACCTAAGTCTTATCAAGTAATAAGGTGGATGTCAGTGGAAAAGATAATGTGTATGTGCAAGATGATACTGTAATCAGCAATCCCAGAGCTCAAGAAGCAGCAGCTACAGTGGCTCATGAAAGCACTGTGGGATCCTGCAGGAGAAATGGCAAAGTACAGCAAGATCATTGCCTTTTTAGTAATAGGGCTGCAATTAGGACAGGATTGCTTTTTCCTTGTTTTGCCCTGTAATTACACATAACAGCCTTGATAAGATTAAGTGCTGTGATAAATTCTGCATTTTTGCTTAGCTGAAAATAGGAACTGTATGTGATTTTAGATAACCAGATAATTTAAAATCTCATCATCAAGCTCATTTGTCAGGACTTACTCAAAGATTGAAATCAGTCAGATTCTGTTTCATGTTCAGGCATATCCATTTTGCAACGGAAAGAGATATAATGCTTCCATAGCAACACTTTAAATACTTCAAGTCCATGCCTTGAGAGCTACTGACATTAGTTTAACATGAATTCTCAACTATATGTATGAAAAAAAGGTTGCTTCATATATATATATGTGCGTGTGTGTATGTGTGTGTGTGTGTACCTGTATAAACATACAAGTATATCTGGTATTTCTTATTGATTAAGTGGAACTTACTCTATATACCAGTGAAGCTAAAGATAACCCCCTCCCTCATCTCACATATCGTACAAAATCTATTAATAGATGGACATTTAATGGCTGTACAAGGGTATCTTAATGAACCTTAGGATGGTATAGCTTTCCTTGTAATTGCTGACAACTATGTTGCTTTACATTTAAGATCATGCATGCTTATCAGAGATGCCATTGACTTGTACTTGTTCTGTTTATTGATTACTTAATTAGTTTCCAAGATAGCTAATCAGGGACAAATTCAAGTGTTTAAGCATCTCTTGCTGTGTCTCACTTTGAGTACAAAATGGTGGAGCATCTGTTACTTGGAGAAATAAATTAACCCCACTGAACTGAACTAGTTTAAATCATGATATAGGGTACAAAGTTGGTACAAAAATATGAAAGTAATTTGGGGGAAGCTGGTATGCTGTCCCATTCTCCAAAAACTTATGAGAAAGAAGGCTTTATCGACTTCCCAAATGATAATGCGAAGATCATTTTTCCTTTTTCTTCCACACAGTTGTTTACCAAATGTAGCCTTTAACAGTCAGGATAAGAAGCTTTTTGCTCACAACAACAACCTCTAGGGATTTCTCTGTCACAGAAATAAAATCAAGCAAATGTCAACATTCTTAGTAGCAAACACTGTACATCACAGTTGAAACTGTCTATAATTGACTGTGGAGGGTGGTATTTGTCTCAAAAATTTAAACACTGAGCTTAAGCTCACACAGTATTTTGTTTTGACAAACCCAAAATTATTTCTTTGTAATTTGCTCTTTTATGTGGTATTGAGTGTCTATCTTGAATAAAATTTCAGAAAATATTCAAACTAAAAAAATTCATATCTTTTAACTTAAAAACTTGACGTTAAATGTATAGGTTTTCTGAGAGACTGTGTTCCTTAGTTAATTGTTCAGCATACTTGATGCAAACTCATGTTATTTGGGCTTATTGAATCTGCTTTATAAAGCAAAGGGCTTGGTGTAAAAAAACTATTTTTCTCAGGTTTTAATGAGGTATTTGATGTTAATACAAGAAAGAACAGCTACAGCTACAGCTACATAACTTTTAATGCAGAATTCATCACAGAATCAAAGAATCATAGAATAGTTTGGGTTGGAAGAGGACCTTGAAGATCATCTATTTCCAACCTCCTTGCTACAGACAGGGACAGCTCCCACTAGACCAGGTTGCTCAGAGCTCCATCCAATCTGGTCTTGAATTCATGTCTTCCTGTGGCCTCTGACAATTTTACCAGGTGTTCAATGTACTTTTTACAATTATTTTTGAAAGATGATCAGAAAAGCACAGCACATTAGCAGGGATCTGTCCAAGCTTAACACACGTTTTTTAGCCCTTTTCCCAATATAGACTGAAGAGTCCAGTACTCAGGAGTATGTCTGTTATCTGAGAAACTGCTCTGCTATGGTACCCACAGCTGTTTAATATGAGAACAGAGCAGCAGTGCTCAAGGCTCCTATTGTATCTTGCAGGAAAGAGAGACGATAAGATTTGCTTGGCAATCAATCTCGCACTTAAACTCAAAGGACAATAAACCAAAACAGAACTCTAATAGAAGCCAGTGGAAGGGATAAGCGAGAGAAAATAGAAGAAAATAATTTTTCTGAAAGTCTTTACAAAAAATAATTTGGCACAAGTGAGACTTTGAAATAAGGAATATTCTAACTGTTGCAATAAAATCTATATATATCACATTTATTTTCAACAAATATACCAGACTATGTTTAACTTACACAGATATATGATTTCTTTTTTTTTCTAATGCAGCCTGCAAGCTCATCTATATGTTATTTAGTAATAATGGATTGCTACTAAAATATTGATTCCTATGTTAATCACTATTCCAAAAAATAACAAACTTGGAAGAAAGCATGCCTCAATCTAGTGCTTGAAATAGGCTCTGCCTTCTAATTACCACTCGCTAGTATTTTGCTTAATATTCTGAAATCAGAATATATCAATAGAATTCATGATTTTGAAACTCCTTAAGTTGAGTAATGAATTTTTTTTGATGAGTCTGACTTTTCCTGGACTATTTTTGCTGCTGAAACCAGTAAGTAAGTTAATTCAGACTTTGTATTTGCATGAAAATAATTTAATTTTTTTTATAGTAATCTTATTAAAATACATAACCAGGATAGATAACTCCTATATATGATTAATTTTATAATTTAACAAATCTAGGGGTTATTTTATTATTTGAAATCAAATTTCATATGAGAAACTTATTAGACTGAATTCAGCAGCTCTTCGAATGAAAATGTTTGGCCATTTTTATTTACCTACAGCAACAAAAATGAAATCAAGGTGCATCCAGTGATAACCTCTAGTGGCTTGATCTCTTCATCTTCTCCTTCTTTAAAATGAACAGGCATAATAATTTAATAAATATTGAACTTTAATTCAAATAAATATAACTGAATGTGGAATGTGGAGCAAAAGCAATTCAGTAAATACTACAATTACACTGTTTTTTTTTACCTGATTTCTTTTCATATCAAAAAATCGTTATCCTATAACTAGAAGAAGAGGAAGATATTCTTAAAATCGTATCTTTGAAGAAACAGAAAATGAAGCATCTCCAGAAAAAAAGCAAAATATGTGTTGATTTTTCAACACAGTAATCTACTAAAAAATTTTGTTGATAAAACACAGAGAACACAGAAGCGTGACAGCATTGAAGTCTGGCAGAGAAAAAGAAATAATGTGGAAACTTAAGAATAGCTACTAATAGAATCAGAAAATTGGAAGAATGCAAGATTTGTTTGTTATTATTTGTGTGACTTGCATAACCAGGTCTTGCAGTAATTTGAGGGCTTATAATACAATAGTCAGTGCAGGGTCATTATAATCCTCTTGCAAACCCTAACTATAGACAAAAAGAGTAAAAATTATGTGTGGCAATCATTTGTTCTCCAAAGTATACAGTGCATATGAAGCATCATTTACTGCCAACACCAAGAGATTTCACAACATAGTAAGAGACTACATATTATCACAAGGCTGTCCAAAAACCATTTGGTCTAAAAGATGAATTTAATAAGTCTACTTGTAATAAACTCAGGTTCCAGCTCTGAATAAAGCAAACCTAGAGACAATGGGAGCTTCAAAAAATTCAAACTAGTAACTGGGAGGTAGATGAACATTTCATCATTTTATTGCTATGGCTCAACAGCTATTTTCCAGAAAGACACCTATCATAATGTCATGAACATAAACGTTGGTTTCTGTACGAGTGGAATGAGAAAAATGAAAACTGTTCATAGATTCTAAAAGGTTTTAGTGATCAGCATTTAATGCCATTCCATACTTGCCAGATGAGAGGCAAGACGCTGGAAAGAAAATGAAAAAGAAAAATCTCATTCCCTTCTTCAGTCTGCTTAACAAGCAATGCAGGGTCAGCAGAATTAGTGCCTGTGTACAGGTGGTCCTGAGGTTGTTCCAGTCCAACTTGAGGGTTGCTCAGCAGCTGCTGCTCAGAGGATTCCACAGCACATCACTGATGCTGCTTAAACAGCATTAACTTTAGCCCCATTAACATGCATTGAGCTGTGCTAAAAATATGATGTTGCAGAGAAAAACTGATTTTTGGCTGTTAAAGCCCTTTCCTCCTTTATGCTGAGAAAGCTCAGCTGAATACCCATGGAGATGCTTCTGAGGTCTATTAAGAAGAAACAGCATGGAGCTTGCAGTCGCATCAAAGATACTCTATCAGATCAGTGCTACATGACAAATTACCACAGTCTTAAATGGTGAGGAAAAAACAGTGTGAGTAAGGGAGGCTGATATAATTAATGTTTCCACTTTAATAGGTATCATTTGGAGAATTTTAGTTTCACAGTAGGTAAGTAGCTTAAAGAAATATTTCTATTGGGTATTGTATTTTAGTGTTGACTCAAAGACAGTTGTTTGATAAATCAAGTTCTAGCTTTATAATAATAATGATATTCAAATGTATAAATACGCCACATCTGATCTTTCTTACTTGTCAGAGAACTATTTTTCTGTGTGTTATACCCACTGGCTTTTGAAAAGCTTGTTGGTTTCTGTGGAGTCCAACTAACGTGAGCTTCTTGATAGTATGTTAGGGTTTGGGGAGTTTGGGGTTTGGTTTAGGGGTTTTTTGGTTTGGTTTGGTTTGATTTGATTTGTTTTGGGTGGGAGTTTTGGGTTTTTTGGGGGTTGTTTTGTTTTGTGCAAGCAGGAACATAGGAACAATCAGTATAAAGTTAAAAAATGTTCCTTTGTTAATCTCTGTTTATGAAAATACACACCTGTCATGCTGCAGGCACTTCTGTCTGGGATTCTTTCAAAGAAATCCTCCCATTCATGCTACCTGTATGACAGGGGGCATGCTCCAATCATACCAGACTCTTCTAAGAGACATGACAAGAGCAATGGGCACAAGCTGAGAAATGAGGGATTCCATCTGAACACAAGAAAAAAAATTTTTTGCTGTGAAGGTGTTTAAACATAGTCACAGTTTGTACAGAGGAGTTATGGAGTTTCCTTGGAGATATTCAAAAGCCATCTGGACATGGACCTGGGCAAATTATCTAGCTGACACTGTATGAGCAGGAGGGGTGTACTGGATGATATCAAGAAGTCCCTTCCAACCACAAAAACTTTGTGGTTGGATCTCTAACTCCATGTTGTGATAAACCAGCTATGAGCTGTGCTTCTAGATACTGAAATAGTTCAGTGAGTAACTGCTTGGAATTGCTGCACCACAACCATCATGCAGCAGCTATTCCATCTTACTTCCATTCTACTCACATCTGAAAATTTGCTCTCTTGTGAAGCCACATCATTCTGTGGATTTTACAAGCAGCTGAGACACACAGCAGTATTTGTGTTGAAATACAAACATGAATGCAAGGTGATAGCAAGCAATATTCATCTGTTCTTTACAGTTTTTGAAAGGTACCTACAGCGTGTGTGCCAGGAAGCTCCAAGAGGCCAGGTGATCCATGAGGCAGAATGAGCTGGAAATTAAGAGTAGGTGTGGCATGGGCAGGGCAGTGCCCTCCCTCAAGATGCACCTGGGTGAGAGACAGGATCCGTAGACTGTCCCAGACAAGATGGGGTGGCAAGTCAAGTCCAAGGTGAGCCCAAGGAAACCCTCAGGAAGGGAGAAAAGACAACTCACAATGTAGGTGCAAGGTCTACCCAGGAAACCCATACAGCAGGACGTCAGGAGGCAGGTCTGAGCTCAGGGACACCTACAACTTAAGACATCTCTTCATTTGCAGGCTTGAGCTTGAACAAAACTCCTGTGCCCATGGGCAGAGGGGGTAGCTACCAGCAGTAGATGCCACTTTTATTTATTGTTTGTATTGTTCTAAGGATCTGAAACAATTTTAATTAAATCAATTATTTTTGTAATTGTGTTTGATGCATATAGTCAAAAGTATTTATCAAGCATTGATACAACATGTTCATTCTTTTAATCAGTTTTCTCCTTTAAAAATATGAAGGAATTTTTACTTTTTCTCTTGGTAGCTGGCAGTTCTATTGTATGTACAGAGTTTTAAAGAGAAGTACATTTCTCTTTAAAATTATTTTTTATTAGTTCTTTCGATGATGATGATTATTATTAATAATGATGACTACTATTATTATTATTTTGAAGCACAAAAGAAAGGAGGAGGTAGGAATGAACTGGTTGTCTGTTTAAAGAATCTTCTTTGAACTTCTCAGAATCCCATGACAAAAAAAAAAAAAAAAAAAAAAAAAGCCTTGGAAATAAGAGGCTGTATTTGAAAATAAGCAAAAATCCGATAATGAAACACACCGTAATTTTCCATACAGCCGGCAACTGTACTAGGAGTGTGAGTTCCTGTTCAGTAAAAAAAACCCTTTCACTGATTTTGTTGTCCTAAACAGTGTACAGGGCCAATTCACACACCAAAGTGAGGTATTTCTATTTTTTATTCTACTTTGTGTGAAATAATTACTATTCAACCCCCATTTGCTGGTTGTATCTCCTGCTCCACATTCTAATTAGTGTGGCTGTGCAGTTCTTCCCTTCATTTGAGTCTGAGGTCTGTTTTGAGTAGGTGGGCAATGAGTCTCAACCTCCTACTTCTGGAATTACCTTTCCCCCAGTTTCTGCTCAGTTCTGCTGACCTCACTCCTGGTGGCTCTTGTCCAGACAACCAATTCATCATGGGATTGTCTTCACTTCTCCTTGAAACAAAAGATTAGCCAAGCATGAAACATTAATGACGCAGTTGCTTAATCATAACTGTCCAGTTAGAGCTACTAATGAACAGCTAAAAAACCCAGTTGCAAAATCTAAATTATTGAGGAGTTCAAATCTTAAGGGGCTTAATATCAACTTTAGTAGACATAGGTCATGACCTGGTACAGCTCAATGTAAACGAAAAGGGAAGAATGTGTTGTAAAGAGACATGTAGATATACAGGGTCTAATTAATCCTTAGATCTGAACTAAAACTAGTGGGTTTTAGCCTCTTCAGTCTGATTTTTATTAGAAATAAATAAATTTTTTCCACTGAACCAGCTTTTCAAGGGCTCTTATTCTAGTTGTCATGCAGTTTAAGTACACAATGAACATTCATTACAGCAACATTAATCTGGCAGACATTACACTTCAAATAATGGCTGCCTGCCTTAGCTCCTGGTTTCTCCTTTTTTAAGTATTAATTACATATGTCAACAACAACCAATTTAGAGTAAAATAACTGCAGATGTGGAAAAAGGTTACTCTTTGCAAATAAGTACTTGAAAGATAATGTCTTTATAGTATTAGGATTTTATTTACTTCAAGAGTTTCAAGAATTTGTTGGACACCTCTGAGTTTAACTATAGATACAAAATTAACAATATATACTGTCCATTATAATTTTTTGTGTATATTCTTATTGCAATAACTAACAGATTTGTTTGGGGATCTTTTCATAGCAAACAAGACATACAGATATTTTTTGGTGATTTGGAACAAAGATTTTAGGTACAGATATTTAGATATTTATAGAGATAAAGATATAGAAATTTATTCCACTCCAATATATTAAATTAACTACTCAGTAGTATACCTTTTTGCAGATACACTTTTTGTCAGGCTGTCTCAATTACAATGATTTTGATAAAAAATGCTGGTGACAATACTATTGCTCATGTATTTCATCACATAAATGCTCAGCATTCTGTTAGCTGTGGATCCTATGTATGTTTCAGGGTCCAGAAGCATGTCCTCATCCATAAATTTTGCATGGCTTATTTTTTTAAATACTTCTCTTTTTAATTTCCCTTACTTAAAAAGTTAAATCAAGTGTGCCTTTGTAATCCATGACAAATTTATATAAAGAGTAAAAAATGAGAAGTGTTATTTTGATGCAGCATTTCATTATCTTTATGGACAGAAGGCCTCTCCAAATACCTTGTACTTTTGCAAATTAGAAATCTTCTTGAGCTATTCTTAAGGGACATAATGGAGAACTGATCAGTATTTTCAAGTGATAATAAAGTTTTACAGGCTGGAAGACTGCTTTCCTATCACCACTTAATCTCCTTCACAGTGGACTTTTCCAGTTTCTTCAATTTTTCTTCTCAGATCATGTTTTATAATTTTCTGACAGTTTCACAGAAACTGTGAAACTATGTATTTGTAATGTGGTTACAAACACATTTGGTTAGTGGTTAGTATTAACCTCTTAGCTCCTTCCAATTTCTCTTTGGTCTTAAATTTGTCCAAGACCCTTCTCCTGGATGAAGCTTCACCAATGCCTAGGAGAACGTTCCCTGTTCCTTATGAAACATTTCTTTAAACCTGTTAGAGTGCCATTGATTCATCTTGAAACAATAGCATTTTACTATTTTTGGGCCAATATGCAGTTTGTGGGTCAGTATAACTTCTAGGCATTTTTTTTGCTGCAGTGCTGCATACCTACATTTTTCCAAATATTTAATCATCGGATCCTTAGAGCAGACTTTTTGTTCTTTTTCAGCTCAGCCACTTGTACAACATGGTAGGTCTCTGGAAAGGAGAGCATGAATAGTTCTAGAGCAAACATAGTGCTATTTAAATAGAGGAAAACAGGTAACTGTTAATGGCTAATTTAAATTAATTGGAAAAAAAAAAAAAAGAAAAAAGAAATTTTGTGGGAAAAAGTTTACTTCAGAGTATCAGAACTGCCTGAAACCATAATTATATTTTTTTTTTACCTAAGTAAATGATTACATTTTAAACATTTGCGATTATACTTATGTTAGTGCATAAAATATTTTTTTCTTGCATACACTGAGTTTAGACTAAATTCCTGGAAAAAACATAGGCAAAACTTTTTCAACTTTTGAATGGTAACATATTCAAAGTAAAAAAAACCTGTAAGATTATTAGACCTCTTTCAGCAGCTAAGTGAATTCTTCACCAGTACAAGTTTTCTGTTACATAGAATTTCCAAAGTTTTTTTTTTTTTTTTCATATAACTTTTTATATTAACTGTAGAGAGAGGAACATATATTGCTATAAATTACTCTTCTGTCTGCATGTGCCTCCACCCTACTGGTGGTGTTTGGAGCATCTGGAAAAGGTTGTTTGAAAAGTTTCTACTTGTAGTGAAATATCTGAAGCTGACAATGAACTAAAGAACACAGTAAGCTGAAATGGATAGCAAACACTGAGCTCAGATGTATAGCAACCTCCTCGTGTAAGCTGCTTAAAGCATATAAATATATGGAAGCTCATTATTAAGACCTTATCCTGTTTAAAATTTTGAAAGGAGTTTTTAAAAAGAGAATGACTTTTTATCTACTCATGTAATCTTCCAGTGCAGTGCATTAATAAAGCATCTAGTACTTTCAGGAAAAGTTGATAATTATTGGCATTTAGCTGCTTATGACAGCTGTAAAGGATATTTTCTTAATTTATATTTTATACAGGTACTAATAGTTAAAGTTAGAAGAATAATTAGCATAGTAGGACATGATGATTCATACTGTTATTGATATTGTTGCAGTCAATTTTATGCTTTCGTGCCAAAATTGTCATATTGATTATTATTTTGGCTAATGGTATGCAACCCTTACATCAAATTTCTGTCTAGACAGTAACAACTTTTATAAAATATTTACTAAGAGTCTCCATGACCCAGGATTTTTCTTGAAGCTTAGTTTTCTTGCTTATTTTCACTTTAAAGACTGACAGCTACTGAAAATGCAGTGTGATTTTCTGATTTGGAGACCTTCAATAATCTTCTCCTGGAGGCTCTATTTTTCTGAATGTTATTTTCAATATGCAGAGTATATTAAGGAATGGAAGAATTTTAACATATTGTGTTTATTAGTCATAAAGAGGGGGCAGGGTAGTGGGGGCTCTAAAATACATTTTACATAAGCAGAAATCTAGCTGCAACAAAACCAATTAAACCAGACATCTTGAATAGAAAGAATGTATTTTTTTTTCTAGTATATTTATTCCATCAGACCCGAGGAATTAAAAGTTAGATAATCTTTCATGTGAGGAATACCTGTGCAGCGAACACTAAAATCTGTCAAATTCTAAACAAGTTTTACTACATTAAAAAACTGCCTCTCCATCTAATTAAATATTATAATGGTGATCCACCACAGTTATCTTTCTGGAAGGGAGGTCCAGAGGATAAGAACACACTCCATACTTCTGGATGATCTAATCCAAGTGTGATGCAGAGAGGTTATATTTAGAAGCACATGGAGAAAACGAGAGAGAAAGGCACATCCTGACATATAAAGCAATTGATTGGCATCTAAAATAAAAGAATGTCACGACTGTGGACATTTTCTTAAAGAATCTTCATTCTTTCATTACACAGCTATTTGTCTATGTGGTGATTTTTGAACACATAAATGCTATTATCTAGTTTGCGTAGGCTGTTGAACCCATATTTGTACTGAGCTCATATCCTTGAATTCCAGGAGAAGAAAACCCAGATACAATGCAGGGAAGGAGACCAAATAAAAGAAGCTTACAGTATGCTGTAAGCATACACATTCCATCCAGAAAAAAAAAAAAACAATCAGAAATTAATATGGCTTATGAACCACATCTGCCCTGACTGTTAGGTGTAGCTGTTGATTAAAGAACTGGTAAATGGGGCAATAATTCATTATGGTTAGGAAATAACTTATGGTAAATGGAATACTGGAGATTTTTTTAACTACTTAAAAAAAAAAAAAAAAGACAAGACAATCCACTATCACGAGCAGATAAAAGAATATTTAGCTGTTTATTTTTTCATTCAAGGTAAACTGTGCCGGGTATGGTTTCTTACAAGAATGAAAATAACAGGAAGGTAATTTTATAGATACATTTGAGTGAAAGAAAACATCCTTCAATCTGATATTGTATGAGATATTGCTAGCACAGTGTTTGTAAGCATGTGCTACAATTGAAAATGCCAGCTGAATCAATACCCACCAGTGTGCTCTGTAGTTATGAGAATCCACGTGAGTGTGACTTGCCTTGCAGATGCTTCTTGGGAAGGTCTGTTTGAATCAGTAACTTCATGCACATGCAAACACCTGCATTAGAGGGAAGAAGCATATTTGCTATCTATAGTTCATCATTTGTCATTCTTCATTTTTAAAAACTTTTAATCGTCCAGTGAAGATAGCAACATTGCTATGTGACTAAGGAGACCAATAACACAATGTAATAACCAACAAAATGCTGAATTGAGTGACATTCAAACACCTCATAGAACAACTGTGGAGTTGTGTTGGCAAACAACATATTTTCTTTTATTTACTGAATACTTGCTATAACAACACAACATATTTTTAATGTTTTATTGACAAAAAGGAAGGATATTATTGCAGTTTTGGGGGGTTGTTTTCTTTTGGAGTGTGGGGATTTGGGGTTTTTTTTAATATTTAAATTTAATGTTTAAATATTTAAATTGACCTTTCTAGGTCAAAAAGTTTTCCTCAAATTAAAAACATAGAGCCGCTGTTAATAATAAAGAAATAATAATGATAATCAAAGCTCAAAGAGGGACAAAGTCAGTTGTAGAGCTGTAGAGAAACATCTTATTACGACATTTTGTCTAGCTACAGAAAGAGAAATCCTCATGGTGAAACATGAATGCTGAACCACAGGAGAGGGTCTGAAGTCACAAGTGATAGTACTGAGATATTTGTAGACATACACCAGCTTTACACTGCAATCAGGCATAAAACAAAGAGAAAATGTTGAACATTTTTTGAAGTCTAGCTTATAGCCAAGTGGAGACATTTTAAAAATAAGTGAGCTCATTCTTTTTTTTTTTTTTTCAAGCAGACCTCTATCAAATTAGCTTGCAAAAACCTGGAGAGCTACTGAACTGATATTTGGTTTAGTTGCTCCAGTCTTCTTCCTAGTGTTTAAAAGAATAACTACCCATGGACTGAACTTTCCAATGCCACCAGAATTGCTTTAAAATGACAGAATGGTGGGGAATCCTGTTTTGTGCATGTCTTGTGTTATGAAATAAAAAATAAGCTATAACCTTTCTGCTAGGAATCAGTAACAAAGAAGGCTATGTTGAGAATAGCTAGAGGATCCCCTATAAATCTGATCAATAAATGTGTTTCAACCTTTACTTGGAAACCTGGAAAAACTAAATATCTCTACTGGGTAGTCATGAAAGCTCATGTTTTCTCTCTTGTGAGCTCTCAGTCTGGAACAAAAAACCTTATTGATGGAAAAGGAAAAGTAAATGGATTTTGGAAATAATAGCCAAGTATACTAACAAATAAACGAGATTTATTAATAGCCTTGCAGCTTCTTGAGCAGTAGGGTTTTCTTTTCTTTGTATTCCCATTTGTCAGAAAAGGCAAAATAATAAAAGACCTTTCATGTGAATTGACTGGAAAAAATAGGGTTTGATTTAGAATTTTTGTTAATTCAGTCTCAGTTCAAATGAAATTGACCCACACCACCCCTTAAAAAAAAAAAAAAAAGAAAAAAAAAAGAAAAAGCCATGTTAGATTTTGCTTTCCAAGGCAGGTTGCTTAAAATTATTGAAACACACATTTCCAAAATCAGGTGAGTTTTCGTCATCCTTTACAGATGCAGTGTCATTTCAGCTATACCACTGTGGCATAGATGCCTTTATATGCACAGGTGCAGGGGATCTGGGGATCCTTGGCAGGATCTGTTTCAGAGACACAAGATTACAGACATCTCTTCAGGCTGGAAAAATTCATGTTCTTAGTCTCAAACCATCCTTGTAGCTCTCCACCGGGCTTGTTCCATTTTGATTGCTCTAGTTTGTACTGGAGAACTGCAGCTTGGGCACAGTACTCCAGCTGCAGCTTCATAAGCACAGAATACATAGGAATAATCAGCTCCATTTACCTTCCCCGAACATCATGTGCTGGTATAAATTTGTTGCTGTCTTCTGACACTTGGCCTCTGACATGCAACTTAAGTCATTACCAGACCCCTAGAAGTCTTCCACGTATAATAAAAGTACTCATTATACAAATATTAAATAATTGGGTTTTTTTTTTAATTAATAGTTTTTGCCTTAAAAATGCTTCAGACTCTCACGTGCTCTGTGACCTGTTCAAGACTAAACAACCAAGTTCTCTCTACATCAGTGAAGATCTAAGCATGCCCTATACTGCCTCACCTTCTCAAATAAGTGTGTGTTTAATGTCTTCTCCTTACTTGAGTATTTTTTTATCAGAAAAGCTAGCAATTAATATATATTTCATTTATTCATTGTACCTCTGGCAGCAGTACCAAAAAAGAACAAACACAATTTTGACCATCTTTCCAGGAAAGACAAATGCTTTAAGGTAAAATAGTTCATACAACTTTTAAAGTGAAGAACCTTTCTGAAGATTATGTCTATTATACCTGGATACATATCATTTATGCAATTCCCTTTTGTCTATATGGTACCAGTCTGGGATAAGAGTGAGAGGGTTTTGATAACTTTTCAGTACATTGCAAGAAAAAGAAATATGACAGAAGAACACATGTAATAAATTAAATTTGACATGTTTTTTATCTATATAAAATGGATTCTGAACAGCTGGTAATTGCAAATATTTTAGCAGTCATTTTTGATGCAGAATATTGCTTCTGTGCTCAACATTAATGAGATGTGAGTTGCACTTCATCAAATTGACAGTTCTCAGGTTTTTTTGATGAGCACATGATACATTACTCAGAACAGTGCGTAATGGATACATTTACCTGTGAAGAGAAGAGGAAATTCTTAGTTTCATTACCTGCTAGTGACCTACTTTGGCCATGCATTACAGAACTGTGCAAACAAATTTATGGGAACATGTCAATGGAATACATAGAAAAACTTTGTGTAAAAAGAAGTAGAAAAAAATATTCAAAATAATAAAGGAACAGGAAATAAATTTGACGTTTAAAAAAAGGTGGGTAGACCTAGTACCTATTAAAGAATTCAGGAACACTTTCCTTTATTGAATGACTAGGATTTCCTCTTCTGTAAGACTTTTTTTAAAAAGTCTGTATTTTTTTAAATTGTTTCTGTATTGTTATTGAAAAAAAAAAAACAAACCTGTGATGATACATGAAAGTAGTTGTTGCCTCATTAGAAGTTTCAGAGGGAAGTCAAAGGGATTATTCAAATATTCAATGTTATTCACCCACATAAGCAATAATATTGCCTTGGATTTTACTGTGAAAAGAGTACTGTTCATACTCAAGTCTAGGGAGATGATTACAAAGACATCCCCAGTTGCCCCAGTCAGATGCCTATATGATTTTGAATAGATCTGCATAAGGTCAGTGGGTGAGCTTTCATGTCTCAACATGATAGTTCTTGGGGGTTTTTAATGTTTTTTTAATTGTGAGTACTGGAGGAATGTGCACACTCTAGCATGTAAAGTTAATCTTGCCATCCTTACCTGTCTCAAGGGGCTAAGACTTTGAATTTCTTCTTCTGGTCGTGAACCTGAAAAACAGTAAGTAAGGAAAATCCCAGTAGAAGAAGTGGGACAATCGAGTAGGAATTTATAAATCAACACTGCTAGTGGAGACTGAAAAGGTAAACATTTGATGGAATTGCTCCTAATTTCCAAAGCTAAAAGCATAATCATTTGTAGGTATGCACATTCTATCAAGTAAAATTGGGAGTTTTGTGTGGTGGGTCATGGTCACAGTATAGGAAATTGGTAAAATAACTAACAGTTGGGTTTGAAACTCTGAAGTGCTGAACGTCAATGGAATGAAATGGAGGTATTTTGAAGAATCTACTTTGGTTTCTTAGAAAAAGGAATTGCTGTAGTTCTCTGAACTTCTTTACAATGTAATTATTAGAACTATAAGTTAGGAAAAAATTATGTTAGAGGGATTCATTTGCTGAAAACAAAAAATAGGATGTACTATAAAAATGTGGGGAACTCAGGAAAAACTGGATGTCCTTTAGCACTGAATTAAAAGAATTTGGATAAATCTCTGTAGCGAAACCTCCAAATATTCTATTCTATTGTCTTTAATTTCTTTTATCCCTTTTTCTGATTTTTTTTTTCTATGTTCTTTTAAACACCTATTTTAAAAGGTCTGCGATCATTATTTGATTGCAGGTCATAAGCTCAATCCAAGTATCTTCTGCCTTCCTTTGTGTTCAGAATGCAGCCTTACAGGATGGTAGCCTGCCCCAAGGATTCCACAGTGAAGACCAGAAGTTAACTTTATCAGTATCTGATTTTACTACAACTATCCAAACATGAAAAAGAGAAAACATTATGGTAACATCTATTAGGACATTATTTCTGATGTAGATAAAGAATTGGTAATACTGTAATGCTGGCAGTTCCAGAAACTCAAGTTTATAGTGTAGGTATTCAAAACAGTGCAAATATACAGCAGAAATATCTTGGGCATTTTAACCTAAGCACAATCTGATCCTGTTCTCTGCATATACATTAAGGAATTGAAAAGATCATTTACAGCACTGCTGACACATATAAAAATATATTCATTTCAGAGAAGCATTGGAAGGAGTTTCCTGGAAATTATTGCCATCGGGTTTTGGATTAATTTCCTCAAATGAGTTATGAGGAGTCTGAACATGTTATAGAAAGGATCACTGGCTGCTGGTGACAGCGGAGCATACGGTATTCTATCACCCAGAAAATCCCTTTGGTTTAAATATTCTTCATTAAAGAATGTTAGCACAGAAAAAAAAAGATAGCCATGTGTTACAGAATATGGAGAAAATAATTTATTTGGAATTGATGGACTTAATGTTATTGACTGATTTAAGTTCTAGGTATAGACGTTCCAACTGTGTTTTCTAAATTTTGTGTATTCAGCTCATCAAGTGCAGTCCTGGTAATTCCGTAGTATTTTATTTTTTTATCAAAAGCTTTTGGAAAAGAAAAAAAAAATATCCTGGAAAGAAACCAAATATATCTCTGTGTGAAAAATAGTAATAAATTTTTTTCTCACTCATACAACTTTATTCTTTTTTTCTTTCTGGAAAAATCCAATGCTATATAACAAAATAGGACTTGTTATTTTAGGCAATTTCCTTATTTAAGTAATACTGTAATAGGAATCTCTAAGATAAGTAGTGGAAAAAAATTCTGAAGTTTGAAAGATTATAGGAGAGAATTGAATAGTGCTGAAAGCAGAATAGTACCTCAGCAGCCATCAGGTCTCTGACTCAAACCACAACAATATAATAACATGATAGCTAGGTGAATGTAAGCTCTCAGGGTCTCATTTCTAATTGAGGACCCATTAAATGGAAAGCATATCTGTTTTAAACTTACTAGATACCAGTCTATGTTGCAAATCTGAAATCTTGATACATTCACTAATATTCACTGTCATCTAAAATGGGAAAAAAACCCCAATTTGGTTTAATTCTCTCAGTCTCAGTTTCCTTGAAGTGAAATTTCTCTCCAGCTTTTACATCTCCACAAGGGTGTTAAGGACAAAAAAAGGCACTGGAGACTTTTCCTTATTTTTGATGACAACATTGAAAATGATTTTTTAATACCAAAATACAGAATTTAATTCCTAAGGCTAAGACCTTCCTTCCAAGGAACAGAGACACAGTTCCAAAGCTCATTGCATTTTTAAAATACATTCTGATTAATGGGCACAATTCCACCCCATGAAGGCCTGATGTAAATCTATGGACATAGGTTTTAGAAAAACTCTACAGAAGTTGATAAGTATAAGTAATTGTTTTCTAAGTCTAACGTCTCTTCAAGCATTCAGCTTGTTGAACCCAGATTCAGTTTTTAAGCAAATAGCAATGCTATGAAGATTTTACAGGTTTCTGTTATAACTATAGAAGAGACAAAAATTATAAATGCGATTTTAATTTCTGTACCAATAACTCTATTTTAACAGGCTTTAAGGAGCATAAATATTTGATTCTGCTCCTCAAATGTACGTAGTTAAATAAGCAGTAGCAATAATTATTCTGTTTCTGAACACTGATTTTGAGGACCTCAGCAGATTACAGAGCACAGTTAAAGACTGAAAGGTGAAATATATGAGTTTTAATGAATTGCAAGAATCTGCTGTAGCATTCCTTCAATTATAATAAAATTCCGGAACCTGTGTTTTTTAAAATAAAGTAAAAAATTAGCCTTCCAAACTCATGATTTTTTTAAATGGGTATATGATGAATGTTTGGATTGGTTACTTGATATGAGTTTGTAACATGTATTTTGCTTATGGCTCAGCCATAAATTTTAACCATAAACTTCAGACATTAATCCATTCACACTGAAAGAAAAATATTCCAGTAATTATCAGATCTCTATCCTACATATTTTAAGAGAAATATTCTATCAGAAGACTTCGTAAAAGTTTAGTCTTGTGGCAGTGCTGCATTCTTTGGGTACATTTATTTTTTTACTTTAGGAGTTTGGCAGACTCCGGATGAGGCACATTTGTACCTCGTTGAAACTGTGCTGTAGGAAAACACCTTGTGGATGCACAAATAACTAAATACTGATTTTAGTACTACTTGCATTTAGTGCTTTATGAAGCAAAGATAAAAACCAGGAAAAAGGAAGTATTGAAATTTCAACTCTGAAAATTTCAAACTTCCTGCTGGTATGCTGCTAAAATCTTAGAAATTTAAATAATTTAGCTGAAAATTTTTCTCGCAGTTCTGAATGACTGTGTGATCTCAACCCTGTGTGATCTCAACCCTGCATAGTGCTGTGACCCTGATATTTTGGTTGAATTTAATAGGAACTATAAAAAAACAACATTTATCCCTACAGGAAAATTATGTACATAACATATATATTACATAATATTCCTCTGAAAAATCTTAAAGTCCCTGTGTCCTCTCTCTTGCTCTATTTATTACGGTTTTAGATGGAAGTGTTACAGCAATACACACAGAGAAAGAACATTTCTGTCTCAGAACATAGAATTGTGAGTGCTATCAGAAAGGCACATACACAATCTCAAATTTTGTAAGCGTAACAATGAAAGATGATTTACAGAATGTTAAAAATGCTATTTGATATGCCTATATTGTACTTCCACAAAGTTTTTCTTCTGGAGACAATATTCAGTGAAACTGATAACATCATGCTATATAACACAAAAACCTAGTCAGTAATTCTGTATCACTAAACAGATGAAAATAAAAATATACATAATTCTGGATATATTAGCACTCACCTTTCAATAGGGTCATAGAAACAACCAGGTAGTAGTGTTTGGGTTGCTGCTTATGGCCATATTGTTATTTCACAGATATACTCTCTTAAAATACTATGACAATTGTTTTCTTTGTATTCTATTTTATATGTAAGTTGTACTAGACATCCTCAAATAGAATTTAAATAGAATTTAGTCTTTTTTTTTCCCTTCTGTGTTCTACTTTCTATATCTTAATGTCATAGCCATTCTTTAAAAATGAAAGCTCACTATGTCATTTTGCCTGCATCTATTAACTTCACTGCAGTCCTGCCTGTTTTATCTGCAAAAATGTAGCTCCTCCTCAGGGTTTCCAACCAGATGGTCCAGTAATCCATTGAACTGCCATCCAAGAGAGCTCATTTCTGCCAGGCACAAATAAGGGTTGGAAAAGGAATTTTCAGATACAGAAACGAAACAGTCTTTTTAACATTGCTGCTTTTCCCACACATTGCCATAAAAACCAGGATTCCATTCTTCTTTATTTTGTTTGGGAGACTGATAAATAAAATACCATAAGAATGAGTTTTATATTTTAAGTAGTCTACTGAAAATGTAGTAATTTCTATGACTGCTTGCAAAATATTTTTTCTTTACAATATAATCTGAAAATTATGAAATATTATTTTACTTGCTTTCGCATTCTTAGGGCATTAATTGCATCTACATCATATTCTGCTCATTACCATCTTTTGTGCACCTTAATTACTCATTTTTAGGACTACTAGCCTAATTTTGAATGTGACTGAACAATTATTTTTCTCAAATGATCAGTTGTGCGGGTGGATTGTTGTTTTTTTCTCTAACTTCTTCCAGAACTAAATATTTAAAATGTTTCAGACAAAGTTTACTGTTTTAACTAATAAAGCTTTGTCTTTCAGAGGATAGGAATAATGCTCTTATTGCTCTTGGACTTTTGCCTTTAACTGAAAAAGCTATGCAGGTGATGTGCAGCACTCGTATTTTTTTCTCTCTTCTAAGAAGTTTAAGAAGGCATAACTCTATTCTTAAGTAGCTTAAGGGATGGAAGTCAAATTAGAGAAGCTGTGGAGAAGAGCAAACTTTTTTCTTAGCACATAACATTTTACCTATTTTGAGCACAATCACAGTAGAATGTATGTATTTCAAGGCTTAGTAGTTTGACATTCAAATCAAGAATATTACTGTTTCTCTGAGAAGCATCCCATTCTTTTTGTACCTCGACAACTGAATAAGGACAAGAATCAATATCTAGAAGGAGCATATGATTGCACATTCTATGCATGGTGTGGTCTCAAGAGTAAAATGTGTGTGCTGATATACTGTTATTGGTTTGCCATATGTTCTGATTCTGTTTATGTAGAAATAAACATCCTGGATGTGCATTGACATTTGAAAGTTGCATTCCCACTTACATGTAACATATGCATTTCAGTCAAGTTATATATTCAGAGCATTTAGCATATTCTCATTCTGAAGATGCAAAAAGAAGATCCAGATTGTAATTTAATTCCCAACATTGTTTTGCCTTCTTCTCTATGCATAATTATTTTATAATGATGAGAAAGATTGACATTGAATCCTAAAATAATGAAAGTCAGTGTAAAATTACTATCAGAATTTATATGCTTTGCATTAAGTTGCAGAAGACCAAATGTAGCAGAAATGTGGAAACAGGCAAAACTTGTCTTAAAATTAAATTAACTACAAGACTTTTCATGAACCTTTGTCATCATGAGTCGTAACAATCATATAGGGGGTCAGGACAATATTAACATAACTTAATGGACAGACAGAACTGGTGGTTCAGAATGCCAAATAAATGACAACATACCAAAAATAGACCTGAAGTCACTATTTTGTGTAGAGGAGATAAATCCTTGTACTAGGAAGGTCTGTCAAAAAGATTTTGACTAGTATACTAAAGATTTGAAAGGGAAGTCAATGCCAAGATAATGCCAAAGGCTTGTACTGTAAAAATAAATAAGGAGTCTGAGTTAAGACAGCAAATAAAAACTATTCCAGATTTAATTGTTCTTAACAAAATCAAGCAGTGCTTGCACTGAAGAGGTGTAATAAATCCTTTACTCCACCTGATCAGATCAACCCCTCTCAAGGGGGTTGCAGGACATTCAGTAAAAATTTTTAATGGATCTATCTGTGTAATACATTTAAGTTAAAATGATCACAGGTAGCTAATGTTAGAGTTAAAGACAAAAAACTCCAGTGTTTAATTTGACTCTTGGCTTAAGGTGTGAATTTTTGATACAAGTGAAGTTAGAATTTTTTTTCTGTTTTCCATAGTTACATAGAAATATGGTAGGCAAATAATTCACTTACAGGTATTACTCTATGGGACAGTTTCCCTTAACTTTATGATTTGACACAGGCGAAAATAAAATAAAGTAAAAGAAGAAAAGAAAAAAAGAAAGATACTGAGAGAAGAAGCCTAAAGATAGTTCATGGAGTCATCGTTATTGGGAAACTTTACTGAGACAGCAGTAAATGTTGAATATAAATACTTTGTGTTAAGTGTTCCACTCACAGAATTTGTATGAGTCTAGAGAATGAAGTAGAGGATAAAAGCAAATGGGGAATGGTGGATACTTGAGGATAACCTATAATTCCATATCTTGGCTTAAAAGAAAAATAAGGTGTTATGACTGAATGGAAGTAGGAACATTTGTCAAGAAGTTAGGACCTGTGGAGGTCCTAACCTGAGCACAGGTGAGATAGGATGTGAAAACAAATGAGGTGAAGAAGATACAGTAGGAAGAGACTGTGCACATAGAAATAGAATAGATGAAAACTAAGCAAGCCAACAGAGAAATTACTGTTAACAATATGAGATGACTTTGGAGTATTTTTGTTAAAACTCTAGAGACTAGTTGCTTATTGGCACAGTTTTTAATTTTTATAGATGTGTTTCTCCATATTAAATAATAAATATTTAAGTAATATGATGATTGTAGCTCATTCTGATCCACAATATAAAAAACAACTATGAATGACAGAAATGGAGTAGAAATTAAAAATGAGAAAATTTGCTACTGCAAATAGTAGGAAAAAATCCAGACATATAGAGGCAAAATAACATTTTATATGTTTATATGTATAGATTAGAAAACAGTGAAGAAAATATAACAGACTATTGCTAAAACGGTTGTGGATGTTCCATTTTGAGCTGTCCAAGTGGATACCCATTCACAACTTCTTAATAACGGTAAATGCTACATATATTCATGTAATTACCATCAACTTTAAATACCCTTTCTAATTACTTATTCGAAATTGAAGTCACTTTATTTTCCAAATACATTCCGACAGTTTTAGCTTGTATTTCTTAGCAGGAAAATTACCACTGGAATTCAAGGAAACGGAAGCTGAAATACTGGAATCTGTGTATTTGTTCAGTTTAAGTAAAGAGAAAAATTTCCAACCTAAAAGTTTAAAAGACTGATAAGTATAAAAAAGGAGGAAATAGAGGGAGAGTTTTTACAAAAAAGCGGTTCATAATCCTGCATCACTTTGCCTGAGAATACATATTTTAGAGCATATATTTTAGCAGTTGAACTAGTGGTGTTAAGTTGCATTTAAGAATGCAACTTACCAGTCAAGAGATACCCTTTTCCTTACTGCACTATTTTCCTAAAGACAGCTTCAGTTATATCATCTGCTGAAGTGCTGTGCTTCTTCTACTCTCTTGTTATTGGCAATAATGGAAGCAAAATGAGAGCAGAAAATCACTGCCCTGTCTGCCTTACTGTGCCAGTTTCTCACAGGCTGAAATCTGAACCTAGCTAAAACTACCAATACGTGGAAAATATATCTAGTGGAGTGCTGAATCAATTTTCTTTTGTTTCCAAAGCAGATATTATTTTCAAGTTCATCAGATGAATGTGTTAGACCCTGAATTAGCTCAATATACCACCAAGCCAATTCTACATCCAACAGTTTCTGAGTGAGAAAACACCCAGTGATGCCCCAAGGAACAGTAATGTGCTCAGAGAGCAGCTGAAACACACAGGTTGTACACAACAGATGGTACTGAGCATGTGTTTTAGGCAGAGCTGCATGACATTTACTCTAAAAGTGCTACTTTTTCTTAATATATTTCCTTGCTGTTTTCACTATATTGTCAAGTTTCATTCAAAAGCTGGGGAATGTTCACTTCAGACAGGATGAATTCGAAGGAGCCCTCTTTGGCAGGAGCCACTGTTTCCTCTCCAGTTGTGCATTAACATACGGCAGAAGCATTTCTGAGTGGTGGTTTGGAAATTAGAGCTTCTTATTTCTCAGTAATAGGACATTAGTTGAGAACAAGAAGAAATTGGAAGAAAAATGTTCTACCAAATTCTGTGCAGGAAATTGCTTTGCTAATTGCCCATTAAAAACACTTCTAAGTAACAAATCCTATCTCAGGATTCTATGAAATCTATGAAAGATTTCCCACTGCACAGAATAAGTAAATCATTACTTTTTGAAATTGTCAATGCATTTAAGAAACTTATCAGGTGGTGAAGGCAAAGGACATTCAACATCCAAACCAGCTCTGCTGTTTGTGAGCACCAGGTACCTCTGCAGTGTCAGGTACAAATGAGTTTAGCAACCCTGTCATAGCTGCACTTATAGCCCTCTGATTTTACAGGGGCTATGTGAACATAGTCTCTCCTGCTTTACATTGATGCACAGTCTGCTTTGTATACATATTGAGGGGATTTTAGATTTGATTTTTGGGGGAGATTGCCTTTTAAGGGTAGAAATTGTGATGAATGTCAGGAAAACTTGAGAACTGTAGTGAGGAGAACATAGTCACAGCGATCCTTGACCTTCCAATAAGTCATCTTGCACAACATTTTCACTGTTTATGTGTGTTTCTTGCCAACATTTCACAAAAACCCTTATGTCTGAAACAGCTCCCTAGTGTGGAGATATATCAAGCTTCATTAAAAATGAAGCCAGCTGTGCTGTTTATAGGTGTATTAGATTTTTTTTAATTGAGTTTTACGTAATAGATAGGAGAATGTGGTATTTTATAAAATAGATATTTCTGAGAGTTGTCATTGCCAGGGACTTAAAAGCAAAGGGTTTGCAGTTTGTAGAGCTTTTTTCTTCAAGCTTCAAATTCTTCCACTTATATTGTTTCATACTCATAAGTTTTACTACTAGAACCAAAAAAATACTTCCTCCTCTGGAGAATTGGAAAAGGCAAAGGAGAAACCTAAAATTGAGTGGCAAAGCTAAATTAAACCCCCAAATTGTTTCTGAAATTAAAATACCTTGCAAGCAAGGATGTTGTCACTGAGCACCGATGAATACATGGTGAGCACAGACAAAAGCTTATTCTTCTGACTTTGTGCCATTCAAGAATTGAAAATACTCCAGCCACTTCTCTCCCATGTGCTCCACAAGTTTTGATCAGCACCACAAGTGTTAGTGGGACAGTGCCTGGGGTGCAGGAGCTGACATGCATCCAGCCCCATCTCTGCAGGCTTCTCAGGCTGCCACTCTCACTTTTCCAAGAAAAGAAGACAAGGCATCTCACTGAGGCCTGCAATTTTTTCCTCAGAAGGAAGTTTTGGTTTTCAGACTGTTCAAATGTACAATCAAAAGAGTCTGTAGGAATCCAAAAGTTTTATATACCTTCAGAGGCCAGCTTCTTTCTAGGAGGGTCTTTTTTGGTTACTAAGGTAATTCAGGATTAAACAAAGCACTGTCTTGAATCTGATGAGCAACTAGAAGTCCACAAATATCTTATTGCAACCTAGTACTTCCTTTTTCTTTTACTTCCTTTGAGAACTAGGCAAATTGTGACCAGGGTTTAAGTTGAAAAAGAAATTTCTTTTATCCTTCCACTGAGTATGGAAAAATGGTAGAAAAATTAGGCTTTTAAAGCTGATTTTGTGGATTAACCTTTTGCAGAATTGGGGTTGGAGGACTTGATGCTACAGTTGAAGTACTGATGATCATGTCCATTAGAGAATTTTTTTTTCTGTACAAGCTCTCTTAGCTGAGGTCAGTTTCTTATTCCCATTAGTTGGGTCATTTGTTTTCCCTTCTCACCTAGAGGTTTGTTGCTCGGGTTTGTTTTTTTTTTTAAGGATTAATGTAATTATAACAAGAATGTTCTGTGTTTAAATAGTTCTTCCATTAATTGATGTAGCCAATATTTCTTGTATTTTCTTTCTCTAAAAAAGAAACCAAACCAAAAAGAAAAACCTAGACCAAAACAAACAAACAAACAAAAAAAAAAACACAAAACAAAACAAAACAAACAAAAAAAAAAAAGGAGGAAAGGAGGGCCTCTCATGGCTATATTAGTATGTCACTATATAGTGGACTCTGTCATTTCTACATACAATTTTAAAAAATAAATCCCAGGTTGTTTAACCTTGCTTAAATCATGACAGCAAATGAGGTTAATTTAAATGAACTGCATACTGCTATAAATTAGTAAATAAGACAGTCAATTAACCAAATTAAATCTTATTGGAAATTGGCTGCTGCCATCTGGAAATTTTTTATTAGACTTTATAGCTGGCATGACCTTTAGAGTGCAACTAGCAGGATTTTTTATTTCTCTAGAAATGCTTGACTTAGAAGAACAAAGTATTTGTAAAATATTTTTATTCTTCCTGTACTTGATGGATAATTGTAGTGGAATATAAAATATTCCTGTCAGTGAATAGGCAGTTGAATAGGTATGGAGTTTCTTACTGCAAAATCTGAGTTGCTTGTCTGTGTGCTGGAATCTGTTTTTCTGTGGTTGTTTTTTTTCTCTCTTGTATTAATTATACAGTCTTCTAATACACTGTGGAATCTATTACAGAAAGATTGGCCTTTATCAGTCAATCTCTAAGGTGCTTAATTTTTTTAAACTTTGCCACCATTTAAAAAGTCCAGAAAAATCAAAGTCCTGAATACTGATGATTTAAGGTATCATTTCTGTGATACTAAAGCAATTCTCTCTATGGGCAACTTCAAAGAGCATTATCTAGTTGTGTTGAATTTGTGTGCATGTTTTCCCTGCAGGAAAACAGCATGGTGGTGCAGTCCTGAGGCTTAGTGCTTAGTGATAGCTTGGGGGTCACTGCACCTTGCTTTGTATGCATAATTTCAGGGCAGGTAAAGTGTCTATGTTACTTCATGGCACCGCCCTTACCTTTAGTTGATGGTAGTTTTGTGGCTTGCTGACTTCATAAAGGCTGCTTAACCTGCTGCCTGTGTCAGTCTGTAGACATGAACTTACACTGAGGTAAAGTCTCCTTTTCCTGATAGCCCTGTTTCCACAGGGACTTTAGTGGCAAGTAATGGACTACCCAGGTAGGTTGCCCAGAAACTCTGTGGAGTCTCCATCCTTGGAGATACACATAAACCATCTGGACATGAACCTGGCAGCTGTAGTTGTCCCTGAATGAGCAGAGGGTGGTGTGGACATGACAATCTTAAGAGGTCACTTCCAGCCTCAGAAACTCTATGATTCTGTCCTTGAATAACCCATGCTCATGGCTACATATTTGTTGTCTCTAAGTGTCTTCTCTCTCATAACAAAAGGGCACATTCTTCAACTCAGTCAGGTGAACAGATCCTTGCAAAGGAATATTGATAGGAAATATTTGCCAAACTCCCAAGCTGTTGACCTAAGCCCTGGCCTTTTGCCTGGCTCTTAGAAGCCCCTGGGATAAAATTATTTGCTTCAAATCATAAACTGCTTTTGCCTCTGTCAAGAGATGTGCTACATGATGCTTGACTAATGCGCAGTAAAGCTGTCACTGTACTACACCCATATGCATGAACAGACGGGCTGAGGTGCCCAGATGCCACAGAACTGGTCATATGGCTTGGAAGTTCCCTTAACTGGAGGAAGAATTTTGTTTTTTTCAAGCTGAAGAGAACAGCAGAAATATACAAACACAAATAGGGCTTCTTTTGGTTAATGGTTTGTTGGTTTGGTGGATTCCCCCCCCCGCCCCCCCGCCAGGGATCTGCTAGAACCAGTTTGGGAAGAGAAGGGATTTAGGGAGAAAGGGCACTATTGTGACACAGATAACAAATCTTTGTATGCATACATATGTTTCATATACAGGTTCTATCAAAGCTCAGAATAGTTTGACAACATTTAGTTATTTAGGCTTATATGATCAAAAAATGTGTGGTTTTTTACTGTATTTACAGTGGTCTCCTATGCTCACTTCCCTAATATAATCGTCATGCATTGCTTACTATAAAATCTCCAGCCTCCTATTTTAGAGAACTTGCTTGTACAATCATGGTCAGTATAACAATTATTTTGAATGCATCAGCTTACTGGGGAACTAAAAATCTGGGTTGAGATTATTTTGATAGTCACTGAGATTCAGAGTGTAAGAACATCTAAGCTGTCGTTGCTAACTGGGTCCTGCCAGTTTGGCAGCTGCTTACAACAGGTAGAATTCATGCCATGGACCATGAAAATGTATCTGCTACCAGGGGTGTGTCCTGGGGGATTTTTACATGACGTTGAGAGAAATTAAGAACTCCACTGCAGAAAAATTTTATGCCCTCCTGGAGGGCAACAAGGGGCTGAATGATCAGGGAGAGAAAATCTGCTGGAAGGCTTTCATATGATCTCTTCCACAAGGATGCAAAGGTATGCTAGAACAGCTTTGATCCTTAGGTATCTATTTTTTCCTCAGTTACACATGGTTGTCAGGATATTGAAACAGAGACTTGGTCTAGAGGCACTTATGGTGCTCAAGTGTCCTAACTTCTTAGAAGTGTGTTACTTCTTAGAGTGGAAAGACCAGACTGCTGCTAAAACATTCAGAAGTCAGATTTGTCTTAGTCCATTTTAATTGAGAGGTTCATTATCTAAGGAGCCTTCCAGAGTAAAATAATGTGGAAAAAAAAGCTGGATGTGGTTGTGGAAAAGTTTGTTTGAAATGAGGTAGGGATCCATTTCCTTGCATGCATTGGGTAATATGAAGCACAAATACTGAGTGCCTGATACATTCATTCCCTTGGGAATGCTGCTTTTGAGGGATGACTAAAGGCATGCCCTGTCTCAATCACAAGGCAGAGTGGGGTGATTAGAGTCTATGGTTAATATGTGCTCTGCTATTTCCAAACTTATGATACTACTTTCTACACCAGTTTTCCAATGCATGCTCTCACAATATAATTTTGTATTTATTTTAAAAGGTAGGGTGGTGGTGTTTTGTTCTAGCTGTTTTCACAACCCAGTTTTTATTTAATTAACTTCCAGATAATAATTTTTATTTGTGCTAAATCAGAGAAGAGGTTTTTGAATTGTGCTAAACCACTGAAAATAATTATTTGAAATAATAATAATTTATACCACTTTCTTGCCAGTATCTACTGTATTAACATGAAAACTAGGTATCAAAATTATGCTCTTGCACACTCTATACTGGACTAAAATGTTAGCTATTCTCTTGCAAAGGCATGCTTCAATACAGAAATAACACTATATTAAGAGCACTTTGAAAGTACACTTACTGTGATTATAATTAAATACAACATATATCAGTAAGGCACATCCAAAGCTTATAAATTCTTACTGCAATTACATCTGCCAGGGGCTTCTAATTTCTCTTGGTCTCAAATTTTAACATTTGTTTGTTTCTAATTGTAACAGTACTTCTACTTGCTTCAGAATTTTGCCTGATCACCTAATCTGTTAGATCTGTGGAACTGAATACATTTGTACATCGACCTCCATGCCTGTGGGAGTGTTAGAAAGCAGTAAATAGATTATCTGTCTCTTTAGCTCTACTGATGCTTTACAGTCCCTATGATGCTGTACCAGAGCTGAAATATATTAAGCTACCCGACAGTCATTAAGTCCTAAAAGCTGTATATTAGCATAAACATGGTGTATTAAATATTTTACTTTAGTTGATACTATATGAGCTTTGTCCTCATTCATGTTACTAAATTCAACTAATATTAAGTTTTAATGTGTTTATTTAAAAATATATGCCTCATAGAAGATTTTATAGCAAGGGCTGGGGTTTGAGAATGAATGAAACCTTAGTATGTATTGAGCACAGGTGAGTAAACTGTCCCTTGCAATTGGAATTGAGCTTCTTAGCTGACTGGGATTCTCTGTGATGTTCAGGCACCTTAAACTAACATCTTCAATAAAACATTATTCTTCAGTGAAAAATTATATAAAGTCGTTCAGATTTTTAACCTCCTAAAGTATAACATTCCAACATTATGAGTATTTCTTCGAACACATTCAGTAGTACATTACTGTAATGGACAAATTTTTGTTGTCTTCCTCTTTTCTATCTTTTTCTATCAATATTGATCACAAAGTTGCAGTTTCTGTGTAGCAAATAGTTCAGTGTGAAAGAAAAAAATAAAATAATTTACTGGCTTGGGTGTTTTTCTTTGTCAGCACTGTGGAAACCAAAACCTCTTTGTTGGAATAGGTATAGAAAGACTTTTAATGTGAGATGGGAGCTCTTTGGTTTTTCAAAGGAAATCTTGTAACTACTTTCTACAGGAGGCAGTTCCGGACTCATTCTATAGAGCTATGACTCCTCCCCTTTAGTCAAGGAAGAGATCATAAACCATTTTGAATCCCAGGTTACTTATCAACAAAAGATGACACTGTGTATCTCATGAGGATTTCATACACTTTTTTAGTGTTATGCTATAGCAAATAGGCTTAAAATCTTCCAGAGGGATAAAATTTGCCATCTTCTGTGGTGTGATGGGGAAAATTCACTGGAGGTGCAAACTATATTTCCATTAGGTATCTTTTTACCCTCTAAAATTAAACTGTGCTTGCTTTGATTTCTGAAAAATCAAGAAGAAAAACAACCTTTCAATGTTGAATGTATCTATTTGGGAAAAGATCTGAAAATGAGAAGTTGAGGTCATCTATGAAAGTATTTGGGAAGCCAAGCCTATCTTACTGGTAATTATACTCTATAGAAAACTAAAAAAATTATGACAATTAGGTTCTTTTTCTCCTGTGTTCAGGTGGAACCTTATTCAAGGAAAAGTGATTAAGTAATTTAGCTTCTTTGTATTACATGATGTTTCAGAACAGCTTACTCAATATACAGAAATCTTTCATATAAGGAAAGAATAACTTTTTTCTTATTTAGCAATTAGATACATTAAATAGAAGGTAAGTTACTGAAAGTAGATGGAAAAAAAAAACCTTAAGACCATTTTAGATACTAATGAGGAAAAATATAATTTGTAAAGCCACCTAATTATCATCTAATAGTCTTTGAGAGACTAATCTAACCTTTCTTGTGGGTATCAGAATTGCAAATACGTAGTCTGAGATAATTGAGGGTTAAAGTGAGTGCTCTGAGTGGCACTTTAAGTATAGGGTGAAATAATCAGTTTTTTAAAGTGTTCCTTAGCATTTAATTTTTTTCAAAACCTTTGTATTTTATGCCTGCATTATCTCAGTATAGCTTTTTCTGTGAGCTCTTTTCTGACTGAAGTTGTATGAAGTGGAACAGGCGTGTTTTGATAAGTAACCCTTGTGCCATATCTGTATCTCAGTATGGTACATAGCAAGTTTTGCTTTCTTCCCATATTGTAATTTGTTTGTCATAAACTTCATGAAATACCAAGGGAGACTATTACAGTTGACAGACACAAGTGCTGCACCACTGACTTAAATGGATTTGTGCCTGCCTACATCCATCATAAGTTTGGTTGTCTTCCAAAATATTCTTTCTGTTGGAAATAGCAATTTCAGTCTGTTCCACTGGTAATGCTGCTAGAATCAATGGTGGTATTACGCAGTGAAATGTAACTGGTTAAATTATGCCAATTGTTTCTTTCATTAGATGACCTTATTTTTGTTTATATTTCAATGCTTCTGTTTTATGAAAAATCCAGGGGGGGTTGAAATTAATTTGAATACAGAAAAAAAAAATCAAAACTTTCTGTTTTAACGGTGTTACCCAATTGTCATTTCTATGTTGATATGCATAAACACTGTAGCTTCAAACAACATTTTGCTAGCCAGTAATTTTGACAATATCATTTTCCCTATGCTGCATCAGATGTTAAATTGCTAAATTTCAAGGCCCTTCATAATACCACTCCTCCCTGTTTATTTCCCATTTGGTATCAAATGCACCACTCTTGCTCCCAGGTGACTGCTGATGTCAGCATCCCACTATGTATTTCAGCAAGCCCTCCTTTGCTGTGCACCATCCCTCATGCTTGAAAAGAGATTTTTGTAGGTGTCTTTTGGGCTGCTTTATGAATGCCTTCAAATCCCTCCTTCCCTCCCCTGTGCTTGGATGCCTGCAGGGATCGTGCCAACAGTTGAGCTGGTGATGTGTTGTGACTCCAGCCAATATGGTCCCACAGTTTCGTGCTCTCCCCTGTTTGCATCCATCTGTTCTCCCTCCTCTTGTGTTCAGGATGTGCTTATGTGCCTGTCTCTGTCGTGGGGGAATGGCAGGAGAGCTGCAGTAACTTGGCATTAGCTAATGGGGACACAGGCAGCTCAGCATGGGGGACCTCGCTGGGTCCTGGGGTGCAGCACAGTTCTAGCCCTGGCTGCAGGAGCAGACACTCCTCACCAGCTGTCCTTCCTACGTGTGTTTGTGGAGATCCTGCCCCATGGTCATGGTCCCATCCTGAACTTGACCCTCTTCAGGTAACTCTCACAAAACTTTGAAAACCTAACTTTTATGAGACAGTCATCTGAAATTTAGTAAGTGGTGGAGAAAACAGGAGGGAATATATTTTTCTTATCATTAAATTGCTCCTAAATTTCTGATAAATAATATTAAAACACACAAAGTGAAAAGAACATGCAACTTCAGTATATATTAAATAGAAATCAGACATTTTGAAATCAATGCTAGCAATGTCAATTAAAAATTGAAAAGACCAACACAATGTGTTGGTGCTGAAAAATAGTATCTCAGTAAATGATTAAAGATAATTTCACTAAATCAGCGACATAACAAAATTGTTTATATTTTAAAAAGTTGTGCACAAATATAAACAGAACAAATATTAAATAGATGATACAACAGCAAGGTTGTACATCACCTGAGATATTTTAATATGTACTGTTTTGGGCAGGATGTCTTATCTGTGATTTTAGCATAATTGAGTCTGCTCTGTGAGCATTTACTAGTCATGTTTATTGCCTTATAATTTCAGACTACAAAGTAATCCTGTATGTTCTTGGAAGTCAGGTGTTCAGGCTTTTTTACCAGTGAATAGGAGCCCTAAGCAGCTATTTAATATCCATACAATGTGGATTTATTTTAAAGATTTGAGGACTAGATATTTAAAGCCACAGAATTTATACGACTCTCCCCTTAATCACGTAAGCAGTTAAATTTGGATAGAGAGAGTTTAGAGAATTTCAGTTTCAGAGGGCTGGATTCAAGGCTTTCTAAAGATTCAGTTGGATTATATTTTGTTCATAAGGTTTTGAAAATATTGTGAAATGTTTATTTAACTTAGTTTCTAGAAAAGGAAGAATTTTTTTTTTGAAAATTGCATTTGACCTTCACCTAATATCAGCCAAATTCTTTTTATAGATTTTTTTTTTTTTATTTATAGGGGACAACAAATAATTTCTAGTTTTGTAGACAGATAGCTCTGGGGTTTTCAGGAGAAAGTAAATTACTGTTCATTCCTAGATTAAACAAAACTTACAAACAAAACTAACCAAAACTCCCCACAACAGTCCCTCCCCCAAATTTATTACTTGAGTGTAATTAAATATCCTTGGTCTTCTCTGGTGAGGATAAGGATACTTTTTCCCTTTTGCATAATTCTGAGGTCCTCTGATGCTGGTGTGATGACTATCTCAAGTAGGAATGAAGCTGCAGTCAAGTTGTTTCAAATGAGAGCTAAGCAAGACAATAGAAAAAATGTTCTCTAGAAAGATTACAAAATATCTAGACAATTGAAGTGTTACATAAATTCAATCTGTAACCCTTTTTTGCAAGAATTATAAGAGGAATCTATTTTAAGGTCATTAGTCTGAAATCTTAATCTTACTGCTACTGGTGTTATTATCAATTAGTATCTTGTGGCGTATGGTGGCAGCATCATTAGAGATAATAATACTTAAGGCTCTTATACAATACTTGCAGTTCTGCAGTGCTAACCTCCAACTCAACTGGGCCAAGAAAATGTACCTAACAGAGCTGAGCATTCTGCCTGGGAAATAAAGCCCAGTGGTGTGTAGAGTTATGGGCCTTTGCCTTAATCTGGAGGCAATATTGCCAATACTGATGTACTGGTGTACACAGTTGCTTTTCAAAATAAAATTTTAGAAAAGTGATGATAGTTGGTACTGCAAAACTTCAAGCTCTTAAAATAAAAGCAAGTTTTGAATGACTTCTCCAATCCCTTTTTTCAGTGGGATGTAGAGGTTTTTCTTATTAGTTGCAGGGCTTTTGGGGAAAAATCATGTATTAGGAGGAAGATCAGAACACTAGTAACAGGAGGGAGAGCTGAATAGGCCTGACTACAGACATAAGTACTTTCCAGGAATTCTTATTAAATATGAAATATTACTGGAGTTAAAGACATAACTCACTAAAGTCAGTAGTTTAAAACTGAGAAGTCTCTTTAAAGTTATGGTGGTAAAAGAAGCAATGCCAGTAGAGCAAATATTGTGACTTGTAAAAAGACTCTTAGATGGTCCCTGCTTGCCCATCCCTCAGGCCTTGTCTCAGAACAAGTATAACCAAGAGTTTATTTTTAAAGGGATAATATAAGCTGGTGTTTAGCTGATTTCACTGTCACCTTGGGAATACTTACTTACACATGTCATCTTATTTCTTCTGCACTTTAATTAGCAACAGAAGCTTCAACAATCCATAATAGTAGCCTTTAACACTATTTTACTACTTAATCCCTCTCACTTTTTTAATTGTTTTCCCCTAGCAAATACACAAATAACTTGCATAAAATAGTCAACAAAGGTTCTGTTTTTCAGTAGTGCTTAGAAATATCAGTAACAACTCCAGCTATTATTATATATTATGTGGTGATTTTAAAATGAAGTTTTGGGGTATTGGACACATGTGAATGTGGAAACATGAAACTAAGACCAAGGTTTTAAAACTCTGTTAATGTATTTGATTTTCTTTTAAACAAAATGAGCTGTACATAATCTTCAGAAAACAAATCAGTGCTTTTCTGAGGTGAGATAGTCCTAGAAACTATTCTTTCCTGTTACTTACCAATAATCTCCAGAAGTGGTTTATAAGAAGACATTATAAAATTCAAATGTTAAACACATTTCCATTTAAAATTTTCTTTTTTTCTTACAAGCAAATGTTACATCCTACAAGATTTACTTGATTTTAAGGGCAGACAAGACCCATTTGAGTTTTTCCATTGAGTTCTGACATATTTCAGATAGTCTTGCATATTTAAATTGAGAAGTTACATTTTTTGATAAATTAGTCATGCTGAGGACATAAGCATATACTGTTAAGATTATTTTCCATACAATACTTATTTGCATAATATAGATGGTATTACTGTAAGACTGAGAGACATCATCTGCAATGTCTGAATGAAAGAGCAGACTGCACATTTCTGAATGTCTATATTCAGCTGTGCTCTGTTATAATGCTTTTTCTGAGGAAACACATGCCTAGGAAAACAGGATTTTAAGGGAACTTGAGAAACTTCTCAAGGTGATCATGGCAGGAAAAAGACATCCGCTTTCAAATGGCCACTGTGGCTTCCTGAAAGCATTCCTGTGAGTGAAAACGTTTCCACTCACGCTTCCACACTCACTTGTGAGTGGAAAAACTCCCCTTAAAACAACGGACATGGTGACATGGGGACATGGTGCATTTTGGAAGGGACAGAAGCATCTGAGCAGAAATGTTGGGAGAACTGGCCCACTGACCATGTACACATCAGGGCAGCTCTAAAACATTGCAGTCTCTTAGGACTGAGAGCTCCATGGAAGCTCCACATCTGAACAGGTCTCCAGCTGATGCAGGATTTGTTATAGTGTCGTGGCTAAAAATTTGCCTCTAGAATTCCTGATGTGCCAAACCCTCACATTACTAATATTTGTTCTCTGTTGACATTTTTCATTCTCCTGACTATTTTTGTTAACGCCTCGGTCTCTTTCTGCTTTTGTTGGACTCGTGATGGTACCTTAAATGCTGCTTTCCTGATGCAAATAGCTTAAACTCGTTTCAAGTTTGTGCTTACGCACTTCTTGTGCACAAAGAGCCCCTCATAGATTATGTTAACAGATAATTAAGTAGCCTTACCAAAACTGGTATAATTTTTTTTACTTGGACCTCATACCTAGAAACCTTTTAGCTTTGGAGCTTCTAATAGTATACATTTTGCTGCTCCTGGCCTGTATTGATTTCAGTTGGGAAACTTTTTGTTGCACAAGATAACTATGTATTCAGAATATATTCAGGAGTGTGACTAGTAAAGCAGTTCAGTAATCATGAAAAAGTTTTCATTTAGGGGAAAAATGCTGTGGTCTTACTTCTAGTCTTGCTGTGGTTTTGTTATTAAGGGTTTAGGAAGGTCTTCAAAACTGTAGCTAAAAACCAATACCATTTTGCTAATAGCTTGCAATACTTTTCAATGAAACTTTCATATTTTAAAAGTAGAACTTAATTCTATACCTTTTTTTTTTTTTTTTTTAGTGAAGAGTAGATTAAAGGAGAGTTGAAAAAAGGCTTGATACACTTGATGGAAAAATGACTGTTCGGTGTGTGTAATACTTGGTCTGACTTCCCACACAACAGCTTTGCCAACATTATAAGCGAGAAGGTGCTTTAGTATTCAGAAGTTGAGGTGTGGACAGTCCTGGTCTGGATTTGGGGAGTCAAGGAGGGAACACAGGAAGTTAATTTGCCACAAGGCTTTTTGCAAAAGATGTCATAATAAACCAGTGACTGACAGACGAAAGGAATTTTTCCTTCTCCTCCTTTCTCCTTCCTTAGTTAAAGTTTCAAATCACAAACATGGATCTGTACTAGTATCTGAAAACACAAACTGTCTGGACACACAGAACAAACTACCCTAATCCTACAATTATATGGAAGGTCTAATCTTACTGTACCATGGTAGCTTGAAGAAAGAATCTGTGCTTTTGGGCACTATATTTGTCCTTGAATGATTATCTTTACTTACCCTAAATACACTACCTGTTACTTCACATAGATTAGCAAAATTTAAACCTTTGAGGCTGAAGCACTTACTATAACTCTGCCTAATTTAAAAGGCTTTAACTCAATCTGAAAAAAAAAAAAAAACAAGCAACAACTAACTGAATGCACACAGAGATAACTTACAGGAATAGTCTACATGAAGCTGACAAAACATTTTTCACTAGTAAAATTTACTTGTATGGTAAATTTCTCTGACACCTCGGGAGATATATTTTTTTAAATTATTCATAAAAAAGAATTATTTGTAAGACTTCTTTTTCCCCAGAATAAAATCCAAAGGATTATTTTAGGGGTTTTTCACAACTAGACAATGCAGCAAAATCTGTTCATGTGATGAGTGTGTTTTTCTCTGTGGAAAAAAACCTACTTCCTACAGCTTGCTTTTCTTAATGGACTGTTACTGCAGCCATGTTCTTCAAGGGTCTGATCATTGATGACTCAAAAATCTTAATTATAAAAAGTCTTCATTTTTATTGCAATTTTTAAAAGACTTGATGTAGATTGGCAGTTTACAAACTTGAAGTGACAGTTTCTGTATGACTTTCAGTAGCACCATGAATAATTGTGTTCCAATTAGTTATTTCCACAGAAGCGCCTGTGTCATTCATTTGGGAAGAATTCAGTTCTGCATGTTGTCATTAAGAAAATGAAATTTGTTTTAATAAATCTCTGTCTTAAATATTAACAGGTAAGGGCCCTTATATTCTGTTGTATTAAGTTGTTGCCTAAAGGAAATCCCTGGTCCTTTCTCCAGTTCTTACAAATTCTTTTTTTCCTTCCTCAGTGATACATTATTCAATAAATTAGAGTAAAATTCTAATAGCAGAACTTTAAACAGAAGGATAGAGAAATTCAATTCTATTCTAACAATTTATTCATAATTTACTAAAGGTTTTGTGCCTAGCCCTCTGCTCTGATTCATAAATTCTTTAAGAATACAAAAGCTAGTGTCAGCACAAAAAGCTAGTCATGCTAAACTAAAAAATATGATAACATGAGAGTTATTTCGTGTCCCATTTTACCTTAAAATACTTTTATGTCTCCAAATTCAAGGAAATACAGATATCCCAATTTTCAACTTAAAACTCATTTGACTTATAATTTCAAATCTCTTCAGATAGCTTTATGTAATTACAACAGAACTTATAAGATTTTCACATTAAGCTTTGAGCTAAACTTGTACAAGATGCATCACTCCTTTCCAAGCGGTTTGACCTTTCTGCAATCATAGAATCCTTGAATAATTTAAGTTGGAAAAAGCCTCTGTTATCATCAAGTCCACCAGTTAACCCAACACTGCTGTGCTCTCCACTGAACCATATCCCCAGGTGCCACTTTCATGTCTTTTGAATGTTCCCAAGGATGAAGCCCCAACTTCCCTGAGCAGCATATTCCAATGTCTAAAATGTGCAAATTCCAATGCCTGAAATCTCAACGTTTGTGAAATAAGCATTTCTGATGGGTCCCTCCTCTGGTTGCTTCAGCTTCAGGGGCAGCACAGTAATGCTGAGTTTCTCTGACTTCCTGCTGTATTTCTGGTAGCTCAGTGTGAATGGTGTTGGATGCTTTCTGTAGTAGGCACTGTCAGCTGGGTCCATAGGCTCAGAGCTGTACCCTTCTGTGTCTGAAGGGTGTTCTGAGTGGAGTTGTCTTTGGAGTTCAGCTGCTTCCTTTCTAGCCAGCTGCTAAAGTGGGACATAGGACCATCATGTACTCAAGGATTAACTTCTTAGGTGTCTTCATCGTCTTAAGGGGTATATTTTATAGGGTGGATTTAAATTCCCAATGTTAAGCAATAATTTAAATCAGAATGCAATATACCTTAAGATTTTTTTTTATATAGGCTTAATTATTTTTCTCTAGCAGCAATATTTTTTTTTAAAAAAAGCTGTTTTAAAACACAGTGTATCATAGGCCAATACAGTGTTGGAACTGTGTACACCACTGCTTTCAAATGACCACAAAACAATAACATGTTGTAGTTGAAAAAATGCTTTTACCTAAAGAATCTATTTTTTCATCAAATGCCAGCTAAATTCCAACTAAAAGTACATAACCTGAAGATTTTATGTGCTGCCACACATATACACATTTGTGCACAAACATGCATATACATACACTGCATTCTTTTTATCAGATGTAAAATATCATCACTCACTCTACTTGAAATTGAAAGTTTTAAGTGTTGCAATTAGCTTGGGAATCAAGGCCAGATCTTAAATCCTGTTGGACAACACTGATATTTTCCCAGAACAATATGCCTAGTTCAATATCAGTGGTGTAGATACATATAAAATATACTATGTTGTCATTTCCAATGTTTAGTTACTTAAAAATATTTTTATATGTGCAACTAGGGCAAAAGCACTTGACCTATACTACTTTAGGTGGAATTTCTGAAAACATTTTCAATATTATATAGTTACTTTTGTAATGTAAAATCTATTCTAAAAAGATTTATCTAAAGCAGAGTTGGCAATATATTTTAATCAATTTCACCTAGCCATGTTCTTGCTGAATATTAAAGTGTATCGTTCTGCTGCTGAATCAAAGTCATTCTTAGAAAAAACTATTTCATCTTTTTGAAACACTTGAATAACACAAATCATTATGCTAAGTATATACAGATTCAGCCTCTTGCTGAATATAGGGCTATAGAGAGGATCAAGCACTTTACCTGTCTCAAAAATAGGCCAGGTATTTCAATTTTGATAACTGTAGATTATCAGAGTTCCCTTTCATTTGTTGATGTATTTTCCTGTGGTGTGCATCACAGAGAGAAAATTGAGATTAATGAAAATAGCTCAGATATTCAGAAAGGATGAAATAGTAAGGAAAGAGATGCTGGGCTGTAGTTTCATGAGTAGCGATGTGTATATGCACATAAAGCAAATAATATAGCTCATAATTAAATTGAATCAGAAATATGTTGAAGGAATACACTGAAATTATAATGTTTAGTAAAAAACTTCACTGCACAGGTATTTTTTAAAGGGTTACACAAAACAGTGGTCTTATTGCATGGTTTTCTTTCCAAAGAGAAAGACAAAAGAACCAAAGCAACATTTTGAGGGCAGTTGAGCGACATGAAACAAAGGATTGGTTTCTAAATTTTCCCATTTATATACATATGTATATATGTGTATAAGTGAAAGAACACAGTATTCTGAATCTTTTTCTTGAAAATTAAACAGCAGTAACTCCAGCTGATGAAAGGGTAAAAATGATGAGCTTTTTTATTTTACTATATCTGTCATTCTCACAACATTATAAAAACTCTTAATTTTGGTTCACTCAAATGGCTTGATGATGTTTAAAAAGTCAAACTGATTTTTAAAACGTGGATGTAATTTTCATTAAGTGAATTGATTTTTCTTTTAATTGCCTTTTTTTTTTTTTTTTTTTTTTTTTTTTTTGCTAATCTTCACAAAATTAGTCTCAGGATACATGATTAATGTTTAGGTTGTAGGATAAACCTGTGTTGGAATTTTTTAAACCCTAGGGTGCTAGTCAATAATTCCTTAATACATTTTGTATCTCTAATTATTAGTTAGATTAGTTCTTGGGTGTATGTCATTCTAACCAATGCAAAGTGCAACAAAATCTAGGTATCAATGTCATAGGCAGCCTTTTCCAATTTCATTCATAGTTGGTGACTGGATTCCAGCACCCTGTTCATAAAATTCCTTGTTGATTGACACTTATATTATACAGATCTAGTTAGGTGGTTCATGTCAAAAATTACACTTGTACTGCACAAACAGCATAAATCATCTTCACTTGCAAGTACCTATCTTTTTCCATCAGCTGGTATACAGCTTCTTGAATTTAAATCTATCTTAAATTATCCAGCACTAAATGTTGGTCTGCTCTGATAATAATAATGACTTTATTAGGGGAAAATAAAAAATACATAGGAACATGTGAGATTATAGTTATCTCCATTTATTAGTTCTAGTCTCTAGAAGAGGCAGAAGTGTTTAGTGGAATATAATTGTCTTCTTTAAAGAGGCAGAAATGTTTAGTGGAATATGATTGTTATAGTAATCCCAGTAGTACACCAGTATTCTGAAGAATTCAAGGGGTTCTGGGTTTTGCTTTAAGATGACACATAATAAACCAAAAAAAAAATCTTGTGGGTTTCTTTTTTGTTGGTTTTGTTGTTGTGGGTTTTTTGTTTGTTTTTTTTTTTTGTTTGTTTGTTTGTTTTTCTGGGGTTTTTTTAGGTTTTTTGTTGGTTTTTAGAGGGTTTTGGGGGGTTTTTGGGGGGTTTGGGGGTTGTTTTCTTTTTTTTTTTTTTTTTTTTTTTTTGCTTTGGGTTTTTTAGTTAGTTTTTTTTGTTTTGTTGTTTTGTTTTTTTGGGGTTTTTTTTGCCTGTAGCCTGAATAAGATGGCTGAAAAGCAACTCTGGGAGCCACGTGGCCAGAATCAAGTGAGGCCAGCATCATGTGGGTCGGATAGCAGTATGGCTCATACAGAAAGGAATTCTGAGAAAGAACACGCACCTTATTTTGTGCTTTGGGTAGCAAATGTAGATGGTTTTATTCTCATGCTTTTAGCCTTTCTTGCTGTGATATGTCTCATTACATTGCAAAATTCTCCATGCTAGTTTACTTCCCTGCAATGTATCCTGTCACTCTGTTCCTTCCCACATTCCCAGCTAGAAGGAGGAAAGCTTTGTTTGGGAAAGTCTGCAAAGGGAAGAGTGCTCTGTTAGCAGCTTGGAAAGATGCACATATCTGTGTATAGGTATATAATTTTTTTTTTTTTTCAATACTTGTTATTTCTGTAGCAGTTGCCTCATGGATATGCAGAGGGTAGAAGGATAGGAGTGATAGGACAGGTTTAAGGAATTGACCGGGACCTAGAGTAACTAGGAATGCTACTTAGCCATAATCTCCTTCATTATTTTGATTTTAGGGATGAACTGACTAATTGCTGTCTGGAAGCTGCTAATAAGATCCATTATAAGAACAAGATTAAAAAGTTTTCATATTAGCTGTGAATGGGTGGCTTTTAAAAAATACAGTGGCACTTTCAGTGAACACTAACTTTTGGGAAAGGTATTCCAACTGAAGTTCAGTGGACTTAACAGTTATATAGTTATATGATTTTCTCAAGCTGCACAAAACTCATAGAATGGGTCACATGGAGAACTTTGTGATCAAGCAGTCTTTCTTCCTGTACCTTAGTTATTAGGACCTGGCAGTCACAAAGGGCTAAGGGGATTTTTAAGTTATATAAAAGAGAAATTTTCATAAATCCATACTTTAAATTAAGACTCTTCTATAGGTACAGAGTTTTACAGTTGAAGGAATATCTTATAAGCTTCCTAAGGCTTGCAAATTATTTTTTGTGTGCAATTTTTCCTGTCATATTAGATGTGAGGCATGTTTCAGTGCTATGCATCTCTTTATATATTAATAGAGAAAAAATATTGGAAAAAATTCTAATACTATTGCATTTGGTGTATAGTTTCCCACTGATGCAGAAGGAAAAGGCTTTAATTTCTCTAGTCCATATTGAAAAAAAATAACCCACTGAAACAAATTCTTTGACATTTTCATCTTTGGAACTCCAAGCCATATATTAACATGCCTTTTTTGACAAGTTTCTTTCTCTCTTTTATAATAAGTCTCCTGAGGTCAAGCTGTACCCTCTTAGAGTATGGGATCTGCCTAAAAGAACACAAAATTCATGGCTGCAGCACTGGTGAAACAAAAAGTAGCTGGAATTTTGGTCTTCAGACAAATACCTTTTACCTTCAGTGTGCACATCAGTCAGCCTCTATGATCAGGTGAACAAGGATTCAATTATTTCCTGGGATATTGTAAATAACCCAAATCAGAAGTGTAATTTCTAGACCTCAGCTGGCTTCTCTTTTCCTGTAATGTTGGTTTTACAGTTTTCAAACACTGTTCTCTCATCTTTCTCCTGAAAGTGAAATCTTGCTCTGCAAATGTTATTTGCATCCCCAGCTTTCCTCTCCAGAAAAGTAGATATGATCTAACTGCAAACAATGGCTCATCATTGATTGTCTCTGCTTCCTTATGGCAGAAGGGGGAAGAGTGTGTTATTCTCTTAACTTGCTGGTGTTCTTGCTGGAGGCATAGAAAAATCTGCAATATATTTAGGCAACCAGTATGACAACAGCTACTTTCAAAAAATCAAAAATAAAACCTATGAGAAGAGGAATAGGAAATAACAAAAAAAAAAAAAAAAAAACAAAAAAAAAAAAAAACAAAAACAAAAAAAAAAAAAAAAAAAAAAAAAAAAAAAACAAACAAAAAAAAGACCACACCAAAAACAAACAACCAAAACCAATGGGAAGAATTCTTCAAGTAATTCTGAAGCCAGGGAAACTGATGGCATATAATAGCCATGAAAATGTTCCCTCTTCCCAAAGAAATGTCATAGATTGGGTTTCAATAAGTGTTGATATTTGCTAGGCAAAAAATTCTGACTAGCATTATAAATGGCCTCATTTGATAATATGTTGTTGCAAATTCACTGTGCTTGAAAAGAGAAAGCAAGCTCTGAAACCATTTGGCATGCAAAGACAGGCTTACAAAATATGTACATCTTTTGTAGACAAGAGCGAAAGATGATATTTACTTAAACTAGGAGGTTTTGTTTTTTTTAACAATTAAACTTAGAAGTTTCTTTGTATAATTTGTAATACAATAATAAATGTCACTTAATATTTACTATTAAAACTAAATAAATAATTTGAACTTTAGAATTAAGAAAGAAGACCCAGATAGTGATTTAAAGAATTCAACAGAGGTTATTGAATCAACAGTATTGGTAGTTCTAGACACAACCTGTTTAACTCATAATTTGAATTATGATATAAATCAAAGACTGGAAAGATCAATGAATGAGTAAACACAAGATGGCAAAAATAAAAATGAATATACAAGTATTCTTTACACAACCATAACACTAAAATTGTGATTACAATACTCATATTAATTGGGAAACATAATGTATTCTGCAGAAAAATGAATGGGAATTCCTGTATTTCTTGTCTGTCTAACTTCTCCACATCCACTGAACACTATTTTCTCCAAAAACTATGGCTACTAGTCAGCAAGAGGGAAACTTTTACATTTCCATGTCACTGAGGTTGATTGAACAGACTACCAAGTACTAAGAAGTACCTAAGGGTATACCTGGAATGTAAAAGGTAAACAATCACTATAAGGAATTAAAAAAAAAAATCTTTAAAGATGAAGAACCGATGGGATTTTTTTTTTTTTGTCCTGATCCAAAGTATAACTAAGCATCAGGAATGAAATGTAGACTTTCCAATTCTCAAATTCTTGAATTCTTGAATGCCGCCATGCCTACCCTGAAGCTCCCTGGCTTCGCCTGCCCGGCCAAGGTACGGTCAGCAGTGGGGGATACTCCCATTTCTCGATGAGAGTCGGGGAGCGGCTAAGACAGAGCGCTTCGCTGTCTGCCTTGTTAGGAGGAGAGGCGGCGTCCGAGGAGGTAATGAGGGAGTCGACTCAAGGCCAGGGGAAAAAGTCTCAGGTTTAATCAAGCTCCGGGGAGCTCTGAATGTCATTGTCCCGCTCGAGGTTCCCACAATCATCTTAAGTCCCGGGGCGGGGACAAGGGGGAAGGAACGCCCACCACCCAGTGGGGGAATTCGGGGGTGTGGAAGGCAAAAGGACAGACAGACACACAAACCAGTGGGGAAAGTTCAAGGGAGGGACCCCTGGCCCTTGTCCACTCACTCGATGCCCAAGGTGGAAGATTTTGGGAGAGAGGGATTGGGAGCTGAGTGATGGACAAGGTACCAGGGAGAGACGGGAGTGACTGAGCATTTTCAGGGAGATTGGCACTGGGGAAAGGGCAGGAAAGCTCAGGGTGTAACCATTGGGAGACAATGGGGGGTGAAGGGGCAAAACATTTCAGGACTGTTACAAAGAGATAAAAACACAATACAACACTTGAATTCTTTTAAGCCTGATATGGTAGATTCTAATTTTCAATAGCATTGAATAATGCATAAACAAAAATTATTTAATTTTTCTTTATGCAAATTACCTATAAAGCTGCTATGGAAAACATGTATTAGGTAAACTTTGAAAAAGTAGGAATGTTCACAACACCTTCTAAAAACACTATTTCCACGATTATCTCAATTTATCATATTGAAAGCTTTTCATTTGCCAAATCCCAAACATCATGCATAGAGATGAACAAGTAGAATGCATTAATGAGGCAGATCACCCTGAAAATGATATAACTGGTAACACCTGTAAGCTCAGATTTTTCAGTGAGTTTGAGTTATTGCATGAATCATACATAATTTATTTGAGTCCTTAGTGAATAATAAAATCAAAGGAAGTAAAATGTAAGTAAAGTTATATATTAGAAGAATTTCCAGTTCACAGAATCATTAGTTTGGATCACAAAATCAGTGGTTGCCCAGTGAATCTCTGTTTTCCCAATACATGATTGGAAAAAAAAATTGTATCTTCTAAAATTACAGCTGATGAGACTTAACTTTTATATATATATGTGTATATATAGATTTATATAGATTTATATATATATGGGTTTAAACCTTCTAAAACATTAAATATGCAACAACTAATATTTAAGCCTTATGTTTTACTGTGGATCAATAAAAGATGCAATAATTTTTAGAAACTCTAGAAATAAATTTTAGTAAAAGCAATATCAAACTTGAATGCAGAGGTATATATATCAGTCACTACTGGAATTTGTTTCACAATGGCAGCCCTGAGAGCAACAGAGTGGGAGTTCAGGCCTTGCTCTATTTTAAATCATCAGAAATTTGCAGGAAATCAGAGCAAATAAATTAACATCTCTTGCTTTGAATTACTTACCTATATGTATAGGTGGAAGTTTTCCACCCTGAAGGGTTGTACAGCACATGAGTCACTCATATGAAGCTTTGGGGGGAGGAGAAGAAGGAATTTTTCACAAGGAGACAGTACTTTGTGTAGAAGCACTTTCATAAAGGGATTATACTGTTATCTGCTTGAAAGCGGTTTTTGTTTCTAAGGTAATTTCATTTGGTATTCTAATCCTTTCAGGTAGTGATGTTTGCTTTGCCTTATTGAACCTAGAATAGGATTTTTCCATGCTTTCTTGATTTTTCTAGCCATTAAAACAGTCTGTGCCAGTGACTTGGCATAAAACTAGTGTTATGCTGCCATACTGTTCCTTGCACATTCCTGTGAAGCACAGCAGATGCCTTCTGTAGTTTGCTTAAAGTGTGGCTGCAGTTACAAAAGTGTCACCATGTGGAAGAGCAGTTTGAGAACAAGTTTCCATAAACAAAGGGTGTAAAGTTGGTAAAACTATCTTCTTGGCTTATTCACACTGATTCCAGGCAAAACAGGCTGGTAAACAAGATATGCACAAGAGTGATTGTTACTTATGCTGCTGCTGTGAAAGGTATGCAATAATTCAGTGAGAGAGTGGATTTTGTACCTATTGCATAGAGACTATCAGTTCTTTTATGACGGTTGCTTAATTGAAATTTTCTTAAGTTGTTTCTCACCCATATTGTTCATCTGTTTAATAATGTGGCCTGGGGATGCTGAAGCCAAATCTTGAAATGTGCTTCAATAATCACTTAGGACATTACCAGTGAAGGTGAGATATGACCACCAAGTAATCTTTAATGCTGTTATTTCCAGAAATAGAAGTATGATAAAAACCAGTAAACTACAAAAGCTAACAATCAGAAAGATTATTTACCTTTCATGGGAAAAGGTTCCTACTTTGATAAAAGACGGCTAAGAAAAGTTTTGAAACTTTAGCATGGGTTATTTCAAAAGCAAAACTGCAAGATAAACACAGATGGTGATAGGAGAAATCTCTTTTTCCTTTTTTTTTTCATATTTTTTAATGCTGCAGTTTCCCAGAAGAAAAAGAGCTAAGAATTGAGAGTGAATGGCACCATTTCTCTGCTTTTTTTCACCTAGGCTTGTTCTGATTGTTTTCTGAAGGCATTTTATGTAGTTAAGCAGAGTTTCAAACACCCTCTTTTTAGATAACTTGGGGCACTTGGCCCTTAAAGCGCAGCTGCTTGGTGAGTTATGCTTGCCCCTCTGCCCAGACGTGGCAGGAGTCTCCTTTGCAAGAATTCAGCCCAGTACATGAGAGAATTTCCATGTCACAAATCCAATAAGAAGAAGTACCAAATAGCAGTAAGGAGACCATTCTCTGACCTGGACTGTAAAGGGTTCATTAGTGAGCATGTCCTCATAGAATGCAAGGTAGGTTCACAAGTGCATCCCTTTGCCAGCCTATGATACGAGATAGAAATCGCCAACACAGGCTGCTTAATTTGAGGGACTGCATTTTTATTTAAAAGGAGAAAAGTGGTGTGTGTTGGAGAAGAGGTAAGTGTGTCCAATTAGAAGTCAGAATTACCAGAAGTCAGTCAGTTTTTTCCCTCCCCATTCTTCCATACAAAGTCCAAGGATGACAAAATCCAAGGATTCATCGTCTGTACTATTCTTGTTACTCAGACCATTTTCTGCTTTGGGTTTGGTTGCCATTAGGAATCCCTTTACCTCATGAGTTAATCATGGAGGGTGGAGATGGTGACTCTTTCAGGATAGCAGACTAAACAAACTTGAGAAGCAGTCCTTCCTCAGCCATGCAACTTATTTACACCTCATAGAATTACATTTAATTCTCTATTTCATAGACTTCAAAGCACAGCCCAGATTCTTAAATGAAACTTCTTGCCATCAGCACTAATTTTCATTTTTCTTGACCTACAACAACATAGATTAAGCCTTTTCTGTAAATAAATGAGGGGCTTTTTGGACCTTACTCTTTCAGTGTATGATTTGTCTACATTGCATATAAAGACATGAGACTTGAAGATTTTGATAGGCGGGGGATGGATGCATTTTCAGTGAATCCCCATGATGTAGTTATTCCTCAGTCAAGACTATTTCAACTATGTTTTCTGTACTGGAGTCCTGAGAAAAATGTCCTTTGTCCTTGCCCCTAGCACTGCCAGCTAATTTCTACTATCTAAGCAGAGGGAGAAGAGGGACATTTCAATATTATGTCTGTAATGATAATTCTACCCAAATGTCTCAAAAGTAGGGGCTAAAAGTTCATTTAAAAATAAATATATTAATCCATAGATAGCTCTAGTAAGATTTATCACAAAAGATTACCTTGATGCTAGAAAGGACTGCTGTGTAAAATGATTGTGATTTTGTATCTGATCCTGAATAATTTAATAGTCTTTTTGCATTTAAAATATTTGTCACTGAACAGCATTATTTACAATGAATGCTATTTAAATTTTGCTTATATGTATTTGTAATCTCTATTAACAGATGTATGGAAAGGTTCCTTATCCTTTCAGGATTCCAAGAAATATATACAACAGTGGGGAAACAAGACTTAAAAAAAATTAAATGGCTTGCCTTTTGAAAGTCTTTGATCTGAAAACCTAATTTGCAAGTCCCAAGACTCAGATGTCTTATGCAGAAATCCATCCTCTTTCTCCATAATTAAGCAGACTTCTCCATGTACTTCATCTTCAAAATACACTAATCAGCAAACAGTTTGCATACATTAATACTCTAAATGTATACAAAAGTGTTAACTACTTTGCTTTACTACAGTTGAGTCAGACTCATATAATAAGTACTTAAAAACTCAAAAAATTCTTCTCCAGTTTGCCTTTGTAGTATACAGTACTATAGATCTACACCTTCACTTGTGTTATTTTGGAAAATGCCTGTGTTATTTTGGAAAATGCCTGTTTCTGAGAGACTTTTATCACAAGTGTACTACTCTCCAAAAGTAAGATTTATACTCTCATTATTGAGGTAGAAATGTACTTTTATTCAGCAGCCAAGTTTAAGAAAGAATGCTATTTTTCCATTGTGTAAAAAAAGAAAATTGCTGCAAATACTATCTGAGGTATATGATCTGATCCAACACAAAAACCCCCCTCAAATTAATTACTCCCATTAGTTCAAAGTAATCAGACTGTCTGTGCACCTATGTTGCTAATCAGTAACACAGAAGAATGAGCTCATTATTTACCAGCAATGCAGAAAAACTTGGTTGAAGTCACCAGTTTCCCTGAATTTGTGACAGGTAAAGCTATTGCTGATGTTTTTAATTCAGAACCTTTTTCTCTGTCTCCTATTCACATTTGTGGATAAGTGGTTAAGATTAACTCAATTCAAAATAAGTCAGCAACCAGCTTAGAAGGCAGATTCTATTTGATGACAGTGCTGGCTTGTCACCGATATCCCAGACAAATCAACCAAGCATTTTAGTAGCATCTCTTATAAAGAGGATTTGCTGAAACAGGAAAATACAAAACCTTGATCCTCACAGTGAAATGACATAATAAGTGGGTATTTTTGCCTGGTCTTAAAGAGTCAAAATTTCTTGTTAGGTAAGTGTCATCATAGCATGTCCTGCATTTCTGTGCATTTTCTTGACTTTCTTACTTCATTTTAATTGAATTGCAGCTTCTTATAGCTATGTTAAGGATCAATACTTCTTCATAGGGGCAGGATGAATACGAATCAATCTGAACACTTCATCTCCTTCACCAGGAATTGCTTCAAACAGCAGCTCATTCTCTGCAGTAATCTGTGTAAGTCTGTTAGCAGCATCAGTCACTGACAAAAAGGCACCTGAACTGTGTACCTTTCCCTGTTCATTGGGATTTTTCATTGTTACAGAGACCAATATTCTTTCTTATAAGGTTAGAAAACATCTATAATAGCTTTTATGCCATTATGTTTTAAACTCTAGACTTCATTAACACACTCTTCAACTTGTTTGCTTTCTGACTCCTTGCTGCTTATGAATTATTCAGAGTAGATTTCACTTGAGGTAAATAGTTTGATTTGAAGTTTTTTGTATCTGGACTTAGATGCAACGAGAAGAATTAAATGCTTAGAATTTTAAGTGAGGAGAATTGCAGAGGCTCAGCTATTAAGATGGAAGACATTTGCTGTTAGTGCTCTGGGGCTGCCATTGAGATCTCAGCACGGTGCTATTTGTCATTCTGAAGTAGGTAGGCATTATGATGCCTGGAGTATAAATCAGCCTTTACATGGTGTCGAGTCCTGAAGCACTTTGAACACTCTAATCCACTTCTGAGCTAACAGAACATTTTTGGTTTTACAAGCTTTAAAGTTTGCCTTTTTAGTTAACCCTGTCGTCTTGTCATTAATCATCATTATTTTCTAGAATCTTACATACCTCTTCAGGTACAATTCTTAATGTTTTGCTTCAAAGTTGTGGTGATTTCACTGAAATGAGCTTTAGTTTTAAGCATCTAGTAGAGATGAAGTTCCAGCAAAATTAATATTATTCATTCTGGTCATGTAAAGAGGAATACTGCCTTATCCTACTAGCAGGTCAGCATTATTTGGATGCTGCAACAAAGTATGATGTCTGAACCTTGTCTCCTTCACTCACTTCTATGTAGTATCATATTAGTGTTACCTCATGGACAGAGCTGAAATGAAAGGGTAGTTGCTTCCCTGGGGCTATTTTCACTGTATGTCTGCAGTCCAGTTAATATTAGCTCAGCACAGCAAAGCAAACTCTTTTAAATGCTGATTATCTTCTTTCATCCAGGAAGCTAGTGTACATACAAAAGGGTCAGTTCAGAAACTATATGTGCTGTATGTTGTCAGTTCACTGAATCTCAGCTTCTGTTCTTCCAGTGTCTGAGTAAACATTTTAGCCATCAGCGACCATTTTGCTGAATGAATATTGTTATATATAGTCTTATATACACTTCAGTCCGAGAGCACCGTTGTGCACTCAGTTGAATTTACAGTGCTTTTACAGGTGGAGTCGTTAGCATTAATGAAGCCCATTAAAATCACGTTGTCTCCTGGCAGGCAGCAGAGCCTGCAGGCGCTGGCCGATGCGTCACTTGCTGCGACAAGTCGGTGTTATGGAACAGGCGCTGACTCCCGTGAACTGACAGCAACCTCAGCTCAGGCACACGTGCTGGCACTGTGCCTGAAACTCCCCTCTGCTGCCCTGGTGCTAGGAAATCTCTGCCATACAAGACAGCTGGAGTGATGGGAAAAGATTCTCTCAGATTAACATGTTACCACTATCTTTAGAGAAATGCAGGCCACATTTTGATTCTTTAGTCTGTGGAACAGAGAATCCTTAAAAGGCAGGATATAATTGAGACCAGTGCTGTCAGATTCATTTATTTTTCTATTTATTTAACTCTGTTTCTTAACTTTCATATAGTGGAACATAAATATTCCAGATCTAATTAATTGAAATTAGCTTAGCCCAAAAGTTAAGTTGCCATGATCTCTGGTAAAATGCTTGTTTTCTTGTACAGCCGCACAAAGTTGTTATTTTCATTAAAATGTTCATGCTCAGTAAGGAAGTTTAATAGTTCAGTGGCAGAGTGATTGCTTGTGCTAGTAGTAGCACATTGAAGTTATATGACCTCTCATTAATCTGTACTTTGATAGGGTCCTGGAGTGGTAGGATTAATGACATTCTACTGTAAATTATTCAAATCCCTGCCTGTGCACAGACTATCTCTTTGGAGAAACACACAAGTGATACTGAATCTTTTACTGCCTTGAAGAATAAGTACTGTGGTCCAGAGACAGAAATTTGCTCATTTGTATTGTGGACCATGTGAATTGCCTAAAACCAGGCAGCTTTTCTTTTCTCTTATTATTTTTTCTGCATATGATTTTACTTCTAAAAGTATTCTACAGCATGCTGAGAGCTATGTACCTAGGCTAGCTTGGTGACATTCATTTCATTTGGTCCACAAGGCTTTCCTGGCTGCTTATGTTTCCCTTGTGCCACATCAGCCTCATCAAATTCTGTTTTTCCTCTTGGCTCCTTTCTGTCAGCCTGCATTCTTCTGAACATTGTCTCTTCAGCCATATCTCATCCCATGCAGTGCTTTCAATTCTTGTTACCAATATTACCTCCCCTGTGAGGATTATAAACCCTGCTCCTAGTGCAGCAAAACTATGTGGATTTCATGGCCAGGACAACCTTTCTCTATGGAAAAGAAAAATGAGCATGCCACTCTCACATTTTAAGATCTAGTCCAGAAATTCATGGACCTGAATGTCAGAGGGACTATTAATGTTTCTGGTACAGCCCTATATAACAGCTCACAGAATTACTTCCTCAGTCATCCCTCTATACACCTGAGTAAACTCTGATTAAAAGGTATCCTAGATCAATTTATGGGAAACAATACATCTAGCAATGGAGTTCTCCATAACCTTTAACCATCACTGATTAAATGTTTATCAGTTATTCAGCTGGGAGTCCAACTCCTACTCATGACTTTCACAGCTGTTTCTTAGACATAAGAAAAATTCTATTTTCTAGTTTCACACAGCGCTTTTCTATATGCTACTGTGTGCCATATTTATATCAATTGGATTTTTGTCAGGTCAAAAGCAAGTCCTTATGCATGGCAAGTCAATACTACTCTATTTAATTTTTTCCATTTTTGAACTGTAAAAACTGGATGTAGTAAAGATTGTTGTCTCAGTGTTGTATACAGAGTCATCCTGCCTGAAAATTTCTTTTTTCTGTATTGAGAAATTGCATCAGCCATTGTTGCAGTAGCTTTCTGTTGACAATTTGTGTTCAAAAGTGGAAAGCTCAAATATAGCCAATTTGAAAAATCATCAGAAAGTGAACTTTCTGCAATGGAGTGCACGTTTGACCACCATCAGTTGATAGACCTCCCAGGTTGAGGAGTGCTTTTTCCTCAGCACAACACCATGCCCAAGCTCTATAGATTAATTCTACCAATAGAAAACATCCTTTAATTTGGCTGTGGGTGTTCCTGAGGCTGCTGTGCTGTTCTGGTTGTGAGTATCACTGTACAAGAAGGGATGGCTCCCCAGAGGTTCTACCTCACCTATCATCACTGGGCTGCTCTGTACCATCCCTTAGTGCACATTATGGACTGAGCCTGTGCTGAGTTGCACTTTGACAGCATGTGTGCTGCCTATGCTGCTTCTCAGCAGCTTGCAAAGCACTGCTATACCTTTTTCTAGTCCATAGCAAATGACACTAATGAAGAGGTTCACAAACCTTCTCTCTATTGTTCTCCTTCCTAAAAGTTTTAGACTGCTACTATTTAAAAGAGGTTACTTTTTATTCTTGATGGTATATTTTTACTGGAAATAGAGATCAAAAAATTTTATTTTGTTGTCATGTAACATGTAACATTTCATGTAAAAGGTTCTGGTAGACTTGATATACCAATGCCTTTGGAGTCCTCAGTGTTCTATAGTCTACAATATTGCTGTTTGCTAAGTTCATACTTCCCAAATTATATCATCCTGTTTTAACAACATAAAAACAGATTTCAGGAACTTTGCTTAAAATCTTTTACGGCAGTTTGCCTTTGAAACTGCTACAAAATTGTTATGGCTTTTCATTTTGATTTGTTGGCAAGAAACAAGTTGACTGCCCTTTCTTTGAAAAACTTAAAGGCTGAACAGAAAATTATTTTGCTGACACACTAAATGCTTTTTGCAACTGAACTGATTTTCTTCAGTAATAAAAGTCGATTGGTATAATGAAAAAATGTTTTATGTAAGCATCACACTACTGCACCAGTGCAGCCCTCCAGCCTTCTATGAAACTCTCAGGCCGCAGTCATTTGAATCAACAGGCTTATTCACATATTACAAGCTCAGAATAGAAAATGTCAGCCTCAAATTGTTTCTTTGATTATATACCCAGATTAGGGAACAGCATATTAACATGATCTCTGAAATGTATGCATGTGTCTATATTTGCATAAAGAAATGCATATATTCACACATAAACAGACATTTAAATATTATTTGTACCTTTTAATTTATGTTCAGCAGCCTAGTTTCTATTTGACTGGAAGCCTGGAGCTGCTTTCTCACTGTTAAGTGGTAGTTAGTGAATTGCAATTTCTGAAAAAGTTTTCTGAGAAGCAAATTCACTGTTACACTTCCCAGAGTAAGGCAGAAGAGGAATTTGCTGTTGCATAAACTATTGCTGTGTTCTTACTGAAACTCAAGAAATCACTGATGCTTTATATTGCTAGTTCCATACCATCTAATATAAACTATAACTATATAAGCTAAACATAGATGCCTTGATAACTGCCTGTTCACTAATGACTTCTACTGAAGCAGTTTAATATCACCATTCATTTATTTAGGCACTCCTCTTTTTTTTTTTTCCCTACAGCTTTCTTTATCTTCTGTTACTGAAGCATTTAAATCTAAGAACTTTTACTCCAGTATGTTGTAATTGAGTTTAAATGTTAATTTTCCCAATTTCCTGAAGTATATAGTTAAAAGGATTTCATATCTTGGAAATAATGATATTTCTTTTCACTGAAACAATAGAAAATTCTCGTTGTGTTTCTGTTTCAAGTAACCCTCTTCATTTACATACCAACACCCCCCTCATTTTCTTTATCAACCTTATCAACCTGAATAAATTCCTCAGAAATCCCCACATAAATCTACAGAGGGTTCCCCTTGCTTGATGCTGTAGAACAGGGGTACCTGATACTGGTCTCAGTTCCTTTTTTGCTTGAAATTTACCTCAGATTATTTAATTCTTCTTTTTTTTTTAATTTTTTTTATTTTCCTAGCTAATTATAAAAATAATTCCTGCTGTTTGACACCATAGAAATACCAAAATGGAAGAATTTCCAGAATTACTGAGTCTATTTCCTTACTGCTTTTATAACTCTCTTAGCCATTTAATAAAGCTGCTAAAATCAATATGTCTGTTGTTCAAGGAGTTTTGATTTATTCAGGATTCCAGATTAAATTTCACCTATCCATGTGTATTGTTTTTTGGAGTTGTTCCTGTTTACAGCTAGTTTCCACTTCACAGAAGAAGAGAAAAATATCTGCAGGAGCTTAAGAGGGCTTCTTAGTCCAATGAATTTGTCACAAATCCCATAGATTTTACTGAGGGCTCTGCCTTTCATAAACTTAATTACTCTCTCCACCTGTTGTGAGGGGCCAGATGTGCCACTGCTGCTATTTCACCCTTTCTAGGGGATAGAGCACTTCCAAGAGTTTCTGTAGCTACACAGTGAATTTGTTTGTTTCTCATGCTGCTCACACACAGTAGAAGGTTCCTTTAAATAGGGCTGGCAGAAGTCCATGCTGTCCCTCACTGTGGGAGCAATTAACTCTATTATATAGATAACCAAGATCATAGAAATGAGGTATGGGTACCATTACATGCCCCTGCAACATTTGTTTAATTGCTGAAGCACTTGTTTATGCACTGCTTTGTTGGAAGAAAATATATTAAACTATAAAACAATGATCTGTCAGGTATAAAGCCTGCAACCTTGAGGGGGTCATTATGGAGCTCAGATCAGAAGAATTTAAGACATTTTCTCATATATCAAATGTCTGAAACCTAAGCTTCATCTTGCTGTTAGCTATAACACACTTCTATGGACTGTCAGCATGAAGAGAATATTTACATATTTTTATCAGCAAGTAATTGGGTTTTTATCATTTGTGGTTTCTGTCTTCTTGTATTACACTATATCATGTTGTTCATAAGAAACTGCAGTACTGTCATGTTAAGTGGCATTGCTATGTTACCTCAAAGCATCTGATTTGCTTCCTTACTGTTGTTTGGTAGAACAATGAAATTAATGAATTGTGTTCAAGCCAGTGGCAGCTTTGAAGCTTTAGGCTGGCAGATATATCAACAAAATTTTATGGTAGATGTGAGTATGCAAATGTGTGTAATGCAATGGAGGTTTAACAGATCAGTGCAGTACAAAAAAAAAAAAAAAAAAAAAAAAAAAAAAAAAAAAAGGCACGGCATGTTATTCATTATCAAGCTAAAACTAACTAAGAATAATAAGTGCCATACACAAGTAAAGATGAAAAATGTCCAATTCCTTGTAGCTTTCTCCTATATATTTCTTTGATTACCATATGCCTGCTCCTGCAGTCTTGGATATAGACAGTGAAATCAACACTGAAGGCTACTGCTCGGGTTTATGTAGAAATTCAAATACTTGTGACCCTTGCATTTCACAATTGCTTCTGGAGACAAGTAGGAGAACATTACAAGGTCCTTGCAAGGTAATGGCCATTCTTCATCATTTTGCAGAATGAATTTTAGCAGACTTTATGAAGTTTTAACTCAGGATTGAAAACTCTGTACCCTAGATAAGAGCTGTCTCTATCTCAAACCTTATTAATCTAAAATTTATTCATTCCTGGAAAAGGGTATCAGCTCGCATCTTAAATTTTGTGTGCAATAACCTACATACGTATTGATGGTGAGATACACTTCTTCACCTTAAATTTATGGATTTAAGCCCATAATTTTAATTGGTTCAGGGCAAACAATAAATTTGCTGCATTATGATTTTTGATAAACCTTTGTAAATCCTAAGCTGCTGTAGTCAAGCAAAAGGGCCCCTATTATGTGATAGTTGCACCTGCTTTAGCAGAAGCTGTTGTTTAAGACTGAAAGTTCTTAATTAGTAATCTGTTTTTTCTTTGTTATCCTGTATTTAGATGTCAAAATTTAAAAAGTGGAAGAAATAGCATATTTTCTGTCTCTATGGGCTGTCTAGGGCAATCAACACCCTGTAAGTTCAAGCTTCTGAAAATTAAAACAAGACTTTAAGTCTAAACAAATTTTCTAAATTATTATCTTTAATTTAGGAATATTTTATTATGTGATTTTTTTAAATACTGATTGGTTTTGGGAAACTTTTAAACAGAAGTTACTTCTATTGGAAATCTAAACTTTCCCACATCAGAGTTATTTACTTATTTCAGTCTTATTGAAGCATTATATCTGAATTCTGTTAGTGCTTGAGGTTTAAGTATAAAATAGCATTTGCAATCTATCTAAAGACAGCTATTTATGCTAGTGTACTTTGGAATGGAAGAAAGTGGTACAGTCACTTAGTAAGGAGGGCTAAATATGAGAATTATTTTTTAAATTCTGGTATGTTGTGCTCTAGAATCTGTTGTTTTAAAATAGAATCTGAAGACTCTAAACCTCTTGTTGAAGCTCCAGCACACTTCTGAAACATCCAAACAATTTTCCATGTTGGTCTGTCACTCAGGTATTGATCCTGGCTGCCTCTGACACTTTGAAATCTGATGAGGTGACAGTCCAAGGTCTTGTAGCTGCAGTCTATTTCTTCCAATATGTCATAATTTTCCTGCTTGTTTTTAAAGCTCCCTATATCTATTTCTCATTTTAGGTCAGATAACCTTGGACTATCAAACTGTATGCTGTTAAAATTATTAGTCCTTTGACTGGCACAGTGACTTTCTCAGAACTTTCAGCATTGAAGATATTCCACTTTGTTCAGTGTGACTAACTTTCTTTGTATATTTCAGTTGTGCTGATATGAGCTTTAAAAATTAATTACAGGTTTTCTTCAATCCAAAATATAAAAGTCTACATACACAACCTGGTTCTGATTTTATTTCCATTTTTTTTCTTCTCTACCCACAGGATGTTTTTTAGAGAACTCTCCACAAATAACAGTAGTGAGTATTGATACAAGCTATAAATTTGGTGCTGAGAAATAATCCCAGATATACCTTACAGCTGGGTATCTCAGAGCAACTCATTCAAACAACTTTTGGAGGTAAAATGATAACTGGGGAATACTGTCACTTGTACCTGAGGCTTTTTTGGCTCTGTAAGGTTCTTGTTGCACTTTTATAACAACCATACATGCATTGAGCTGAATTTGTTAGCAGAAATCTCTTTCTGCTCCCTGGAAGCCACTTGGACTTCATGACTTCTGAGAGCTCTCTGACAAGGGAATTGGAGATGCTCTGTCTTCTATAAAAGCTGACTGAAGTACTGCAGTTACAGCAAAAACCTCTAGGCCTGAAGGCATTGCTTTTCAGCAGAACAAGTGCTTCTCCATGAGATCATACCTGATCTTTATTATAGGGTCTTCCTTATATAGAAACAGACCTTTTTGGTTCTCTATGAACAAATTTTCCCTGTGTCACAACACAAACTTCCAGAAACAGGCTGCTCTGGACACAAAATTTCTTTCCTCAGACTGCTCATTGATGTACTTCAATGAAGTAAATCTTTAGGCTTATCTAAAGAAGCTGGGGTGTAGTTTTTAAGTGGGACAGTCCAATTAAATGAGAAAATACACTGGAATAATAGATTTGATGTTTTTTATAATAGTGGTATTTTCAGTTATTCTGGGAAATGTCACACAGTATACCTTTCTGGTTTGTTCTGAAGTAATTGATCAAGTACGACATGAGTGTTGCTCCATAAATCCTGCATGCTTTGGGAACCACAGAGGATAGATGAAATTAGATATCATCCACAGACGTTCATACAAGATATTGCTGGTTAATGACATTTTTACCAATGCTATACTGGTGGCCATTTTTTTGGATGAACCTTTCCAGGCATCCTACTATGATCAATCAAGCCATAACCTGAACACATAATCATTAGGAAAACAGAATTTAATTACTCATCTATTAGTCACAGATTTTTAGTCAGTGAGCATCTAGGAGGCTGTGGACAGTAAAGAATTGCTCATACTGTTGTTTGGATGTCAGTAGCACAAATGTCATAGTGTGGTGCAAGACAGCACAGCCAGCATGAGAGCAGAGCCTTTTTCCCGGGGAGAGGATCCTCAGCCTCGCTGCCTGCCAGAATCAGTGTCTGTGGTGCCAAGGCAGTACTTCAGAGCAGGCGGAGGAAAGTTAGGCCAGGGCATGGCCCTATTTCTACACAGCTGAAAATGCAGTACTTGTTCAGATATCCTTGTGAAGGGCATCATCCATGCTTTGTTTGATATGTTTACCTTTCAAACTGTGTCAGGAAGTAAACTGTGGCTGATATTTTGATGTGTATTGACTGGTAGCCTCTACTGATTTCTATATTTGTGCTTGTGACAACTCATGTTTGCACATTTTTAGATCATGGGATCGTGTTCAACTAGAAATGATTGCTTTTTCTGATGTTCAGGTTTTTGTCCTCTAGACTTTAGTACCTTTAAAACCAAGCTGTCTTCTATGCGAATGAGTATTTTAAGAATAGACGTTTTAGGAAGATTTTACCTCTGTAATCAGTTCTCAAAGTATTTTTGTAGAACTATAATGCAGTGCAAAACCAATAATCATGATGATTATAATAAAATACAATATAGGCTGAAGAGCAAGCAGCTATGTCTGCTGTTCTGCTTGCTGGCTCAAGAGTCTTAACATATTGCATAACTTACTAAGAGGTCAATGCCATCATTTCTTCCTCCAAATGAATAGACAGTGGTGAACATTTGAATTAAAGATTTGCTTTCCAAGTGTGCTAATAAAGCAATTCTAAATACCCGTAGTTATTGGTGCATTTTTATTTCCTTGGAATAATTCAAAAAATGCTAATTTTTCCATGAAAAATGCTAAAAAACAAATGACAAATGTCCTTATTGACCTCTCTTAGGTCTTTGACTGGACCTTGTTGAACTCATTAATGAGGGAAAAGCAACCTTGAAAATGTTAAAGTCTATTAAACTAAACCAGCATAATAAGGTTATGTGTAAACTACAGAAGAGTGAAACCTGCAAACAGTAAGAACTTAAAATCACTGGTAGACCAACCTTTGCCTGTGGCAAATTTTCAAATAAAAAATCAACTCTTTTTTATTGGTATAATCTCTACTATCAGAAGGTGGAAAGATATAGTTTCCTATAACTTAAAAGAAAGTTTGTATATTGTCACAGACCCTTAATGGAAAAGAAAATTAGCAAACTATTCAGCTAGAATAAAGAAAATAAATTATCTCATTGAAATGACTAATTTCCTGATAATTTAGTGCTTTATATTTAAAAAGAAACAACTTCCTCTTAATCAAACATAAATTAGAAAATCTATTACTAGAAAGTATTTCTAGGAAATTGTTTCCTAATTCATGGGTCCAAGCCTCTTCGGGAAAAAAAAAAAAAAGAAAAGAAAAACTTATTAAAAAGTGAACAGTCAGATGTCTGACTGTGATGAGAAAGAGGATAAATTTCAGCATAAATCTGTCTTGCATGCCTTCTGTATAATCTCTGGATCATAGATGTAAGGAATTAATTATTTTTCACAGGCCTTTTGCACTTCTATCTTCTGCTCTTAAACTAAAAAGGAAATTATTGTGGAATAAAAGTCTGATCTTAAAATATTTTCATAAAATTGTGTAGTTTTATCCATGCAATAATTTAATGATATATGTTCTATATTTATTCATCTAAAGGACTACAAAAACTTGACTACTCTCAGCATTGCTCTGCAGTAGAGAGAAACCAATGCAATAAAATGGTATTAACAAATGACTTAATTTCACAGAGTGAGTATAACTTAGGCCTTAGGCATTTTTGTTTATTTCCTATTTTTAGGATTAGCCAGCTAGAGCAGGAGGACAGAAATTAATATCAAATCCCATTCTTACATTTTTATCTTCATTTTATTGATCCTAAATAAGCTCACTATACTTGGAGGATGAATTCTATTAAGCTGAAATAATCAAAAGCTTTAGAAAGGTATTCTTGGAAAAATATCACATTTTCACTAGTAATTCATAGTCAGCATGGAGGTTACTGAAACAGTCATAATAAATATGAATAATGCCTGCACAAGTGGAGGAACAAGAGAGGTCCTTGGTCTTAAAAATACCATGACATCATGGTATTTATTAGAGAAAGTATTTCACTTAATCTAAGACAGGGTAAGAAATGTTGTTATTATTTTTTGAGTGTTTTCTTTCTTCAGAGGAGGGAAGAGAGATGAGGAAGAAAATATATAGGGAAAAGATATAAAGGAGAAAGAAAACTCATATAGGGAAGAAAAAATTCTCCTATTTCACTGATATTAGGGTCTTGGACAAGATGACCTCCAAAGGTCCCTTCCACATTCAACCATTCTCTGACTTTTTGTTTAGAAGTGAGGGACAGAAAATGAGACCCATAATTTTCATTTCTATAAAAACTTCTTTTAAAAAGAATTTTTTCTTTACAATATAGGGGTGTGATCAATAAGTGTTTCAGACTGAAGACATGGCACATGTTTGAACACATTAAAAGTATGCCTAACTAGTGTATTTTCTGAAAAGAATCAATTAAATGGAATATGAGTAGCCAAATATAATGATGGACATTAATTTTTTTCAGAAATATCTGCTATTAGGTATTCTTGGCTACTGGAACAGAAAAGCCATTGGTATAAATCAGTAAAGCAATTTTATTTGGACCTTGCAATATAGGAGCAAGGTGAGACCTGATGTGCTTCAGATTAGGTTACTTTTTGTATATATTTAATGTCTTCTCTATCTCCTGACTGTGCTAAGTTATAGGACAGAGATGCTTATTTAAAGGTTTTAAAGATGACAATGGAATAAACCAAGTACATTGGGAGAGGGTAGAACTCATGAAAGATATATCCCGCCTAAATTACCACCTTTTGTCATGTATGACAAAGGAGCAAGAAGATACAAAATGAATCGAGATAATCTTGTGGGGATGAGAAGTGCATATACACAGATTTTAATTTTCCTCTGAGTCAGAGGACAGTACAGGCTGATTATTGAGGAGACTTTATGCACATGTTTATAATTTTTAATAAACAGTATTATATGGAGAGGAAGCTAGCAGCTGTCCTTTTTTCCCTTCTGTCCATAAATCTGCCACATCACTGAATCTGACAAAGTGAAACTATCTAGCTTTCAGTTTGTGCATAACACTGTTGCCAAACTTCATAAAGATATTTTATGGCCTGTTGAAGTGCTAAGATGCTAGACTTCATGAAAAATGAAGTCTCTAAATGGATTGGAGCTATATCACTTGAGGAGTTTAAAAAATATCACTGAGTCACAGCTATTAGTGACAACACTGTGGAGAAATCTTACCCTGCTTATATCATAGATCTATTTTAAAATACCCAGCACACAGTGTCACTAATGATGACCAGTTTTCACCCAGACACCAAATTATGGTACCTAGGTCTGGACTGGTTAAGTCATTTAAACTGACTTTGTATGACCAAAAAAGTAGCGACAAAGACTTTCTCAATGCCTTGGTCTGTGTGAAATGCAGGCTATGAGGTATGGTTATCCATCAGCACAAATTCACCAAAGCAGGAGCTGCTATAGTCCTATGCTTTTGACTGGTCTCAGACTTTTCTTAGCTTTTCCTTTACAGACAGCAGCTTTGAAGCACCAAGCAATGAGGTGTTTCAGAAAGATGTGATCAAAACCTCAAATCCCCAAAGGGTGAAATCTTGAATTATCTTCTGAAATTTCCTTGTATGCAATCACACGAGTATCAGGACTTTCACAAGGGAAGAGATAAGAAAGCACATTTGTGGGGGCAGTACTGTGATTCTCCCAGTATATCTTACCTTAAGCACTGTAAAACCTCACTAGTAATATCTTTGTTGCTATTTCATGGTCTCATAAACCCAGGTCCCATCAGTCCAAGTCATCCAGCACTGATTTCCACCCCCTCCATCCCCCAGGTACATTTTTCCAATATATAAGCACTGACAGAATTCCAGCTTCGTAGGCAGCTCATCTAGAGTTCACCTCTTCAGGAATACAAAAAGTAAAAATCTATGTGGGTTGGTTTTGGTGTTTTTTTTGTTTTGTTTTTTTCTTTTTTTTTTTTACTCAAAGCATTTTTTGCTTCAAGTCCAGTGTGCATAAGAGTCTAATTCTTCCCTCACTTTCCTGTAGGGAGATTTCTGCTCTAGGATATGGAATAGCCAATCCCAAATTTATCAACTACCTAAAACATATTTTTCCATCCTTCCCTTCATTCTCTAATGCAACTATTTCCAGACAACTTTGTTCTAGTTCTTCAGTATTCTGGTAAATACTAAAGTGAAGATGACCAAAGCTCCTTTATGAGCTCATATGTTGCTGTTTGACATGGTATTCAGCCTGTGAGGTAGTAGCTGCCCCAGAGTCTGTCCAATATGGGGAAAGCATCTGGTGCCCTCTCACAGAAGTCTCCCTAGCAACCCACTCCCAACTACCAAAAACTTGCCACTAAACCAAAATATTGATCCAAGAAATTATAACTAGAATAAGAGAAAAGCATTTTCAGAAAAAAAAAAAAAGGTCATAAAATAGCATTCCAGAAACACTCCAATTTGATTTAGGATGATGGGTCATTTAAATTTAATGTTTAATGAAGCCATCAAGCTTTTAATTTTTACTAAGGTACTAGAAATGTGAAAGGGTTTTGGAATAGAGTTTTATTTCCGTCCCAGTTAGATGACTAGCTGAGTCCAAACTAAAATGTTGACTTAATGATCTGGAGGTCTTTTACACCTTTAATAATTCTGTGATTTGAAAATTTTGATTCTTTGGATCCAATATGTAACTTGGTTCACCATCAGAGGTGGAGTTACGAGGCAGACTCTGTCAATGACCAAAGAGGAGCAAAGAGTGGTGTTATTTTGCCCATACTTGTGTTTTATCTGACTTAACTTCCAAAGCTATTCCTTCCTTATTTCCTCTTTTGTTTCTGGTTGCCTATGTTTTTGCACTGCAAATATCAGTGTAGGAGAGAATCTGTCCAATTTTTTTTCTTTTACCTGAAGAGAAACAAAATTATTCTTCAGCTTCAAGGTTTTGAACAGGCTTGTATGATGGAACTACATGCAGTTTTTTTGACTTATATTTTTCTTCTGTGAGCAAAAGTTCTTTGGTTGCTTTTATTTGCTCTCCTTCCGGGGTTTAAAACCTGTTTTCTTCCTATGTATTAGGCCTTTCTTCTATCACGCTGGATGTTTGCGTGAGAATTTTTTCCCTCCCTGCCTTTGTACTTACTATTTTAACAGGAGGTTTGCATTGAAATTTAACACAATTATTCTGCGTTTTTTTATTAAAAAGATTTCAGGTGTTACAAATTGTGTCTAAAAAGAGAAAGGGAAAGGGGGAGAGGAAGGAAGGAAGGAAGGAAGGAAGGAAGGAAGGAAGGAAGGAAGGAAGGAAGGAAGGAAGGAAGGAAGGAAGGAAGGAAGGAAGGAAGGAAGGAAGGAAGGAAGGAAGGAAGGAAGGAAGGAAGGAAGGAAGGAAGGAAGGAAGGAAGGAAGGAAGGAAGGAAGGAAGGAAGGAAGGAAGGAAGGAAGGAAGGAAGGAAGGAAGGAAGGAAGGAAGGAAGGAAGGAAGGAAGGAAGGAAGGAAGGAAGGAAGGAAGGAAGGAAGGAAGGAAGGAAGGAAGGAAGGAAGGAAGGAAGGAAGGAAGGAAGGAAGGAAGGAAGGAAGGAAGGAAGGAAGGAAGGAAGGAAGGAAGGAAGGAAGGAAGGAAAGAAGGAAGGAAGGAAGGAAGGAAGGAAGGAAGGAAGGAAGGAAGGAAGGAAGGAAGGAAGGAAGGAAGGAAGGAAGGAAGGAAGGAAGGAAGGAAGGAAGGAAGGAAGGAAGGAAGGAAGGAAGGAAGGAAGGAAGGAAGGAAGGAAGGAAGGAAGGAAGGAAGGGCACGAGAGAGAGAGAGCGAGAGAAAAATAATAAGCTTTCATCATTGCAGGCCTTTGGTGATTCTGAAGGATTTGGAATACACTTATCTAAAAAGGGGGTTCTATCCATAAAACTGTGATACAGCAATTCACAACTTGCCTGGAAATAGCTAATTGGCTAATCTTGGAAAGATGATTACCAAACTTCATGTACCACTAATTTAATCAACATGACAAATACCCTCTTCCATGACTCCACTTCTTGAGCTTATGCTGTTCATTTACACAAGTGTTTTAAGGATATTTAAGACAACCACCTGCTTCAAATTTGTCTTCTGATTTCTCAGATTTGCCAAATTCTAGTAAGTATAAACTAGGCTTCTTTTGACATAAGTCTGAAATCAAGCAACATTTACACTGACTAAATGGATATTTAATTATTTGTTATAATGATGAGACATACTGCAATATTCAGTATTATGATCATTATCCAGTGTAGAGAGTGATTTGTATTCATTAATATAATTGCTGCTTCACATTGCAGTATCTCTATGAGCTGGTAAAGTTAATGTACAAAGGAAACAATAAAAAACACATTTAGAAGGGGTTAGGTGAGAAATAAAAATTACTTGAGGGAAGGTAGCATGAGTTTTAAAATTTGTTTTAATTTAATTTAACTTAAAATTTAATTTGAAATTAAATTTTGTTTTAAAGCTGTTTGAGACAGCTGCTGCATTACATGTAGTAAATTAAAAGTAAATTAAAAGGACTTTTCATTTAGTAGAAATGGAGACAGTTCTTATGATGCCTATTGTCCTGGTTTCAGCTGGGAGAGAGTTAATTTTCTTCTTAGTAGCTGGTACAATGCTGTGTTTTGAATTTAGGATGAGAATTATGTTGAAAACACACTGATATTTTAGGTTTTGCTGAGAAGTGTTTACTCTAAATCTAGGACATTTCAGTTTCCTGTGCTCTGCCAGTGAACAGGGCACAAGAAGCTGGGAGGGAGCGTGGCCAGGACAGCTGAGCTGAACTAACTAAAGAATTCCATACCATAGAATGTTCAGTAAATGCACTGCTGGGGGTCATCCAGGAAGGGCCAATCATTGTGTGGGGATTTTCTTGGCATCAGTCATCTCTCTTATTCATTACTATCACTACTATCATTATTATTATTATTATCATCATCATCATCATCATCATCATCATCATCATCATTATTATCATCACCATTATCATCATCATTAATATGAATAGTATGATTAGTATGTTCTACTTTGTTTCAAAATTATTAAAGAGTTCTTACATGAGCCTTTCCTTTTTCCCTGATTCTCCTCTTCATATCACTGCAGCAGGAGGTCAGTGAGTGAGCATCTGTGTCATACTTATTTGCTTTCTGGGGTTAAACTACACCAATTATCTGCCACACTATTAATCACTATCAATTATTACATTATTATGATGAAATTAAGAAACTAGTTACATAGAAGTGGAGTAGTTTTAAAAAATAAATAAATTAGAGACTGGAACTAGCAGCATGTCTCAGTTTCCAATAGCTACCAATGCAGAATCAGCACTACAGAAGGACTGGGCCACTATGTCAAGGATGTCTTGTCTTTTCTCCAGCTTTTCTCTCATCCTTGTCCCCTCCAGTGCTGCTGCCTTCACCCCCCCCAGCCCCACCTGCTTACACTGGAGAGCAAATGACCTTGATACATTTCCATTTCCTTTTCATTTGGAGCAGAGAACAGACCTTATTAAGTTCATATGTGCATATTAAGCCTATAACCATCTGCTGCGATTATGAACAGTGTGGTGGTTGAGTTTAGCATTTGGAGAGGAGGTCTGAAGGTCAGCTGTGCTTCAGCTGTAATGTAGCATCTTAGGTTGACTTGAATAAGTGAAAAATGGCATCAGTTAATGAGCAGCTAAGTTTTAAAGAGGGTTAGTATATAGGGTATTTAAGATCAGGGACACAGCCCAGAGGACAATATGTTCATATATCAGATACAACAGTAACTGGAACATTCTCAATATTCTTGAGATACTGGACTAACTTCTTCACAGTTATTTTTTTTACTTTTCAAATTATAATACTTAAAAAAAAGAGTAGACTTATACCTTAGCATGCATTTGCTGTGTTTTGAGCAGAATCCCATTACTTAGTTGGTTTTTGGAACCTGACACTTCCTTTCCTGCATGAGGTGATGCAAAGCATGAAGTGGCAAGTACTCCTGATGGGTTGTGAGAGCAACCAGCTCTCAAAAATATGAGTGACTGTAATGTAAATTCTTGGTGTTTATGGCTCATATTAGAATTCTGGGAAATCATGTACCTAGGTAATTCTGTTTCAAGTTTCAGTGTTAGTTTTCTTTGTTTAGTTGCTTATTGCTTAGATGGTAATTTTTTTTCAAGTATCAACTCAGTGCAGTCACTGCACGTTTTTTCTACAAGCCGTAATTATGATAATGAAATACATAATTTCTGAGAGTGTTTCAGTTACTTAGATTAAAAGGATATTGATAATTAGAAAGTAATCTCCCTATGGAAATTCCTTGGTTGGCCAGGGTTTGCTTTGTTTGGTTGGAATATTTAGTGTATCCACTCAGTTTTGGTAAATTAAGGGAAAGTAAATCTATCTCCATCATGACCTGATAAACTCTTCTTTCAAAGTGCTCTGTACTCTTCCAAGCAGGTGATCAAAATCTGGGCCTGCAGCTTGGGGACTGGGGACGGGGAAAAGTATTGTAAGTCCAAACAAGAATGATTCAACCCAGTGTTTAAACTCTTTCTATTTCATGTTCTGTGAAAGAATGAAGCACATATGCATGAACAAGGGCCAGTGTATAGCAGGCCATTATCCTAAACAGTTTTGGAATATTTAAAGTACAATAGGGACACTAATACCACTGTAATAGTTTATCGGATTTGAAAATAATATTCATTGACATGATGTCAAGGAATACAGAAAGTTCTCCACAGAAAGGTGGAGAACTTGAGGAACAGCCTCACCTATAATTTATACACAGTGTTTCTTTCATGAAATGGAGTTATTAGAAATCAGCAATAACTTTGTCAAAGTGTTATTAAAAGCTGCTAAAGTTCACTGGAAAATATTTTGTTTGTAAGTACTGTTTTCTTTTTTTTTTTCTCCTGTGAAGTAAGGGAATGTCTGGGGAAGAGAGAATTGTTTGAATTTTTACTCCAGCTCTTCTGATGCCCATTGAACTTGGACTTGGCTCCTGATTTCATAAATCAAGACAATTACAGATTGTTAATAACTTCAAAATATTGTTTTTATATGAGTTTGCCACTTAGTTCTTTGATGAGCATAATTCCACAGATATTTCTTGTTTTGCTTTAATTTACTTACGTAGGGAACTGTGCAAATATGATTCAATGTGTAGTGTTTTATCAGGGATTTAGAAAACTTTAGATAGTTTGAAATGAATGGATTTATAAGACTGCACTTCTGGAAACTTGGTTCCATTCAGCCCACTGAATTGTGTTACTAAACTGTTTCATGCGCCTTGAAATTCATAAATATAAAAATACCCTAAATTTCTGATTAAGTAAAACATGCACTTGAAATAAACTTTTAATACAAGATTCAAAAATGCACCCAGAAATCCTATTCTGTGCAACTTTCAGTACTGAAACATTCTTACAGTTGTTTTATACCTTCATAATTTTATTTATATTTATAAGAAATTGCCTTTTTCTAAAATTAAAAACCAAACACAAACACATTGAAACTTTTAAATACTTGACACTTCTACACTTTTTCAGAAGTTCTTTTTCAAACCCTAATTTAAGGAGACCACAGGCATTCATATGTGTCTTTTTATGTTTACAGATTCATTTCATTTTCAGTGGGTCCTGTTCTGGTCTTTATACGCTTGACATCATCTTATTTCTGACATGAAGAGGACATAAAATAATCAGAATCTAATTTCTAAGGTTATAACTTGGAAAAAATATTGCTTAGTTTATTAATATTGAGTATTTTAATATTTCTGTAATGGGTTCCAACTGTCATAAGCTATAGCAAAAACTTCCTAATAATTAGTTTCAGCAGTTAAGATTTCAGTACTTGCTTTATTGAATATTCATTTCTGTCTCAGCTGAGGTTTTTGTTCTGTTCTCAAGGGAGCAAAGCTTTCAGACCATTACTTCATTGTTTTTATTTCTTTCAGCAAAGAGATTTAGGTCATAATGCCAAAATAATGCTCTGTGGATCATCATTAGTGTGCTTTACTAAGCTTGTCCTTCTCAATCTCTAATTAATCCCTAAAAAAAGAATCTGTCTGTGTAATGATTAAAAATGTTTAAATATTAATGTATACAAGTAACAAATCTTAGTCTGATATTCTGTGTTTAATATTAAGTAGTGGCTGATGTTATCCAGAGCTGGGAAGAGAAGAAAAAACAGGGGATAGGTCCATCTACACACAGGCGTTAGGAATTGTGGTTGATATTAATCCCCCAAAAACTGTAACAACTTTTCTGCAATACTCAGTGGCACATGGCTGACTCATGTGAGTAGCTGACAGTATGTATCATGGTTGCCCAAATTTTCTAGGAGAGTAAGCTACTGTATCAATTACAAATGAGCATTTGCACTCCAGATTAATTACTAGCTGTGTAAACCAATATGTGTGTGGACTGAGGATGGGAGACTGAATTTTTACTGTTCTGACAATTTGGTATTTATTCTGCTGGGGTAGGAGAGCTGTCTTTATATAAAAGGGAGCAAAAGGGAGTCAGGTGAAATAATGCAATGAACAATATGTTCATTCTTGGTCTATTATTTAATGGTAAATTTAACTCACTGAATTTCCTCTGAAAGATTGCAGCTATTTCAATTCCTTAAGTAACCTGGCAGTAATGATCATTGACAGAACAGTTAAAAGGTAACAAACTTGAAACTTATCCTGTAATATTTACATTTCCCTGCTTACTTTTTCATTCTGTAAGTATTAAATGAGTGACACTTTACCCTTCTCAAAATGCACATTATGGACTTCTCAAAATGTTGTGCATACTCTGAGTGGAGAAATCCATGTGTGCCTTTAGTGATGCCTGTGACAAGTGATTTCAGGGTTGACTCCTTTGTAAACAGGTTGACTCCTTCAAAGCTTGTGGTAGTTTCTTCTCTGTGATACTGATCTACATGCTTTTCTATTGCATTAATTCAATACTAATACTAATACTAATACTAATGCTAATACTAATACTAATACTTAGTATTAACAATTTTAGTAATAATGAGTACTCTTCAAAACTGTACTTTGTAGTTGACATATGGTGTTTCTTAACCACCCTGTGTTCTAATTAGCTGACTCAGGGCTTGAAAATGTAGGTATACTTTTGGTTCAGCTATAAGCAATCCCTTGGAATTCAGATTGCTGAAGTTCTTTATGCAGCATCCATTGCCATTCTGCTAGTGTTGCCTTGGAGGAAAATCTGTAAGAAACAGAGATCACATGAAGCCCACATCAGAAATATAACTTGGTGGGTTCTTCCTTTCAAAGTAACTAATAAACCCTCCCAGTAGTTAGAGACAGCAACAGATTTTAAATGGAATATTATCTAGTGCCATAATGTTATCTGCTGGTTTTAGCATATGGCTGGAAATTTTAGATGAGGAGAAGTGAACCATCTATATTTTGTGTAAAGCTATGAATAAAGCAGATCAAGGAGTAAGAAGATCCCTGTAGGTCATCCCAGACAGGATTCAGACCTTGAATGTCCACCACATTCATGAATGATGTGTGTGCTTTATTGAAGATAGGACTAGAAAAATCAATCACTGTGAGTGAAAACTGCAACTTTGCCTGATTTCAACACTCAAATACTACATATTTTCAAACTGTGAAACTTTCAACTGCTACTTTCTCCAAAGTTTCAACTTTCTAATATTTCCTTCCAGCCATGAGACCTAAAAATCCAGTTAGATTTTCAGTAAAAAATTGTGATTGTTAATGATTCATGAAAGGAGAAAGATTTCAATATTTCAAATGTAATATGTTTATAATAAACTGTGCATATCTAATATTCTGTGATCTGAATATTTTTGAGTAACAAACTTCTGACAATTGTGGTTTGTGCATTCATTTTTATAGACATTACTCTTATTTCTATCTTTTCATTTATTTCAATTAAACTATAGCAATTTGTTCAGAGATGGAAAATTAAAATAGCAATTTTGAAGTGAATTTTTCAGTAGATTCTCAGCCCTAGTTATGTTATTTATTCCTTTGAAATTTCCCACAAATTTTAGAGTTAGTTATGAAAAGTAAATAAAAGTTAAAAAAAAAAACAAAAACAAATCACCCAAACTGAAAGCTTGTAGAGGGCTGCAGTATTAAGTTCATACATACATAGGTTCGTTTGTTTGTGTATGTGGGGATGGAGTGCAGATGATTTTTTTCTCAGAAAAATGTCCTGCAAGTCTGTATATGTTTTATGCATATCAATTTCCAGTTCTGTAATTAAAGTTCATATATATGTGAAGTTTTCACTAATTTCTCAGTTCTTACAAACCAAAATGACATTGATACATCATTTTTTTAATAAAGATTTTTGTAATTCTAGTACTGCCAGCGGCAATGATCTGGGCTTTTTAATGTAGCATCTCTTTCAGATTAATGTTTCAGGTTAATGTATCCAATACTTGAACTTTCTGCAAAATTAAACTCATGTTCTAATAATAGCAAGTCTTTAGCTATTCTCTTCTAAAATGACTCGAAGAGCTATTATAAAGAGCTTTGAAGTGTCCACTGGAGACAGGATTCTGAAGTTATGGTCAAGGACAAGTAGACAATCCATAATTTTCAAAAATTCCAGTAGGTCAAATTGTATACAAATGTTTTTTTTTTTTTCCTATGGGGACAAAAACTGAACATTTTTCCCCCTATCAGAATTGAGCTAGCCATATAGCTTTCCAAGTGAGATGTTGTCTGGTGTTCTTAGGATAATCTAACTCCATTAATAAAATCATAATTACTCTCCATTCATCTTTGATTATTTAGTTTGGAAAGTATTTGGATTTTTCTTCTTTCTGTACTGTTTTCTTTTTCTGTCAGCAGTCAGTGCTGCAGACAGCTATTATAACACTTGTCTCCAGAAGCTTTCACACCATGATGTTTGCCCATGCTAGACATGTTATATTAGATACAAGACTGCTATCTCTGCCAGCAAGCCTTACTGTCTTGGAGACTGCTTCCTTGATTTATGCCGAACTGGCTTCCCTGAAAATAGCTTACTTGTGCAAGCTTCGATCCCCTCTGGAATGCTCTCAGTATAAAAAGAATGCAAAGATATGGTAAGAAGCTGTATAATGGTGATGTTGTTGCAGCAAAATTCTGATACGTTGTTGCTAAACCTATCCAGGGAAGCCAAGATCCCATGGAGGCTGGCAGCCACTGAAATGCATGGCTACAGCAAGAACTGCTAAATTGACGTACGTGTCAGTAGCTCAAAGCTATCCAACGCTCTTTCTGTGAATATCGTTCTGATTTTGTATAATACTTTGAAAAAGGAATCAAACCTCCCTAGCACAGGAACCTTGATATTTCTGGTCCCATGTGTAAGTGAAAACTTCTAGCAAAGTTAACAGAGAACAATTCTCCCTTTAGGGACATGTCCTTTTTTACGTGCTAAGACTTTAACTGGAATTTTGCCTTCTCTTTTATGGAATAAGCAAGAAAAAGCTCCAAACAACAAAAAAAAAAACCCTTACTTTTTCTAGTTTTACCATATTGTTTTCCCTATAATATTTCTACTAGCACAGTGGGAATTTAAGGTTTTTAATTAATAAGGATAAAATATTTATATTTAGAAGCCTTACTAACTTAATTTCTGTCTTTGTTCTGTATTTATTACAAATATATATGAACTGAATATTTACTTTTTATAACCTGAAGAGTGCTGTGAAATCAGACTATAATCAGTGCTAAGAGATTAAAGAATTTGTGTTGTTATTTTTTTATTGTGATCATCCATTTTGAAATGGAAAAGCTACACAGAGATGTTTTATTTGAAGTATTTTAAAGTTGGGAATGGTGCTGAAAGACAATAGTTTAATGAAGTGCACTTTCCCGCAGTGTCTGATGTATCTGCATGTTGTTATGAAACATTGGATGCATTACAATGTTTTCGTTCAGCCAAATGAAAGTGCAGTCAAACGTTGAACTTGAGAAAGTAGATGTCAATCTTTGACACCATGCTGCCATCATGATGTTTTAGATAATAGCAATAGTTGTATTTGGAGTTGGATTTAGCTGTGTTCTAGAGCAAATGCAGTGTCATAAAATCATAAAATGACAGTAACCAGACTCTTCATGTGAGTTTTTCTGTTTCTTTCTGCAAATTGAACATAAATAGCAGATATGTATTTTTGTTTATGCAGCATTTGAAATGAAATGAAATAGGGTTTAATGTGGAATGTGACTCTTCATTTCTAAATATAATAGATTTCAAACTATTAAGATTTTAAAAGCAGCCTAGAAAAGAATACACTTACAATGCATGAAGGGATGCAAAGATAGAAACTTCAGGGTTTTTGCATAATACGCATAGTATTCTGATGCTGACAGCATAAAAACTTGGTGGTATGGAGTTTTACACCTCTTAGGGAGAATTTTTTTCAAAAAAATTACTGTAGAAAAAATAATTATATTTCATGCTGTTTATACTTTTACAGAGTAAAAATAACACAAATGGCAATGGCTAACTGTACGTTCAAAAGCTACTCTGCTTCATAGCTGAAAAGTTCATCTGTAATCTGTCTTAACTAGCTCAAAATATAAGCATTGCAGAATAGCAAAACTAATCTTTAGTTCCAAAATAGGAAATTTATCAGCTTTATCTAGACAACTGGAAACAAGCTTTTGTTGGATTTTACATAGTATGCAATATATATTTATACTAAAAATATTTCACTTTAAAAATCTGGATTCAAATTTGTTAGATAGTTTTGCTACTGTGCACTCTTGGTGTAATGTTTAGGTGGGTATCCCCCCTTGAATGTTATTAAATTGTCCTTTATTTCACTTCTTAAAGGCAAATTCTACCTTTAAACATGTACTGGACTCCAGCTGCTGAAGCATATCTGTGGTTATAATTTCTGCCTTCAGTATTTGTCAGTAGAACCACATATTTAAAACCTGAGATCAATTCTGCTTTCAGTTGCAATCATATGGCTAAGTTTAGTCCATGGGAGGACTTTAGGAATACAGATGCTTTTTAAAAGTTTGTTTCTTAAAATACCTTCTGTTGTTCTTTTCATTATCTTGCTTTGTTGGAAGATACATTAGATGTGACCTGTAGATTTAAATAAAGAATAAAACCTGATGGCATTTAGAAAAAGATTTCTACAGAAACTTTGAAAGTGTGTCTTAAAATCTGCCACCAAAGTAGTCAAATTACTTTTCCAAAACAACATATATCTTATGTCAGTTATTTAAATTGAAAAAAAAATTAATTTATGGTTCTTTTATCTGACTTCTGTTCTATAAAACCATCCCTGTGTATGTAATGTATGATTTCAAGACCCAGTACAGGATAGCACAAGGTCTCCAGAACATTTCCATCCACTTCAGAGTATGGTTTTCTTCCACTGAACTTCCTGCTATCAGAAACAATAGGACAGGACTAGTTGCATTCCAAAGGAGACAAAATATGCCTTCTGTATTTCCCCCACAAAAGTGTCCAGTGGGAACTTAGAAGGAATTACACTTCCAAGATTGCTCCTATAAGTTTTTGTATGTTGCTCTTAGAGCAATGTAATCACAGGTTTCATGTACCCAAACCTCTTGGGTGTTGAAACACCCAAGATCAATTTTCTCTCAATGAAAGGCTGAGCACCTTACCACCTGAGTTTTACATATTTATGTAAAACACAGTTAAATGCCTAGAAAGGCTCGTTAGAAAATAACCATGGAAATGGAGACAGATGGTTTTATCACAATGATTTTTTGCTATTATTGTGGTGACACAGGATCTGGAAAGAGATCCTGTGGTTTTAACATGAAATTTAGCCTGAATCCACAGCACGTTAGAACCAACAACTGCTGGGCTGGAATTGTGGAAAAGGAAAAAAAGAAACATTTGTCTTGTTCAGCTTTAATGAATCTCAAAGTTCCATTTGTTATTTGAATAAAGGTTATGGCTATGTTTGAAATAATAGTGTATAAAATGAAGTTCACACTTAGGAACAATATTTAAGAAGAAACATTTACTTCCATTTATGCCCTCCTGGTTTGCTTTATACAAAGATGTATCTAGAGTGCAATAAACCATAGCAATTTGATGATTTCCAGGATTAAGAGACACCACAGGCAACAGAACAATTAAGGGAGGGTATCTTGCCAGCAGGGCCAGAATGGATGCAGAGGCGTAGGTCAAGCCTAACAGCGCTGTTGAAATCACAAAGGTAGATCCAGAACTGAAACTCATGCATTTTCACATTCTAGATTATTTCTTTATTTAACTTGCTTCTGCTAAAATAGTTTGATCATTTAAAAAAAGCTTAATTTTTACATATTTTTGTGTATACACATTTTGTAAAGTATAATTATGATATCTTTAAACTTTTTTCAGGATCCTGTTTGTCCAGATTTATATTACAAGTAATGTTTCTTAATGCATCTGACTTTTGTAAATAAATAAGTAAAAGTAGGGAAAAATATTTATTGATTAAAAATATGTTGTGATGCAGCTGTCAGGTATGAAATCTACTATCACTTAACTGAAATGAAACTAATTTTAATAGCAAATGTGGAGAATAAATTGAGATAAAGACTGATTAAATCTTCATACTTGCAGAATGTGAAGACATGTAGATATTGCATAGTAGAAACATCAGTTGTTTGAGATATGGAAAGCTTGATAATGAGGAAACCACTGCCAGGAAAGGGGAAATATGAACGCAGTTAGTGAGCATCAGTGCCCTACCTCCATTTGTTCAAGGCCAGCCTTGCAAGATATGCTCCTGGGAAGAGTCCTATTCTCACCAATTTCAGTGAAACAGCCCACGGGTGCACCACTCAGATCTTAGGAAGGAATTCTTTGATCAAGAAGTTGCAGAGGTTTTTATAAGATCAAAGTGGAAAAGCTTTAACCCATCTGTGTGATGTGCATTTTGAATAAAAATGCCCTAATTCCTCTTTTGATAACAAAAAGAGAAGGCAGGATGAAGTGAGCAGATGAATAAAATAGAAAATAGAGAGCTTCACATTTCTTGAAAGAATATTATTTTTTATAGTGACTGTTTGACTTCAAATAAGAATGATAAATTATTCCACAGAAGAATTACATAAAGTGAAATTGTGGTGAGAATAAAGGCTTAGCTTTTATGGCTGCACAAATTTCAAAAACTGTCCCATGAGGAGAACTAGTAGGATATAATCACAAACTTTAACCGTGATCCATTTAAAACTTCTTCTGTGCATCAGCCTTAACTTAATCATTTATTAATTCTACTTATTGCTGTATTTTTTAAGCAGCAAGCAAAATGCAGATGCTTGGGAAATGCAAGAAAAGTGTATAAGTGAGGTTAAATTCATAATGTTCCTTGAAGATATGTATGGCAATATGGAACTCATAATTATTCCAAATTAAAAAATATTAGTTTATAACTCTAAAGCTGGTTTATTTATTGCAATGTCTTGCTAAAGGGAAATTTCAGCAACCTGCTGAAAAATACATTTTTTAAAATTGATTGAAGGAAAATTATGTGAATTCAAAGTTCCTTCTTTCTATGACTAATAACAATTTAGTTAAAACTATGAATTTTCTGAATTGCAATGTGTTTGTTTCATAAACAAAACTAATAATTTGGTTTATTTTGAACTCTATGCATCTTCATAGCCTGTTTTCAGGACTGGGGTGTCTTAACATCTTAGATGCAATTCAGATAAAACAATGTAAATCTACAGTCAAAAGCCATGTAACCCATAGTTACAGTGCAAGGAAGCTGCTGTCAAAACTCCTGAGGTCTTTAGTTTGAACACAATGTATTTGCAGGAATTCTTGACCAAAAAGAAAATACAAAAAACTCTTTTCAACTTACCAGCTAATATGCATATGTAAATGTTCCAGGCTGAACAGTTTCTCAAGGATGGGATTCTTTTTAAATAAAAGTAGCTCATTCTGGGAACAAATGGAAGGAGCTAAGATTTGGTTCAAGTAAAGACTTTATTCAGAGTGGAGTACTACTGCCACATGGATACTGATTGAAAAGTAGATGCAACTCATAAAATCCCTGGTCTGTTTTTTAAATGGAGCGGCCCTAGTGTTGCAATCAGTGTTTGCTCAGCCAGGAATGCTAATTTGGCACTGAATTTCGTTAATCTGTTTGGATGAATGTGGACAAAATTATTATTTGCCAAATACTGTCCTTTACAGAGGCACAAAATTAAGCAAGCAACATCTGATGTGATGAAGAGCCCATCCACAGGCAGGCTGGTCTATAACCCTGCCTTGCAATTCTCCATTTCCTTCCACCACAGCAGCAAATAAGTTTCAAAACAAAGCAAAAGAAATGTGTAAGGAAGTGGGGTCTGCTCACGCTGATATGTGAGATATACTATATTTAGTGGAGTTATATTATATTTTGTGTGGAAATATTTTCTGGAAAATAGTACTAATGTTTTTGCATTGCTGCCATCTTTTCAACTCATAGTAAGGAATTCAACATTGGCAGCTTGGAATTAGACCAGATCCCTACAAGTAAGGACTTGGTCACTCCATAAACACTTTAAAACCAGGTAGAACCCTTGATAATTGTTGCAGGGTGTCATAAAATTTTGCCTGTAGCTTCAGATGATGACAGAAAACTTTATCATTGATAATTAATCACTTATTATTTATCAATATTATTTAGCATTATATCTGATATTAACATAATATGTTAAATTATAATATTTGAAGCTTTGGAATTTTCATATCAGAGTAACACTTCCTTCACTACAGAATTCTGCTTCCACCAGTTTTCGTAAGTGATCAGCACTTCCAGATGGTCCTTGACTTGTGCTGCAAAAAGGCAAGGATGTTGGCAGAATCTGACTGATATATTCTGTGATATATTTTTGCATATGTGCATGTATAAAAACTGAGCAAAATTAGAGGCCAACAATAATGTGAAGTTTGTGACAATAAGACATGAGATCACTTGGTTTGTTCAGCTAAGATAAGAGATTGGAGGGGAGACCTCATTGTGGTCTTCAACACAAGGGTGTTGCATCCTGGGTTTGGGTTCAGATTTGGTGTTCTGGTCTTTGTTAGCTTACCGGTTCCATGTATCCTCGTGCATCTCCCATGTTCCCCCCCAACGGAAGTTAGCCCCAGGCTGCTGGCCATTGGGTTTTCTCCCCTGCCACTCCTGTGCCCACTCCCCGGCCCGGTCCCAGGAATTCCGTGCTTGTCACCTCATTCTCGCGGTCCCACTCGCCCCGAAGCCCCATGCCCGCCCCCGTCGTGTCCTCATTGGTCCTTGTGGCACACGTCACCGCCATGGCATCTGTGTTCACTGGGCGGAGAGCTCCCGTCCTCCCCTGTCCCACCCCTATATCCCTCCACGGCACCCCAGCCTCGGGGCCAGATTCGTCCAAGCGAGGCTGGAAGCAGGCTGCATCTTCTCCATCGCGGCTCCCGCGACCAATAAATCATCCAGCCACCACATGGACGGATTTGGATGAATTCCTGCCTCTTCATTTATTCCCTCACGCCGATGGCAACGCGCGGCCAGCCCACCCGGGGCGCAGCTGCAGAAGCGCCCAGAAATAGCAGCCAGCACCGACCCTGACAAGAAGCCAAGGCGCCAAGCCGGGTGCTCAGGAGATGACCGGGGCCAGGAAAAGTAATGCACAGCCTCACAAGGGGAGGTGGAGGAGAAAGTACTGATCTCTTCACTCTCTTGATCAGTGACAGGGCTCAAGGAACTGGCATGAAGCTGAGTCAGGGGAGGTATAAGTTGGATATTAGGAGAAAGCTTTTCAGCCAGAGGGTGGATGAGCCCTGGAACAGGCTCTCCAGGGAAGTGTTCACAGCACCAAACCTGACAGAGTTCAAGTGTTTAGACAACACTCTACAACACCATGGTGTGATTCTTGGGGTTTCCTGTGCAGAGCCAGGATTTGGACTTGGTGATCCTGATGGGTCCCCTCCAGCTCAGCATATTCTATAATTCTGTGATCCTCTGTCTGAAAATAAACTTTCACATTCAAAGACAAAGTTAAAACAGATCCCAAACAGAATGTATTGAGGAATATTGATTCCTCACTTGCTATATTTTTTCCAGATAAGAGCAACACTTACTTGTTTTTTGAAGTTTTTATTCCTTGTTGTGAAATGTGGGTATTGAACTCACTAGGGAAAAAAAAAAGGAAGGGTCTCCAAATGTACCTTAGGTCAACAGAATATGTGGGTTTGCACCTTCTTATCTTAAAAGTCACCAGTCTAACTTCCCTCAGTAGTCTCTGGATATGTAGTTTTTATGAAAAACGTCATGTTTTTCATGTGTTTTAAACATGTATGAAATCCAAGAACTCTAGAAATCATGATCTATAAGAGGCAGTATATGTTCATGGACAGCAATGCAATAAAGATTATAAAAGAGCCATGTAATTTGATTACATTGCAGTTTACATGTATACTGAGGCCAAGGAAGAAACTGTGAAGATGATACCTGACGCTGTTGAGCAGGACAGGAACAAAGAACTCCAGATCAGAAGGCTAAGAAAATGAACTCAGATTTATTTCAAATGTACCGCTCTATATATAGAGAGCATCGAGAAGAGTAATTTCATTGGTCTTAGAGTAGAAACATCCCACACCATTGGTGGGCAGTGAATTATGCACAGAGGCAGAACATATCTATAAACAATATGAATAACAAGATAGATTAGAGAATTATTTACATTCTTTCCCAACTGCTTCCCAGGCTGTCGCTTGGTTAGAAAACCTTTCTCTTTCTCTCTGACTGAGCTGAGAGTACCCACAGATACCTGCTTAAAAGGACCCAGGAGATTAGGCAAAACTTTGACAGGAGAAACCAGAATTGTGCAGTCCAGTGAAGAATTAAACTACTGGGAGTAATAATATGGGCTGATGCACTCAATATAGCAGTAATGCCCTCTGAGAAGGGTAGGAAATAATTCAGTTCCTCTAGGCTGCACAGAAGCTAAATACAGTATGACAAGAAATAGTAGCAGTACTCATTATGTCTGATTGCTAATTACCCCTTTGAATGATTCAGTTATGCCTGCTACTAGATAATTAGTTTAGTAATTTATGGCTGCAGCACAAACTAGTATTTTAATTTTCACTGAACAGTTTTCACAACACCTACAGTTGAGATTATATCTCTCTTTTTACTCAATTTCAAATTGCTTTTTTTGATAACTGATGGAGGGAAAAAAAAAAAAAAAAGTAACAATTTTTTCCATTTCCCAGTATAGCTTTGATGGTAAATTGCTTATTTTTATGTAATTGTATTCAAATGTAAATTATATAAATGTAGAAAACAGCTCTACCTGAGCTTTTAACATGGTGTCTTTATAGATTTGGGAATTATTCCTTGAAACACTTGCCTGGGAACATTTGCTCTAGTAAAGTTATTCATTGTCTCTATTCAGAATAAAGTAAAAGTACTCCTATGTATGATTCTTGTTAGGATTAGACCCTTGGGATGAAATAAATATTTTTTTTTTTTTTTTTTTTTTTTTTTTTTTTTTTTTTTTTGTAATTACACAGATATTTCTGCACTCTCAGATTATTGTGCTTACAGGCATCGATTCTTCTACACAAGGAAGGTGCAAGCTGCAACTGGTGGCATTTAGAGTGCTGCTTGTATTTTATTGATTAGTGGGATTTTAAGGAATCATCAGTTTTCATGAATATTTATATTTCTCAAAAAATCAACTACTACTTAGTTCACTCAAGCATGAAAGCTAATTCTAAAAGGTATTCAGATATATATGTTTGGTAATTTGTGAGCTGTGTTGTTTTTCTAATAAAGCTGCCACATAGTAATTTAGACTGCTAATGGAAGATGAATATCTGGGTACTACTGAGGATCAAAGTCATATTTTAATTATTTCTAAAATGCTTTTAATCTCAAACTCAGTTTTCTGGTTTAAGGAAAATTCTTTTATTTCATCATTAAGTGATTTTGGGTGTGATTCATGTGACTGTTTCCTCCCTTATGAACAGACTATCTATGTTTGATTCACACCATCACTTTCAATTTTTTAAAATATATTTTTATATTCTTTTTGCCTCTGGAGTTTGGGGAGCATACTCTGGCAGTGCTGAGGATGACCTAAAATGAGGCTGCCTGTGCAAACCACTTCACAAAGTAACAGTCAGTTTGCACAAGAGACTTTTGATCTAAATGCACTAGATAAGTATGGCATTTGTTTTCATATGTAAAAGGAGCACCAACTGGGTCACAGTAACCTGTGTCTGGCTTTGTGCTGCGCAGCAGCAGCAAAGGTTGTGTGTGCAGCAGGGAATGTAGACTAAAAGGAGGGAGAGAGTAAACAGCCAACCAGGAGAGCAAAAAAAGTCTACCCAAACTACATAATAATTTTCATGGCTGAAATCTCTTCTTTTTTTTTTCAGAGATCTCAGCAATTTTTGATTGCTGTTGCTCCCTCTCTTATTGCAGTCACCTTAGTTTTAAGTAAACTGATGCTGCTTCACTTTTCTCTTCTATATCCCTCTTTTCACAGTGACAATTTTTCTGTCTCTTCCAGGAGAACTGGATTGAACCAAGCAAATTTGCTTCTAAATTTACTATTAATCTCTGAGGTAGCTAAGGAATGGGTAGATAGAGAAATGAAAGATGACTGTGTAGGGTACACCTCTTCTCTTCTCAAACAGCACAACAATTTGTGTGCTTCTTCTGCCCTCAGAAGAAATCAGCAGAGGTTTTCTTGTCTCCAGTGGTGCTATTTTTCAATGCCATTTTGTCATCCTTCAGAGGCAGATGTGAGTGCCATCTCTTTTCTTTAGAGGAATAGCTTTCTGTACAGAGCACTCCACTTCAGAGTTTGGGAAAGATATCCTTGAACTTGACTTGCAAGTTCCTACTTCTCAAAGACAGCATTTCTTTTTGAGGGTTTTTCCCCCACAGCACCTTAGAAGTCTCAAGCACAGACACAAAAAATCAGGAATCCTTAGTCTGTGGCAGCTGCCCTACTGTGCTGCACCTTATGTCCATCTGTACCTCATCACTGGGTGCAGCCTGCAGGCAGCACAAAGCAGGGATGGTGTGAACCAAGGAGGAAAGGAAGGTAATGAAGGAGCTAAACTAGAGGAATGAGAGCTGTGCAGTGTCCCTCACCTTCAAGGTATTGACTTGGCAAACTAATTTTAATATAGCTCTAAGCAACAATTCTTCAAACATGAGATAAAGCTGGCAAAAACATCTGCCTGCGCAGGATTTGTTGATGAATTTTTCATTTTTTCATGAACACAATGTAATCTTTGATATTTTGGGATTCTTGTTCCCTTTCAGTTTGGGCTTCTCACTCCTGCTTTACCATATCCCATGTGTTCCATGAAGCTGTGCTGGTTTGTGTCTGGTTTTATCTTATTGCTAACTGCTGAATCATGGGCAAAAATCAATGTTATAAAGAAATGAATCTTATCTCAAGCTTTTTATTGTCTGGATTTTTATCTGTTATGTGAATCCTTTTCTTTATAACAGGAAAGTTCACTTGCTGTATCACATTTTGGTCTCCTGAGGCTCAGTAGTTTGTGGGAGGTAAATAGCTTGGAAGCAGAAAGTAGAGAAGCAGCTGAAAACTGGTGCTGAGAAATTGGGCAGTAGATGTTTGTTGATTTCATATAAGAAACCAAATAATTTGAATGGAGAACTGGCAGTAACCAACACAAATTAAAAACTCTGTAGGAATGTTATGCACCGTTCAGCCTCCACATTCATATTTATCTACCTAAGAGGACCACTAGCAGGCTATGATTTTATCAGCATAAGACCAGTTTTATTGAAAATCTCTGCATTTGTTGGTTGTTCCATATTGAATTTAACATTTCAGAGTTCACATTCTAAAGAGAGAAGAGGTCCATACTAAACATTAGATTATCATTATTAGATTAGATTATGACAAGTCTCTTTGCCGAAGTAATTATGTGGGTTTTTTTGTTCAGGGAGAGCAACTGAGACACTTGGAATATCAAAGGAAGTATAAAACTGTGTTCAAAATCATTGCATTACCATTCCTAGCACATTAGCACTGTTACTGACAAATCAGTTGGGACTAGCAGGCAAATATTTAGATTATCAAAATGAGTTTTTCCTTATGAGCAGCAATGCATATTGTTTGCAGGTGCTGTATTACTGAAAAAATATTTGGCAATATGGGTTCATCAAACTTGTTTTATTCCTGTTATTTTGTTTTCACTGCAATTCGATGGCATTATATCCATGGCTTGTACTTGCAGCAAGCTTTCTGTCCTCTTTCTGATGTTTACCAGCACTGGATCAATGTTCTAAAGGGCAAGTCTGACAACATTTCTCTGAACATCAAGCTCCTGTTTATTAATGAAACTACTCCTATTATAGACAATGGTCGAACTTCTGCAATATGAATTCTCTGACCTATTTGATAAAGGTTTTCCTGCAGACTGAATGTAGTTACTTTTCTCCATTACCAGTTACACAAATAGGGGGTTGCTCCCTGCAAGGCAAGCTGTCTCAGCATTAGCCTGACCTTTCCAACTAGAGAAATGCATTAAAAGCATGTTTAGAGAAATGTTTAGAGAAATGCTTTAAGTTTTTTCTACCAGGCAGAGATTTCCACCTCCACAGTCAAAATAGCCTATCCTTCTGTTCTTTCTCTTATCTGTCTGCTAGAAATGACTGTTGCATGAGAATAAATGTATACATCCTTATTCCAATCAGAACTTTCCTTGCTGTGTACCATGTTACCAGATAAAAGCACACAAATAAGTGGTTGCAAGACTATATCCACTGCTTAGTTTCTGCAATATGGAGGGAGAGGATGAAGTATTTAGGGTCAGTTCTGTGTTCTGAGGGTGTCGTGGGCAAAAGCAGCCTCCAAGCCATAATATGGATTAGATTGAACATACAGAAGGCATTTTTTTACTCTTGTGTGTGGTGAGAGACTGGAACAGGATGCCCAGAGAAGTTGTGAATGCCACACCACTGGAATTGTTCAAGACCAGGTTGGATGGGATTGAGAAACCTGATATAGTGGTTAATGACCCTGTGTGTGGCAGGGATGGTTGGACTAGGTGTTCTTTCAAGGTCCCTTCCAATCTAAAGCATGGTGTGATTCTATATGGGTACTCCTTCCCAGTATCGTAGTACCTTTGAGGAGCAATGAAATTTAGAGCAGCCATAAAAGTAAAGACAAGGTGGTGCAGAGCAAATCAAAAGTAGTAAAATGTCAAAACCTTAAAAGAATCTTCCATATTCCTGACTCATACTTCAGAACATTGTTGACTCATTGCTGCAAAAAACATAATACAAATGTTGTATTCCACTAAAGAAAAGCAGAGAAAATAGTGAACCTTGATTGCTAGGACCACAGTCTTAATTTTTGGTCATGTCTATGCACTTAGTAACTTTGCTATGATGATAAAGTGTTTGCTGGTATATCAGCTAAAAAACATTATTGGTATTTAATATTTGAAGAATAATCCCTGCAATGACTCATGAACTTGGATACTTCCTTCACTGTAATGGTGGCTATATAGCCAGATGGTTAAGCTTCATTTCAGGAGTGCTGTAGTGTAATTATTTAAAAGCTCTAATCTGGATTTTAGGCTGTTAGTGTTAGTTAGATTATTAGTCCCCCTGGTCCTCTAGCTGATTTAATAGCTCTGCTCCTGATCTGCTGGAGGTGAATGACTTAGCTACACAGGCAGGGGCAATTCTGGACATGCACCAAAGGCAAAACTTCACAGCCAGCCACCACACTTTGAGTCATAAAGTGATTTAGGAGATGATGAGTCACCATACCAACACACAGAAAGCCAGAGTTAAACACCAGAGAAATGGATAACTAAATATCAGCTTCAGTTCTGTCATTATGAAGAATAAACTGTAATAATTAGATTAGAAGTCCCTGTAACTGGGCTAATAAAAAGTCCTTGATTTACCTGTACTTTTATGCTCGCAAGAAATAATTATTACTCTGCAAGGTATTTCTGCAGCCTACAAGTTACATGACTGTATGGTTTCGTATGTTGCTCTTGAGGCTTATCTATTATCTGGATACGTTTGACTGTTTTTTCACTGTTATACTTGCCTTGCACACACCCCTCAGTGTGTGCTTGCCTCATGGTGCCAGATTTGTGTGAATTCTGCATCACAGCAAGGCTGGTATAGAAATAAGCACCACCAGCTCTGTCTCTCCAGCTAAGCACTCCCTTTCCTATGTGCTCCCAGTGCCTTCTGATGGGCTACCATAGAGGCCCTGCAGCACCAAAATTGGTTGTGTGGTAATTTGTCTGCTTAGTCTAGAGAAGTTATAAGTAAAAAAAGCTTTCTCAAGACTATTTCTCTGCTAATATGAGCAATAGCCTTTTAAGCCAAAGAGAGAATGTTTTTAGAATGCAGGATGGGATTTTTCTACTGCAGCTTTGTATCAAAACTCATATATCTGTTTTAGATCCTATTTTCTAAGTCATTTGACTCTGGACCAGATCCAAAAGGTGGTCTTCAATTTGTTACTGCTTTTAAAGAAAAATACAAATTAGAGTGGGGTGGGGAAAGTACTCTGAGGCTGACAGGCTTTAAAATCTGTTGCTATTTCTTTTGCCATGGTCATAATAGAGGGCTCTATAGTAACAGGTAGAAAAACAGGTGGTTCTGAGCTCTGAATTCCAAATTGTTTCATTTTTTGGCAGTGGCCCGATCAGCTAAATATTGCTGGGGTTTAAAAAAGTACCCTAATAAATCAGCTGACATACAGAATACCTAGATTGAAAATGGTTTTGGTTATTGTTTTGGGAAAACTCTTTGTATTTATATTCTACTGTCTTTTAGCTGTAGGAAAAAAAAGCTCTAATTTTATGGCTGTTGTTTGCAATGAACATTTGGGGCTGAGAATTTTTTTTTTTTTTCACAATCAAAAATTCCAGTGAATTTCAATTTCTGTGTGTTTAGTTTAGATGTAAACACTGTAGTGAGAAGTAAACACAGCCACTAAAGCATTTAAGTCATTCTGGCTGGCCATATAGCTGCTGGAGCAAGAGGGAAAGACAAGATTGCAATCCAAGGGGAGTGTGTGACCTTCTGTCCTGCGTGACTGGACCTTGGAGAGCCTCTGGGGACCATTGCCATGTGTTTTGCAGTTGAGTTGCTGTTACTTTGTGGATAATAAACAAGCCCTGAGGAGGGTGCTCTCAAAGGATTGCAGCTTGGAGCCTTGTGCTGCTTCACTCTCTGTGCTGAGTGCCCACCGGCATCGAGGCTGCTCCTGTAGCTCTACTCTGCACATGGAGAATTTCTCATCCCTGTGGCTAATCAGGAATTGGGAAAACCAATTAGGTTGAAGGATCAGGGCCTGATGATGCCAGAGATAAAAGACAGATGTAAGAAAAAATGTCAGTCTTCTGTGTAACCTGCAAAACAGGGAGGCTTCAGCCTCAGAGGTCTATCTAAAGTGCCCACATATATCTCTTCAAAAATTAAATTAATATGTATGTTCTCTTTGTGGATCTAAACTTCTCTCTTCATGATCTCAAAAGACAGTTTGCATTTGCAGTATCTTTGTTCCACAGTATGCTGAAAAGAGTTGGGAAGAGCTGACAATATGGAAAACTTCTGAGGTCAGGACTAGTGAGGCATTTCTGAATTCACCAGTGTGTAATGGTATAGTATAGTAATGGTATCTAGCCTTTCATGCTGTCTCAGATCGTGGGAATCAGACAGGTCTGGTTTTGTGAGTGTTTCAGGGTCTCTTTAAATGAATGAAAAGAAATGGGGGAAATTAACTGATGTTATTGTTACATGCATAACAGAATACACTTTCTGCATATCATATAATTTCTGAGTGGTAACACAGATGGTTTATCACTGTTTCAAAGATTATTTTTCTCAGCACAACTCTTAAGGACATTTGTATTATAGTGTCAATTACTCTTAAAATGTAAAATAGATTGATGATTCTCTTATATGATGAATATTTCAAACTTGCTTTAGTTCAACCTGCACTATTCCTCATTATACATTTACTTGTAGTACTATCTCTACAATATTAATTTAATTTGGATCAGTGGATAGAAGTTATTTATGATTTCAAATAAAATCTCTCAGTAAGTCAGTCTGTCAGCAGACCATTCTTTTAGAAAAAGAAAAGGTATCATCAAAAATAATCTATATTTATATTTATTGCATCTCTATTGTACACAGTTTATAGCCAGTGATATTCATGTAGGTCTGTGTGTGTGTGTGAGAGAGAGAGAGAGAGATACCACTGTGCAGTGACATTTTGTTTAATGCATTATAAAAAGGAAGAAATCGTTTGTAATTTAACTAAACTGGAATTATTTTAAATTACTAAGAATTAGGGTGAATTCATCTGGAAGCACATTTTAGTCTGACATTTGATGTTGGGAATTAGAACTGTTTGTTCCCTCTTCATCTACATCAGTGATGGAAGCAAAAGGAGAGAGCTGGAAAGAAACAGAAAGTAATTAAAAAAAAAAAAAAAGAAAAAGTGAAGAGGAGACACTATTTGTTTTATTTCATTGCAAAGGTTCTGTAAGAAAACACTAATATACAGAAACTTAAATCAGATGTTAAAGATTATCTAGTCTGGTTGCCAGTCACATGGAGAAAACCTAGACAAAAGCTAGGGAGATTACACTGCATTTAAAAATCCTCTGTCCTCTAAATCCCAAGGCCAGGGTGTGCTTTTAGCTGCAGTAATGTGAGTCCTTCTGTCAAGGACTGGGAGCATTTGGGGTACAGTTTTCATGGCATTGCTGTGGATATGTCTGTGCTGGGTGGAATCCTATGCCCTGGATGCTCACCTTAACAGTGTCAATTGCTGCAGCTCTAAATGTGGTGGTTCGCAGAAGTGAGGTCTGTACCACCTTAGCTTTAATTTTATCTTTTTACAATAATCACAGTCCCCATTCTGTCATTTTGGGGGGATTTAATGACCCTATGTGGAACCACTTAAAGTGTACATTATGCATTAAATGGTTTTACCTCTGTGATTTACTGATCCATACAGAAGAAGCCAACCTACTGAACTATGGATACCAGCCATGCCTTCACTTGAACTTGAACTTGAACGAAAATAAGCAGGTCAAAGCTGGGAATTTTCTGTTGCCAACTTCCAGTCTAGTGGATTTCCATTGTGAAATATGTTAGGAGATTGTTGTTAGAGACTTTCTGTTTAATCATCAGCAAATTAATTTAATGTCTGAAAACTCCTTTGAATGGAGATTTTATTTTTTTTAATCTTATCTGATTGATGGTCAGTATTTCTCCCATCCAATTTCCATTGGCATAAGGTTCTGAAACAGGACTGAGGATTGCCCTGGGACCATAATTAGATTTTAAATTGTAATATCTTTCTAATATCTTCAGGCAAAGAGTTTGAATGGTTACTTCTTTCCACTAGCATCCAATTAATGATGCAAAGTACAATGGTGGAATCTGTCTGGGAAAATTTTTGCATGCTTTATTCTTTCCTTCACGCAAAAAAAGAAATTGCTGTCCTCTTCAAAGATGATATGCAGAAAATGGATTCACTTATCAAATGTCTCTGTGCAAGAATGCAGAATATTGCCTGTGTAGGTGCATTTAATTTTATGCATATTTTATATCTGAAGCTCTCAAAAAAGCAGAGTTCAGTTTCTACAAATATATTTCCAGAGCAAAGACATAAATGCAGCTTTCTTTTTGGAAAAATCCGCACACTTTTTTTAATCTCAAAATATTGATACAAACATATTTGAAAAATATAGACACAATATTATTTGTAGCAAGGGTCTATTTCGGACATTGATTACTGCACTTCAACTGCCTTTTTCTAATCCAACACCAATGGGATGTTTACAATGTAAACTTAAGCCTGTTTGGGATCTAACTGATGGCTTTAAGATAAACACAATACAAAAATAGATACATGGAATAAAATGTCAATTGATCATTTCTAGAAGAGTTATAGCTGGTATTTGAGAGTTCTTAACCTACATTGCCTCTTCCCACAAGAGATCTTTAAGTCATAGCTCCTCTAACTCTGTGATTTAGTCTTAATGCAGAACTCCAGGCAGAATTTACCCTTCTTATTTCTTTTGGATACAAATCTTTGGACAATAAATCCAAAGTATTTCAGACTTTATAAGAGTCAACTTAACACTTTCAGTTTATACATCCAAAATGGCAAGATTTTCTAATTTTCTAATACACCTTCTGATGAATTGCTTTATACTTCAGAGATACAGATCTGTAATATTTTCTCCATTTCCTACACTGGAAAAAAATTTATTCTGCTGACTGCATGCGTAAGCATTGTTCTGAATGAATTAAAGAAAAATTATGTGCAGTGCACTCAACTCTGTACCCTTAATTGGAAAATGAACATGGATTGTCTTTGGTCTAAATAGAATATTAAAAACTCTGTTTGAAAATAAAGCTTTTAAAACTAATTTTTAAAATTTTTATTTTCAAATTAAGTTCACAGTTTATTCATACAATTATACATCTCTACTTTGAGTCTATCTTTTCTGTTCTGGGCCAAACAAACCCAAGTATCTTAGAATGGAAATTTAAATAGACCACATTTATAAATTACATGTACCAAAGACATATTTCCATGCTACAATTTATATTTCCTAAGTTTAAAAATAATAATGTGTTCTTAGCTGCTGGGCAGTGTGGTCTTTTTTCATGGAATTTGAGAATAATTAAACAATTTGATCAAAACAGTAAAGCTAACATATCTATATCTGAAATTGTACCAGTCTATAGAAAATATGTTTTATACAGAAGAGAAACTAGCATTCAAGGTATCTGGCAAACACCAGTTGTGAAATCTTTGATGGTTATGGCATTTTAGTGTGTATATACATATGTATAACCAAATGTATATGCGTCATATAGATGTATTATATACATTACACATGTATATATAAAACTTCATTGGTAATAGATTTCAGTTGAAGTAATTCAGGAAAGCTTTTTTACTTTGGAAAACATCTTTGCAAGAGGCGAATATTTTTGCATGGCAGCTCCAAAAACCTCAAAATCCATGCTCTATGATTAAATACAAATCAGATCTTTCTCATATTTTTATGGAAATAGGAGATAATGTCTGTGTCTACCCACCTGGTCTGGTTACCCAGGTGAAGATCCACTGTACAGCTGTTCTCAAGGGACAATAAGATGTTAATAGGCAAAATACTTCTCCTTTGCAACAAGTTCACAGTTGTCTCCTCTCAGCAGCTTCTCTGTGATTTCTCTAAGCAAATCAACTGAACTAACTGGAACACCATCACTATTATTCTTATGCTCAAAGAAAGGCATTTTTCCTCAGAGTTTTCCTGTCTGCTGGGAAAATCTGTTATCTTCTATTGATTTTTTTATTCTTATCCAGGCATTTTTTTTGAGTGTGTACATCAACATCTGGCCATTTTGGAAGACATTTCTATGTCCAGTCTAGTGACAAGGGTAATACCCCTCTGACATATGTCCCCTGACAGGACTGCCTAGGGTACTGAGGAATGTTTCATGGCTCACCGATGCTCCCTAGATCTTCTGCCAAATGTGCAGAAATCAATGGGAGCCTAGTCCAGAGTCAGAACTGCTGTGGCCATGTAATAAATTAGTAGAGAAAACATTAATTAAAAAAAGCGGTTTCATCCCTGTTTATGAAAGAGTAGATAAGCTTCCTATTTTTTCATGTGCTTGTACTGTGATATTTGAAGTGTGTTGGTATTTCTGGAGTATCCCATATGATTCTTTCAAAGAATAATGCTAAATAGAAGAATGCATAGTAAAGCCTGCTGAAGATGAACAATGCATCTCAGACACCTCAGAGCCTCTAGAGGGATCAGAATTGCTGAGATACCATCATGTCAACTACCAGAGAGATTGTGACAAAAGCCATGGTAAAGCAAATATCCTTCATATGGTAAGAAAAATCTCATATTCATACCAATGAATGCAAGGAGATAAAAATAACTTTCTAGTTCCAATGTGCTCATTCTACCAAAAAAAAAAAAAAATGGACTTAGCAATTGAGCAAAGATTGGTAGTTCAAAAATTTGTTAGCTGACAGATATGTAAAATTAGCTGATTTCTTTTACTTTGCATTTCAAAATCAGCCTTCATTACAGTTGCCACATTTAAATTCTAGTTAATGCTATGCACCGTTAGGACACAAATGTTGCAAAATCTCTGTCCTATCCCTGGAGATATCAGCAGAACTGGATAGGTAGTTATTCCAAGATAAGGGACACTGATGATCTGATATAGTTATCTCAGATGACACTGGAATATTTTTTCCTTTTGATGTGTGTGTATATCTCTATATGCAGTGGTTCTGGGAAACTCTGCTCTTTTAGAGTAAATATTTTTTCCAATTTCTTTTTAAAAAAAAACTAACCCAAAAAGCTCAGAGGTAGTGAATAAACACCTAAATAAGAATGTGTATTTTTGGGTGAGGAGTGTGAAAAGGAGAATGTTAAGCTAACAAGAGAAAATAAATTGGGGGGAAAAAGAAATTAAAAAATTAATGGAGAAGTATTTCTTTCTGCACAGGCTTTTAGAGAAGCAGGGAGTGATGGAGTGGGTACTCAAGAAAAGCATCAAATTGGCAAAATAGAAGCTAATCAGGAAACGAGAAGATTATAGATGACTGGGGACTGAGGCAAAAGCTGTATTTGTTGCTGGAGAAGGGGGCTAGAGAGCAGATGTGGCCTGCAAATGGCAAGTTCTTTAACCTTCCTGTATGACAAAAAGCAGCAAAACTATAGGTGCACTGAATAGGAGAGTGAGCCACAATGGTGTGAAGGCAGAAGAGCTGGGGGAGGGAAGGGAGCAGTGTGGTGCTGCAAAGAGCAAAGGTGTGGGGCGTTCCAGACCTATGAGGAGCAGGGAGCTGCTTTGAATAGCACTCTGCAAAAAGCAGCCACTCTGGCCAAGCTATCTGGCTTGCCTGAAGCAGAGCCATCCCCTTTCAGAGGCAGGAAATATGGAGGAGGTTGCAAATCTGGGAGGCAGATTCTCCCCTGTCCCACCTACTCTGCTACCAGTGGGTGTAGCAAACCAGACTCCATGTCTCACACCATTCTTTTCTGTCGTGCTGCATATTCATACTCTTTTCTTTCTCAGTCCAGCAGCAGCAAGGTCTGTCCCTGAGGCAGCAAAACACAGAATCAAAAGACGAGGGTGAGAACCAGGCTTGGTGCAAGATACAGAATAAGAAAGGGTTGAAAAGGGAGCTGTAAGACTCAAGGTGTAATCATTGTTAAATGCCCAACAGCCCTACTTTGGGACTGAGAACAAGAGATCACTTCAGGGAAACATTTTCACCCTCCTAAGCTAAATGTTCCACTCTTTCCCTAAATCCTTCAAACACAATTTTGACTGTACTGTTTGCTTTCAGAGTTTTGAAGGGAATTGATAAACATATTTTGCTAATCCTTTCCATACCACCTCCAGGAGTTACACATATGGTTTCTAGTTTCTGTGTGGTGTAACATCAGCTAATAATCTGCTTGTCACAAAGGAATAGAAACTGTTAACAATTTTAAGATACTGACATCTGTTTCTTAAGCATGCTTTAAACAGATGAATCATGTGTTAATTAAATAATTAATCTTTTTGTTACCTCTCACCTTTTAAAAACATTCCCTTGTGTTTTCATTTTAAATAAGACTAGTTTATTGCTGTAACCCTGCTCTTAGACATTTGTAGTCTTCCTCCTTTCTCAGCAAAATTAAACTTGACTCAAAGATCTTGATGGAACTTTATATCGTTTGTAAACCTTTCTTTTTATAGTTTCAGGTCAAGTTGAAAGTAAAAGCAAGAGCACATCTCTTGTGAGTGGGCACAAGTGAAAGTGTTGATTCAGCACTTAGCTGTTAGCAAAAAAAATAAGCATGAAGTTAGTCAAAATTTTTCTAGGGTTCACAATTCTGTTGCAAAATCCAGTGTTCATGGGCTTGTATTTTTTCTTCCTTTTTATGATGCTTTTCTATCCATTTGATGTAACTTATGTTCTTGACATATTCCTTATTTTTCCCAGTAACTCTTGAAATTGACATTTCTTTAGATCTTTTTATTTTATACCATTAATATTACATTGAATCACAGTTCTCACCAATCATCTCACCTCTGATTTGTGTTCAATAGCCTGCTTTTCCAAGTCTGAAAGTTATTTCATGTTCCTTTTCTTTGCTTCTAATTCAACACTCATTGTGTATAATTGCAGGGTAGAGCGATGATTACTTTCCAAAGAATTACAGTCAAACTTGGCTTGTCAGTGTATAAAGCTCTAACTGTTAATCACAATCCTTTAAACAGTATCTAACCCTCACTGAAACACAGATGGCATGTTGTCAGTATTTCAGGCTACCCAACTCAGGGTCCCAGAGAGGACTTTGTTATGCTTTTAAGTTCTCCTTCTCTTCCATGATGCTGAACGGTATCTGCTGGATTTGATACTCTCTCAAACACTAAGAAGGAGCACAGAATTACTGTACAGCTGTAGCATCTCATGCAAATAAAAATGCATAATTTTTTTTTTTTTACTCAAAATGTAAAATTCAACCATACAACACAGAATGAATGCAAAAAGAAGGTCTATGAATTAAAACCCCCAATATAAATAGGAAGTAATCTTGATTAAAAATAGGAAGTAGTTTAAAATATGTGCACATTTGACTTAATAAAACATTGGTAAGCTTGATCAGTAATGGTAATTGAGAGGGTCCCATGATCTCATGAAAGTTCTAAGGTCTGGTGATTTTCAGTAGGCCATGAAATAAATAGGTAACTAATTTTCCAGTGCTTCTGACACAATAGCTCAAATACTGTATATCTAGGAGTAGAACAAATCATATCATCAGTTCCAAGGCCTCAAGCAAGGATTTTCAATAAGAATTATTAAATGCCTGATGCAATATGACAACACAATTCATAAAAGATTGTGTTTCTTCAAAAACATGTGTTTTGAAAAGGTTTAAAATAACTACACCTAGAAAAGTTTAATTCTTACACTGTAGAAAAGGATGCTCTGAAAGGCCAGGGTACAGTGTTGTGAGCAACAGATCAACTAAGGTTTTGCTACTGCAAATTCAGTATGTGCTTGTCTGTCACCCTGTCTCCTTTCAAAACCTACGCTGTCAGTAAAATAGAGATTAGAAGTTCCTTATGCAGAAAATACCTTTGGAAATTGAATGTCTGTTTTGAAAAAAAAAAATCTATTGTTTTAGATTAACTCTGGGGAATAAGAAAAAAAGATAGTTCTCAGTAGAATATATTATTTAACTGGAACTAACCATGCATGACTTTTCATTAGTGTGTACCAAGTTAAAAGCTCAGACATCTGGATGTGAGTGTTCCAGTGCTGCCAGAATGCAGGAGCATTTTCCTTTATACCTCCCAGGGTGCTGTGAGCAGGGTAGGCTTCACCAAGGAACACAATCCTACCTGAAGGCTCAGCCACATATTAGATGTTTTGTTTTTCAAATTAATAAGGCTTTTCTCCTTACCTTGTACCCTGATTCCATTCCATAATGAAATATTGGTTTATAAAATCAGAAATTAAAAAAAAAAAAAAAAAGGATGATTCCTGTATTCCTTTAGGCACATAGATAAGAGGTAAGCAGTCTCTTCCCATGCTCAATTTTCCTCTACCACCCAAATCTTTTTGTGTATGTTTCCCTAAAGACTATTGTTTAGTTTGAGTAGGCAGAGAAGATTCAAACCAGTATCTAGAGCTAGAAGTATCTTTTTGCCATTGACCAGACATGTGTTCTAGTAGTGGCGTCTCTGCTGCAAGAATGGGAGAAAATTTAATTCTCATTATTAGCTCCTTTAGCAATTAAAATATCAGAGACATAATTTACTTAGCACAAAAAGCAGTGAAGATTAAGGTAAATTGTATTTCCAAAGCAGTTATTCTGTGTTATTAACCATTCTTCAAAATACCAATGGAATTGATATTAATACCAATGAAATTACTTATCAAGTTTTAATTAAAGTATTTTATAAACGCTTAAGTAATTTCTTTGCAAAAATTTCAAGATCAGATGCCATCTTCCACTTGTCTTTCATCTTTAAGATTTAAATGTGGATTGTCCATAAGGAAGTTTGTTTGGACAAGAACTGGAAAAAAATACTTGCCAGCTCTGTGACTGTGTAATTAAGATTTGTTACATAGACACAAAAAACTATTGTTTTTTTTGTTTTGGAGAATTACGTAGGCAGGAAAAATCACATTTACTGTGAGGAGCTGTAGCTCCTGGTCCTCTATCACATAATTCTTCAGTGGCAGTGGAAAACATTAAAAAGTTTTCATAGGGACCTTACTAATGGAATGCACATCCAGCCATTTTATATCTGTGACTCAGGATCTTTGTCTCAATACAGTGGCACAAATCAATGCATATAAACAGCCTTCTCTTGTTTCCCAGGGCTGATATGCTTTCAGATCTTTCTTTATATAATTTATCAGAAGTACACCTCCAGTCTAGTTCAAATAAGGTGGAGTACCCATATTAATGTTTAAAGAGAATATAGTACGTGCCATATATCGCAGCTTGTCCACTTGCAAATAAACCCATCATTTCTCTGCTGTGTTCGATGTTCAGCTTGATTTCTTTGATTTGAAATGAGGTGTGATCTGAATAAAATATGACTTTAATCCAACACACTTATAGCACTCAGGACAAATGTATAGCTTGTCTTACCTTAGCAATCAGGAAATCGAAGCTTTGAGACAAATTCTGACCTCCTTGCAACATGCTTTTCTGCATCAAACACCTTGAAAATGAGTTTATTTTTACAGCAGCAAGTTTAATGTCAAGTGCTTAAATGAAAATTGAATTAATTTGTTGCTTTCATTCATTGACCTCCTTTAATTTTCAAACTTTACATGTTTGTTTAATCTTAATACCTTTTGATTTATTCATGAAATGTTGTTCTTCTGGCTTTGTAATAATCTCTGACTATTCGAGCATTTTAAATTCTCCATCCCAAGTTTTTAATGAGGTTTCTTATGTATGTATTTTTTAAATAAGAATTGTGGAGGTTTTTCCTTTTTATAGTCATTTACTTAATATTAGAAACCATGCCTGGTTAGGAAAATCTCATCAATTTAAGGTTCCAGAATAGGTCACTAAGTGTCATTCCAATAAAAACAAAATTTGTATGCAATGCTTCATTTGCAAGGAGTGCTTGTTTATCTTCTCTGGCATTTATTACAGTGATCAAGCAACTGAAAGAATCTGCATATTATGCAAACCAGTCTATTTCTCAGGAAAGTTTTCAGGCTTTTTATATTAAGAAAAATTTAATGCAAAGGCCTGTTGTTAGACAGCATGAGAAAAGAATTGGATCTTGTCACAAGAAATTCTTGTTACTGTCATCTCAGGGGACTAACCTATTTTGAGAAATTAAAGGTTGTTATATTATGGGTTACATCATCAAAATGTTTTATTGTGGATGTTTTTAGAAGCATGAAGGAATGTTCTATTTTGATTCATGGCTAACTGAATTATTGCCCATTCTACCAGTGCAACCATAAAGATGATTAAAAGAATTGGAGCTTTAAAAAGTGGAGATTTCACAATAAAGTGGGTTCCTAGCCAAAGATAATTTCAGCAGGAAAGGTTAAATCAGCTGGGAAAAGACAGCTAATACTACTTGTATCTTTAGAGTCAAGAAAGTGAAGATATTGAAGGAGGAAAAGGTAGATCATACCAAATTGTTAGAAATCAGTCTATAAACTTGCAAAAGGCTCTTTTTAGTCTTGATTTAGGAACATCTCTGTAAAAGGTTTTTCCAATCAGATAAAATTATTAGAGTCAACTTCTCAAAACCAAAATTCAAAGCTTAGCAAAAGAAGGCAGACTGCTCTCAGATTATATGTTTTTATGTGTATGTTTAGGTAGTGGAAAATGTTTTGACTAAACTTTCTGAGACTGGGCTCCTTTTATGCAGCACTTGCTGCAGAATTCTTTCTACACAAGCTTTGTGAGTCACAGTGGCAAGTATTTCATAACTTTTCAACTTTTCAAAGGAACAGACCTTTAATAGGTAAAAATATACCTTTTAACAAAAGGCAAAGTTCACTTGATTTTAATTATAACACAGGAAGAAACTATAGTCTAGAAGTTGAACCTTAACAAATGTTGAAAGTCCTATTGTCATTCTTTTAGTCAATCCTTTCGATAACACTTAGGTTTTATGATATTGGTTGGACTTAATAGTCTTAAAGGTCTTTTCCTACCTAAACAGTTTCAGGATTCTATGGAGAGGGAGAGTCCCCTTCAGAGAGCAATTCAGAACATTAAAATTGAGCTTGTGATCCAAGCTGCCCTCAGGACTCGGTAAGGAGCTTAGGGAGATCAATGAGATATGCAAGGTGCAGATGTGTGCAAAGAGCAGGCATATTTCTGACTGTTGTGATATTACAGCAATGGGAATTATCCCCTCCTGGTTCACCACAAGCTAACATGTCTATTTGTCCAAATAGATGCTGCTTCCAGAGTAGCCATCACTCAGATGCGCATGGTTGGTAGAACAATGCCTGTCTATTTCATGAAACAATCTTTTTTTTAAGATCTTTTATGTGATTGAAAGCAAAAATTGCTCTTTGAAAATAACAAACTCTAAAGTTATGGTCTGTCACTGTTCTGCCATCCACCATTCATTTGATTGTTATAACATCTCCTTGTGTCTTATCTGAAATGAGATCATAAATTCTCCAAGGAAGGATTCATCACTCAAAATAGGACTTGTACAGAAATTAGCATTTTGGCTTGCTGAACTTTATTGGTGTTTTCTGATCTTTCCCTAGCATAGCAAATAATCACTGAAGTATGAAAAACAGATCCAGAAGGCATTTTAAGACTATATAATCTGTTCCCTGCTCTGAAACAAGGTTTAAATATATCTGTCAAGAATGATATTGATATATGTCCAATTTTAAAGAGCTCCAGAAATAGAGGTCTCATAACCTCATAAGACATATTTTGCTACTTTCTGTAGTTTAATTTAGCATTTTTTCTGTTTCTATCAGGTATATGGAGAGTAATTATTTCTTTTTACAGCAGAAACCTTTTATTTATTTGAAGTCTGGCCATCTTCCTACTTCATGATTTTCTCTTGACTGTGAATTAATTGTAGTTAACAAAAACCCCATGTTGCTACAAAAAAAACAAACCTCAAAACCAAGACCTGAGAGTTAAAGTTAGGGGTGGGCAGTATAAAGACACTGGATGAGATGCTGAGATTTTCCTTCTGACCCAGAAAACTATAGAAACATAAACTGTATGGATAATTGTTTCTCTTGCACAGTTGCAATAGAAGGTGCCTGACAGTGCTTTGTGAACTACAGGGGATATCACAGGAATGGTCTCAAGGGCTTTACAACTAATGTGGATGTTTCCACTTCATTACTTTCAATGGACCACAGTCTGATGTGTCTGCCTTAATGAATGGTTAACCCTCTGGAAGACATGCTACTGGTTATATTCTAATGATGACATAATTAAGAAGCAGAAATAGATCTCTGTGAGAGGACTGCCTGTAGCCATGGCCCATGGGGTCCTTGGTTTGATTGTGCACATATTCGGGATTGCTGAAGCATGGAAAGATGAACTATATGGTCTTAGAGGAAGTGTCAGAGTGATAAAAAATTATTATATGCATTTTTTGGGGATACTTAATTTATTGCAGTTTTGTAAGTCATACAAATTTTTGGATGCTGATTTTTCAAGAACATTTTCATTTCAAGATGATATCTGAAACATAGGTTGGAGAGCAGTACAGCAAGCTGCACCAATAGCTCTAGCATTTGAACTATAAATTTTAAGTATTTTAACAGTAGGAAAATAATGAAAGTATAGTATAGTATAGTATAGTATAGTATAGTATAGTATAGTATAGTATAGTATAGTAAAGAGTGGATGGGGTTTTCTGAGAATTAAGTTTATGAACAAAAAGACCCCATGTCTGGATTGTAAAAATGAAGCTGAAAGCAAAATGTGGTTTTGAGTAGGACTTACAAATAAGCATTAGTATGTGATGGACAGAACAAAGCAGAAAACAGGAATAATATATGAAATATATTGTCCACTGGTTATTGAAAATTTGACCAGCTAGAAAATAAACATAAGACACTTGTACAGACCACACCATGTCTCATGTTTTTTGTTTGTGCGGTTGTGCCAACTTGCTTACAGTCATTGTTGCTTACAGAAAAATAAAATCCAAAACCAGAAACTGTAGCCAGTGCAATGCTAAACTTTGGGACTGAAATGTCCTTCTATGTGGTATCATCTTACTATGTAGCAGATGATAATTGATAAACTGTCTCAGATTATATATAGCCATATTTGAGTTTTCTTTAATGCAGTAATCCAATAACAATTTACTTCACACTATGAGAGATTTAAAATATGCTAATTCAGTATATTAGCCAGATCTTTGATTTTGAGATGATATTTTAAATTATTTCCATTATAGTGTCAATATATTTATATATTTTCAGGTAGGCATAACTGAAACAAGTTAGTCTTCCTTCTGCTCAAACACATTGGCTTTTCTGCTCTAATATGTGTGTTAATTTTCTCCATTCGTTGCAAGACCCAGGAACCACAAACTTGAGCAGCTTATGCAATATGAGTTAAAACACATTATCCAGGATAATAATCCCTACTAGTTGTATGATTATGATTCAATGTGATTTAAATGCCTGTTTAAAAGTGAGTAACAGAAGGCCTCTTCTAATAAAAGCAGCATAGAACAGAACATTATACCAATTTGCCAGTTCTTTTCAGATTCATGTCTAAACTACATGTCCTGACTAGGTATCCTATTTGCAACAAATCACATATTGCTATGGCTTTCAAGTTTTTATTTTTATATTTGCCATTGTGATGATTCCATCTCTGTCTTTATCTCTAAAGTTATCCATGTCAAAAGTACTGTTTTTCCTTAGTTCTCCATGTTTATGTATGATACAGAGCTGTCCAAATTTTTATTGCAGTTTGTGAACATAATTTCAAGTTTGCTGTTTGTAACCAACTTTGCTTTTTCAATTGGCTACTGCAGTCACATCATGTTGTGTTTGATGCTATCTTCAAGTTCCCCGAACAATATCTGAGCAGGGCACCAGCACAGATCCTCAGACCAGTACACACTCATACACATATTTATGAAAGCTTTTTTGTGGACAGTGATCACAAGAAGACAGCTGATTTTCATTCATTTTTGAAAAAGGAAATTGTACTAATACTTTTTTATGAAAGAACGACTGGATTAATTGTCATTATGTTTTGGTTATTCTGTATTTTCTGTTACTATACCTCCGCATAGCAACATGGGAACTTGTATGTTTTAAAAAAAATATATATATTTCACCTTCCTTTTATGCTCCACTACTCAGCCATAATTCTTAGACTTAAGTGATTTAGCTAGATCCCACTGCTTGCACTTTAAGTACAGCCATACTCCATGGCCCCATTGAAATTGCAGGGATTACTGGTGCAGTGAGCTTTCATTCAGCTCAGCTGAACTTAGCAGAACTGATCTCCTGCTTTTTCTAACAAAGACAAATTCATCTATGGATGCACTGGCTTTAGTAATAGCCCATAGAAGTTATCATTACCCCTGTCTACTTGCAGGTAGAATTTGGTACTTGCAATATCCATTTGCGACACTTAACCTGAGACTGTGTTTAAAGCAGGGCAGGGTAGCATGACCATCACCCAAGATCAGTGATTAGGGCACTGTGCAACTATTCTGGTCCACAGGCTGAGGAGAGACTATAAACTGGATCTCTTGGAAGAGGGCCATAACCCACACCCTGTTGCTCAAAGAAATGGAGGCATCAACAATATCACATCATCTGGTTTCAGTCATTGTCCCACTGTTGGTTCCCAGTGACTACAGCATGAGGCAGGCACCCATTGCTCCAGAGCAGGCACTATTGGGAGGTCTAGATGATTTTTTTTTTTTTTTTTGCAATGGCACAGCTATGCTTCTGTAGCTTGTGCTTCACTCATTTTTTATAAAAGCATTCTAAATAGCTCTTCTACAGATTTGCAGGCACTATACTAATTACCATAAAAATATGTGCGTGTCCACTATTTCATTTTTTTTGACAGTCTAAAAACAAAATTCTTTCTAGTTTTCTGACATAAACAATGAGACTGGGAGAGGAGAATTTAATTTTCTCCTTTTTGGAGTATAAAATTAGGACAGATGAAATGCAAGATTCTTTCTGTTATGTCTTCTATAATTTTGGGGAATACCTACGCAATCTTGTTTTCACCATCAAGGTATGTGTAAGCAAATCTAGCCTAACTTCAGAGGTGAAACTGCATTAAGAACTGGAATTTCTTCCAATTACAGATTAGTAGCTCTAACAAATTCTTACAAATCCTTTAGAGAGTGTATGCACTTTATTATTTCCTAATTTCCACTTTCCCTTGCTTGCAGGGTAAATTTATAAATAATATTAATTATGAAGGTGGAATCTTTAATTTTTTTCCACTTTCCTTTTCAAAGAGATGCAGATCAACAAGGGATATTTCATTCTGCTATGTACATTTAAATGTAATCACCCATTTCAGCCCTGAGTGTCCTCTGAATTCAGCTTTATTCAGTATTTTGAATTTATTTATGTCAGAAGCTGTCTGATAATTTTTGAAGGCCACATATGTAGAAGGCATATTGCATCTTTACTTTTGTTGGCCATCTTAGAAGAATAAGCTCTAGAAGTATATGAGGTTTTTGAGCAGCTTTTCATTATTTCTGTATTTTTCTACTCATGGAATGATGTAAGTCTAGAAAAAGAAGTTGGAGTCTAGAAAAAAATCAATGTTACTTTTTTTCAGGAGAAAAGAATTTTGAGTACTATCAAGATTTGATGGAATTTATTTGAGACCTATAATCAGGTGATTGTAAAACTTCAACCTATATGGCAAAAATTTGTCTGATACTTTCCTGAACATATCCTTCTCCCAAATACAATGACATTTTATGAACACATTCTTCTTCCCAATACACTGAAATGCAATCTCTGAAGAGTATCCATCCAGATCTGACTAATTTTCCAGAGATATAAGCTAAAATTAAAATGATTAATTAAAAATATCTCATGAACACTGTTTTTAAATGCTGGACAGATGCTCCATGATTCCTCCGTGGCACAAGAGGTGGAAGAGAAAGATAGAAGAAGTTACAGACTGAGCTTCTGAAAAGCATCTCAGGGAGATTTAGGCAGATGAGTGAAGATTAAAATAAATTCTTTCACTTTGTGAGTTGATTCCCCAAATCTGCAACTAACCACAGTGCAGCTCTCCTGTGTCCTGTGAAAGTACTATAAAATTTGTAGAATTTTTTGACATCTATTATAAACTCGAAATTTACTCAGCTTTTATTCATTACCAGAGACACTTCAAAGTACATCAGATAGCTTTTTCAAACAAGTCAGGTTCATTTTGTCCCTTATTAGCATACACAGGTCAAGACATCAAAGATTTAATTACTCTAGATCTTTCTATGTCTCCTGTGGCTGAGAAATACAAAATTCATATAGATTGCAATAATATTTTCTTAAAGAATTTTTTCCTTTTTATTTCAACTTCCAGTATGACATTGTTTATTCTATTTAATTTTTTTCACCTTAATATGTTCTAAGTCCTACATATTATGGAGAAAACAAATAAATAGATAAAGAAACAAAATCCCACCACGAAACCAACCAACATTTAAATTACAAATTATAAAGTTTCAAATTTTGGGGGAGGGCACATGCAAGAGATGTCAAAATATTTAAAGACCCTTCCACATTGAAATAAGTTCCTTTTAGTAAACCACTCAGAAAACTTGGATTCTTTCAGTTTTCATGGCTTTTAAATCCTGTTGAAAAAGCCAGTCTATCCAAAACCATTAATATAAACAAGAAAAAAATTTATTTTGGTTTCAGAAGTACAGAATCTTCTTTCAGAGATGATATACAACAAATATTCATCAGTATAGATGTACTTGAGTTGGAAGGAATCCAAAAGGATCATCAAGTCCAACCCGAAGTGAAGATCAAAGCCGTGACCTTGGGCTTAGTACCGTGCTCTAATCACTTGAGCTAATCTCAGGGTCTGCAACATGATCATATTACTCATCTTTGGGTGTCAGAGATGGTGGTATCTAGGTAAAGATTTAAACATGATCACTTTTAAGAAAATCTGCCCAACTTCAGTCTTAGGAAAAAATTCAAAACATCTTTTTATGCTGACAAAAATCTTTATAGTTACAAAACATATAAGACTATAGAAAACACCTAGAATAAATTGTTACTTACAGTCATCATTGAGAAGTTTTGAGAACACAACTATTTCATAAGGAATTACTGAGAGCTTCAATGATATTTGAAGTAATTATGCCTTCAGTGATCTACCACAGAAGAAGACCAGGGCACAAAATGTTCTCCTGGCATGTGTGATGGATTTATACTTGTTGGATACTTGGATTTACACTTATTCATGTGGCTGACACTTATTCATGTGGTTGGATTTTTTTTGAGAGGATACAGGGCACAGGGGCATGGATTGATTTGTTTTATTACTGTGTGTTTGCAAACAAAAGTTTACTTGAGTTTTTGTTTTGGGTTTTTTTTATGGGGTTGGGGTTTTTTTTGCTACAATGTAAGGTCAGCATCAGGGAAATGACAACTTTTCACTATACTCTTGATTTCTAATTTACCCTTTTTTGGGCTGTGTCTTGTCAGGCAGTGTTTGTATTAAACTATTACATATAGTGATTTTTCCACAGAATCACTCTTCATTCACTGCCCAGGATAGATGACAGCATTCATTTAATTATCAGTAATCAATATATTTTTCTCATTTGTTCAAAAAGTGGTTCTTCTGCATTTTAGACATGTTTTCATACAGAATTCTTCATGAGTTTTCTTGGCAAGGACTGCTATATTAGGTGAATTCTTATGCCATATTGCTGGGGGAGATATTATGCTGTTCTCCTAAACAAACAGAGTTGCAGAAATAATAGAGAACAGAATCATATGCTGATTTTCTGGCAAAATTTGAAGTACTTCAGGACTAGATTTTTCAAGGTACATAATATTATCCAGAGTTTCATACATTCAAAAAAAAGTGATGTCATTTTGTTTGACCTAGACAAAGAGGAAAACCTCTTCAACACAAAAATCTACCAACTCACCAGCAAATTAGGATACGCCTCAATTTTACTGTATTTGAAATGAGAAGATAAATGGAGATTATGTTCAGACAGAAATTTGGCCTAAGTACCATAAATTATATAATCTTATGCTATTGTCAAAAGGCAGTGTAAAAATAATATCTGCCCAGTACAGGGTGAGGATGGTCATCTCATAAATGGGGACAGAGACAAGGCAGAGGTGTTTATCTCATTTTTTGCCTCTGTCTTCAACATGAATGATGGACCAAGGATGTCTCAGTGACCTGAGCTGGAGGACCAGGACTGCAAGAATGATCATCTCTCAGTCAACAATGAAATTGTGTGACATCTGCTGCTCCATCAATGGGTCCTCATGGCATTCATCCAAGAATCCTTAAAGAGCTGGCTGATGTCAGTGCAAAACCCATCTTGATGATTTTTGTGTGGTCTTGGGAATCTGGAGAGGTGCCAACTGACTGTAAGCTGGCAAACAGTTTCCAAGAAGAGCAAGAAGGAAGACCCCAGATACTACAGGCTTGTCAGTCTCCCTTCAGTGCCTGGTAAAGTTATGGAGAAGATTATTCTGGGAGATTTTGAAATACACCTGAAAGTCAATGCAGCTATTTATCACAACCAGCACAGCTTCATGAGAGGACAATCCTGCTTGTCAAAACTTTTTTTCCTTTTATGACAAGGTAACCCACCTGGTTTCTCAAGGGAAGCCTGTTGATCTTTTTGGATTTCAGTAAAGCTTCCAATGCTGTCTCAAGGAATCCTTCTGGATAAAGTATCCAGCTCACAGCTGGATAAACCCATCCTGTGATGGGCAAGCAACTGGCTCACAGGTCAGGCACAAAGGGTTACAGGGAATGGGGTGACATCAGACTGGGGACCTGTCACTGGGGGGTTCCACAGGGTTCTCTTTAAGATCTTCATAAATGACCTGTATGCAGGACTGGAAGGGACGCTGAGCAAGTTTACAGATACAAAACTGGGAGGAGCTGTTGACTCCCTTGAAGGCAGGGAGGCCCTGCAGAGACTTCAATAAATCAGAGGGCTGGGACATCACCAATCATATGAAGTTAAACAAGGGAAAGTGACGGATTCTGCACCTGGGATGGGGCAACCCAGGATGTACAGACAGAGTGGAGAATGAGATGCTGGAAAACAGTGCAGGGGAAAGGGACCTGGGGGTCCTGGTCCATGGCAAGTTGAATGTGAGTCAGCAGTGCCTTGGCAGCCAGGAGGGGCAACCCTGTCCTGGGGGCATCAGGCACAGTGTCACCAGCTGGGCAAGGGAGGGGATTGTCCCACTGTGCTCTGCACCTTTGCTCTCTCCTCTGCATCTTGAGGCCTGGGGGCAGTTTTGGGGGCCATAATATAAACCATGGTGTTACTCTGGGGGGATGCTCCTGTGCAGGGCCAGGAGTTGGACTCAATGATCCTTCTTGGTACCTTCCAACTCAAGATATTCTGTGATTCTGTAATTCTATGATCTTGCATCACAGTGGAACTGGAAAAGGGGAGAATGATTTCTGGATTGGTATTACTTTTTTAGTGTCTGCACTCATTCAGAAGACTCTTATTTCCATTGCTGTCTCCAGCAAGGAAGATAAAATTCATAGAAGCAGTGACTTGTAAAACTTGATTCACTTAACCACAGATGCATACAATGCTCTTCATGTAAATGAAGCAGTGTTTCCTTACTACCTTTCTAATTTAGGATTTTGTTTGTACATAATAAACATTCACAAGTGAGTGCTATTTCTCACCGTAAATGTAGAGTGAAGAGTTTGAGTCTATCAAAATAAATTTTTATTGGCCAGGGAAATAGCACCCAAGAAACTCATTGTGAGAGTAATTTCTTGTTTCCACACACTTGAGAGTAAAATTGCTCCATCCAATTCCCCCCCCCCCAAAAAAAAACTCAGCTTGTTTTTCCACAGTACTTTTAGCCATTTTGATCTTCCCTGCATTAGGCACTCTGTTTACATTCAAAATTAGACCCCCGGTGATTCAAAACTTGGATTCAGTATATCATGATTTTGCAGTTGCTTGTGTTAAGTCCAGAGCTTTTTCTGGTGGCCTTATACAAAAGAAACCATAGTAGTTTCTGATGAGTTCTACTGAGTCTCAGACTGCCTTCAGAGTTTCATGGATGACACAATGACATCTTTCTATAATTTAGTAAGAAGCATTGCTGGGCTGCAGCAAATTCCCTTGCAGTGCTTCTTAACTGTCTCATTTGCTTGGGTCTGAGGGTGGCAGTCTGAGGGGGAAAACATCTGTAGATAAAGAAGATCTGACTGATTCCAGTGGGGGAACAGACGCAGGAGATCAAAATTTTAATCTTATGTCACTTCCAGAAATCCTGCTAAATCAATTTTTTTTTAAATATGTTATGTCTGTCTGTGTTTAATTCTTTCATACTTGCCAGGCAGCATCCTAAGCACTCACAGAAATCAGTACAAGCTTTGGGCATAGGAAGACTGCTCAATCATAAATAAAAATCAACGCTTTTCCTCTTGGTACCCATGGGCAACACTGTAGTTTTGGACTTACGAAGATCTCCTGCTCCACTTGAGGAAAAAAAAAAAAAAAAAAAAGAGGGAATAGGAGCCCAAAATGTCAGTGATGAGACACAATGCAGCAATTTTGCTAGAGCTTTCTTCTGCACTGTAGGTATAATCTGTAGTGGACTCATCTTTAGGATTTTGTCTTTCTTATTTCTGCTAAATGAAGTATTTGGTGATATCAGCCTCATGCAATCACAAGAATTTTGTAAAATCATTAGTGGAAACATTAGCAGGAAAATAATTCACTTGGAATTCAGGAGAAGCTGGATAAAGAGGAAAGTCATGTAGCTATGTTTTTTACATTTTAGGTTTTTTCCCTCTTGTCTGTCATGAAAGTTTGTGATAGGGACAGAAAGGGGTTTTGCTATATTGAGTGCTGTTAAAAAGAGAAAAAAGCCAAAATGAAATAAGCAGTGGATACGATTCACTGCACTATTTCAGTAAGAAATTACTGCCACATGGACTCGGACTTTCTAACGGCTTTTCACAATCAGCATCTGTAAGCCTCCAATTGGTATGGTGCCTGCAGAATTTATATAACCCACAGCATCTGGGAATACCCTCAACACACACTGTGCAACCACAAACTATATAAATGTCAGGGAAGATTCAACAGACTCTTCTTTTTTTTTTTTTTTTTTTTTTTTTATGTTATTGAAATGTGCAGAAACAAGGCCAGAATGGAAGAATGGAATAAGGTTCATCCAAGTATAGGCAACATTTTGTGCATCCTTTTAAAATTACCCTATTATTGTGGACATTCTTGTTCTTTGAGATTAAATAATAAAAAATCTTGATGACAACATTAGCAGATGTTACAATCAAGTAAAACAAAATATTCTTAAGAGAGGGTTTGTGGGAAGATATAATGGAATACCGTCATTGGTGCCCTCTATTCTCATTAAAGTTTTTCTGTCAACCACTTTGACTATATTTCAAAAGGAAATGCATGCATATATGAGTAGTTGATTTGGACTTAAGGCCGAATTCATGTCTTTATAGAGATATTTTGAGACAAGAAATTTGTTAATTTGTTGTTATGCTGAGATATAAAACATCCGTCCCACCAGGAGAGATTGTGAAAGCAAAGTTGTTAATGTTTTTGAGGTGATGCCACTTGGCACATGAGGAATAATCATTGAAAAACTGCAAAATTTTCAAGTAGATGCACTTAATTTTATGTCAAATTTATCATGTTCTTTCAAAGTGAAAAATGGAGAGAGAATAAAAGTCAAAGCATTTTAAATGGACACTTCCAAAATTGCACTGAATTCTACTATATACTTATGTTTTAAAATATCTGTCTTCCTGTCTTACTGTGTCTTCTAGCTTTTATCCAAAACAGTATCCAAACATCCTTCTAGTTGTTGCTATGGCTTTAGAGTAGGAAAGTATTTTTGATTTAAATTGATCTGAACATTTTCATTTTTTAAATTTAATCAGCAATCTACTCTCCACAGCTTTTTCCTCAAGCAGATTCTGTTAAGAGGTGAAACAGGCATTCTACAGCATCTTTTATGTCATTTTGTGATTCTGTAGTTTCAGATTAATTAAAAATATGCCTCTATTTGCAAATTGTTATTGTCTAAAGATTCTTTAGATGTTACTAGCTGGAAAAAAATTTTAAACAACACTTTGGCATTCAACATTTTTATAGTATACCCTTTAAATTGTGCATACTTCATAAACATAAAGAGAGAAATGTGCATTGGTATCATTAACTGAGCTTGTAGCAGTTTCTCAGTAATCCTTACAGCTGAGTTGCCTGAGAAAATGTTGATATTTTCAGATTCCCAGCAGAATTTTTCTGCTATTCACCTTAAACATTTAGTGAATTTCTAGCACAAAGATAGAAAAAAAGAGTCCCAAAATCTTTCTGAAAAGTTAGCTAGATAGGTGTTTAGATAGATGGCATGGAAATATGCTTTTCTATCTTTGGACAAAGCTTTGATTATAGAAAATTATGCCTCTGTGGATATCTTTCTTCATTCTTTACTTACTGAAGTGTAGGATGAAGGCAAAATCTGTGAAAGTATTTATGGTAGCACTAACATCATGAACCAGGAGAAGAATTTTATTACATATATGGCATACTTTTGTCACTGATGCTTTATGAAAAAGTTCACTGTGTATTTCATAACAAATTCCACCTTCAAAAGTTTGAATAGATTAACAACTTTATGTTAGGTGTTTTCCCATTTTTCTATGGAACTCCTTGAAGGGATTGTCTTAGTACAGAGAACTGTGAAGAAACCTGTCTGATTATTTATGCTTTGCAAAGCAAATGTTACTCATGCCAAGTTTCAAATATTTGCTTTTGCAAGAAGACTGCCTGTATTACTCATAATTTCATATAGACTAAGGTACCCCTTCATACTCATGTCAAGCAGTCCAAATATGTAAGCTACCTGACTGAGGATTTATAGATCATACAGCAACAAACAACAGGAGAACAAGGTTTTTATTCTGTCAGACATCTTTATTGTCCTTAGATGCTACAGTCTATACCTTACCTTCGAAATTAGTCAAGCATTTCACAGATCTCTAGTATACTGCTGTGGGAAGAAAACAACAAATAGTGTAGATCTACATAATTTGTTCCTGTTGCAAAGATGTGTGCACACAGAACTCCTAATTCATCTTGGACAAAGATCTCAGTTTCTGAAAGAACTTTAGTCTTTCAGAATGGGTGGGTTGTTTCAAGGACTTTCCAAATATTCAGAAAAGAGAAAAATGCACCAAATAGTAAATTGCTATCTTCAGATTACCAATATATAAAAACCAGAGATCACTGCAATTTTCGACTCTTTCTTAAATGCATTTCCTTACACTCTTTTTTATGACACACTTTAGAGGAGTTGACAGAAAAGAAATAGCTCAATAAAAACTACCAGAAACATCTAAGGAAATCACTTTTGAGAAAGAAATACTTCTGTGGGAAAATTTCATGCAGATCTTTCTCCTAGTCATGACAAACTTTTCCATTGTGAAGGTACTTTTATAGAAAATTATAGTACTTAGTTTCCTTATATAAATATCAAAGATAAGGGTGAAAGTGACATACTGATTCAAGTGAAAGAAATAAAGGACTAACAATCATTTCCTCAAACATCTTTCTCTTAAGGATTCTAGCTCCTTTCTACAATGAAGAATATAACAGTAGAACAGTAAAAAGTATTGAATCAATACCTTTTTGCTGTAAATATACAAATAATTCAGATAATTGTAGAAGCAATTCTTACATAAATTGGCAAGCATGGGTAAAAAAATAAGAAAAGTCTGGTTTAAATGACACAAAGATGATGACATTTATGTTACTCGACTCCAGCTCACTCTTCCTTATTTAGCAGTTCTCATCAGTTACACAAATGAGATAACTAGGAAATGATGTTGTGTTGCTATCAAAGGAGTTATACGCTTTTGAAAAGCAATAAGCTGCTGTTTAGTAAGAATCTTTTTGTTGTTGTTTTGCTCTTTTTTTCCCCAAATTGACTATAAGAATGAATAGTCACATTAGAATAACTAAAAATACTATTGAAAATCCAGGACTGTTGTATGTAAGGTGATTGTGGAACTGAGACTTGTATGTTAAAAGACAAGTGTATTCCCTGCTGGGTATATTTTAGTCCTAAAATAATTAATATTTGTTGACAAGACCAAGTTAAATGCATGTAGCATCACGTGTCTTTTAATTAGTTGTGATGATAAGATAATACAGACTGAAAATAATCAATTTGAGCTGCCAAAGATGATCACTTAAGCCAAGTGAAAAAATGCAAGCAACATTCTTCCATAGATTTCATGCACACTCATAATTAGCTTTGCCTACTGCTTTGGTCTTTTTATATTTCAGCTTAGAGTAGACAAGTATCATTGGTGTGAGTTTTTTTGAAGGTTTATTTGCGAGCTCCCTAAGCAAATTTGGTGGCAGAAACACACTGAGTCCATTACAAATTGCAAATTACAACGTTGAACATACTATATAAAATTAAATCTATGTAAACTAGATAAAATTAAAGAATATTTAAAATATTTAATGTTGAAATGCAAGTACTACAAAATAGCTGTTCACAAATGATCTATATTTACAAGAAAAAATCCTAACTCATTGTAAACTGTTGAATATCAAAAATTGATGTGCACCTGTTCAGATTCACTTCAAGGAGATACTATAGAAACAGTAGCAAAACACATCTTGTTTCAATTGATACCTATTTCTGTCCCAATTAAATCAATGAAAACTATACTGTAGCTTTAAGCAGAGTTACTTTTATAATGAATCCTTCTAATAATATAATCCATTAGACTAGAGACTAGGTATTATGACAGCATGAGCTATAGAAAAATCTTTACAGGGTAGAAAGTTTGAGAGATAAATTATTCATTCTAAGTTATTTTCTCTAATCAGCTTTTACTGCACTCCTATCAGATATTTTACAGCTCTACAGCATGATGCTGGAGATCAAGTATAATCAATAATATAAATTATTTAAATGTAAGATTCATAGGGAGGTTTCTTTATACTCAAAATTTTCCAATCTTCTGTGATACAGGAGAGATAAAATTAATTATATTTATGTTAAACATTTTGGATTTTTATGATTGCTACTGAGGTTTCTAAGAATTTTCTTTCCAGACTTGCATTTTTTGCCTTAAAAATAAATCGTAATCCACTTTGCAATTTGAAAATTTAGTGGAAATATTTTCCTTGTTTATGGTCCTTCCCATATGTACATACAGTGTGAAAACAAAGGAAAAAAACAATGTCCTGCATGATCAGTGCTACTAGAATAATTCTTTTGCAGTCTTTAAAAATGTTATGCAACTGAAAGACCCCTGATTCTTTTTTATGAAGCACATTAAGAGAGAAAAAATCAGATATAAAAGCTGTGTGACAACCTACATACCAGTGTTCCTCCTTCAGGTTCAAGGAGGAAGAAAATCGGCAGGAAGGATGGGGTGGCATGGAAAAAATAAAGTGGACTCGAGTAAGAAACAGTGTGAATGGACTGAAACATGGGGAGAAGCAGAGAATATATGAGACAGGTGTTACAGAGGTATGGTGATGACATTTATAATACAAGAATTCAGTACAAGAAAAGAGCATGACGTTTCCACTTATATCCAAATAGAAATTGATTTATTTTCTGAGCTCTTTGCCAAGTATTTACCTAGCCCAGGATTATGCAGCCAGCACTAAATTATAGAACCTTTAAATGAACACAGATTTGGATCTCAGAAGCTGAGTTACCTGCTGAAATAAAATAATTAGAAACTGTCCTGGAAAATCACAGTTTGCTCAACTATTTTACTAGAAAAGCTACACCAACAGCTGAGTTGTTTTACATGAAAAAGTCCACCTTAATCTGGCTGATTGATGTTTGGGTAATCTTTTTAGGGAACCATCTTCGGCATATTCCTACTCTATGGTGTTTGTTTAAACAAGTCTCTAAAAGAGCATAAAATAAATAAAATAATTAGCTGAGTAGGGACTATGATCATTGTTTGGGCATCAGATGTGTGCTAGAGTAAAATCATAGCTTCACTAAGAATTGCTATTATGCCAAACTAAATTAAAATCTTACTTGTATCTACTTGCTGCAGCAGAAAGTTATTGCTGAGACTACAAAACTCTAGAAATATTGGAAAAAAAGCTTCTCATACAATTTTTATATGGCTTTTTGCAAAAAGTTAAAGAGGTAGCAGATAAGACTTTTTGTGTGTATATACAATTTATTTTAGAAAGAAAAGTTAAAATAGAATTTCAAGGATTCTCAATGATACACAGTATTGGAACACATTGCTTCTAACTCATTTCAGCAGTTATCTAGCTGAAATTTTATATGCTGTGGGGCACAGCATAGGAACTGCAGGCTTTGTGATCTCTCAGTAGCAATGAAAATATTGTTATACTAATTTTCATTTAATTTCCATGTCTTAGCATGTAACTGATAAACAAACAAAAAAAAATTTTTTTTTTTAATTAAAAGTACCTACTAAGGCTTTGGCATTAATATTCACATAGATTTAATTAAAAAGTAAATGTCAAATGTTCTTGAAGGTAATCTAGGAAGGGAGATACAGAGCTAAGAGCATGAAGCAGCCATGCAACCATGTTTGCTAAAAAAGCCAAGGCACAGACTCAGGAGACCAAGACTGCAAATTCTAATTTTCAGCAATAGACAATCCAAAGAAACTTTCCATTGTCCTAAATATTGAACTATCTGTTAAAACACTGAAAAAGGTACTGCAATTGGATATTGTGTCCTTAATATTCACAACAGAGGAAAATTACTGAAATAATCTGTAGGCTAGACGTGTTAATGCATGCATTGGGGCAGGCTTAAACATTCTATATATGTCAAGCCACAAAATCTTTAAAACACTTCTTCAGAACATTAGTTTGCTTATAAGTTTCAGAAACCAAAGTGAAATTAAATTTCATGTTCAGGTGATAGAAGAAAAATTGTTTCACAGATAGCTTTGCATTTGTTTTTATGAAATGCTGAGCGTCTATGGAGCTAGTTTATAAGAACTTTGCACATGGTTGCATGATTGTGATGGAAAAAAGAGCTGAATCAGATCCAAATACAAGACTTAAAACTCTAACAAAATTATCATTGGATACGTATTCATATTTTCTATGAGTTTTCCTTTCTGCATATTATATGTATAGATGATGGAAATTCTCATTATCCCACATAGAAAATCCCATTTTCATATTTTGCATTTCAAAATCACATTTTCACATTCATGTCACACAATGAACTCTAAAGTTTATCAAGGAAATAAATACCAGATGTTTTGTATATCCTCAGTGGAGAGAGATTTCTTGTTTCTTGACTACCTTTGTAATTTTAAACTTTGATATATGCATATGAGATTTAGGTGTGAAAAGACAGAACAGACTTTGTAGATAGACTAAAAAAGCATTCAGCTGTTTTGTGGTGAATGGTAGCATATTACCTTGGGTTCCTGACTCAGGATATGCTCTACAGGCCAAATTATAAAAGCAAGGTTGTGCAGGGATGTGGCAGCCTACCAGATGTTGTCTGCAGATGTGCTTTTATTTTAAAGATGCAGTTTACACCTGACCACTACAAAAATCTAGCCAGGCTGAATAAACAGGGTAAAAGAATGAAATGGAAGAACCAAAAGCACAATATGTCAGTGATTTACTGCATAATGCTGGGAAAGTTACTGGCAGAGTCAAATGTCAGAATTACTTTGTTGTCCGTAATAGCTTATCTTCCTGTAAGTTAGATGCACAGTGTGGTCATCTGGCATAAATCTCCAAGACATGATTGTGAGAGGGCCATTATGGAGTGAATACACAGAAAATGGGATTCCAATTTGACTCTGATTGTGAAATTCAAGTATTCTTAAATACCTCTCACAATTATGAAAGATCAAATAATTATTTTGATCAACTAATATGGGGGATAAAACATAAGAAATACCCATTAATAGAAAATACTTAGAAGCATACAAAAATCAGAAAAACAAGAATACCACTAATCCTCAAAACAAACTCTTATGTTTTCAATTAAATCGTATATTTTCTATTACACTTACTACAGCTGCAGCATTTTTCTGGTGTTTTGCATTTTTAAATTTCATTCATGCAACAACCCACTGAGCTGGAATATCGTCAGTATTATTGCCAGTTTCTGAAGAAAGAGGACAAGGTGGAAATATTAAGTGACTTGCACAAAGTCTCTTATCAAGTCTGTACCAGAGCTAGGATTACAATTTGGAAGCTCTTGACTTTTTGTTTGGTATTTAACAGCCTAGACCATGACATTCCTCAAATCCAATTTCAAACTCTTATAAAATAATAGAGGAACCATAAGGAAGCAAAATGCTAGTCAAAATAATGCTACCAAAAGTTTTGCCAGATACTTCAATAGCACAAAATTAGTCTACTTATGAGATGATTATAGCATTTCCATGAGCAGTAAATATCAGATTTTACTTTAAAAATGCATTACAACCTTTCCAAAGTTATCTTCTTCCCTTAAGAATAATTTGGAAAATTTATTCCTATTAGCCTTGCTACATTTAATGTCATGTGTCCCAAAAACAGCTTAGTACATAACAGAGAAGGATTGAAATAAGATCTGTGGTGTTGGGGAAGCATCCAACCATGACATTGGTATCCTTATTACAGCTAGTTTTAAATAATAGCTTTAGATTCTAAATCATTAAAACAATTCATTAATTAAAATTTTAGAAGATGTTGTACATTGTGACTGTAAACTCCCTTGAGGGCAGAGAAAATTGATGGCGTTTATTAGAAAGGTTAGAAATATAAAAAATAATAGTAGGAGACTGTCTTACTTGCCAAGGCTCATTTAATCCTCACTGTGATATGAAGCTGAAGAGAAAGCACAAACACAGAGGGAGGACTGGTGCCAAATGACACCAAACATTTCTACTGAGCACAAGATTAGCTGGAAATAACATAGGACAGCAAATATAGCTAAGATGTTTTTAGGTGATCCATAGTATCACAAAGTCACCAAGTGAAGAGAAAGACAGCAGTCCTGAAGATTTTACTGCCACTGCACTCAAAACTGAAGACTGAAAGCAGATTTAGATCACCATAGAAAGTCAGAAATGCTTTAAAAATTATAAAAAACTCAGCAGGAATGAGTGATTAGAGAAGATTAAAATAGGTTGCTGTATAAATGATAAATGATGACTTAAAAGACATGAGATAGCTGGCTACAAATAGATCTGGTCCAAATTTTGGAAGTCAAGGGAAGTTAACCTTTTGTTTAAAAAAACAAACAAAAGACCCCAAATTTGTTCATTTCCTTCTCCAAGAACCTGTCTGACAGGACATAAAAGCGATGCATCCCAGTACAAAAAGTTTCCATTATCATTTCCTCGATAGATGTGTCTGGCACATAGATCCGAAGAAGACATGCTAAAGAAAAGTATCAAAAGTAACACATTATTTTAATTACTAATTGAAATTGTTAATTAATTTACTAATTAGTATCAAAAATGTCCAAATTGTGCTTTGTCTCCTAGAGACATTTTGAAACATGAAGTATTATCTGCAGGACAGTAGCATAGGTCCCATTATGGAATCTGCTAAGTGACTTCCATGTCCAAATCTCTTCAGTATTCCCTTGAAGTGTGTATCTCTGTAAGAAATTATACAGTTAAAAAATGCATTACCTTTACTCCATTTGAAACTCCACTTCAAATTCTAAATAATTCTTGTGGTTTTTATTTATTTTCTCCTGATTTCACTGTATTGTTTGCACAATTATACTGGTATGTGCTATCATGATTACTTTTTATCCTAGCCACCAGAGTTGCATCTTGACAGTATATAAATAAATCCTTGTATTTTATAAAGTTTAAATATGATGCAGGAAAGAGGTCCATACCTGAGTGCTCATCAAATATTTTACTAGAGAAATGTATTTCTTTACAGGGTTATTTTCTAAGCTTTACAGGATTATTTTCTACATCCTGAGAACAAAGAGCATGTGAATAGGAGGGAAAATACCCATTTTCTGTGCTGACAGGTTCCATTTCCTCCAGCCCATTTGGGTGGGAGAAGGTTCCAGCAACATGAGTTAGTGCAGGATAAAAAGTTGCAGCTCCATCCACCTTTACAGACCTTTTCCTTTTTCCTTCCAATCCTTGTGGGTGGAGCTACTCCTGGGACAGAGAGCACTTCTTCCCCTTAGTGTTCCAAAAGCTTAAATAACTAATGTAAAAAAATATATCCTTGAAAGTGCTTGCTTTTGTTGGTATGTTACTATCAATCTCTAGTTATTTTAATTTTTTTTAAGAAGTAGATATGTTTTATTCACCTTCCACGAAGATAGTATTTGTCTCTTTGAAAAGAGTGGCAGCAGAAGATGAAATGAAATCTGCTGTATCATTTTATCTTTCAGTCTTTCATTTTTATAAGATGTGGCATATTGATGCATATTGTCATTTATGTGGCTCCAGAAATGCCAGCTTGAAGGGAGCATTGTCCATGTTACAGACACAATGTGTCAACCCCTTCTTTAAAGTAATTGAAAGGAAGCAAAAAGCTAAACCACATAAAAATAAACTAATTAATTAATTAAAAGGCAGGATCTCTTTAAGACAGAGAGAGAGAGAGAGAGAGAGGAAGCATATCCTTTGACTTTAATGATGACTGGAAAAGCCCAGAATATTTTGAAGCGAATTTAACTAAGCATCTTATGAATAATTTTTTTTTTTTTACTTCTGTGACCTAGATATAGTAATTCAATAAAAATTAATCTAAAACATAAGGAAGAAAGAATTTCTCCAAGACAAAATATATTTTATCTGATAGTTTTCTGTCCTCTCTTCCCTCCTTCTCATTTCTCACTGCCATCATCAAATATCCAATAGCCATGTTCCCAACAGATATGAAAAATTTTATAGGGGTTTTGTCAAGTAGTGATTTAACAGAGATAAAATACTTTTAGTGACTGCTTATTAAAGCAATTAATATGAATATTGAATTTTCTCCATGAAATACCAATAAAGTACCAATGCAAGATAAATCTATGTTGTATGACATTTGATGCACAGAAGGATCTTTCAAATGCTTAAACATCTTAAAATTTTCTGCAACACTATGAAAATATTAATGTTATCACTGTTTCTAAAAGGTAATTGAAAAGTAGAGAAAATATATTATGGCCTATTCTTTTTTGCTTTATATAAATTTTAATAATTATTGATTCTTTAAGCTCAAACACAGCACATCACAGAAAATTTCAGCTATTAAAGCAACAATTGAACCTTGATATTGACAAAAGTTCAGCTTTTAACTGAGACTGGGTAGTAAAAGGGTAGAGATTGCTTGGAAATGCTGAAAAGAGCAAAACCCAAGGTGTTTTGGGCCAGAGACTGATCACATCACATAGTGCTGCTTTTTGACCAATACTATGATGTTTGGTTTTTTTGCCAGAATGTTCAGCTTGGCCTCCAAATATCCCAGCAATTAGTTTCTCACAGTCTGTACTTGCTACTGTGGATTTCATTGTGGAAATAAATATGAGTGTTCAACCCTGTGTCTCTTAAGGGCTTTATCTTTTTAAGAAGGATTTGCAATAATCAGATGTGCACTATGAATCTCAGTGTGCAAGCATCTTATAACAAATAGCAAAAATTAAGATTTGGAATTTAGTGGTGCTTAGAGTAACCTGTCAGTGATGGAAATATTAATATTTAAAAATCTTTCTCCACAGAATTACTCTTTTGCAATCATACAAATCTAATACAGGCTCTTGATTACTTACTGGCCCAGCTCTAAACACGATCACAAAATGATTTTTTTTTTGAAGGGGGTGGAGGGGTTGGAAAAGGGAAATGAAAGTGAATGTGATTTTTTCCTGTTTCCTTTTTAAAAAATATAAATACATAAAAGTTTGCTATTAAATCTCTATAAACGTAAGACAGTTTTATTTAATTTTCTGACAGGATTTGTATTCCTTTAAGATTTTCAATTTTGTTATTTCCGTTTTTCCTCAGTAGACCCTATTTTTTCCTAAAGACACTGCAAGTAATACTTAGCTTATTCAAATATGTAGACTTTTCTCTATTTAGTTAAAAAGTATTATTGTTGAAAGGAAAGAAACAGCTCCAACATGAAAGAATAAATACATAGAAACTCCTGAAAGTATTGCTAAATTCAATGAAGACAATTTTTTTAAAGCAAAATTAGGTATAAATCTTAGGAAAAAATAAAAATGAGAGAAAGTAATAAGAGAGAAAACCCAAGTCATTAATATAGATATTTCCTAGTCTTCTCAAGAGATTCATCTGATTTTTCTAATTATAACAGAATTGTTACAGGTTAGCCTTGTTGGTTAATTCAGCATAGGAAAATGCATAAGGACATTTCCAGAGACAGTATTTCAGTACTTGGTAGAAATTTTATTTAGAGGGCATGAGTTCCTCTCAGTATTTTAAATTAAGAAACAGTTGTACAATGAAAATGCTGCAATGAATTGCTTTCAAAATCCCTTCACCTTATATCCTCAAACTTTTATATATATTTACATTTTTCTTGCAGTTTGACCAAATCACTGTCAGTTCAAAGGCAAATTTTGCATTTGACTGTGTGAGGAATCATTGTGAAAGCGCATAAAGCAGCGCAGGGAGCAGAAGTCCAACAGGACTTTTATGATCGTGCCTTGATCGTACTCCCTAAAAGAAAAGCTTGGGAGTTACTGGAATGTAGAGTTTGACAAGTTGTTCCCTTTCTCTTTGCTTCAAGTTTTGTGTTGTCCATGCACTGGGCCATGGCACAACTGGAAAGGGGTTGTTGTCTTCACTTGGTTCCAGGCACAGCCCCAGAGGGGAAGCAGCTGTGACATGGAGCTGTGCCTTTCCATATGCATCTTATGGAAAGATGATCAGTTTCACAGCTACAAAGAAACACATTGTCCTGCTGGTGCTTAGCCAAACTGTGTCAGAAAATGCTGGAAAAGTAAAGGAAGCCAAGACTTAAATTCTACTCCCCTCTTTTGCACTTAAAATTGACCGGTTTAAACCAGTTTATACCTACTGATTTAACTTGTATGTCCAGGATGATAGGAATCTCATTTTAGCAACATGTGTTTTCATTCTGGTTTGGCATAGAAATGTCAATGTTTAAGAAATGTTAATGCTTAAGAAAGAATTTTAGAGATCTATGAAATAGCCTAATTTATAACTTTTTTTTTTAACTATACCAAGACAAACTAGTTACTTCTTGGTAGAATAATTAAATCAGCTACTGCATAGAACAATGCTGTATGTAATGAAGTGCACTGAATAAATAAATATGAAGTTCACTGACAGCTAAATGTTATTTGTAAACCATATTTTAAAATATATATTTGGCATATAGGAAGTATTTATTAGCAGAAAGGATCATTTCAATAATAGGTAATTAGCAAGATACCTTATTAAAGGCTACAAGGAAATGAGATTATTTCAGATATGTTTCTCTCACTATTTCATTTATTTCTGAATTTGTATGAGATACAATGTTTCTGATTTTACTGATAGCTCAGAGAATACGGGTATAATTCAATGTTCACAGATACATATTGAAAGTGAGGTGTAGAAGCTGTCATAAATTCTTTCACATTGTAATGAAGATCCCACAGATCTTTGAAATTTTATTAAATATTCACAGTTGTATTGTGACCACCAAGGCAATCAAATCTCAGTCATTCATGTTAGTATTATTTGCACCCTTTGAATTTCTGCAGCATGTTTTCCTGACTGCTCATTTGAATATGAGAGAACTCACCAGACAACTACTTTTCTTTGTGTTATAAAAATATTGTAAATTTGCATTGCAAAGAACAACTACAACAGAGAAATATTCAATGTCCTATTCAAAGTCTTTTTAAATTAGTACATAGAAAAACTGGGCAGAACTGAGGATTTTTATGAAATAACAATAGTTCACCAAATCCCATGTTAAATGGCTAAAAAACAGAGGAAATACAGAGTGTAGTAGAGTGTTTAGAAAACATTGTGGTGGTAATGCGTGTGGTAGAAAACATTGGTGGTAATATATGACGTGTTTATTTGCATATAATTTTCATGGGAGTCTTGACTTCTGACAGATTTTCTGTAGATTTTTTTCCCATGGATTTTTTTTAATGGTCTGTTGGTCATGCTTAAACATTCCAACTGAGGTCACATCGTTGTGTTAGAAGTTATATAAAAAAACATTGAGACATAGCACTTAGTAAAAAAAATGCTGGTCTGAAGATTAAAAAGTGGAAACAGAGGCACTAAAAGCATCTTACTGAGGAGTCATGCAGCAGTTTAGTGGAAGAGACAGGTGTACCCATCAGGCTACTGCTTTCTAAGCCAGTCATACTTGTGATAAACTGTGAAGTGTTTAGTAAAATAATTTCAGCTGCTCAATAAATGTACATAGTATCAACAAGATGCTAATAAGAATGGATATAGCTTTTTTTCCCCTGGAACTTCACAATAAACTTCACAATAAACACAATACTCTCCATGGTAAGTTTTCCCAATAAAGTGGTATTTGAAGTGCTGTGCAACTCAGCAGCACAGGGGATACTGGTTGTTCCCTGTCCATCAGCAACTGCACTAACCTTGTTATTCTTATACTTTGTTACTCTTATACCTTGTTACTCTGCTGTGTTACCTCTTCAGTTTGGGTCAGTAGGGCTCTTTAAGCTAACATGGCTGTGTTGTTTTCATTTTGACTCCTGTGTAACATGAAACTACTGGGTATCAGAAAACATTAGCAGTCTACTTTATGTCAAAATGGATCTTAGTATGCATTATATTTACATTTTGTAAATGGTTTGCCTTGATAATATTACAGTACTAAGCATACTCCTTTGAATGTTCCCAATATTCAGGTTAGCTATTTACAGACATGACTTCACACATGCACAATCTGCACAGCAACCTCGAAATATAGAGTATTGAATTTGTCTTATGATAAAGGTCAGAAGTTTGCCTTCAAGGCAGTTTTCCTGGTTTTCCAGGATGAAATTTGTGCATGTATACAGTATGTTATGTTTCCACAATGTATTTAAAAATACATAAACTTAGAGGAAAACACCCTTTTTCTTATTTTATTCAGTGCTTTCTCTAAATGCTGTAACCTAAAGTTGCCATGCTGAGTTGTTAATCAAGTGAAAGCTATTTGACTGGCAGCTCTGCTGCATACATTCATTTAATAAAGCAGGCTGTTTGCTGAGACTTAGGAGGACTGCCCATACATCTCTGTTGTATGTTCTTGTCTGGAAGGTGGGGTTTGGATCCTCTGGGATGGAGGCAGTCAAAGTGCTGATGGCTGTGACTGTGGCTGTTTTATCCAGCAGGTATTCTGTGGAGTTCAGTGACAAAGGTTCCTTTTCTAGTTTCATGTCTGGTACTTACTGATTTAAAATACAAAACTTCTGATTTAGATGTTTGGAATAGAGGTTATTATACCTTGTCATTCTGAGGAATGAACTGAGTTTTAACTATGAAAAGTATATAACTGGATTCTCTTCTTGCCTGAGTTGCTACTCTGATCTAATCAAAAGTATGAACAGGTTAAAAAATAGTAACACAGTTCTTGGCTGTAAGATATGGCCTATATTTGACTGCTGCCTAAATGACCTTTTTCTTACAAAATAAGTTTTCTCTACTCAAAGCTATGCATATTTTTGACATTTCTGTGGTCCACTAAAGCTAAAGAAAACCCAGTGCAGATGTGGGACAATTTCTTTTATTTCATTTCCATCTAAGTAAATTGATATAAATAAGAGACCTGCTGGCAGGTGGAATTTGCATACAAATTACGAAAATCACATGCACCTCAGAGGGGTGAGGCTAGATGAACAGAAGAAGTGTTGGGTTTTTTTTCTTCTTTTACCAAATCTTTCCCAGAAATAATGTGGTTATTCCCATGAGAGATTTACCAGGATGCATTTCTACTTGTGACCTCAGATAAAAGGGCAAAGAAGCAAGAAAATCTGTGTTCCTATAGTTAAAGTGGTTTATTTTTCTACTTTTTAATTCTCAGAACATAAGCCGTTGTCTTTTCTCACTTCTTTTTTTGTACTGAATTTACAGGGAAAATTGTTCTGATAGAAACATATTGATTGCAGTAAAGAATTGTATGTTACCTGCCTTGCACACCTCACAGCAATATTTAACTGGTGAGAAATGTGCTCTAACTGACACCAAAGAAAAGCAGAGTTGTTTTTCATTTTAAGAGTTTGCTCTCTACATGGCCTTGAATGTTCATTTCTTTGGCAGTAGATAATGATTCATTCTCTTCCTTTGCAGTTTCTAGATGGCTAAGTACTTAAAAAGTCAATATTGAATTTCTAAGCAGAAATCCACATATGATTACAGTAAAGCTCCACTATCACAGCATTATATTAAGTGATGTATTGGTATATTTCACATCTATAAAAATAAGAAGTTTAAATTTTACTTTTGAGCAGTATTTTAAAATGTACTATGTTGATTTTATTGATAGTTTGATTCTTCTGAGTCAAGATTCACCCAAAGTGAAAAATTAAAAGTGAATTATTGCTGAAAAAATCATCCAAAGTCAGGGTAACTGTATGCTTAGAAATATAATTCTCTTTGTTCTTTATTTAAGGTTTAAAGGCAAGTGATCCAACCATGACTGGCAAAACACAGACCAGCAATGTCACCAATAAGAATGACCCAAAGTCCATCAACTCCAGAGTCTTCATTGGTAATCTGAACACAGCTATTGTCAAAAAAGGTGACATTGAAGAAATCTTTGCAAAGTACGGGAAGATCGTGGGCTGCTCGGTGCACAAAGGTTATGCCTTCGTACAGTACATGAGCGAGAGGCACGCCAGGGCCGCGGTGGCAGGAGAGAATGCCAGGATCATCGCAGGGCAGCCACTAGGTAAGGATTTGTTAATAATTAAAATACTGCTTTCTCTTCCCTTTCTATTTGAAATATCATCTGCCACTGGTGCCTGCAGGACTAGTGAGATTGTTTTGCTGATGTTCTACCTCAGCATATTTTCAGGATTTTGGAACTGACAGGGTGTTTAATGTATGGTATGTTACCTAGTTAACATACCTAACTGCTTATTTATCAAATAGATCACTTCTGAAAACTTTATACTTATTTGAAATTCCACTGTAGTGAATATGATTACTCTTGTGAAGAAAAAATTACTATTTTTTCATAGAGTCTAGTTAGGAAATTTAGTCTAGTATAACAGGGTTCGTCTAATAGATGAGGTTATCTTTCATGTAATGAATCTAAAATGATACCCAGCCCAATGATGTGTCAGATTTTATACAGAAGAAACAGAATATTTTTTATTTGTCCTTGAAATCATACCAAATCAAACTGTAACACTGTTATTTAGAGAAGTCTATTATTAAAAACTAAGATTTCACTTTTCCCACATAATACTGTAAACATTGTTCATCTGAATTCCAAATAAAAGAAAAAAAAGTAATAGTTTTCTCTTCTAGTGCTTTGTCATGAATGTTTAAGTAAAATCTAATTGTTATGTAATGCAACTTTTACCTCTGGAAGCTATTTTTAATTACCTATGTAGTCTGTCAGTGATAAGCTCTGGAGTCCATTACTAGACTTACCCGTCATGCATATACAGTAGTAATGTGCAGTACAGCAAGATGTTTGGTAGGATTCAGAAGTCTTTCACTACAGCTCTGAGCTGTATTTCTTATATCCAACCCCAAGTGTGTAATGGCTATGTCAGGAAAAGGTGAAGTGTAGCTAGTGTTTTACTGTAACAAGCCATAAAGAATGGATATGGCTTGTTCATTTTCAGTGTTGCAGGCTGGGGAATCTATTTTTCTGATTGTTTGTAGAAACTGAAGCATTTGTGTTAGATGGGTTGTTCTTTTATCATAGCTGTTGAACACTAATTTTAAGTTTTACAGCTCCTACCTTTTGGGTTCGAGAGAAAAACAGATTAAATAACTTAAATTGTATTCAAGGGGAGATTGCTTTCAAACTTCATTAGGAAAAGTCATATAGATGAGTGAAATAAAAGAACTCAAGTGACAAAAGCAAGGCAGAAAAGTCAGTCTGTGGGATGGCATTATTAGAAGACGTTTCCTGGAGCGGTGTTCTCCAAGCAATAGGCCATGTAATGCCATCAGTGCATTACTTACAGCTTCTTGCACACTGGTCTGACCAGATTTTTTAAACTGTGTTTTCCTAAGGCAATAGATCTGTTATTACTATGATTACTGTTGCTAGACTCTTTAAGTATTTCTTGTGGCATCTGTAATATGCCAAGCATTTTGTACAAGGAAATGCCCTTGCACTGCTCTGTGTACTTTTGTGCTTTCTGTAGCAGTGAAGTGAATTTGTTGCAAAGGAAATTAAGTGACCAATAATAACTTGAATTGTTTGAATACTTTAATAATAACAGGAATCGTTTACCCAATATTAAGTTTCAACTGTTTAGTCTTAAAATACTTTGATTTTTCTGCACATTCTCCTGATGGCATATTCATGCCTCAGTTCCTAATATATCAAGGAATATAAAGAATAAGCAAGGTGGGATTTTCTTTTTTCTCTTCCTAATTTGCTCTTTTTTATATGTGAAATGCAGTTGCTATCAGTATGGTTTGACAAAAATAATGATTTTGTAAAAGTGGTACCTCTTGCTAAAGAAATTGTTTCTATGAATTATTTGAATTGGCAGTAGACATTAACAGTTACCACACATTAATGAGTAGATGACTGAGAAAATTTACTTGGATTTTGACCCAGAACTTCTTAGGCACAAATAGTCAATTATTCTGAAACTTCTTGATGAAAATTACTTTTTTCTCTGTCCTGAGAGATTTGCATTCTGAAATAAATAAACTAATGAATTTATGTCAACAGTCAAGTTATGGAAAAGGACAAGAAAATCCCGTTACAGATGAACAAATAAACTTGTTTAACATAGCTGAATTTTTTACTAAATTGAATTAGAATAAATTAGTAATATGAGGGGTGGATGATAGCCAGATAAAGAAAGCTATTTGAACAAAGGAATATTTGAAAAAGATTATCCCATGGTATATGCCTGATACTACTATACACACAAAAGAAAGCATAACTTCATTTAGGTTGTGTTAATAATGTACATTAGCTCTTTCATGGTATAGTCAACTGAACCGTTTACATTAGCTCCTGCCTTTTATGGACTAATGCCACTCAAAATGATGCAGCTTTATCCATGAGTCAGAAACCATTCACATATCTGAAATTTAAAATGGAACCTGTAAATTCTTATAGCTTTTTAGAGTGCTACACAGTTCACTAAGTATCCTGTTTAAATGTTTCTTCTGAGGTGGAGCCACAAAAGATTAGGCTCAGTAGGTATATAACAAAGCATTTTGTTTAGCAAATTCCTCAAATTAGATGTACAAATCTAAAACATTGGTATTACCCTCAGTCTTGCCAGCTTTCTGTGGGTCATTATTATTGGCCTGTTGGTCTCATCCATCAACACTGAAGTTCCTACTGATGTGTTTATGGTCAGTGATATGTAATGGTGGTGCCATGGATACTGCAACTTGATGGAAAAGGATTTCATGAGCTGTGTGATTTTTTCCAAGCTTCCTGTTTCATAAAGTGCAACACACTTGAAAAAGCTGTGGGGTAGAGACCATAAAGGAAGGCAAAAAAATATGCTTGGGAAATTTATTGTTATTATTGTGAAGTTCAGTGTAGTTTCTTGAAGTAATATTATGTCTTCATGGGAATAGCATGTTTTCCTCCCACAGGACAGACAGGTCAGTATAGGGCATGGGAGCCTGATTCACAATGATTATTTTGTAAATTGCTTCAGGCTGGAATTGAGAAAATATTGAAGTTGTTCTAGGACAAAACTGCAAGTTATGTTCTTTGTTGTAGGAACACATCCACATTATTAACTCTTCTCAAAAGTTTTTCACCTATTTAAGCACACCTGTGAGTTACAGAATATTTGTGCATATCCATTTCCTTTCCAAACAGGACAAAGACACAGGGTGAATAGGAAGTATTCTGAGAAAATAGTCTGTGAACTTTACCAAGGGTGATTTCATCCTTCTCTGGTGAGAGAAGGATTAGGCACCTGCTTGCTCAAAAAGGAATGGTGCAAGTCCCTCATTGCAAAAAGGAATGGTGCAAGTCCCTCATTGCAGCTGTGGGCTGAGGAAATGAGCTGTAACCTTTCTCGTAGTGAGAAGCCCAAGTCTGAGCACAGGATTCGAGGTGCAGCCTCACCGATGCCAAGTGCAACAGGATGATCACTGCCCTGGTCCTGCTGGCCACACGTTCTCATACAGGCCAGGATGCCATTGGCCTTCTTTGGCCACTCTAGCTCATGTTCAGCTGCTGTTAACCAGCACTGCCAGGTTCTTTTCCTCCAGGCAGATTTCCAGCCATTCTTTCCCAACTCTGTAGCTCTGGATGGGGCTCTTGTGATCCAAGTGCAGGACCCAACCCATGATCTTGTTGAACCACTCAATGGCCTTAGCCTATTGATCCAGTCTGTCCAGGTGCCTCTGTAGCGCCTCCCACCCAATTCGCTGTTGTCTGCAAACTTGCTGAGGGTGCACTCCATCCCCGCACCCAAATCATAAATAAAGATTTTTAAATAAAGATATACATAGCAGCTTCTGCCTAAAATCCTGGTATAGCTATCATATCAACTTCTAAATCATAATGTCTCTTTGATTATTCTTGGGTAATAGTTCATAGCCTTTTCTTTTATAATACCTTAATTATTGTGTCAAATTTTTGTCTGTTTTCATGCACAAATTTATACCAGGAAAATTCCTTTAACTTGAGAATTTTTCTTCATTTGTGCATATAAGCCAGGCCATCTCACAGGTGTCTTATCAAAACAAATTAAATGGTGTAAGGCTCGTACTTTTGTTCTTTTCATAGAAGACACATGGAATTTCATTCTTGGATCCTTAGGAAAAGGAAAGATTACAGTAGCCAGACTACAAGAGATGCTGTAGTTTTCCAGCTGATGCCCTTTTTAACTAATAAATTAATTCCTCTGTAGCTTGAATCCTGTTTTGTTGCTGCAAATATTACTCATCTGTGTCGCCTTCAGGTCTAAATTAGATGCAGTCTCTGAATACCAAGTGAGTGCATATTGATGTGTAGTCTAAGGTAAGATGCTGGTTGTAGATATTTATTTTGGGAGACATTCTCCTTTACACATCCTGTTGAGAGGCACAAGAGCCCTGAAGGGGCTTTTTAAATTATAACTACCCAGTAGAAAATATCCAAGGAGAATAGCAGGTAATAAAGGGAAGTTTTAGAGAGACTCAACATATACCTTTGCTGCAAATTGAACTGATGTGATAATAGAACTGTTTTATCTTTTGTTTCCCTTGCCTCTACTCAAAACATATCTCTTCTATTTTATGTTTGTAATGTCTAACAACAGTGAGAGACTTACATGTGTACTTGTAGAACAAGGACTCTCCAGACTGAAACAATTTTCCACCTCAATCTGAGCTACAGAAAACATTAATTGTGTCATGAAAGTTTCTGTCTTAAAAGGAATAAATACTTTTGATGTTTTAGTGAACTAATTTGTGAAAAAAACCACTTTGGCTTAAAAAAAATGACAGATTTACCCAAATTTTCTGGATGACTAATCTTTACCTAAGCCAATGATAGGCTAAGATAAGAAAGTTGAATCGGAATTAGTGGTTATTCTGTTTCCACTTAGTCATCAGTTTTCAGTCAATGGCATGGAAGTGTACCAATATTTTATTTGTACAAACATAACTCATGATTTATTAGAGCAATCTTGGTACTCTTACCCAGCTACCTCCCACTAATGTAATGGCAGGTTTTATCAGGAAAGCAATGTTATCTCATTTTAAAGACTATAGTGGAGCAGCAACTGAAAAGGTTTTTTACTTTGCTTCTATAAATCTGTAAAGACTTGAGTTTTAATGTCAGTCAAAACATTCTAGGCAAGGGCAATGACTATCTTAGAGAAACCACATAGACTGTACTGATATAACTAAAAAGTGGGAATATTTTGATATTTTCATGTATATTTTAATGAAATATTAAAAATAGAAAAATTATGTACATATAATGATTAATCATATATTCAAAGTGTATTTAAAGTCATATAGCATTAAGAGACTGTATATTGCATTTCACACTACTGGAAGGGCAATGCACTTCATAGAAAATTCTTTGGTCCATTGTAACTTCTGCAGGCTCGCATTCTGATATATTGTACTTTTATACCATGGAGCATTACACCATGGAGTAAATAATCTGAAAACTGTAACTCAGTAATACGCAGGTAATTCTCTAACCAAGTGAGACTTAGAAAGCAAAGCTCTGATAAGCCATGAAAGCTTTATAGTATATGGTTTTCAACACTTGAATGTTGGCCTTCAAAGACTATTATATTCTTCTGGTAAAAAAATCCACTTTCTAATGAATAGTGTTTAAGCAAAAGCAAACTCACTCTTGTGAAATGCTATATAAGGAATTATCATCATCATGTAAGTGTAAGAATAAAAAAGTTTAATAAGCAAATACTTCAATCAGTAGAATAAATTATCCATAAACCTATAAAACTTGTGAGATGTTGTGAGTCTTGGCTTATGGTGGGAATGACTTTTGCATTTGCTGAACTCATATAATTATTTCTTGATTACTTCAAAAAGTCATACCAATTTCTTTTTGTAAAATCAACATCCAGGCCAGGTTTTGAGGAAGTTTATTTGATCCAGTATTTTTTTTATGTTGAACTAAACATAAAGTAATGATAAAGCAAAAAGACCAAGTGATCTTCTTCCAAAATCAAACAAACAGAAACAAAACCCAAAAGATAGTGCGTTTGTAGCCAAGATGAACATAATGCCTAGTGTCACAGGAACCTAGAGTGAAACTAGGGATGTCGACCCAGGCTTGCACTGTCTTTACTAAGTCTTTCCCACTAAATCTGATCTTAGTCAATGTCTTCATCATCAAGCCCTCAGGCACACACAGATTGTTACAGAACATCTGAAAAATCATTAATTATATTTCCACAGCTTAGCTCAGAGGAGCTAAATTTTACCCACTAGAACTGACTCTCTTATTCCATTATTCCAACCTGTTTGTATATTTGGGAGCAATTGTAATCCTGTTTCAGCCTACTCTGTGCAGGGACAGGGAACCTGTCCAAAGTTATCTCATACGTCTCAGTCTTTTTTGCTGAGACCTTTTCCTACCTATGCCCTTGTGGTCTTGGTGAAGTCTGCGCAACAGCAGACATGAGTGTCAAGTCTTGCTGTAGAGGACCTTGGATACAAAAATCTTTCTTCTAATAGTGGATAATTTTCCTATGTCCCTTACTGTTACACATTTTGGTGTCTCCCAATATTTTATACCTTCTATTGTTGCAGTAAGATCCTGTAGCCATAGCAGCAGATTATAAACCAGTTGTTTCATGTTCTTGAACACAAAAACATTATTAAATCTTGTTGTCACTCCACAGTCCTGTTTCTTGTGCATTTCTGTAATCAATATTTCCTCATCCTCTTGTCACATTGACATGAACCATTCCATGTGCTATTCATGCATGTAAAGAAACTCATATAAAGGTAGGAAGGAAGGGTCATTTTTAACAATCATCCCTCAGCAGTTCAGGGCAGGGCACAGTTGTGCAATTGATGTATGCTTGTTCCAGAAGAGCAAGCGGAATTCTTCATCATGAAAGAAAAATCCATATTTTCATAGAATGACCTGTTTCCGTAGATTGAGAATACCTGAAATAAGAATGAGTGAGTTTTACTCCTCATATTTCACAAAAGTTTCTATTTCTCTCTTAAATTCCAAGTGAAGATACAATTTAAATCTATTTTTCATGTACAGAAAAGCATATATCAATAAAATAATTTAGTTATGAGGTGAAGTTATGGGGATGAAGTTTTCCTTATTGCTTGCTTGGTGTCTCTTTCTGTGAAATTCTTTATATTATCATAAAGTGAAAGTTTGCAAAGTTCTTCCTGGAATAAGGTTTTGTACTTTGAGCAGCCTGATGTCAGCAAATGTTAAGTACGCCCTCCATCATAATGCCACAAATGATGACCTGATTGCTTGCCATCAACAGATGTTATTGAAAAAACCTTTCCTTCAAGGCTTTATAAAGATGCCTATAAAGATACATTTAGTCTTCTACATGGCCAACTCATCTTTAAAATCACAGACAAGGTGTTATTATGGGATCTTTCTAGGTCTGTCTCTACTGTTTGACATGTCTGTATATAGCACAGGGTCCATCTGCATAAAATGTTACTTTTTTCATCATTTCCTCCTTGGGTTTCATAAACACTTTAAGTCTTCTTTCAAAATGGGTCTGAAATATCCGTAGTAATTTTGTAAGAGCTTTTCAAAACATTTAGATGATGTTATCTCAAAGATCTCTGTACTATGCTTTTATTATGTTCATATCTTGATGAGATTGTTGTTGGTTTGGGTTTTTTTTTAGCAAACTATATCCAGTAGGTCCTTCTGGATTTGAGCTTAATGCTGTTTTATTTCTGTTGCAGGTCTGTAAGAAGCTACAAAAAAGAGTTTTCCTTTGTGCCAGACAGAATTCTGTACCTTTTCTTAAATATACTTCCTTTGATTAGTGACTGCTGGGATCACTACAATTGTATAGCGAATCTATACATTCTGAACTGTCATAACATTATGCAGTGATAAAAACATTGTTATGTTAGGTTCTCTCATAATATTTGTCTCCAAGTCTCATGTGGAATGCACTGTACAAAACCAAGAACTATCTCTAGGATGCCATGCAATTTTTGGTTTGGTATGCTAGGAGGTCTTGTAGTCTACAGCTTCACTTTTTTTGCTTGATCTAGCTTGATTTAATTTGATAGACTAGTTTCTATGCATTTGGCTTCTTTCACTTCAAATATAATCTCAGCAAGAATGAGTCAGATATTTTCTTCTTGATTATTTGACAATATTTCACTATTACACTTGTACTGATGCTGTTAGAGTTGCTAATGTCTTGTCAGCTGTTTTTTTCAATGTGTGCCTGCCATATATACTTGTTTTCTCATTCTTTTGTTAAAACATTTCATTGGTGATCTCTTTTCAAAAGGCATGTGGAGAAATTCACTTCTGCTATGGGTTTTATGGAAAGGGCAGAGAATCAGAAGCTTTCTCATCTAAATCTGACAGGCCAGTTTTTATCTTTCTAATCTGCAATTTGAGGTACGGGGGTTTTCAACAGATATTCAGCACTGAATAGTGACAGGAAAGAATAATGCTATTTTAGTGTAGTACAGAACCTAAGTCCCAGTCCATAGTCTTTGGACTATGATTGCTAAAGCCTTGAAATAGATTCGCCTCTCATGATATCACTCAGCTGTTTGGAGGAGAAAGAATAGCAAATATTTTTCCTGCCAGAATACTGATGTAGCATGAAAAATTCTCCTAATCATAGTCTAAATTCATGGAAGCTGGTCTTTAGCATGATGAACTTTTAGGATCACTCTTCCTGTTTCTTTCCCTTCTTAACAGCAAGCTCAGCTAAAATGAAAGTGTTCTTTTTTTTCTGTTTAGCTTAACTGAGACAAGAAATGTTTTAAGGGCACATTTGCTGTCTCAGGTTTGATTTCACATCCTAAGCCTACTTGCATTTCACACCTAAGGAAAATACAGCAGAGGAAATCTGTTTCTTTCTCAGGTTTCACACTTAATCCTACAATTATTTTGACAGCAGACAGCCTCATCAGCAAAACTGTGTAAGTCGTGTATATTGGAAAAAAAAAAAAAAAAAACCAAACTTAGTTGTTTATAACTTATTAGCAATTCAGTTAGTTTCCAGCACATCATACTGGCAAAGCAAAATTCACAGGTAAAAAAAAAAAAAGGAAATTCGACAAATTAGATGCTCTTATTCTGTTCTACTTCTCCTCTTTCCAGAAGAACTGTTGCTATTAATGAGCTCCACCAAAAGCTTATGAAATTTCAAGTAAAAGTAATTTTTTAGGTATTTTAATTACTCAGAACTGAACACTATTTATATCCTTAATTGTTACAACCCTTTAAGTGACTTCAGTACCTCCTAAAAAATTAATGGAAACTGAATCAGACAATTTTTCATGGCAAGACTTATAATTTTCAAAAGGCCAACTGAAAAAGGATTAGGTTGGGTTTTAGTTTACCTTAGAGAATACATCATATTACCTACAAAATGATAATCTATCTTTAAGAAGACATTGTCTCTGTTCCAACCTAGCATGGAATTTCTAATTTGATATACATGTAAGTTCAGATACGTGAGTTTCCTCAGCTTTCTCCAACTAAATCATAACAGTCAGGTAGCTAAAAGCTGGGGATATACACTAACTAGACCCAAAAGTGCAATCATTTCCACAACTAAGGACTAAAGGTGGACAGGAGTTGCTTGAAAGTCTTTGCTTCCATGAGTAATATTTTTTATTATTATTATTTCTTTTTAAATTCTTTTTAGGTGTGAAATTATGCGCTTAAAGAACAACTGTTTTCATTTGTGGCAGTCTTAGTATTTTAATACATTTTTCTTTTAGTCAGCTCTGTTGCTTGTTTACCTAGTGTCCACAATGTAAGTGTGCAGTGACTGGATATTATCCAAACACTTTTATTAAAAGCACACTTATTCATACACATTGTTAAAACCTCATAAAAAAACAACATATCCAATTGACTGTTGTGGTAATTTGTTGTAGATATCTATCCCACCTATCCTACTGTTTGAAGTTAAATGTCAAATTCTAATCCTCCTGTGCTTTGTTTCATTCTGCTCCTAATGCTTCACACAACCATGAAAAAGAGGAACAGAATGTAATGTGTTTGAAGTGTGGAATTAACTTTCAGACCTTGAAATAAAGAGGGAAGTGTATAATATCTTCTAGTTCTACAACTGTAAGGCTTCTTGACTCACTTAATGAAATATATATCTATTTAGTTAGTGTTTCATGTGAGGAACACAATATTTTACTGAAAATGGCAAGTGTAAAACAAAGAGTAGACAAACAAATAGACACTAGATGACAGGAAAACCTGCACTTGGCAAAATCTGAAGCCATTTAAAGCTGTGATTCATTTCTCAGCTGTATGATAATTCAACATCTTAAATTTTAAAGAGACACTTTAAAATACTTCTTTTTGATGATTTCTTAAGGTAAATTTTATCCCTTGATTTGAAACTGTCACAGTTTTTGTTAAATTGTAGCATAATTTTTGTTGGGGGAGACCTCATCTAGTCCAACAACCTACTCAAAGCAAGGCTGACTCAAAGCAGTGAACAGTCCAAAAGGTTTGTCAGCCACTTTCCAAGTCACCCATGCAACCTATACTTCCAGTCTTGGCTGCGAGGGTGCGTAGGACATTGTGTCAAAGACCTTGCTGAAGATGAAGGGCACTTAAACTACCTCTTCCCCCATCCACTAAGTTATTAATCCCATCACAGAAAACTCACTGGGCTGGTCACAGTTTGCCTCACTAAATGCGCTGACTGCTCCTCATTATTTTGTCCTTCATGAGTCTGGACACAGCTCCTAGATTGATTTGCTTGCAGTTGTCGAGTTTGTTTTGTTGGGATTGTCCACCTTCAATACCAAAGTTTGTCCTGATCACAGAAGCAGGCCTTACATACATGCTGGTCAGCAACAGATTCACTGTCCTGCTTCAAGCTGCACAGATGATACACAGAGAGTTCCCAAAAACCTTGAGGACGTGATTTGCTTTTTCTTATATTTGTTTTTTTCCCCTGCTCAACCTCTTCCAAGTTCTGCCCCTTTACCACATTATTTCATCTTAAGATATTCTACTGCTGTCTCCCCCTAGCCTATTTTCCCAGCTTTTGTTAACTTTACAAATTTATTTGGTATTTATAAGAGCTTGTCCCAGAAATGTCTCTCTTATTCATGACTTCTGTCAAGTCACACTGCCCTTATTTTTTTAAATGTGTAGTGTTTTGCCAGACTCAAGCTGCTACTTTTTGGTGATGTCAGAGGCTGGGAAAAATCATCTGCATGCAAACCTTAATGTTTCCAATCGAGTGAGATAACACTGATTATGTCTGTCATTCCTCAGAGCCTATTTCTTGTCTTTGAAGATGAGTGTGACATTTGCCTTTTTCCAGTCATCAGGGAGCTCTCCTGATTTCTCCAGCCATTCAAAGGTGATGGAGAGCAACCTCACGATAATATTAACCAGCTCTTTTACTGTCCCTGGATGCATTTTGTCAAATCTCATATTTATTTTTAACACTAAGAATTTATATTTAATTATATCATTATGAAAGCATAACTTTCAAAGAAAAGCAAACACTACTTTAATTCCTAACAAAATCATTCAATTTCTTGGCAGTTTCTCCTTTTTTTGTCAATGCAGCTTATAGTTACTCCAGCAGCTGATCCAGATGGTATCCATAAAGGTAGCAGTTCTCCTGCAAATGGTGGCAGAACATGTATAAAAGAAATAATGCAGTAGTGCTCTGAAAATCTGTGCAAAGATACAGGCTGGTATTTTGAAACCTTATGAAATTGGGCTATAGGGTAATAGGTAGGATGTTAAATTTCTGCACTAGCAAAACATTTGGGCTAAAAGAAATTAAACAACATCATGTAGCAACAGGAATCATTGGTTAGAAAACTACATAGATTTGGAAAGGAATATTTAGGTAAGGTGAAAGATTTATTTTTAATTGGAAGTCCTTCATCTTATAAGGCCAAATTACTATATTGATTTGAACAATTAAGATGGTACTTTAAACAGATGCAGTTTTAGAAATTCAGAACTATACGAAAAGGTTTATTGGCTTCTTTTCCTGTTTGGGCTTTTTGATTATTCTCTGGAGTTTTGTTTTGTTCAGTTTTCCTAATATACTTCAATGCATATGACAAATAGGACAAATTTACATCCTGGATTTACAGAGTCACTCCTAATTGATATATCTGGAGTGAAAATTACTATTTGCCTTTGTCCAACTTTGAAAACCAAGTTTGCTGCTAAATGAGCTTGCTGCAGTCCTAGCAATTTCAATTGCCAAAGTTTGAAAAGTTCTAGTTATTCCTTGACTTACAGAAATGATGTTTGATAACTGTATATATAAGACCAGATCCATGTCTTAGGCAAATTCCTAAAGTTATAGAGCTAATAAAATTGTGTTGGGTTGTTTTAGGGTTTTTCATTTGGGGAAAAAAAGCCACTATTTTTACTTTATCTCAAATATAAAGGGGACATTATTTTAAGAATTGTTATTTTTTAATTGTATTAGCAAAATTTAAAAAGTGTAACTTAATGTAGTTTTCCTATTTAATCCATGTACATGTATGAATACCTCAAAGTGAGCTGTGATGAGGCTTCAGCCATTCTGACCTTAGTTAAAAGTAAATTCTAATAATGTTTTCAAGAGTGTGAAAACTGAGTTTATGGAAACAGTTCCATGCTAACATTCTTGTGAAACACAGGCTAGTTGGGTGGGTAAGAAGGTGGCTGTTGTTCTAGGGATTTTTTTCTTTCTAGGATTTATTTTGTTTCTTACCCAGACTGTTGAAAACTTTTAGAGAAAATTTAAATGTAAATGATCAAATTACAACAAGATAAAATCAACACTCATGCTAGCATTGGAGCATCTGGTAAAGCAGTTGTGAATTTTTACAGCCTGACTTTAGAGGTCTTTATTTTCTGTTAATTGGCACTTAAGGCTGCTTTATTTGTTTCCTCGTCTTAAACATTGGTTTTGATGTATTTAAATCCACAGGCAAACAAGGAAGAAAAGGCAAAAACCCCCTGAATATTTTTAGATGTGAGTAATAAAACTGGTTATGTTGGGATTTTTTTGGTCTAGTTGCAAAATGAGGTACCAATTTCAATCCAATATGATGTAACTCCAAAAATATTTTGGTCCTAGACAAAATCTTTGCGTAAAATAAAAAAAAAAAAAACTTTAGAAAAAAAGAAAGACACTAACTCCATTAGGAGCATATTGACCAGAACATAGTGGACAGTAGTAACATACATGCTTTACCACAAAATTCTACTAATAGTAGAACGGAAATACATTAATAGAAGCAAACCTTCTGTGTTCCAATTATATCACTTTTTCTCTTTTTCCTTTGGTCTTCATCCTGAAACTCTTGATTATTACTAACGTTTACCACACTTAGAAAGAATAACTTATTTGCTCCTTACACTGATATCAGTTCATTGTCATACAGTCAGTCATATTTTGATCCTTTCAATAAAATTCCTCTATTTCTAGTTTTTATTTACCTCTCCCAGAAAAATCTAGTTTCTCCTTTTTCTTATAGCAAGTGCCTGTTTAACCAACAGCTCTTGTTGCCTTGCTACTTGCCTTGTTCCTCAAAGCTGCTCCCTTCAGGGTCTAATGGGAAGCTTTAGTAATTCTGTGCACTTTCAGTTCCCAATGAGAGACCAGCATCCTGGTAAGGATGGAGGTGCAGAACTGCATAGTCATACCAGGTCTAGCAAAAGCTCTAATACAGAAATCCTTGGCATGTTTTGGCAAGGGACCAAAAAGACTGGAGTTGATTTTTGAGTTCCTCACTTGAAGAATAGCAACCCCCACCTCCCCCCATTAAATCCAATTTTCTTGGAGTAACATTGTCACAAGTACTATCATTTTACCAAAACAAAAATGTGATTTGTTCGATTGTGTTCAAACAGCATGACTAAAGTGCATAAACTACTGGACAGAAATGTTTCTTAAAAAGCTGAACCACGGAATTTTATCTTACCATTGTGATGCCTTGAGAAGGCTGACCTAGAACAGAGGCTAGGCAGAGTTAAAGAATAAAGTAGGTATTTATCAAAAGGCCTTAATGTATACCCCTTGGGCAGTACAAGAGCCCAGCCAGGGCTATACCCAAGATGAACCCAAAATGGTCACAAAATGGACGATCAGTCATGAGGTCTCACACTTTTATAAGTTTCGGTCCATTTGCATATTGGAGTTAATTCTCCAGTTACAGCTTCAGTTTATGAAGTCCCGTCCTTGTTGTTTTGTCTCTTCAGTCCAGCATTGTTTATGCTCTTGGGCCTGAAATTTGGATAATTTGACCTTGGCCCCCAGCTAGAGAAGGAATTGTTCTGTCTGCCTACTCTGTGAAGAGAGCTTACTATCCCCTAATATGAAGCTCAGAACTACACACTAAAACAGTACAGAATCTGAAAAATATAAAAGTTAAAACTTAAGGCATCAATTGATTCATATTTAGTCAACTGGAACATGGCACAGAACAGGATTGTGAAATATTAGAATTTCATGTAATTTCATGTCTTTTCTCTCTGAAATTGTGTGCTGCCTTGATTGCAGTGCCTGGAAGAGAAATAGTTTCTGGGTTTGGCCTGCTGTCCCAGGCACTCACAGATTCAATCCCAGTCTCAGGAGCATGACATTAATCCTGCAAGGGTTAAGCATTCTCCCTGTCCTGCTCCATGTACTCCCATAAATTCTGTGAAAGGGCAATCCAGGGATAGTAATTCACAGGAAATGTAATCTTTTATTTTTAGTGGTTATGTAAAATTACCAGTAGACTTCAAAGCCATCTGTTTTAAATTCTGATGGTATGCAGTATATCTATAGTGAGATACTTTGACAGTGAACTGCATCATCACTGTACACCATATATTTGCTCCAATAAAAGTTCATTAGTATTCACAGAGATCCTCTGGCTCTATGATACTACCAGAAAATGTCAAATTGTTCTTAGAATTTATAAGAAGGTATAAAATTCATGAGCTGAGACAATGAAAATCCCAAGGAATTGATGGCTACCATATATTGTACTCATTTTGGCATATGATTTTTTTATGTCTACAGAAATGAAGGCTAGTCACCTAACCTTTCATCAAGTCAGCATTTTCTGAAACACAAAGACATGAAAAGTGCTTACTAATGATTGCTTGGCACCCATCCTAATATATCCAGAATGAGAACAGAAAGAAAAAACTACAGCAAGTTCTATAGTTCTATGACATCCCAATTCCACTTTATCCTTCAATAAAGATTCCTTCAGTCTATATGCCATTATGCTCTTGAATCTTCTTATAAAGAGAATGTCCTAGTGTTCCTCAATAACCTAGAAATTTAACTTGGATTTTTTTTTAATAAAGTAGATATGTTAATGAGAAAGGGTACCAAATCTGTGTAAAAAGACAGAAAATAGATATTTCACTGTGGCGTCTTGTATGTAATTTGGACTCAAATCAAATGTCTATCTATTAAAAAATGTAATTTTCAGACTTAAAAAACTGTTACAAAAGAAATCATTACTGATAGATAAAGAACCAATTATGGAAAAAATATACTCTGGTTGCTTAGGTAAAAATGGTCACAAGCTGCTCTTGCTTAATATGCACGCTGCTTATAATGCCCAATTGGATCAACCTTGAAAGTATATGTGAGCAAGCTCCTTTTGGAGAAAGTTGAGGTAGACAAGTAGAAATATGATCAGGAAAGATTAAAATATTTTAATTGTTGAAAAAAAAAAAAGAGAAATAATCATGAAAAGAGTATGGTGTGCTTAAAAACACATCTTAAAAGTAATAATCAAAAAAAGATGAAAGTAACTAAAAATAGAAAATATAGAAAAATTGGATTAGATTAGATTTATAAGTACTTTAAGTATAAAGAGCAAAGAGATTTTTAAAAAAGTTTCAATGCATTTCTAGGAAGAAACATGGAATGTTTTTTGTTTTAGTTTCAATATAGGTAAATCTGTAAAGATTTTTTTCTCCTGTATTTAGAAACTGACAGATACATCCAGATCACAGAGTGATGATGACATGGTATCCATTCCAGAAATCATTACAGGGCTACAAAATAAACGTTCTTTAAATACTTAAAAATTAATTTTAATCCCAGAATTTCTGAAGAACTAGCAGGATTATTCTCCAGGGAGGTTCTCAGCTCCTAATATTTTTTACCCTCAGTAAGTCTTGAACTGGAGTAAGAGCTTCAGAAGGGTAGAATTTTTACAGGGAGAAATTGTTTAGTTTGTATAGTTTAAATCAAACCAATATTAAAGTGGTTTATTGATTTATTATCACAAAATTAATTTGAACCCATGACCCATATCTATAACAAGAGATAGTACTCAATTCTAGATACTTGCAAATTTTTATAAAATTATTCCAAAATTTTTAAATCCCTTTCTAGTATTAATCTCAGCAGAGCACATCCCTGTCGTGGGAGATGTATTCCCAGGTTTCCCCCATCTCCATTCCCCAAGGGCAGGTGGCAGCCAGGGAGGTGATGGAGACCCCCTGAGGTGGGGGTTCTGGGATGTCCCCATGCTGGCATTGCACAAACTGGATGCAGCAGCTGGGAGTGCCTATGGAGAAGCAGAGCCCCTAGGCCATGCAACAATATCTAGAATACCCTGCTGCCCTGCTCCCCTCCTCTCCTGCTCACCACAAATCTATGTTTCATCTGCATTTCTGTTTAGCTGACTTTTTTTTCTTCAAGTGTCTTCTGGTAATTCTGGTAATTACTCTTTAATTTGGTAAATTGTTGTTTTCCTCTTTACCTACATCAGATTTTGGCAAATGCCATCTCAGGCAGCTCAGACATCCCACTCAACCATGTTTTACACTCACTCCTGTCTTGTTGGCTGCTGTTATCCTGGCCTATTTGCCAAGGCTGGACCCTGTGAACACACTCTCTAGGAAAAAAAAAAAAAGAAAAAGAACAAAATAGAAATAATTTTAAATGGTAAAAGGGTCAAGCTCTGTGACAAGAATCCTGTTGTAATTATCTTAAATTGTAGGAAAAAATAATGAAATTGCTGGTGCGGGACTTGAATATTCAAGAATTAACATGGGGATAACGTTACAAATGTCAGCACGACTTTACAGAAAATAGAGTTTGAGAAATTAAACATGTATTGTCTTTTATAATTTAACACCATATAATAAGGCTGAACTGATGGAACATAGTTCTGCAAGGCACTTGATTCATTCCAAGTGGAAATTTGATTAAGAAACTGTCGTATGACATAGTTATGGTACATGCCAAATGGATTAAAAACTAGTCCCAAAAGACTGGTAAATGGGGAGTAATCATGCAGCAGGTGTGTGACTTTTGTGCAGTCCCTGGTAGAATAAGTTTTTTAATCATACTTTTACCCAGTTGAAAAGACAGCAAAAACCACGGATAAACCCTTTAGATGGCACAAAGACGCTTTAACTCACGAATGCAGAATAAAACAAGACATTGATATCAAAATAGAAAACAAATACCAAAATAGGAGTCAAAATGTGATTCCTCTAGCTATAAAATCTTAACACATTGATAATCAGCTCTTCAGCATGGAATAAAAAGGTGTAACAAAATCTGAAGGCTGGAAGCTTAAGTGAGAAAAAGCAAACCTCAAAATAGAGAATAATTTCTACAGTGAGGCCATTAGGAACAGTGTACCAAAAGTTTCAGTCAAAATTTCTAAAGTAAACTTTGGATGTTATCATAAAGGGTATGTTCTAGCTCTGCCTAGACTTAATTCAAGAAATTGTGTGGTCTGTAATAAAAAAACAGAATGGATTTTTTTTCTGGACCAGCTGCAGAAACTTCCAAAGACAGAGATTTGCAGACTCTTGAATAAATACAATAAAGCAAGAAAAAGATAAAGCTTTTTAATTTTATTAAGGTCCCTAAAGATTTATGTTTGATATTAGTAATAACTCTATAGAAATTACACAAATGATCTGGTTTTGTCAGCACCTTTGGAAATTAGATGAGTAATACCCACCTAATGACAAGCATGGCTTAATTTAGCCAACAAACAAGCAGGGTTTTTTCAATGACATTTCCAATTAAATAAAAGAGAGAGAGAATGGGACTTAAAAACATTCTAAAACACAGAATGTTTTTAGATATATTTCTTACAAGGTCTTCTTTGTTAATATCTAGATATTAACAAAGCTGATAATAATCTGTAAGAATAAAATGAACCTGTGAATCAATATTATTTTCTCTTTCTGTGCTACAGAAGCAAAAGATTTCCCTATAAGGTCCATAACTTCTTTTTTTATCACAACCTACTTTTCCATTCAAGACAAGCAGAGATGTATTTGCACCCACCTATCTAACCACCACAGGCATAATCTTATTTGTCCTTAAGAAAAAAAAAGACAGACAACATAATAATGCTATTAGCTTAATACCATCCTAATGTCTAAAGTGTTTTTTTTTTTTTTCTTAGAATGAAATTAACACTGGTGCAAAGGGCAACAATCAAATTTGTTTGGAGAAAGTGCACTGTTCTTGCTGGAATCACTGCTTCTTGAAACTTCGATTAGTGATCTCATTCATCTTCTGTAGCAGTTATGTTCTGCTTTGTATGCCAAATGATGATCACACATCCACCTAATTTCTGAATGTTTTCTCTTCAGATAAATGTTGCAAAATTTAGCAGAGAATATGTTAACGGTTCTCAAATTCCTTCCTCAAATGATTAATCACTGATGGTTCTTTATTTTGTGTCTAGGCTGACAGTAGTTCAAAAAAGATGAAGATTTTACTGCACTCATATTTCAGATCCTTATTTCAGTAGCTGCAGCCAGGATTCTTTCTCTTATATCAGGGTGTAGCAATCACCATCCTCTCACATTACCCTGAAATGCTGTTCCCCTCATGGGCATTCTGCAGTTTCTCTTCCCAAGTAACTCATCTTTCCAGATATGAGCTCAGCCACACAGAAGCCTTAAAATAATTTGAAAAGTTTCATTACTGTACTTTTTACAGTTATTTATGTAGCCCAATACATGTTTATAAAAGCATATTTGGAAAATGAGATGCTTCTGTATGCACCTAAATAAAATGGATTTTTAATATTAAATTCTTAAAACAGTATAATATTTGAAAATATATAATTTTTACCTTCTTCACCCAATTCTAGTCAGGCTGTAGCTGCAGAGGGAATTTGTTTTATAATGCAGGCACATCTCTAGCAATATCTTATGGCACAAAAAACCCAGTAGATTTTTAATTTGCATAACATTACACATATTTGCATAAAATATTGCCCAGTGGTACTAAGAGCACCAGTTTCTCCCTAAGCCCCAATTAATTAATCTGTGTCCCTCCAGACTTAAAACAATTTATTATGCATTCTTAGTATAGAAACAGCAATTAATTATATGCTTCCTAGCCCCACATCAATCATTATGTGCCCTCCAGACAGCTTTGCACCTCTCCTAGCCCCACATCTGGCTGGAAACACACCCTCCTCTTTTTCCATAGCTGAAGAGGCCTTCTGCAATTCTGCCAGTCAGCAGAGAGCTCTAGGAGCTCTCTGTCCTTCTTGTTGTCTGTCAAGGTCTGAAGTTTCAGGACTGGTAGGATAAAACCTGAGCAGTCATACTACTGTATGTCTAAGGACTGGAAGAGGAGTGCAACTCATTTTTTGTTCCCTTTCTTTTTTTCCCCATCCCTTTTTGTGAACTGAATAGAAATGTTTGCCTATTGCTGCAGCCACACTTGGAAGCAAGTACTGCAGTCAGCCTGGAATGATCCAACCACATAAACCACTATCCACACATTAGTTAAGTGTAGGGAATGAAAATTTTAAAGGGGAATATCAGTAGTAGCTGGAGAAAATGCAGAATGTAAGTGGTAGCTTGAGAAAAATGGTGGATAAGGAACTATTTTATATCAACCAACCTCTTTATAGAATTGACTTGTATATTTGTTTACCATTTACTTATTATACATGGTCCACGTGAAACTACACCCTTTGCTCTTGGGATGAAAAGATAAATTAATGTCCTCTGTCTATCTAAGTGTTCATGGATTAGATTGCAAATTTTAGCTAACAACCTTATTCAGTGGTACAGGTGAGGAAAGGTGAGGTTTCCAAAGATTTTTTTCTTTTTCCTTTACTTTCAGCACAAACGTGAAGTTCATGGTTGCAGGAAAGGGGTAGGGGGGAATTTAAACACAGCCTTCTTCCCAAGACTTCCTTTGGCTGAGTAAGGCCAATACACCAAGGAAGGAGCAGTCTGACCTGAATGAAAAAAATAAATCTTTCTTTTCTCCTTCCTTTTTACTCTAGCTTCTAGAATAACTTTAAATCCTTCTCCATGGTATCTGTTACTTTTATGGCTTTTCTAGGCTCCATTAGGTGCACTGTACATCATCCTTCAGTTCTGTTCATTAAATTTAAAATGTGCATGCCAAAAAAATAACTACAGATTTTAAGTTTGCAGGGGGGATATACTTTCTTTTTCCCTGCAACATTCCTTACATGTTCAATATTTATACCCATTTGTGTTTGTTCTGACACAAGAAGTATAGGCCTGCCAAAGGTCCCATTGTGACTATAAACTCAAGCTTTAACAAACTAACTTAGCTAAGTTTTTTTTATTAACTACTACCTATCACTGTTCTTCTGTCCGTATGCCCCCAGGGCTGAATTAGCAATTTCAAAGCATTCCTCTGCCCCTCACTGAGATGGGTCCCAAAGAAGCACAGCAGGAACAGGGCAGTATTTGCCCAGGAGTTTTACAGACAGGATGGGTCATGAAGTTATATTTAATGAGCAATTAAAATGTATGTTGAATGCCAAAGACAAGACAATTTGGTGAGAATGGGAGAGAACAGACATTTTTCTGCCTTAGCTGGATGATCTGCCTCTTTTTTATCTCTTTACTCCTTACACACTGTCATAAAAACAGAGACCTGAAATGTGTATATGTTCAGCTCCACTGATACTGTGCAGTTCAGTAACTTACTTTGCTAAATCTGCAGCCTTCATAGGAAATTGATTGCTTATTTTCTTTTTCAGATTTTTTTTCCTGATTCTGTTTCAGGAGCTGCTACTAGATAGAATTCTTGAAAGCTGTATTACGATTCCGTTTCTTCTTTTTTTCTCTGTCCACTCCAGCATCGGTGATGGTCCTTCCTTTAAAAGGGAAAAATAACTTAAGTCATAACTATCTTTGACTCCTAAAAATATAAACAGATCTTTTATTTCCCTTAGGTTTCCCTCCAGAAAGCTTATTTCACTTAATTGTGCCAGATTTCTGTAGATTGTATCTTTGCCCATGAACAGGATTTAAACTCTGACTTGTTCAGCATGTGGCTTCTGGATCACATCTAGTCCATGATGCTGAAGGAAATTACTGTTTTCAATAGTATAGGAAACTATATGCATTGTTAGCATTGACAATGCTATTGTTGAATAGCACAGTTAGGTGAAGAGGCCTATTTTTTGTCATATAAGCTGGGAGCAGAGGAGGTCTTGCTGGCTTCTGGAGGCTGTCCTGAAACCAGTGCTTTGTGTGGGAAACAAGACATGGCTTCCAAGGAAAGCAATAAGATACAGTGCAGGGAGCAGCTGGAAGTTTATAATTGAAAATTGGTCCTTTCCCTCCTGTGGTGGCATCTTGGAAAAGTTGGAGTGAAGTCAGCAGGAAAGCAGCCTCTCATACATCCTGGGAGGTGAAGAATATAGGTGAGAGGTGGGTGGCTAGAGCAGGGGAGTGAGGTGTGTCTGCTGGGGTGGATGAGCACTCATGCTTGGAGAAGAGTGGAGCAAAGAAAAACTGAGCAAATTGGGAACCTGAGCACTAAGAAGGAGATGTGAGTGCATCTGGGGCAAATGTTCACAGATCTCAAACCTTGGTTTCTTTCAGGAATGGGAATTGGAATAAAGCAAGGCTATCCTCAAGGAAGCTGTGGGGTTGCATGGATTACTGGAAGGTAGCTGCTAAAGGAACCAGAGGATATTTCTGAAAACATGGCATGAAACAGCGAATACTCAATTTGTGATGAAAATTAGGGGGATATAATTTTGGAATTATGTTCTTTAGAAAAGATAACTGAACAGCTGGCAGGCACTAACTACATCTCAATAGTGTTGTTATCTGCCCTTCCTTGCTGAGTTTCAGGCAATTGAGAGGATCCAGGACAGGAGACATAAAGCTGAATGATGATAGGTAACACTGAAAACTTTTAAGTCTATGAATACTTTGGTCTCAAAGAGATATTAAGGTTTCATGAGGTTCCTACGGCTCATCCAAACATGTTTTGTCATATTAAAACAAAGTTAACTTCTTCCAAAACTGCTTTCACAGCTGGACCTGTCTCTTTCCTTTATTCTTTATAAAAGGTCCAGAAACATTGCTGAATGAGAGTACTACCAAAAATATATGGCAAATGTCTATTGTTACTGCACCCAATATTTCTCTCAAATTGCACTAAATAGTCTTTCTCTTCAGTTCAAGGTCTTATGGAAGACCAGGGAGTGATTGAAGATGAACTTCTTAACAGTTGAAGAGAAGGTTGATATGTGCAAAAAGGAAAACTTTTAAAAATTCATTACCTTGAGATTTCATTCTCTACTGAACACATGTGTGCTTCAATGATAGGGACATTTGGCAGACTTGCTTCTATACTGAACTTCTGCTGCTTTGAGAGTTACTGTTGGTTTTGGACACTAAAGTAGGCAAGGATCCAAAAAGAATTTATTTCCCACTAAGCTTCGAAGGGTGCTCTACCTTGTCACATTAGATTTAAACCTGTCCACAGTGATGCACACCTCTGTGACCTGCAGGTATGATTACATGTAGCACCTATGAATGAAATCACTATGCAAAAATAAATGTTCTAGCTAGTTCAGAGTTCACAAAGAGCACATCACAGTGGGGCTGTGCTCTCTGTGCATGTTCCTCACAAAGAGAGGAAGACTTGTCCTCGTCAGATCTTTCTTTAGCACCATTTCCTTCTAAGTGACTGCATCCTTCTGAGAATATTAAAGTTCACTGAAGCAACAGGATGATTAATTCAAGAGGCATATATTTAGTAGGTGGGTGTTTCAAAGACTGAGGAGACTAGTTGGAGAGCTGATCTGGTTAACAGTGACTCTCCTATAGAGCAGAATTCAAATATCACATCTTGGTCAGAGTATTCCATGGAATCACAGGGTCACAAGACTGTTGTGACATCATTTAGTCTAATTTCCCTGATCAAGAATGCATAAAAAATAATTTATTTTTATGAATTTGGAGTTCCTTGAAAAAAAAATTAGACAATGCTTTAAATATTACTAAAGATAAATAAATAGATAAGTAAATAAGTTAAAGCAAGACCATCTACTTAGCCTGCCAAATTTGACCAGTTACACAGTGCATTACCATGATGTTCAGGCCAAATGTTCTAATCTACTCATATTTTATTTTGGTTTCTCTTTTTATGATAGATATTATTCGCTTTACTTGCCAACTTTGCTTCAGATTACTATAGCCTTAGTGGTATTTGCTCTTGTCAAGGTTGCTGTTGCTGTTTTCCCTACCTGCTCAAAGCATTGTCAAGACAGAATTTGACAGCATGAGTGCACAAAGTCCAACTCATCTGGGAACACTCAGATTTACACACAAACCCTGCAAGGTGCATTCTGCCTGAAAGGCAGAATTACTGAATCATTTGGGTTTATTGTAGAACCATCTGTAAAACACAAGTAAAGGTGGGCTGATCCATCCCACACTCATCAGACTCAGTACATATGCTCTCTCCTAGGAATAAATGTAGCTGAGTTGAACTTGCAGACACCTGACAGAATAAGTATGGATCTCATGAAAATTTTAATTTGATGATAAGGTTTCACATTAAATAAGCAAAGGATTGGACAGGTTTGATTGGTTTTTTTATTGTAAGTACTCAGAATTGCTGGATTTTTTTTCTTAATCCTACCATAAATTTTTACCTATTAGTTTTTATTCATTTATTGCCTTTGCGGCTGGTGCAACAAATATGGTTTATTGTTGATATTCATTATTTGCATACAATTAAGTTTATAAATCTACAGCAAAAATTATAATTGCCTCTATTCCTTAATTCAGAAGATGTATTTTAGGAATAGTGAGTGGGATTTATCCCATTATTATCAGCAAACAAGGCTTTTCCTTTTCCTGAATTGTGAAAAAACTGTGTCAGGCAGGTTGCAAACATTTTTCTGATGCTTGAAATTTTTTAGTAACCCACGTAAGAGTGTTGCCTGATATTTAAAAAGTCTTATCAGTTATGTCTCTACATTACACTAATGTAGTCACTTCAGCAGGTTTTTTTAAAGTTGGTAAATAATGTAGAAAATTAAATAAATTTTCTGGATATTTTGGAGGTTTCAATCACTGCTGCTGGGTAAAGAATAGTTCAAATTTTATATCAAAATTAATCAACTCCAGTTGTTATTAGAAATACCAACTACAGGAATTAAAGGAAAAGTCTGTAATATTATTTGACTGGTAAATAATTTCAACTAAAAAAAAAAAAAAACCACAAAATCTGCTACTTGTTCTAGAAAATTTTCAAAGTACACCTAGAGCTGATGCTTGATGATGTTTATTTTCTACATGTGTACATGTTTAGTACATGAGTTTTCTTTAAATTAGTTGGGTTTTTTTTTAATAGAAGGCATCTCTGGGTTATAAAACTCATTCACATGAGGATCAATATTCCTTTTATGCCCACAGAATGTGTTTTAGATTTAACAAGTCATTCTCATCAGCAAAATCACATTTGATTTCAGGGAGTTCAAGAATAAAGTTTATCACACCAAACGCTCTCAGGTACCATACAAATGAAAAAATGAGAAATGGTTGAAATCACACAGGAGCTGTAAAGCCTTTTGCACATCTTCATGGCTTTTCTTCTTTGGAATAGCTGTACAACCTAGCTCTTTATGCCAGCAGTAAGGATAACCACACACAAACCCCTGTACACCTTGAAACTTCCCTGAGCCATGTCTGGAGCGTGGAGTCCAACCTCTGTGCACAGCCTTGTACCTGATCATAAACCAAATTATACCACCATTGGGTGGAGGTAATCTTGCAGAATGCTTTTGCAGTTAGATAGAGAAATTCAACTTTGGAGAGGTATTTTGAAGTGATTAGACAAAAATAAGTGTAATTAGATCATCCATAAGAGTTAAAATGAATATTTGCCAAAGTAATTCTGGGTAAAATATCTTAATGTACCTATACTGCCAAATGTTTAATTTGACTGCATTTGATTCAGATCTTTACTTAGATAGAGCAAATTTATACTTTTTTCATTCTTTATGACCTTTATATGTCATTTGTAATGAAAATTGACTACTGAACAACATATTTTTTCTGCACTGAGAGCTGTAACTCTGCAGGGCTCATATTTAAAAATGCTAAAGAGCTATATGCTGGGAAGCAGGAAGAAGAGTTGCCAATCAAGGTACATACTGACTGTTTTCAGTATAGCAGTTGATTTGGAAATTGCCAAATATTAGACAGCCCGCTTGCATATTTGTGGAGTAGAACAGATTTATAAATAAAACCTTTTTCTCTAGATATTTAAACATAGATTTAAAGCTTAAGAAAATCGGGATTTTTTTTTTAATATTATTGCACGTTTACAGAGAAGAGCTTTTTAACTGTAAAAGAAACACACTTGAAAAAAAGATAGCATGTATACACTCAGTGTGCTTTATACCAAAATCTGTAGTTCAACTATCCTATTGCTTTTAGGTTATACCTCCACACAGTCATTAACCCAAAAGACACTGCAGAAAGTTTCCTCTGACAAGTTACTATAAGAAATATTTGGAGGAATTTGTTTTGGGCTTTGGGTTTGGGGTTTTTTCTTTGTTCATTTGTTTGTTTTTAATTGTAAATCACTCACTTAAGATGAGATTTTTCTGCAGAATTGTAAGAACTGCAATGAAACCTTCCCCATAATGGACATCCTGAATCTAGATGGGATCTTTTCTAGCACCCCCCTTTCCCCATTTTCTCTAAAATAAGAAAGACACATTTTTGGAAAAAGATATTCACACTACAAAGCAGCAGAGTCTACTATTTACAGCACTGACCTGGATTAAGTACCGGATCAGGCTGATACAGGAGAGACCTGAATATGGCTTTCTCAGTTTTTAAGTGAATGCCCTAATTACAAGGCTGTAAGATTTTCTGCAGTCAGAATTGCTCCTCTTTATGGAGTGAAAATGAGTCATGAATCGCCATTATGGATTTTGAAATGCAAACTTTTTTTTTCCAATTTTGAAAAGGAATGACATTTTTCGGTCAATAGGAAAAAAAATCCAAAATGAAATAAAATAACAACAGCAAAACACCACAACTTCTAATATGACAGAAAGGTAAAAAAAAAAATACTTGTTATCTTCTCTATCATAAAATTCATTGGAAGGTTTTAAGTTCATTTTGTATCATTCATTGGAAGGTTTTAAGTTCTTTTTTGTTTGCTTTGATTGTGTATATCTCTTGGTTTGGTTTTACAGTTCAGCATTCCAATCAAATACCATTAAAATACTATCCTGTTTTGAACTTCCATTTCTTGCAATAGATTGACATCATCTTGGAGAGATAGGGTATAGAAATAGAAATAGTCAGCTGATAAAAGGAGGAAAAGAATGCAAAAAAACTTCACACTTATCCTGGGAGAGGACAGGATGAAAAAGAGAGCCTGGACAGATTCTTAAAGACCTGTGCCTTTTATTTGGAGGATACTGTGTTTATTTAGCTTTCTAAAATTGTGATTATAAAGGCTTGGGGCAGAAATATTTTGCTACTTAGTATTTGTATACGGTATTTGTAATACTCATCATGTATTTGTCTTTGGTGAGTCCATCTTCTTACCTGCTTTTCTAATCAGGAACTATATATATCTCTGCATGGGAACAATCTTTATACCTGTTTAATCTTTTATTAATATTTTTATTCTGATTTCTAGCTTTGGGAATCAGGAGTAGTGGGGGGTTGGGTGAGGGTGGATTGGTTGGTTTTGGTTTGTTTGGTTTTGGTTTGATTTGGGATACTTTAATGAACAAAAGGAAGCTATCAGAAATTGAGTTTGATGCTTAGGACTTGCAAGAGTAGTTGCTCTGTCTCCTTTCCCCATCCTAGTTTTTAACCCAACACATTGCCTTTGTTATTAACCTTCTGATAATTCATTAGCACATAGTCTGTACTATTGGTATAGAACTATACAAATTTGCAGCTCAAAGTGAATTAGTAATTTTAAGTGAGATTTCCTTAGTTTTTAGTTCAAGAGTTCTTTTGAACAGGGAGGAATTTGGTTTTATGAGGATCTGAACTAAGTTTACTACTCAGGGTAAAAACAGTTTAAGACTTTTAGTATTCCTTGGACAGGTGAGAATGGACAGCATTTCCTTCTGTCGTTCATGTATAGGCATGTATGAGTCAACATTTTATATTTCTTATGAAGAGTAACTGCAGCCTTAAGAGAAGAAAAAGTTGTCTTGTGGCACTGATAGCAATAGCTTTAACCAGGAAATTAAGCAATACAGGTCTTATTGACTGTCTCATCCTGGCCTCTTACTCATTTCACCAGTGAATATGTTACCTGCCATGCTTTCTTTGTTGCCAGATGCAGAGTCTGACATCACTTAAAAAAAAGAACAAAACAAAACAAAACAAAACAAAACAAAGAGGAAACCATAATTTTTCATTCATTAAATTAGTTGTCCTAAAATTCCTTTGCAAATTTTTCCTTTGTGTTTCTTAAAATTTATGTTTAGATATGAAGATAACCAATTTACACAGATATACAATGCAGAACTAGCATATGCAATTTCTTTATGCTTCTATATTGCTTTTACAATTCTATTACTTGAAATTCTACTACTTAAACTGTAAACCTAGGTGACTAGAGGTAAGACTCATGAAATATAAATTTATGGCAGGAAATAAGAAAAATCACCCAGCCAGACCCTAGTAGTATATAGGATATTAATTTAGAGCATGTTTCAAGTGGTGTTCGTAATTTATTTTTATTAAGTATTAAATGTTAGGTTTATAAAAAATGTATATAGATAGGACTTCAACAGCCCCTGAGTTTAATCAAAAGGTTCATATTTACCTTCATCTTAACTGATATATTTTTAAATAAATGTTTTTCTAGATCTTCAATTGTATAATTTTCCCACTTTCCTCCTGCAGCCCAGAATAGGAGAACTGTATGGTGAAAAATATATGCTATTGGTGCATGGGGTGAACATTAAGGAATAGTTTCCTTAAATGTTTTTATGTTTGCTTGAATATTGACTTGCCTTTGCTCAAGTGTTTCCATGGCTGCTGCTCTTAGAATTTGATTAACATTCCCTAGTATAACTGCTTTTGCTTACAAGGCGTTTTAACTAAGAATTTTGCTGATCTCTTTACATTTATGGAAAAAATATTGCAACAAAGTCTAAAAAATATATATTGGAAACTAGGTAACATTTTAAGATAATTGATTTTAATTGCATAATTACCAAGCAACTCTTACAAATTAAGTTATGTATCACACATAACTGTAAAGTGAATTAATTTATCATGATTAATGACAGTGAAAACCACATGAATTAATGACTGACCACCTACTTTATAATGTTTCTAAACTAAGGCAATACTGTGCTTATTGACTAATTCTGAATTACACTTCAAGTTCTAAAGAAGGGTAAGGTCATTAACAAATGACTGAAAGCCAAATGAATTAGATATTAAGTGTCTGGCCAAATGAGCAGCAAGTCAATTTATTGGGAAAGGTCACTTTAAAAACTCAGTTATTGCTTTCAGACCTCATCAACAGCTTATACATCATAGGTGTGCTGCTAAGCTGTTGTATTAAATAGTTTTCATGCAGGATATCCCTTTATTAGAGTTAGATGAATGCTTTCCTCTCCTGATGAAAAGGTCTGCTGTTCAGCTCATTTCACTGCTTCTGATGGGGCCAGGAAACTTCTTGATTCTGCCATCACTGAGGCTGCTGTTGTAACAGCACTGAGCTGTCTGCACAGAGATGTGCAACAAGAGCTACAGAACAGTGTGACCTAGCACTGAGAAGTGCTAATTCTGAGAAAGTACAGCAAAAGACACTAGGTCAAGCTTAGAGTACTGATAGAAGGAGCTTCTACACAAGTTGATATGTCCTGTGTTTTGGTCAAGGGCTTAAGAGCAAGCAAAGCTGCGTCTTTGCCTTATCCAACTCTTCTAGTTAACTGAAATTCCTCACTAAACACACTAAACGCTGATTAGGGCAAAATTTCCTGAATTTGAAGAAAAAACCAAATAAACGAATCAGCATCTTTTGAACTTTTTTAGAAAGATTCATGAGCTTAGAACTATGTTTTCTGTAACACAATATCTTTAACTATACTGGGTAAGAATTGAGAAAGTATCTAGTGAACTTACAGGTTTAGCTCCACATGCCAAACTATTCCCTCTTAAGTCACATAGCAGGCTTCATCTTCACCACTGGATTATATTAATAGCTATATGCCAATAGTTATTAGCAAAACAAAGAATCTGAAGAGGAAGACAATTTTAACTAGCTTAAAGGTATCATAAGGTGGGAAAGCATCACAAGAGCATGTCTAGCTCTATACAAAAGGTTTATAAAAGATACCAGAAGATCCTATTTCAAATCTCTGCATCCACTGTTTCAAAGAACAGGCTCTTCAATTTTGATCCTTAATCAGTTTAAATTAGTCTCAGAGAAAACTGTAAACTAGTTCTTGAATCGTTCAGCTGTACAGGTGCTCTTTTTCTGAAAGCAGGCAGATAAAATCTCCATTAAAATAAATTTTAAAAATATTTGCAACCAAAACTGTATTTGGATTGAAGAAAATGTGAGTATTTATCTTATTAGGGTGCAGCAGTTACTTGGGTAACTTGTTTTTATACTAGGAAGAGTTGCCTTCACTCATTTAATAAATCTTAAAAACAAGCCCTGCAGATATTTCTGTTGTTAAGTAAAGCTATGTTCCAGACATTGTTGAACAAGAGGACTTATCTCTATTAGAACTAGATTAATGCCATGCCAGTGAGAGCTAGATGAGTATCTTGTCTTCAATGGTGAAGCTTCTGAGCTCTCTTGATCCTGAATAGCCAGAAAAGCAAAGGACAAAAACTGGTTTCTGCCAAGTTAATTGTCATTGCAAGTTAACCATTAGATTTATAGAAGGATAATCCTACATATTTGTTTCCAGCATATAATTTTCTTGGTTGTGCTTTTTTCTTCCCAACCTGTAAGTGGTTGCTACTGCCCCTTTTTCTGATTATCATCTCTCACCAATTTACGGTACATTTTCATGTTCGGAATGTTTAAAGGTCTGTGGAAACTATGTACAAGGGACTTCCTGCTCAATTTAGATTGAAATACATGTAAATATCTATACAAGATACAGAATATTTCTGAAAATAAAGGGAAACTTGAAGTTCTTTCCACAAGAATCCTTCATCCTTTATCACAGTGGCAGATTTTCTATGCTGTTCCAGGCAGTAGCTCCAGTCTATAATTAGTTACTTCCTTGCAGCTGCAGCAATGGATGTACGTGCTGTTTGTGCACACAGATGTAGGGAGATGGCTCAGTCAGTACCAGGCTTTTTCTTCCAGAACTGGGTTCTCCAGAAGGAAGAAGGGTCATGCTTACTATGTAGGTAAATAACAGAGAGAGCTGTCTTCCATGATAGATACAGACTTGGACATCTGCTCCTTCCCATTAATCAGTAGTGGGGGCTGATAGGGCAGTTTGTGACAGGCCAATACAAGTTGATGATTGACGGAGGTGAAAGTGAGTTCTACAGCCTGAAATATGCTGACTGTTTCAGAGAGAGAGAGAGAGAGAGAGAGAGAGAGAGAGAAATGCACCAAAATATTTGATAGATTAGGGAAAATAAAATACAGGAATATGTTCAAATATTAACAGTTTCAAGGCTTTTCAGCCACTTCTAATAGCTCTGTTTGGATATAAGTCTGAAGGGAAACACCAGTGCTGTCTAGGGTACAGAGTTTTGAAACTCTTCCCACCAGTTTATAATGTGTATTTCCTCAGTCATATCCATCTCATTTTCCTTACTTGCTGAAGTTTCTGATAATTATTTTCTTAATAGTGCATTGTGGCATGTGAATATGGTATAATTTGAAGGGGAGTATGGTAATGTATCAGCTCCTAGGAGCCCTCAGACAGCAAAGAAATGATGGCTGTGAGTTTCTCTCCTTCTGGGGATTCTCCATAGGCTTATTTGAACACACAAAAGGTTATACACATTTATGTCATCTTCGGGTGAAATCTGCTCACCTGAAGTGGTTTCTAGAGAAAGGATACTATTAATTTTTCTCCAGTTCTGCAAAAAGGATGACTCCATGGGAAGTGTTGTGTAATTTACTGCTCTTTATTCACTGTTAGATGTAGGAGTGGTGGTATTTGATTTGAAGTTTTCTAGTTTGTCTCAATCATCGCATACATTGGGATTTTGTGATAGACTGGTTTCTAATGTCATCACAGTGAAGCCTACTAAATTTAATGTCCTAACCAATTTGTGAGGTTTCTCCTATTTATGGCCACATTCTCACCAGGGGTAGGTGGAATGTTGTTTCTTAACTTGGTTGATGCCAGGACACAGTCTTAAGTGCTGTTATTCTTTGAGAAAGCACATAAAAGGAAATTATGTTTGACTGAAAAGCATGAGACCTACAAATACTTAGGGTTCCCATTGTCTAACTGTTTGCTCAACCTTGTTTATGAGAAAAAATCCCTACACATCTTGTTTATGAAGACAAGAACTTATTGTTAGTATAACTGAAGAGAAATCTGAACAGTATAACATCATAGTATTGTAGTATCATAATATAATTTGTTTGTTTTCATTGTAGACCCTTTTTGATAAAACATTTTCACACCTTTGTTATTTCTTCATTGGGTTACACCTCCATGTTACATATAAATGTACCACATGGCTACGTTTAAAATATGTTAAATACCATTTCTTTGCTCTCTTTGTTCCTCCTAAAATCAGACTTGTGCAGCTCCAGGTGTACATTTCTTTATCTGGCCGTTGCTGAGGTTGTGCCCCATCTCTTATAATCCTATGCCTACAGTCTTCTGCATATTCTGCATAGCTTCCTAAGCCACCACTTCTCAAAGCCCCTCCTATCTTATGCAGCCTACATTAACCAATACTGCTTCATTTCATTAGTCCTAGGTATCTTGTTCTACATACAGTAACTATTTCATTCTTAAAACTGCATAAAACAGTGGTTGGACTGTACAAAAATAAACAGAAGTAAAACAAAATAGGGTCAAAAAGAAAGGTAAAAAAAATAGAAAGATAAAATACAAACTTATGTTAGAGCTCAGCCAGGTGGAAATAAAGTGCAGGCAGGTTGAGACAACTGCAGGGAGTTAGCCTGACAGCCCCAGTTCTGAGGCCCATTAAACTCAGTATCTTCAGCTTAAAGTTTTTATTACACATCACATAGAATTTGGGAGTGTACAGACATTACCTGTCTGTGCTTCTCTTTCTCTGTTGAGGGCATTGTAACTCACACTGTCCTGTGTTCCTGTCTGGAGTTGGATCTTACCAAATCAGAATAGAAGATTCCAGGGATGACTTTTATCCACTCTTTTACAAAATCTGCTTTTGGAATGGAAGAAGGGATATATCCATGCCTAAAACAAAACTCTTTCAGAGCCTGGCTCTGCACAAACCACAACATAAATATGTGCATGGAAAACAAACCTCAAAGAAGTGCTACTTAAGTAACCTTTCTGTTTGCTGTTGCTCCAAAGGAGACTACCAAGAATTTAATCACGTACTTACTTTTCATAATAATAAGCTCCCTGTTGGCAGACACAGGAAGTTATTTCCCCCAAAATAACCTTAGGCATGGAGGATGCATTTTTTTTACTGAGTGAACAGCTGGGGTTTTTATATTGCTGCTGCACAAGCGTTAAAATTAATCTAAACCAAGTACAGAAGGCTTCTTGCAGGCACAAGTAAGATAACAAGTAAGAGGGCCTATTAATACATGTAAAGTCCCAAATATAAACCCCATTTTTAAATCTTTAATGTAAAATATAAGGAAATGCCAATTGTTATTGTTTTGCTAACTGCATTTGTAAGGAGAACTTATTTGGTAGTCAGGAGGAAAATTATTTCCTAGATTTCAAAAGATCTCTCCACAACATACTTCTCTACCCCACTGTCTCTTATCCATTGCTCAAAATTTAGCAGACGTTAGAAAAGGGATTTTTTTTTTTTAATATTAAAGTTTCATCTATATTTCATCTATATATATTAATATATATTTCATATATATTAATATATATATATTAAGAAGCATTTGGCAAAACAGAAATAGACCACTAATCAAAGCAGTTGGCACTATAATGCTTGTATTTTCTGTGTCCAAAATTTGGGGATTTACTCCAGCCAAAATTTAGTTTGCCACTGACAACACATGATTGAAGTCATCTGAAATACTCTTCTTTTGTTCAGCCTCTATCCTCATTAGGTATGGGAAAACATTTGGTGCATGATTGGAGTAGAGCTCACGTTCCAGCTTTCTCCCAAAGAGGCTTGGTTACCATGAACAAAAACAGTCTCTGGACTGAGCCACTACATGGTAAGTGGGGACAATAACTCTGAAACGTATCACTGTACCAAACATAGCTGGAGCCAGAAATCCTCTGTATTGCAGAAGATAAGCAAGCCTAAAATTTAAAGCAGAAACAAATATTTGTTTCACCATCCTAATGTTTCGTCATCTGATTTTTTTTCTTTTGAAGAGGCCATTAGGAAGAAAGACATTTGTGCTGTCTGAAGCTCCCCAGGCAGCATCCTGTACTGACAGAGAGCACTTTGGCTACCTCAACTTTCAGTTCAAAAAAGTTCACCTGCTGCAAGCTTTCTGCTTCCTAACAGCTCATTTGTCAGGAAAAGCTCATGCTCAGCTTATTAACAGCCCATTTTTACGGTCATTATCCATGCTTCCCCAACATCTGGCTAAGTGTTGTACTCCAGATTGTGGCTGTTCTGGGAAGTAGTTTTAGCGACTTAAAAGCCTGTTTAAGTCATACTTATAATCCTCCCTCTGTCTCTTATCTGTGGGATGATTCTGGGGAAGAGGCTGTGTCACTTCTACCTTTTGCATGCCCTTAGTCGACCCTGAACTGCTCTAAGTAAGGGACATCATTTTATTTGTTCCCATGCCCTACCTAAGGGGTAGTCAACCTCAGCTGAAATTTATTTTTTGGTGACAATTGCCTAGCAATACAGTTGTCCTATTGTCTCTGCATAAGTAGTTCTGTAGTGCCTTAGATGGTCTTGTAAAGAGCTGGAAAGGTTTTATTCAATGTGTGTTCTTCATGCATGCCACTGCTAGCAAATAACTTTCTCATGTAGAAAATATTCTGCAGAATTAGGACCATGTTCAAAGTTTAATTCTAGATAAAAACTTTAGCAGAATGCCTGAATATCAATTCTACATAATTGATTTTTATATATATTTTAAGGAAAAGAGATAAAAACATTGTTAAAATTATGAGCCATTTCTTTGTCTTGCCAGGAAAAAGGTATCTTAATTTTCTGAATTCTTTGAATAGGTAGTTTTTCTTATTTCTATTTCCTACAATTTAACCTGGATTTTGTTTCCATTTAAAGCCTTTCTTCTCTTTTTGATAAAGATGGAGTGTTTAGTTATGCAGGTAGCAAAATGCCCATCTGCTTGTTAGGATTTCCAAACTGCCCAATAATACTTTGTCATTTCCCACCCATCAGTTCTTGGAAATGGTGCTCCTCCAAATGACAGTACAGCACAAAAAACGTGATTGAAGTCACTCGACTCACTGAACATATCCGAGTCTACCAGCAAGATGCATCTGAACAGTCCAAACACTAAACAACTGCCAACTGAGACACTGATTGGCACAGCTAGCAATGATTTCTGGCCAACCTGCTTTCTGACAGCCACAAACTAGCTTTCCTCTCTTGATTCTCTTTTGCCTTCCTTGTCGTCTTGCTTACTGAACTTTGGGTTGTACATAACAGCTGACAGGTGTTTTCCCAAGGGTGATAAAAATGCCCTGGCTCAGTCATTATCTGACAGTTTTCAGGCTGCCCCACACCAAGGGAGTGATAGATGGGCTAAAAGACAAGTAGGCAAACAGTTACGCTTGGCACAATTGCAGGCTTTTCTGGAGGGGAGGAAACAGTCAGTCTCACGATTGCACTCTGCCTAACACTACCCAACTATTTGCAAAGTGCATTCAGAGTGTTCAGACAAGGAATAGGGTTGACTGGCAAAAGCTGAGCAGAAAAGGCTAAATGTCAGGCTTTTTGTGGGAGCTCTGTAAGATCCTGGCAAATGAAGTCTAGAATGCAGAATGACAAGAGAGTGATGGAAGCAGGATGGCGGTAGTGCTGAAAAGGGTTATTTTTAAAAGCTTTTATACTAGTTTGAATCAGTTTAGACTTTAAAATCAGCCATTAATTGCTATTATTTATATTGTTGAATTTTATTAAAGGCATTAAGGACTTTTGCAATTTTTACAGAATAGGACCTGTACAGTTAGTTCTCTCTATGGATAATTTTCAGCCTTTTTAAATGGAGGGAAGGTGATTTCAACAGCAGTTCAGTGTTAGGAGAAATCTGAGTGCATGAGTGGGCCACATTTTATAGTAACATGCAGGAAAATGCACAGGAGATGTGATATATTCACAAGTCTTAAAGCACGATCTCCCACAGCATACTTATATATATCCAAATTGGTGACATCTGCATAAACGAGGTATAAAGTGGGTGGAAAATTGCCTAAACTGCTAGGCTCAAAGGCTGGTGAACAGTTGTACAAAGTTCAACTGGTGCTTGGTTACTATTGATGTATCTCAGGAATCCATAGGGCTCATGCTCTTAGTTTTGACACAGATGGAGTGGAGCGTCCTCTCAGGAGCCTGCAGGTGGCACAAAACTGCTGATCTGGGATGGCTGACTCACTGCAGGCGGGGGCTGATATTCTGATGGGCATGGACACCATGGAGCAATGTCCTGGCAGAAGCTTCATGACTGAACAAGGCACCAAACAGTGTAAATGTTTTTATGTTACATTACAACAGAAATTGTTAGGCTGGTTTTCAGAAGCCTTAAGCAGACTTGTCAGTGCCCATACCAACAACTCCAGTGATAGGAACACAAGCACCATTTCTTTCTTATTTTGTTTTCAGGGTGTAATTTTTATCTACATCCTTATAGATTTTGCTGCAGTATTATCTTCAAATATTTTGACGTTACTTATAGACCTTTAAGTTGAAAGACCATCAAAAAGCATCAGAAAAAGAGAAGAAGTAAAAAATAAAATAAGAAATTAACACTTGTAGGACTAATAATTTAGAGATTTTCTCCCTAAAAGAATAAACCTTACTCATTATTATAATCCCATGAACTTCAGTGACTTTCACTAGGAGTGGAAGATGGTAGTATTAGGATGAATAGATGAAAAGATGGTATAATCCTATAATTTGAAATAAGACACAACCTGAAGAATTTCAAATTGGTACTCTGCTTTCTAGGATGCAGAACAGAAATACTTCACACCTAACACAGTGTGAATACCCAACAATTACCTAATTTTTGAACTTTGAGACAAGAGAGAGGAATTCCACTGTTTATCATTCTTGCCCAAAAAACTTTGCAGTTAGAATTTTAAATTTCTGAGAAGGCACAGCCTTACCTATTAATTAGATTTTGTAAGATGTGTTTTTCTGAAAAAAAAATAGGTATGTTTTTATCTCTTTCATTATTTAATTATGGATTAACTAAATCTCTTTAAAATCACACAGAGTTTAAATTCTGTATACAGATAGTGAAGGTTCGTTATAATGCTAAATACTATAATGGCTGTGCCCAACTAAAATATAAGTGATTTGAATTACTCAATTATTGGCTTATCCCTAGTTTTAAGATTACAGATAGCCTAATCCAATCTGAACAAGGTACCTTGCAGGCCAGTTTTCATGTTGTTATACTGGTTTCTCATCATTAATGCAGGGTGACAGATTAATAGAGATATAGAGTCAAATCTAATAGAATAATATATGCTTAAAAACACAGCTAAGAATTTAAAATATATGTTCAATGAGCCCCAAACACCACCATGTTGAATGTGCTTCCTGAAGATCTCTCCCTATATCCATGTGGATATTTTGACTAATAATAGATCACATCAGGTCACTTGGGGCTGAAAGTGAATTTATCCACTTTAGGAAGGAGAGGATGAGTGGGAGTTTTTTAAAAAGTAAGCATGGCATATCTTAAGTTCTGAATTTTATTTTAACCTAAAGTTATGTACATTTCTGAGTTGGCTCGAGTTCTCTTTAGCATCTGGTGTTTTACAATATAAACCAATGGATAAACGAAGAAAGTCACAGCATTCTAGACTACCTATATAAAAATTGTTCAGAAGATTTTGGGAGAATTTAAGACTCGGCTGTTATTAGTTCCAACTAGAAATAATACTGAATTAAGACTCTGGGTATTCTGAAGCTCAAGCAGAGGAAAAATCTTGTGTTGATAGTTCCTAAATAAAGGAATTCTGAAGGAAATTCAAATGGTACATGTGATAAAACAATAGTTGAATTTAAAAGCTAATCTCAGCCTAAAGTGGGCAATGGGCAATATAGGTTAATGAATGATTTCAAACGATGGTCAAAAGTAAATGCATTTATTGTAATTGCCACTTAGGGCAGCTAAGAAAGACACATTTATCAAGATAATATTAGTAAATAAAATGGTCTTTGAGCCATAACATCTAAATATTTTTCAATTTCATGACCTAAAGTTCACAGAATAAAATTATCTTAATAAGAATCTGATACACAGATATCTGTTTTATCTGAACACAGATAAAACACATAAAACACATAATGCATTTTTACACACATAAAACACAGAATGTTTTACCTTCTCTTTTTAATTAAAAAAAAAAGTAGTTATTTAATTTATGATCAAGAAGATGAAACGTGGAAATTACACAGGAAGGTGACAGGGTTCTGTAAGGTTCATGACCTAGGAGGGCAAATTCGTCCTTCTCTTATCAAGCTTTAAATGTTTATGGTATTACAAACAATCTGTTAGTATGTAACTAATTAATGATTATTAATTTGGGCTATAAAGAAGGTAATCTGTACATTTATCTTTGCAATCAATACTTTAAGTCATGATGTGGTTTGAGTTCAATTTTTTTCATCAATATTTGTATTAAAAGTTTTTAGACATCTTCTATATGAGAGTCTTTGATCTTTGTAAGACTTCCAAATAGGTTATGGCATTTGCAGAACTTTAGATAGTGTTGTCCTCCCACCGGTCTTGTATCCCTCTTTCAACTCCTGGCTTTGTTCTCTGTACCCTGGTGCTACCGCTGTCTTCTCTCCCCTGTGTACAGAAACCAAAGGAAAGAGCTTCAGGTCTGTGAGTTTAGAGTCCAGCCTTTCCTCACCATCTCTGGTATTCTTTTCTCTTCATGGAAGGTTTTGTAGTCTCATCTTATCTCAGTAATTCATACCTGACATTGTGCTGCCATCCTCATAACTACTTTAATCAGTTTGGAGCTGTCATTTGCAAAACAGTAATGCCAATTAATGCTCAGTATTCTAAAATTTTTATTCTAGGAAAGCGCTATTTCATATATATATGTTATAAACATATTTTTTGCAGAAAGGAAGAAATTCTGGTTTTTCAGTGCACGGAAAGCTGTTGCAATGCGAGTAAATGCTGTTCATTATTTTATATCATAAAAGTGAAACAACCTAAGTAGGAAAACAACATTCTGAAATCAGTTTCATCTGTAGTGAGGTCTATATAAGAAAATGGGTTTTATGTGCTGATTTGCCTTATGATGCAGAGTATTTTACAAAAAAAAAAAAATAAAGCTGCATCTCTGTTTTATACTGAAAAAAGGGAGAAAGCACACGGTCATTTCCCTGTTACCCTTACTCAGTCTGCTTAGTAGGTCACAGTCTAATCAGCATTATTTCAATGTACCATCCCTTTGGCAACAGTCACTGAATTATAAAATAGAAAAAATAAATAAATAAAGAACGGTTTCACCTTTTAAGTCTTGATCAAAGGATGAAGGCATTATACTGTACCTTCTAAATTATAAGGGTGCAGTTGCATGTTTATTCATAAATCTTCCAATTAAAATAAAAAAAAAAACACTAGAGGGTTGGCGTTTTCTTGGTTTGTGTTTCATTTGGGTTTTCTTTTTTTTCCCATTTCTTATTTCATCATTTGATGAGTTGGTTCGTTTTGGGGGTTTTTTTGTTGTTTGGTTCATTTTGGGTTGTTTTTGGTTTGTTGTTTTTTTTTTTTTTTCCTTAAAAAGCATATATGTCATTTGATTTTGTAAAAAAAAAGGAGAATAAAAATAAAATATCTGATGACCTGCTAAAACTATAGGTCTCATAGGTATTGTTAAGTAAAATAGATAGTGCTAAGTGCACTTCTAAGTAGGGCTAAGCAAAACAAAAGATTGCAAAACTTTACAAATTTATCACCACTCACACAAGGTCAGTGAGAGGAACAGGAAATATACAAAGATGTCACATTGCTGTTCTTGGTTTTAGAATGACATATCTAGTACAGAATCAGTGTAGAAGAATGAGGACTTGGATGATGTCATTCTCAGGCTGTAAGAAGTGCAGTGTACAACTTACATGCTAAATTTGAAAGTGAAAGGGAAGTGTAGAAAAGCAACACAGACAAATCAGAATTGCTGAATATCTTGCAGAAAAGTAAATTATTAGTTAAAGTGTTCAACCCTAAGTTATTTTGCCCGTTCATTAGCCGTTTTTGTTCTTTCCTATATTTTTTTCCTTTGTGAAGGCCAGGTTACCTTTTACTTTGTGAAGGCCAGGTTACTTTTAAGAAAAAGACATAGTATTGACAATATTACACATTGTCCACCTGGAGGTAAAACCACACATAAGCAAGGGACCCTGCAAACCATGAAAGACTGACAGCCCTGCAGTGTCACTGTCTTTATGGTGAATGCAGACAATTTACTTGGAAAAATATGAGAATACTAGATTCTTGCATTTCTGTTTTCTTCACTCTTCACTTTTTTCATCCTCTTCAGAAAGCAGCAGATAAAGACAGTGTTGTTGAGAGGTAAGTGATATGGAATCAGGATAAGTGTGGGAAGTCACAGGCTCAGGTGTGCAGTCCCTCCACAAAACTCTGAGGATGAAGGACAGCTGGTAAAGTTACAGATGTGATAACCATCCACCACAAGCTTCACAAAGTATCCAGTGCCAGTGAATAATCCTCTTATAGCAAAGCTAGCCAATTATTGCACACGTGCAAGGACTAAGGTTTTCTCGGTGGACAGAGGTGACAAGAGCCATCTCAACCCAACCTCTGGTGACAGACAGATCCCTGCTTAGTCCTCCCTTAAGAGAAGGCTCCAGCCAGACATATCTGGAGGAATCTGGGCAAAATCTTTTCAAAGCTTTGGTTGAATCTAGCTCTACTGCCACTGAATAGGAAAACAAGATGCCTGAGTCACTGCCTTGAGGGGTGAAATGGTTTTAAGCATTCTATCTTCCTGTCTACCCTGTGTGTGCTCTGACAGGAACAACAGGGTATGTGAGGCAGATTCTTCTTTAAGAGCATAACTGACAGCTTTGAAAGTCACAGTCATACTGAGTAGAAGGAATTTCAAGGTGTTCTTGTACATCATATACATTTGGGGATCTGTTTGTGTCAAAATATCATTTCAAGTAGATCTTGCTGCAGTGAGAGAACAGGCCTTTGAGAGTGCTCTGTCACATGGGAGTCCCACCAGTCCCCCATTCTCTTGTAACTGGAAGTCTCTATCCATCAAAAGAAATGGATGTTCAAATGTCACAGTGAAGTTTGCAGTATCATTCAAAGGCAAAATGTCCATGTCTATAAAAAGCAGGTTTCATCATCTAGTAAGAGAGACTAATTCCCTCTTTGACAGAAAGCTAGAAGTCATGAAGAACTCCTTGTAGAAAAAGGAGAGTCTAAAATATTTAAAAATAGATAAAGATTCTTGAAATTTCATAGGAAGTTCTATAGTAAAGCTCAGTAAAATTTATAAAACTCTTGTTATTTCCATAAAAGAAAACCACTTTGAATGTGTGCTTTGAGGGCTGCTGAGTTTGAATAAAAAAAAAAATAGGAGATGAAAGAGGGGAAGGGAATAATTCATTAGCAGCCATGATTACATTTAGTCTGTGGTGCTAATTTGTTTCTTAATTTTGTCTTGAAATTACTTGAATGAACCATGCAAGGTTTTTGGGACAAAACTAGGATGAATATCCAGAATCCTTGTTCCAAAGATGAAGGACTGCTGGGGTATGGCACATGTTTTTGACTATCACAAGAGGCATTTCCTCATGACTAGATCATTTGTCTTTGTGGCTCCTCTCCTGGACCTCAGAGATGTGACAAATGTGAAAGAGACCTCTCCAGCATTTCTACCTTTCTGTTTTCTTACCAGTTCCCAATCCAAATGAAAAGTGCAAGTTTCTTAAGGGCTGGGGTCCATAAAGCAATCTTCCTCTTCCTTCCCCTTTTCAGAGTGAAGCTTTATCTAGAGCCCTTCCCTGTGCTGGGGGCAGTGGCTGCCTCCCACTAGCAACAGACTTCACTTCACTGCCTCTATTCAGTCCTTGCATCTGTTCCTCACATTGCTATAGGAGATAAAAATCAGCAGCAAAAGCAAGGTGAGAAGGAAATATAACATCTCCCCTATCTGGTAGCAGGATTATTCAAGTCTTTAGTAAATGTAAGTTTGTAAGATCTTAATAACATGGAATGTTTAATGAACCTACTCATGGTAATGATGGTGTTTTTGCATCTGTGCTGGAGACACATTTATAGAACATCTACTAAAGTGTACTACAAAAATTCCAGTAGGAAAAAAAAAAAAAAAACTCAAAAAGATTTATGCTGGATTGTTATTGGAATCACGTCTGTTTTGATAAGAGAGGGTCCAGTGGCCCTACTGTGATAATGTTACACGGCGTGCTCATAATGTGAGTGCTAAAGAGATTAAAACAACCATGCATGCACACTGCATTTTGTAAAATATTAAAAAGTCACATATTTGCATATTATACAGCTGGTTGCAAAGCCATCAATCATCACATTATCTGTACATTGAGGATGATAAATGGCTTTCATTCTAATGAGAGAATCTAATCACATGGAGAAATGAAGAGGGCACACAGCATAAACGCTTTGGATCCAAAAGCTATAGATTATTATTAATATTATACATTTGTATCTGATTTGAAAACTTCTGCACTTTATTTGTACACATCCCTTTCTACAGTCATGATTTTGAGAGAAGGTTAGAATTTTTTTTTTTTTTTATTCTTAATAAAATGACAACGAAAGCAGAAAAAGGTAAAAAATATTAAGCAGCTTGGAATCAGGTTATGTGAATTTCTCTAAATTACCTAGGACAGACCATTTATTTTCCATCCCTGATAATGTGGCAGGAAAAAAGGAGACAAGGTTAAGAACAGGAAAGTAGAAGCCTCCCACTTAGGTATTTTTGTAAACTATCTAACACAGCTCAGTAGCAAGTGACTCTGCACTATATTACTTGCCTGCTGGATGAGAAAGTGAGGTACTTCTAAAAATGTTATAAATTATAAACTCTTTCATATAGCAGTAATTATAACTAGATAACTATAGTCATTAAAAGTAATGCCAATTGCTTCGTTCAGAATTCTCTTATGGTCCAGTTGGAGGGAGGTAAGATCACCCAGTACAAGGTGAAAAATAAAAGGAACAATTTTCTAATGGGATGCAATGGGCAGAGACAGTTGTGTGAGAATGGAGAGGAAGACGGCAGAGTGACAGAGATGTGTGGACACTGAGCAGCTGCACAAGTGAGTAATCAAGAAAAAAAAAAAAAAAGGGTATTTAACAAAATATTTGTATTTCTATATCTAACTTTCAGAATTAATTTGTGACTTTATGTGCCTGGCTCTCAGCGGCCACAGGATGGAGGTTGGCCGGCTCGCTGTCCCGCTTGTGGCCGCAGGGCAGATGCGTGTGGCTGCCCCTGAGTCTCTGCCGAGACTGTCGCGGGTGGCGGTGATTGCTGCGGCATGGGTAGCACAGCAGAGGCACAGGGCATGAGGAAACCGAGGCAGAGGAATAAGGGAAGGACACTTGTCTGAGTGTTCAAACATTTAATGTCGAAGTCGGGGCAGAGCAAGTGAACCGAATCTGAACCTGAAGGGGCTGCTTTTATAGGGATGGGGGGAGCACGAGGAGGACACAACCTTTGACCAACCACAACCAGGAGGGCATTAGGGGAGGGGTGCAGGGTAAGGGCTCCCCAGTAGAAGCCAACATGGGGAGGGAGCAAACCTTACAATCCAATTCTGCTTCGAGGAAGGGATGAAAGACAGGGAACACTCCAGAACCAAAAGAGTGTGCTCTCTTTGACAGACAGGGGTGAGACAAGGGAACAAGGGAGGTATACAGGTGGACTGACATGTGGATTGACATACATTTTGGCAGGGAAAACTGTGGTAAACAACTCAGGTCTGAACCATTAGGGAAGCCAAATGGGGTACATAGACTGAACCATTACAAACTTATAACAAGGAATATTAAAACCTACTACAGAAGAACCAACTGTAAAATAACAGACTACCACAACTTTACATTGTTTCCTCAATCTATTTAAGGCTGTGCTAATTTTTAAATTTAAAAAAATGAAAGTAAACAGCTGTCATTCAATTTGTGTCATCTGTGTCTTAGATCCTGACCCACAAAAAAAAAAAGAAATAACTTTCAGGAGAGAGGAAATTAAAAGATACATCAAGTAAGCAGATGTTATCTGACCACTAATACAGATTTGCCTTTAAATTTGGGGGAAATATTTTTTAGCTATTTTTTTTTTCATGTATGCATGTTTCAAAAGATATTTAGATTGTAATTAAAAACCCAGAATTTGAATATGCCCTAATTTCTGTCACAACTTCCTCAAAAATTATATATATTAAGTATAGAACTGGATCCTCACATAGCAAAATGTCTCCTTACAGAAGATATCTTTATTCAACCATGTGTCTTTGTAATGTATTTCTTGCCTCTTCAGTTATAATACTGCAGCTGTGAAACACTCATTAATATACTGATGCTTTGCTGATGTTTTACTTTGGAAATATAAGATGTTGCAGTGTATTTACAATATTTCTCTTTCAACCACAAAGGTCAGCAATATTCAGTTCAGAGTTTTTACAAAAGCACTCACTTCTGGTTTTTGTAGTCCCAAATGCAGTTTTACCTGACACACTTTAAAGGTTTTTGTGGTTCAGAGTCTTTATTAAAGTATATTGTTATTTTTCAAGTATTACATGACACTTGAAAGACATATAGAAGATTATAACTAGTGAATGCCTACACCATAGAATCTATTCTAAGACAGGATGCATTTTCTGATATGGAAGTTTGTGAAAGGATGAACAAGGAGAGAAGAGCTGCTATCCCATGAAATAAGAAATATGCATTCGTTTGCTTTTCCATTCAAGAAACAAATCTGCTTTTGCAATGATTTTTCCTAATTAAACAAAAGATCATAAAATAAATAATTTGCATAGCTTCCTATTGTTAAAAAGTGAATTTGTACAACTACTCTTCGGATTTAAAAGGAGAACACTTTCTTTGGCTGACTTGAACTTAGTGAGGAGGCCAGGAAGACAATAATTCATGTATAATACATCCTGTCTGCAAAAATGAAAATAAAAGAAATTTACCCTGGCCTTAAAATACCCTTTTGTTTGCAGAGGATCTGCATAGGATTTCCTACATGGCTTCTCATAGAAAGAGTATGAAATTTAAACTGAAATGAAAAAAACCTAAACAATAAAAGTGCCAACAAATGAAATTCTATAAATCTGTTACTTTCAACTCAAACAGAAGCTTCAGTCCTGAGGTTTCTTGATCTAGGATATAACCCATGTTTTTTTGACCCCCTGGTCAGTTATGCAGATGTTCAGTACTTGGATTAATTTACAAAAGGGCTTAGGTGATGCTACCATACAGCGTAGGAAGGGACCTTTTCATGGGACAGATCTCTCCAAGTGCATACAGAAGTCTTTCTATGTATGAAACACGAATCTTTAAATTACAGCAAACCTGGAGCATTAGAAGAGTTTTGATATAAACAACTGGGAATTTAGAACATGATCTGAAACCTTTTCAGTTAAGTTGTGACTTTCTAATACTGCTTGCACAAAATGTGTGTTATTTAAGCCTATAATGATCTCTGCTGAATTGGTCAGTACATCTCAAAAAGATGTTTTGTACAAAGGGACAAAAAAAAAAAAAAAAGAATAAAACAAGACAATAAAGCATTTCGTTTCAGCAGTTTGACCTTGGCTGAATAACAATTGTTGGTTATAAAATAGGAATGTTTTTTTCTTTTTAAAGAGTAACAAAGAGCTCAGCTATAGCAGTGTACTATTACAATGTAATGAATACTTAAACCTGTTTGCATTGTAATTATGAAAAAATGTGCAACATTAGCTAACATTTATTTCTCTGATGCAGTCTTCTAATCTGGAACTGTATTACTTTTAGTATACATCTATCCAAGGTTAACCAAAATACGTGCATCATATAATACTCTATTATATACTTCATAAATACAGCTATACATAAATTGCATACTGTGCACATGGATTTGAATGCAGTCAACAGATTGATATATTTTAGCCATACCATAACCAAATTGCTGTGGGTTTGCATTAATCTATATATGAAACCTTGGCTTTTCAGAGCACTAATTTTTATTTAATATTGAATTACTTAGTGTCTTCAAGATATATATTTTTTATGCCTGTTTGCTGTATGGCTATGTACATTAGCAGCAGAAATCAATTGGCAAAATGGAACAGAGTTTGAAAGTGAAGACAATAAAATTACTGTGACAAAACCCCAAAACCACACATCTCCAGGCCTGTCACAAGTACCAATTTAATCAAGAGAATGTGACGTTTATAGGGCTTCACTGCAGCTAACACTGCAGCATTAAGAATTTTGTCTTTTAGTTACTCCTACAACCATTTTTATGTAAGTTTCCAGTCTATTTGACTCCAGATCCAAAACTACAGACTCTAACCAATGTGTTTCATTCACACAGAAGTAAATCATTAAAAGTAGCTTTCCAAATAGGATTAAGTGTCTTTGTTTGGAACATGACCTTACATGCAGGTGTTTTTATTAACCCGAATGTTTTTAAGTAGATGACACAGCTGAAATAGTAAGCAATAATCATTATGTATCTGGCTCCTGTATGTCAACATTCATTACAGTAAGAGAGAGACTGAAAATTTTATCAGTCTCCCTGTGTTTGAAAACAACTTAATTATTTCAGAGGAAAAAAAAAAAAAAAAAAAAGCCTGTTCATGAAGAACAATAATAATGTTCACTTAGAACTCCACAATGAGTTGAAGGATACTGTAATAACATAACCATTGCATTTACTTGCAGGGTCAAAACCGGTCAAATTCAGTTCTTGTGTGCTCAAGGCAATAACATCCTGATGATAAGACTGTGTTAACGAGTATGTGAAAGAGATCTCATGACCTTTCATTATTTTTTTCTCAAGCTCTTGTACATTTCAGCATAGCAAGGATGCCATTATTTCCTCACTGATTTGGCTATGAGATTGTAGTTCTTAGTAGAAAAGGTAATTTCTTTTAAAATGAGTGTTTTATTTTAATCTATACTTTCCTGCTTTACAGAAGTCAACCTTTTCTAGTAAGCAGTTAGTCCAATAATTGCAGCTGAATCTGTAACAACTGTCAGTTCCTGTCACTTCAAAGTTTGGGCTTATTGAAAATAATTAAATTTTAGCATTTACATTTAAGAGCTCATCAATGTACTGTTAAAGCACCTTCCAGTACAGCAGAAAGTACTTTGGCTAACTTGTGTCCCTTTTTCCAATCTTGCCTTAGAAGAAAACTGAATATGCAAGCATGGTACCATGCTTTGAGAGCTGGTAGTTTCTTTATAAACATACTGCCATATTTTGCTATTACTGAAAATAAAACATTTTTGTACTTGGAATAGAAATCCTTGAAATTTCTGATTATCCCGAGTCCTTATGGGCATTTTCTCTGGAGAAAGAGAAACCTGTCTTTTACACAAATCAGTCTTCCATTTATAACGAGCTTCAGTATCCAAAGCTGAAAATTGGTCTAAAACTCCAAGTCCCCATGCTGGTGTTATAGACAATCATTCAGCTGCTCCTGTTCCAAGCTATTCAGTATGAATGTAACAATGATTTTCCTTGTCCCCAAATGGAGGAGCCTTTCAAGATGACCCCTTTGCTTAACAGTGCTTCTCAATAAACTGCATCACATCACTTTAAATCCAAGGATTATCAGACTAGGTATATTTATTAAATGTGAAAGAGGATTCAAAGATGAAATGTTGTATAAATAACTTGGCTAAGAAATGATACATTGCCCAATTACAGCAATATCACATATTCTTATTTGGTGCCTTGCTTTACAAAATTCACAATACAGTCTGATTCTACCTGTCCAGTCTCTAGCAGGTGAGAGATTTCTGGGATGGAGGCAGGCTTAATGGAGCACTTTTAATTTTTCTACTAATTGCTGAAGTTTTTAGTACCTTTCCCAAGAAAAAGGCAGAAGCAGACCACAACACGAATGTGTTACAGACGGGTTGGTCCCAGAGGGAATTCCAGACCACAGGAAAAGGAGGAAAAGTGTTCCAGTTTAGGTGCATTCCCCTAACGATTCTATTTGTGAATTTGGCCCTGGAAAGACCCTCAGAAGGTCCATTTCCCTGCTTTGAGTCTGGCTCAGTGCTTTTGGTTCATTCTTGGCAGATATCTGGTTCAGGTCACAAACTTCCCATAAAAGGAATTCCATGATCTTCCTAGGAAATGCATTTAACAAAAAACAAGCCTAAAAATGTAATGCAAGAGTCTCTTTATTCTCATTAAAATTATTACCTTTTTTTATATTCTATCCAGACTTAAATAACAATGATAATTTTATTTTTTAATATTTGGAGGTTTTAATGTCCTTTCCTTTCTCTCTTTTCTAGACATAAGATATTTCAGTATTTATCAGTATACCAAGTTTTTTAAACTTTAGATCATTTTTATGTCCTTCTCCATGTTGTTTTCTTATGACACTGCAAAACACAATGCTATCCTAATGGATGCCAGACTACTGACTAACTACAAATTAATAATGTTCTGACTTGCTAAAAACTTTTGTCATCATATATGAAATTTAAAGATACAACATTGAATGTACTTGGAAAATTTTTTAAAATGTGTTTCTTAACACAAGATAATGGACCCTCCTTTCTAGACTGTGCTTTTGCCAAGACAGTTTGGACCAGATAATCCTTGAGGTCCCTTTCACCTTGGTATTCTATGATTCTGTGAACCCCTCAAAATAAATATTATTGTCTAGAATTTACCTTCTTATGTGCGGATCCCACATGATCAGTGCTATCAGTACAATATGAGTAGTTTACAACAGAAAATATCTGTTCCATACAGAAGCCAGTCTTTCCCAATTAAATCCTTAAGAGATAATTATCAGAGAGCTATATTGTACATTTATTGTACACGTTACAAGTCAGCCATCTATATGGAATAATATATTGCAAATTAGTTTAACTCTGACAAGTACTACAATAACAAGGAAAAAAACAATTCTCAGTGATCTAAAACACCTATGGATTAATACTTGGAAATACTGGATACGCCCAAATATCTGGAATATCTTGGGATTCACCAGAAGCAGACTTTATCTTTAGCAAGCTCAGGCACATTGTTGCTTCTTGTACTTTTCCTGTGACAATAATAGCTTCAAGATGACCTTTGCTGACTTTATTAGAGAAGCATTTACACATAACCTAAACCAGAAGGGCAGAAATAAAAAACAGGCTGTTAAATGTGCAATAACGTATTTCAGCTAAGTCTGACAAAACCTATTGCTAGGTTGCCTCAGCCTGACCTCCTTTCTCATGAAGGTGTTTTTGGTGATTCATAAAGAGCTTTCACATTTAGGGCATTTCAAAGCCACAGCTCAGCAGGAGTCCAGTTAAGTGCTCTTCAAACAGCTTTGTGAGGCACATGGATACAACTGGAGAAATTGTAGACTACTTCAGAAGAGCTATCAAACTAGGCTACCATTTCACCAATGATCTTTCCCACCAGAAAAACTTTCTGGAGTTTCCCAGTTGTTCATACCCTTTGTATCAGATAATTTGTTTTGCTCAGTATCGTGTTCATATGTACACTTGTGTTTCCAAGGAGGTACTTTTTCTTCATATGAATATTCTGAGAGTTCCTGTATAGCAGCTATATGCAAAGCTTCCCATGCAGTGGGAAGCTCACTCCATAACCCTACTAAATACAGGCTCAAATATTTTTAATGGATGTATAATAATTCCAGATGGAATTTTTGTTCCTGTGAAAATATTGCAGTTCTGTCACTACGGTGTACTCCTGGGGAGAACTGAGGTGCAAAGTGGGACAGCTCACAGGCAGCTTGTGTAGTTCTATCATATAATGCGAAAAAATTGCCTCCAAATGTATGGTTTCACCATCATTAATCAATGTAAATTATCACAAATTTTTACAGGAAAATTTTTTCATATTATGGGTCATAGCCATACCAACATCTCTCCAAACTTGTAAGAACTTCCTGGTAATGTCAAGTTCTGGAAGGAAACAAACTGATAAGCCTAGGACCTACTTATGATCGTACTAGAAAACTGGAGAATAATTGGCTAAGACTTACTGATAACATGGTTTCAATGTGTTTGTGTGTGAGTCCACTTACTACAGTTGTCTCACAGTATTAAACATCCAAATATTTTTTTGTCCAAAGATGTCCAAAATATGTATGTATACTGCCCAGACTCTATTTATTTTCCATCCAGTTGCGAACAGTCATCCTTCCCTATCATTTCTACTCTCTGAAAGAAAAGGCAGGTAGAGCAGCATTGATTCCTACTACAGCTGCTGGCTATTCTTTCTCTCCCTCAATGACAAAACCTTTATAAGTTTCTCTCTTCACATTAAAAGAAATTTTGGCTTGAAAGATAGCCTCCTTCATGATGCAAGGCAGACCTCCCCATGCCAGAGCTGCCTAGGTAAAGGTTTCAGAATGGAAAAATTTTGGAGCTGCCTAGGTATAGATTTAACACCAGGAAAGCAAGAAAGCAATTAAGCATTTGAGCACCGAAGTGGATACCTACCTATTGCAATTATGAGAGCCTATTATTTCCTATTTTCCTAAAAGTTCTACTGAGACAAGTACATTGTTCTCAGTGGGAGAAAATTACACTCTGAATTAATTACTCACTAATTAGAGGAAGCTTTCTTGCCCCACACATTCTCCTGCTGAATTGTTTAGCATAAAACACTTCCTATCTTACCACATTTGAATGGGTACTCTTTGCATCAGGAACTGATAGCTTTTCCCTACCTTTCCTTTTTTTTTTTTTTCCTAGACAAACCACTTATATGACCTTGCAGTACTCTGGCACTCAAAAATTCTGCAAACTTTAATGCATTTAGTTTCTTATTTGGGGAAACAGGAATGCAGCTACCTTCAAAAATGGATGCATGAGACATAGCATAGGAGCCAAAGGGGTACAAGGAAAGTTTGTAATGCCTGCATTTCAGCTCCCATGGGGTTCCATAGTGCTGACTTGGTCACCTAACATTCCTCTACAACTTAAAGTGCATTGCAGAGGGATTTATAGCAGCTGGCATCCTGTGCTGGGAAATATCTAAGTTAACCCACTGTTAATACCAAGAAGAAGTACAGGTTTTAAATATGCCCTTCACAGAAGATTTGGTACTTTGTTCGGAGTTACCAAAGGCATTTCCTCCAGGAGGAACTCTGTCCTTCTGCACCCTGGTTGTTTCTCTTTCAAACAAAGGTCAGGGTCCTTCTTGGAGCATTTTTAGAGGAAGGAATGTCCTTTCTTCACACCTTATCTACCAGATCAAGGTTGCAATATCCATGCTATGTAGGGATAATAATAATTTCCCGTGCCACCCTGGGCTTTGTTATTTTCATGAGAACAGAGAACACATTATTTGCCTGTGCAGGATTGAATCAAGTTTAAAATCATGAAAGCCTCTACAGAAACCTTTCCAGATTTATAAAGGTATAATAGAATTAACAGTGTGTTTTGTAGTTAACAGAAAATTATTTTATGTAAAACCTGGAATGCTGCTATATTGCCCTGATTTTCAAGAGTTTTCTAAAGCCTTCTGAGTTTACATTCTTGTAGAGAACTTTCCCACGCAACTTTCTGTAAACAACCTATTGTTTTGCATTCTTTCATAGAGGCGGAGAAATTTGATGTACAGGTAGTTTGTCCAGTGTCATTGGAGAGGTGGCACGTTCACCCTCCAATCCACTGGCACCTTTTGAGAACTATAAAAGATTGGAGTCAGAGAAAATAAATTAGTCTCTTCATCGTGACCAAAGCTGTGGTGCGTTGTTTTTCCTTGTGTCATCTGGTGACACTGCTATTACATGGAGTATTATTTACACTCATTGCTGATAATAATGTCTCATGTATGTCCCACTCATGGCCACCAAGTCTGTATTTGGTAGTCTCTCAGGGAGTAGGCAGAAAAGCAAAGAGTCCTCCAGTCTCAAAGGAATAAATATCACTAATACAGCTCTGGGAATCAGAAGGTGCTGCTTTGATCTGAAAACAACACACAGTATTGTGTTCTGTTTCAGAGTCTTCAGGATTTCCACTGAAGGTCAAACCTTCCTTATTATCATTTTAAGTTTACCTTGCCTATAACCATGGGGCTCCTGAAGCTGAGGTTTAAAAAATAACTGATTAAATACATAAATAATCTTGCCCTATGAAATTGAAGCAACTAGTGTTAAGACTTTGTTAACAAAATAAGGAGATCTTGAGGTGATATCCTTCTGGTAAGAGCTAATAGCAAAGTTTGAGAGAAGTACTGAGTGTTTCAGTCTCCTGACAGAAACCATATAAGTTTCTCACTGCTATGATAATTTTATTAATACCTCCTTTAATAATTTTAAAGTTTGTAAAACAGAATTATTTTATATCAATTTGTCACCACAGTAATGGAGCGTAGAACTCCCTTGCTTACTTTCTGTACATTCGCATACACTATGTCAGAGGCTAAGTATCACTCAGAACATATGACCTTAAAATCATTCACAACACTTGGTCTGTAATACTTCAGAGCGATGCATATTTTCCTTATTGCAGCTGTGGGAAATTTGTCACAGTCCTATAGCAGACTCTGCTCCTTGAATAAGAAAAAAAATCTGTCATTTCCTTCAAATCTTCAAAAATAGGCTGCTTATAATTATGCCACACCACTGAACTGTCTGTCTTTGCCCACAGAAAGCAAGTCTTTTCTTTCTGTGTGGAAAATGTTTTCTGTGCGTGAATTGTCTCCACAATGAAGCTACAATTTAAGAAGATGGAACATGCAGTACCAAGAAAAAAAAAGCAGCTATGTTTACTGAGAGCATGACAGCTTTCAAAGAGAAAAAAAAATGAATGCTGTTCTCTTCCTTTCTGACTTTCTTTTCTGTTGAGGGCAGCTTGAATTCGCCCTAGATTCTTGCAAATATTTTTCATCCCTATTAGTCACTATCTGCAAAGGTTCTCAGCAGTGCCTATCACTGTGGAGAATTTAATGACTCTCAAGCCATTCTTGGTTTGGAATTTAATTGTTACTTTGTAAATCTTTACCAATTTCTGTTGACAGTTCTAAGTGACATGAAGACCTGTGTGTTTTGCATGATGTTTTAGACAATAATTAGCTTAAATATTTCTAAAGCTATATGGCCTAATTAAGGACTCAAGATTACTTCTATTTTTAGGTATCTATCTGATTTTAAGCTTCCTCCCCACGGCACATGAAAGAGTCAATACAGTAATAGGTTACATTGCATTATCCAGGTGCAAGACTTCAGAGATCCCCAAATGTGACATTTTTTGAACCATGTAAAATTACATCATTGGGCTTCATTAGTTGTGGCTGTGTTCTGGGATTTCTCCAGGGTATCTGGAGTGTTTTAACTGTAGCTATCTGAAACACTTTCGTTCTTTTCTGTCTGAGTTGTTCCAGGTACTGACTGAGTGCATTACTAGTGTCCAATTCTGGTTTCTTTTTACTATACTTTAGAATTATTATCTGCCAACTCAATTTAAAAATAGATACGTATGTCATTTTAGTGTCATTATAATTTCTTCATCACTACTTTACAATTTATTTTAATCTTGTTTTTTTCATGATATGAACTATATATACATATTCTACATTTAAAATTTAAGAAAAGTTACAATCCCTTGCACAGACTAAATTATTAATGTATACAAAATAAAATGAGATAAACTAATAAAATAAGGAACACTAAGGTTTAAAGCAAATTGTCTTTGGTGTTTATGGATTTTTGTTGAGATTGAATTTAATATCATCCTAGATAAAATTGTACCTTGTGTATGAAATTATGTTCTTGATAAAATCCAATTAAATGCCCTGTGCTACTATAATTTTGGAAAATGTCTTGGTTTTCTTGAGGTCTTTGGTAAATAAGTAGGGTAGAAGAGTATGCTTTTTGCTTGATTTTCAAATGCTAATTTTGCAGTTAGGCATAATAATGATGAAAGAAAGATTGTCATGTTTTACTCCTCTGCTTTTAAACTTACTATTTGTGCTCGGAGTAGCTTTTTTCCTCACTAGTTTATTGATTTTTCAGCACAGCTGACTTATACTAAGCTTAGGTGACAGCTACCCCATATGCCATAGCATATCAGAGGTGCCTGTGCAGGATCGTGGCCGCTACTGGTGCAGGTGCAGAAGCAGTGGGGAAATAGAGCATGGGGATATTTTCTCTTGTCATGTTGGATATTTAAGTCATGGTGCAGAGGCTATCAAAGCCACAGTAGCTTAAATGGAAAAACAAATTTCTTTGGATAGACTGTTTAGAGCTCAAAGAAAACACAGTGTCTGAGTCACAACTCAAGGCAGCCTTTTTGTTGGAGGGAACTGCATGGTGACAGTTTAAAATGGCCACCTACAGAGAGATAATACTTAGTTCAATTTAATTGAATAGATCTATTTAAACACCTCTAGCAGACTTCCAGATATAGGGGAGTTTCATCACTAGACAACCAAAGTCAATTTTTGTGATTTTGAATGCATGATTCTGTTTGTATGCCATTTATGCGCATTTGTATGCCTCAGTAACCCCACACAGGCACACTCAGAAGGACCTTGCTCATCTGGAAAAGTCTGAAGCACAGAGCAGAAGACCACAAGGAAGACCATTTATTTTGTCTTGAATTGGCATGAATTGGCTAGACCTTGTGACTATTGTAAATAGCTGGTTTGATGTCATTGCCCATAGACCAAGGAATGTACTGATGCAGTTCTGCACATCCAAGATAATTCACACTTCCCATCATCTCAGTGGTCTCAGAAAAGTTGTCTGTAATGATACTTTATATGAATTTTTTCCATTGGAGAAGAAAATATTAAAAAAAAAAACCCAAACCCTAAAAGAATTGCAGAAACCCACTAAAATCCTGTCAGAGCCTAGGATACAGTATGCTGGAGGAGGTAGGGACAATATTATGGAAAGAACTGATCAGCAGAAATATTCATGAGGTAGAGAAGAGAAAGCAAGATAAACATGATCCTAGAAATGGGTACTGGTAGTATTAGAGCATCGGATGTCTTGAAAGGGAGATGGCACAGACCCTTCATCAAAAGCGTATGTGGAGATTGTCAATGCATCCTTAAAATGTAAAGGATGAGAGTCAGGAAGGAGAGAGTGTGTGTGCTTGGTGTAAAAAATTAGGAGACAGCAGGATAGAGGCAACCCCTGGTGGATTCAATGAGTTCACTCCATGGAGATGACAAGGCCTTTTGATCCTTTTTTTGACATAGTGAAATTTACTGCGTGCAGGTGAACAGACAGTGTTATATATAAACTTTCTTAATTAATTAGTATAGGCTGTCTTAGACATCCAGTTTCTTCTTCATGAGCATTGAGGATCTCACACAGTCCCCCTGGACTCCTAAAACTTTGTGCCAACACATGTGCGCTGTCACAGGAAATTTGTTTGCAGAATCAGAGTTTTTTTTCTGAAGTTCAAATCTAAACTTCACTCTCATACCCAATAGAAATTCAAATAGTCTCAGCTACTGGTGAGCCAATTATCTGCATAGTAACAGGAAAGAAATACTAAAAACTAGTTTGGTCCATGTTAGTGCAATATATTATGAACTCTATTCAGTTTTCAGGCCATCTAATAGCTTTTTGTGTTGTTTTCCTTCCCCCCCTCCTTTTTTTTTTTGTTTAATTTTCTTTTATTTTTATTTTTTTCTTATTTTCTCTATTTATTTTTTACTATAATTTAATACTACTTTTCCTTTGCTTTGCTTTCATCCTGAATCCATTTTCAAGTCTCTCCTAGGCAATATCTGACCTTGCTGTTAATTATTTGCCCACAGTTGTGAAGCTATAGCATAATGCAGAGCAACAGTACTGAACAGGGCCATCCATCTGCAGCCTCTTAAACTATGAAATCTCATCTACAAATAATGAAAATCTTCTATGCCCTACAGGTTCTAGATTCAGATTTGATTCTTGACTTGCAGCTGAGCCCTAGCAAGTGCACAGAAAGAGACCTGCCTCTTTTGTCAGTGCTATCATTTTTATGTCAATGATACTGAGAAAATTGTTAGTTATGAAAATAATACTTATTACCTCAGTCTATGTTAGAATTTATTCTAACACCTAGACAAAAATACCTAAGAAATTTCTCACTATCTGGAGGATTACAGACTTATTTTATCATTCTTTTATTTACTTGTGTGTTTTGTTTGCTTTTATTTACACTTTTTTTCCCTTCTGTTTAATTTTACTGTGTTATGAGTTACACCCGATACCAACAGGGTTCTTTTGTTGTTTTTGTTTTTTTTGTCTGAAAAACAAACTATAAACCATGTGCTCTCTAATTTTCCTCTTGCTGTAACAAATGCAGTGCAACATTTACTCCTAAGCATAGGTGGTACTTGAAATCAAAAGGCAGGGTGAGCAGCGAGAATGGAGGATGCACACACACTTGCAAGAATGCTGAAGCCCAATCTTTGCAAGATGCTTTGCTGCCACCATCTGATACAACCTTCAACTGCATTTGCTCATGTATCTGTATGGAGAACTTCGCGGGGTAAGAAAGCCTGGATTTGTGAAGAAATCTTAGGATGATTTGTAACTACAAATGTATCTGGAAGTGAGATTCAAAAATAAAATTTGTAATAAATTAATTCCCAAGTTATATCCCGTTACAACTAATAGCCCAGTTTGTCAGAAAGGGAAGCTGGGACAACATGCAGAAATGGACTTTTTGTCCTGAAGTTGTCAGGAGAGAATGAGTCTTTCATGAGGCCAATTGGAGCAAGAACTTGATTGCAATGGTCGAAGCAATTTACATAATTTGTGTTAAATCTTCAGGGACAAGCTTCAGGTACTTCACCACCTCTTCAAGTCACGTCTTTTAATATGGCCTGTGATCTTTACAAGTCAGGGTTAAAAATCAGCTCTTGATTTATTGTCTAGGTATGCAAAGAATTTTTCAGGTGTATTGGACACATAAGAAATTCCATGGTAGGAAACAGTTATCCTCTGAGTTAAGTCTTCAGCAATCCAGTATAACAGCCAAAGATCGTCATGCATTCCACAGTAGATTTTGCTTTTTTAATTCCAAATAAGAATTGTTTGCATTAACACTATTATAGGACAGATGACTTTACCCGTAAGTCATGTATCTTTTCCTTATACTCTGTGTGACATCAAAGCAGACATTTATATTGATCTTTCCTGTCTCAGCATCTCAGCCAAACCCATTCTTGCATCTCCTCTATTTCCTGGGCTGTGTAGGGGCTAAATCTGAAGTTCTGGTTCTACTTACATTCTGCTTAAAAAATGGATATTTGTCCCAACTGTTTTTTGAACCATGTTTTTTGGTTGTAATGGACAAAAGTAAAAGAGGAAATAAAATTCGAGAGGGGGGAAAAAAGAAGAGGAACAGAGAAAATAACAGGATGAAACAGAGCAGTGAAGCAGATGTTTGGCATCTGGCCATAGTGGAATGAACTCTCTCCACGCTGAATTCTGTGTTTGTCTTACACTGAAAAATAATTAACTTGTAGAGCAGCAGGTTCAGAGAGCCGTGAATGTGGTGATCGAGGCAATTAGCCCCTATCAGAACCATTGTTTCAGGCTCTCTGAAAAGTCAACTGAATATTATTAGCTAGCCCTCTGCAGTTAGATGAGTCAGACAAATTCTTTTTAAAAATAAAGTTGACATTCCAGAGCACTTGTATGTGACAGAGTGAATTCAGTAGCAAATTCCAGCCATGGTATGTGTAAGCCCATAATTATGATATTTACAAAGCTGGGAGAGGAGGAAAAGTACAGGGTTTTTTCTATTATTTATTGGATTAATTTTATGCATTGCTGACCACCCTCTCCAGTAATTGTTATTTGGGATTCTCCTTTTCTTGCCATCTTTTCCTCCATTGCTCTTGTTGTGAAAGGTTTGGTGATGCACAGTGACACCCATTACCTGTGCTAAGGATCTTTTGCATTCTTTTCACGGGCTCTTTAACAATGATACTCAAAATGTATGTAGGATATTGTCACAATATAGGCAGAACAGATGACTTCATTTCTGCCAGGTCAGCAGAATTTAAAATTTTGACACTGTCTGCCCACACGCAATGGCTTTAAACTAAAAGAGGGTAGATTTAAATTAGATGTTAGGAGGAAATTTTATACTCTGAAGGTGATGAGGCACTGGAATAGGTTGTCCAGAGGAGTGTTCAATTTCCCATCCCTGCAAGTGTTCAAGACCAGGTTGGATGAAGCTTTGGCCAACCTGGTTTATTGGAAGGTGCCCCTGCCTATAGCAGGGGAGTTGGAACTACTCGATCGTTAAGGTCATCTACCAAAACCATCCTATGAATCTATGTAATCCTCTGATTCCATCTTTCAAAACCTTATAGAACAGGCAATCCTTTCCCTCTGATCTGAAGATTTACTTCTTTCAGAAGACATTAAATGGGCATTTAATTGAGAAAAGCCTTAGCACCATAAAAACCCAGAGGATGGTGCCCTAGAATTGAAATCTTTCAGCTCTTTTTGTTATTTATGTGTTACCAGGCTGAGGCAAAGTTTACAGAGAATGGAATGGGTGGAAGCATGAAGATCTGTCTGATGGCTGAATCTCAGTCACTCAGTTTTACTCTCCTGTCAGCCACAAACTTAGTTATTTTGTACAGAGTCTTGCAGCTGTCTGTGTTTGGTCTATCTTTATGCACTCCCATACATAAAATTGAGCTCTATAGATGTTCACCCTGCATCACTGCAGCAAGGGACTGGGCAAGCGTTTTGGAAATCTAGGAAGAACCCTGAAATGTACAGATATATGTAAAAGCAAAATACTTAAGGTTGTTATGAAGAAACTCTTGAATGAGGAATGTTCATTCTGGTGATTGTATTTTAGATTGCTTCACTGTATATTACGCAAGTGACTTCCTCCTGGTGATCAAGTATCTTAACTGCATTGTAAGGTTACTTTACAGAAAGCACATAGACTTAATCAAAAGTTTCTATTAGTAGTGTTTTGCTTAAATTCCATGTTTTGCTCCAAGATAGTAAGCTTCTTAAGATACTGCTAGTATTCTGCAGCACATACTATAAAACAGGGAGTAAATAATTTTCCACATATGTTTAATAGTAACATGGCAATTTTTAGCCCATCAGAATTCAGATTTTACTTTCCTTGTGCTCAAATAACTTTGTACTATGTAATATTCATGAAAATTTTCTGAGCTTTCATTAAATGCATTTCTTTTAGGGCACTTTCCCTCTTAGTAGCAAACAAAACTCTTTCTAGCCTGACAGACATAATGATTCTGTTTAAAGAACTGTAAGTTATTCATGTGGCAGCATAGTTTTTAGTTATTGAAAATGGTCTTTGAATAAAAACTTCTTAAAATATGTTGAGACTAGTGGAAATAGAGATATTTTTCTCAATTTCTTGGCAGGAGTAATTGTGCATAGGTAGATAATCAAAAGCCATCTTTGGGCTAGACTGTGAGTCTGTACATGGTCCAGGCAAGTTCCATGGCTTGCTTGTTATTTCACGATGAACCTGATCATTGAAATAGCAAACCTGATGGAATGTGTCAGGAAACTTTTATGTACCACAATTAGATTTTTTCATATGAAAACTTGGGGACCTAATCTTTTCCTATGGTTAAGAACCTGTTACAGCACATGCCTTGAACAGAGATTTTGGATCCATACTTCTGGCATACACTGCTGTAAATCCTTTAGCTTCCACAATAAATGAGCACATTTCCCTAGGGACAAAATAAATTAAAATTAGTATATGTCTGATGATCTATGGAGTCCCTGGGAACCCAGTGAGGTATGGCAGAGGAGTCAGATCCATACTGAGTTCTTTTCTATTCCACCTACCCTGCTCTGTTCCAGGCATGCAGAAGCCTGGCAGAACCTGCCATCATCTTGTTCAATAGTTCCCATGATAAAGTTCTTTTTCAACAGCCAAGACCACAGGGACATTGCTGGGAGATACTGTTTGAACTTCTCAGGCTGCTTTTTATATGCAGCAAACAATGGCGATAAAGGAGTCATAAACAAATATACTTCTATTGATATTTCTGTTCATGGTTGTTACTATCTTCACTTTTTTTTTCTTAAGACTTTAAGAACTCTTCAGATATGTCACTCATGAAGCAGCTAAGACAGGTTTTGAAGCTTGACTCTTACTGCCTAAGTTCAGTTTACCTAACTCTTAATATTCATGCAGAGAAGCTAATTGTTAAGGTGGACATTAAATTAAACCTTCAATTCAAAGATAACCCTTACTTATGACTTGCATAATTATAATGATTGCTTCCTCTGATTGCAAACAAATTGCCTAGGCTTCAGTTTCAACACTGTGCTTTTAAAGTGGTAAGAGAATTTTCATGAATCATGTACATATCCTAGAAATAAATCTGCTGTCTTGCCCTTCATACCATGGCCTCCAGGTAGGGTAGAATGGATATTGGTTTTATTGTGAAGTATTTTAACATTTTACTGACATTGTGTCTTTTCTTTTTTTTATTTTCTTTTCTTCTCTATTGTTAGCAAACACGGAGTTTTAATCTTTTTTTTTTCTATCTCACCTGAGCAGAACTCAAATGTTGCATATCAAGGTTAGGCTTTCATGTCCTAATTTTAGCTACAGCACTATGATAAACATTAAAGCAAGGGAAATAGAAAGAGAAATAGAAATAGAAACAGAAATGGAAATGGAAATACAAATAGAAATAACAAAAATAGAAATAATGGAAATATAAAAAACCTTCCCAGAACCTTTGGAGTCATGCCACATATATGTTTCTTTTCCTAATTCAATAAAATTTCAATTCTCTTGAATTCTCCTCAAGGAATTCTCCTCAGTCATTTTTTCTCTTCTTCAAGTAGGTAACAGAGAACAAGTAGAATTTTTTTGTTGTTGTTTTAGACAGAAACTTCATCACAATTAATGGGCATAATGTGCTTTTAATGAATAAGAGAGTAATTCATAACTCAGTTTTGCCTTCAGGATTCAGAGCAAAATCCACTTTTATAAAATGGAGCTAAAAATGTTTGGCCATATCTAATGGTAATTAAGCTGAACCAGGGAATGTTCCCAAGCTCAGGATCTAAATCATCCAGAGAACAAGTTTTTGGAATCATCCTGGGATGCTTAAGGCTTATCACTTATCTGGCAACACAAAGGCATATTTTGAAAAAAAATCTTGAGTCAGGAACCATTTTTATAAGTACTCTGGTTGCAGCTACCTTGTGTTGGTATAAAAGTGTTTAATTGTAATGACAAGGGCTATTCCACTACAGTCTTTGATGCAAGAGAAAATTCCTAATTTGGTTTTATTTTCAGGTACCCTCTATGGGTTTTTAAGGGGTCTTCAAGATCCAGAAATTCTCAATTACATATCACTGCCAGTAAACCTCAGTATTCCAGGGGCTTGGATGAAATATTGTCATTTGAAGAGCACAAAAAAAAATAGTAAATTTTTTTTGAGACCTTTCTCTGTCTTAACAGAACAGTGACAATAACTGCATGGGTTTGTATGCAAAACTCCACTGAAATTTGTTGCAAGCCTTGGGGAAAAAATTACAAGGTCATAGCAGTGGAGAAAACTTGAACTTCTTAAAGCAAAAAAAAAAGATGTATAAGGCATGTGACTCTGAATTTATGTATCTGTCTTTATTGTATTGGCTAGGGAAATATAAGACTGGCTACTTGCATAAATTAGACATATGATTTTGACTAACTTTTTTAGCAGACACAAATCACCACTGCACAGATATGGCCTTTTTATCTGTTCACTGTGATAAGTGGAAAGGCAGAGAGAGGATCCCCTTGATCAAGTGTACACCAGCTGGACATTTTCTCTCCTTGGGGACCACTCTTGAGGCAGGGACGTGGCCACCACAACTTGACTATATCTTGTGGGAAGCACCTGTGCAAGCAAAATCTGCTGCCTGTATCTTCTATGTTCCCCATGGAAGCTGCAACTTTTAAATATTTCATGTTTGGGTTTTCAGGCAAAATGAAAAACAGATATTTTGCTGATCCATAGCAGAATAAACAGGTTTTTGTAGCTCATCTAAGGTTAAACATTTGATGAAAGCTTATGAATTTGATCACAGGATTTCTTAGCAAATGTCAGTTATTTATCAAAAGAAAATATTCATTGTGTCTCCACTAGTTAACAGTGCTTGTCAGCTGAATTAAAAAAAAACATAGATCACACCCTATTGTATTCTTTATTCCTCTGAGCCATTTCTATTCTTGTAGTCTCTAGAAAGATGGCAAAAGTGTATTACACTTTCTTTAAACTTAACAATTTTGTTAATTTCTGATTTTTTTTTTCCTTTAATTCACTGAATTTGTAACTCTCTACATGGTGACCACTATAGTATTTGTAGTCTGTTTTTCTTAGACTAATAACTATCTTTGACCACAAGATGGCAAGGTTTCTTCACTTTTCTGTGATGAGAAGACAGCAAAAGGAAAAGAGGGAGGGGTGCAACAATGTGGAAAGAAGGTCAAAGGAAGAAACACACATAAGGACTCTGATTTCTCTTACATTGGCACTTCCAATTTCACAAATAAACACATAAAAATCAGATGAGTGTTAAAATTCTGGTAAGAGGCCTTAGAGTTTGAACAAAAGTAATATAGTTTTTTCCTGATGCTTGCCCGACACTTTCTTTTTCCAGTAAGTATTGTCCATTTTTTCATACTGAAAAGTTCAATATTTGCATTTTTTGCTCTTCCCCTTCGAGGTGCCACCTTAAGAAGATAAACCACTTAACTGCAGTGGGATTAAAAGCCAAGATCGTTCTTGGGTGTAAAGGGTTTTCAGAGAGACAAGTATCTTAACTAAAAACCAGCAGATCAAACAATTACAATGTTAAATTTCAACTTCAGGGCATAATTTGGTCATATTCATTTGAATTTAAGCAACCTGATTGATCTGTGTTTGGATGCGGGCTACCCCGGACTAAGTCCCACAGGGTGACCCTCAGTTGGCTGGTCAACGGGTGCCTGGATAATGCAATTAAAATCCCCACCAGGAGGACGGAAGGACTCTTGAGCTGCTGGAATCCGAGCGGGTTTATTCAGGATTGATCAATGGAGTAGGGAGGCAGAAATAGGAGCAGGGAGACAACCACACTCAGGGGAGGCAGACTCCGAGAGCCCCGGGGAAGGAGGGGCCAGAGTATATAACTGGGGAGGGAAAGAGTGACTAGAGTACAAATGATTCAATGGGAAGAGGGTGTAAGGGATGGGGTAACATAAACTGGGCGAATGAGGGAAAAGGGAAGGAGTGGTTTACAGGGGGAACCATTAGAAGCAACGAGAACAGGGAACATTCCAGAACTCGGGGAGATGACAACCACAAACTGACAGGTGATGAGCATGTGCTCATTAGCACTGGGGGGCAGAGGACTCTGAGGAAATGCCTTATCCTAAACTTCTGTAGTTTCCCATGGCATTCCCACACTGTCTTCCCCATGGGCACATCCCACATTTGGAGTAGTTTTAAGATTTTCACATAGCTTCTCTTTTTCCTCATTTGAACACATTAAGAATCAGAATCTTCCAAACATTGCCATTTGTACTGTGTGATGGTGATACAGACAAGTAGCTCTGCTGAAAACCTCCACATGCCCACAAATAATAGAACTTCTTAAAAGTAAGTGAATTTAATCACTTCAAAAATAAATTTCTGGTAACATCAACTACTGCGGGCACAAAACAACAGAATTCTCTTTTGGAGGAACCTTTTTCTTCAGGAGTTGCAATGGAAGCTCATGTCAGCAGATGGCACTGGAGACAAAGCTGTGAGACTAAACTAGTCCTCTGAACAAGGTCCAGAGACTTAAATATTTTATCTTTTTTCTTCCTTTCATAAAAGTGCCATAACTCAAGGGCACCCCCTCTGCCTTCTGTTATAAATCTTTTTACTAAGTCTGTGCCATTGCTCGTCTAAAAGTCACTGATGCAACCCCATGATCTCTTTTCCATACACTCAGTTCAGGCAGGTTCAAAAGCAAACTGTTTTGTCACATTTTGGTCCGTTAAAGTGTGCTCGATGGGAAATAGAGGCATTTCCTTTTTAAAAAAAAGATAAGTTCTTTGATGAGGTGGGCAGCAAGAGAAATCAGGAATTAAAGTTTTGTATATTTGGCTACATGAAAATTTTTCCCAACATTCTTACCAAAAAAAGGATCAACAGGCAACTAGTGATCAGTAATATTAGAAGTATATGATGGACTAGGAAATCGTTATGGAAAACTATAATGATGAAAACATGACATTTATGCTAAAAGATTTAGATTTGTAACATTACTGAGAGAAAACAAAAGAAAAAAGATCAAATTTACAGTTACTACACAAATACTTAGAGATATGTAAGACAAATTTTCTATGATGAGCAAACTGACAAAATAGCCCTTTGAATCAATTTTCACTTTGATAATAGAAATAAATGGAGGGTAAAAAAAGATAATTTTGAAAATTATATGGGGAAAAAAGTGAAATCAGATTACTGAGAAAAAAAGTACAGGTTTGAATGACAGTTCCATGTAAAAAATGGGAAAAATAAACTCACTTACGGAACACAAATGGACCCATCTATCTTGCCCATTCTGGCAAATAGGTGTAATGGATAGAAATGACACCTTAATGTAAAGAAGCAAGAAATTTCTTAGGTGTTAGAGTGGAAAAGAAGACTCAACTTGTAAAAGATTGAGCACAATATATTATCTCTGGGAAGAGGGGCCAAATACTGTGGAAAAGAATCTGCTGCAGAAAACTTATTGTTGAAACTACCTAAGTGGTTTTGTACAATTAGCCATGAGCCACAGCATAAAAAAGACATTATAAATCAAGTCCAAACAAAATGTCAATGGTCAACAGCCTGTTATCTGAAGGAAAATCACCTTTCATCCTTACTTTCCTTTTGGCTGATTTGTTTCAGGTTGCTTTTACGATGATCAGAACACAGATTTCTCATATTCCAGATTTTGAGGCTCACTGGAATGCAGTTAATCACTAATTTGGGTAGGAAATTATGAATATGTTGGTGATAAGGCTCTATACTTGTCTGCGATCTGTCATTGTACAGAACTTAACATTTAAGGGAAGAATATTATCGCCTTGGCCATGACTGGGTTTTAATTTGCAATTCATGTCTCCATTTCAAATGCAGTTCTATTTTTCATATAAATGTTGAATTACCTGTTGAATCTTACATCCAATTGTGTAAAGGAATTTGTTCATTCATTCACAAAGATCAGGTTATAATAAATGGGCCTATCCCACTTATGTTCTTCTGGTTTCTTTGTCTAAATCAGGTCAGTTATGCACAGGATAGTTTAGCATAGGCTAGCTCTCTGTGTCTTCCAGTTTTTTACAGACTAGGTCCTACTGATATGTAGAATTAGGTTTGAAAGGGAAGCTTGGAGATTGGAAGAAGCATGTATTTTTTTTATGCAGCATCTGGTTTTGATACTTGTCTGTTACAAGTAACTTTGTTATTAAAAAAAAGGATAATTTTAAAATAATCTATCCATTTATTTAAATTACTTAACACTTACTAGAAGAGATGAACTTTATCTGTTCAGCTTTTTGGAATTTTTTTGCTTTTTAATGGTGCCTTAGTAGACAAATTCATGTATTTGTTTTAAATTGCTGTATTTTTAAATTGGATTGTTATGAAATGCTGCCAAGACTTCTAGTGAGGTGAGCCTTTAAAATGCAATGATAATTTTGTCCTGGTGGAATGGAGTAATATCAGTGTATAATAAGCTGTGATAATGATGTTTCAATACACGTGATTTATTTTCGAAAGTTAAAGCCATTATTTTCATTATCTATGACTTTAGATTGCAAGAAAATATGTCTGCATTGTGAATTGAACTTTTAAAAATGTATTCATCATTAAGACAAATTAATTCTGCTTTCTTTTGCAGTATTTTATTTGCTTAACACATGATGCCCATATTTGCTAGTTTCTCAGGACAGATCCTAGATCCCTTAAACCTCTAAGGGTAGATCACTTTTTAGGTGAAATTGCTAAATAAACTCCTAAAAGCTTCTTTGTTTAAATTTAGACACCAATTTCCAGCATTTTCCTGAAGACATGCATTAGTATATTCTAGTTCAGTTATCCTTAGAAATATTGAGGCCATTGAAAATTTCAAGACTACTTCCAGTATGACGATCTTACCAAAAGAGATTAAATTGGGCAGTTAAATGGCATGATTAGTCATATGTTCAGCCAGAGATACCATTTACAGATCAAATTCCTACTTCTATTGGAAAGTTTAGGTTATCAAGTTCACTGAATTGGAAAGTTAAGAATTGTGAGCCAAATATTCAGTTAATTTAAATTAAAATAATCTTGATGATTTATTTCCCTGGATTTATTTTTTGCATCACATAGAACCTCCCACATCACGAAACTCAATCATCCATGAATCCAGGCAACTAAGCTGTGTAATAACTTCTAATTTACAACACCTAAAAATTTTATTATTTTTTTCATATTGAACTCAGTGATAAAATATACTGCATTCTTGAACCTCACTGTATGTTCTCTGCATGAGAAATTAGAAGAAACATAATCCTATTTCTCCTTCCCTGAGGTCAAATGTTTTAAATGTTATTAATTTGGTATTATTCAGAAGAAATGCTTCAGTGCTTCCATTAACATTTGAAAAAGTATTTCACTAACATTTATTATCCTGAATGAGGGTTACTGAACAGATCTGTGTCTTGTTAGACTCTTTAAAAATCTTAATCTTTTTAATGATAATCATCACATGTTCTGCTGCTGTCAGAACTTTGAAGGGTTTGTGGCACTGTTCTACAGTGGGGGGTATATAACTTAGAAAATTTCCTAAAAAATCCCCTTGGCAGGACTATATTTCTACACTGGATGCTTCCACCCAGTGTATTGATTTCCAACACTTTCTCTTCCCATTTAGTCAAATCTGGTGTATTTTGACTGCTGTTCAAAATATTCAGCTGTAGCGTTGGCAGAAGCCACATGAAACTCTCAGAAGAGAAAACTCTCTTCACAGTACAGCTCAGAGAAAGTGCCATGTTTTCTGCAATAACTTTATATCAGTTAAACCTGCCTCAGTTTTTCACATGGTTTAATTTTTGTATTTACTGCAAGTTGTTGAAAACGTCAATCATAATTTTTATAGTGTGTGTTTTACATTAAAGTTGGAACAAGTTTATTTCATCATATGTTTGATATGATCTTGTTTTTTCTCTGTTTTGCCTTTTGCAAGCACCTATGAATCTTTGTCAGGTTCAATAAATCTGCTGGCTTCCTGGGAAAATATGAAAGCATCACTTTTTTTCATTTAATCAACAATCCATAGAATCACAGAATAATTTAGTTTGAAAAAACCCTTTAACATCATCAAGGTCAACTATAAATTTAGCACTGCCAAGTCCTTCACCCAGATGAAGCCAGTAAAACCACAGTGAAAATGTCAGACCACTACCACATGTGACTGGGTCAAAGTTCAATGTCATCAGCAAATCAAATCAAAATACTCTCTTTCTCTCTTTTTAGTAGCATTCGATTCCAAATACAGCAGGATGTTTACTCTTCAAACCTCATATTTTAAAATATTTGGGCCAGGATTATAGTGTCCTTCCACAATAAATAATAATCTGGACTCATCACTTTAATTTTCTTAGTGGAATATTCCAGATGTTGGATTTAAAAGATTTCAAAATTGCATGGTACTGGTAAAGTAAATTGAATCTGGACTGGTTGGGGTTGGTTCCAAACAATAATGTATAAGTGGCCTTAAATGAGAGATGTGGCCTCAATGTAAAATGTGGACTAATCATAGCATTTTTTTATAGTGTGCAGAAAAATTGGTGGATTCATGTTTTGTGTTTGTCTGATAATAATTAGCTTCCCACTGTTGCTGTTGAGCAGGAGGGGAACAGAATGACTCCAAGTTAGAAGGCAAGGAATGAAACTGATTTATTTCAAATGCACCACTCTACATATAGAGAACATCGTGCAGATTAATTTCATTGGTCTTAAGGTAAAAACATCTCACACCATTGGTGTGCTCTGAATGACGCATGATGGCAAGACATATCTATAAACAATGTCAACAACAAGACAGAGATAGAGGATTATTTACATTCTTTCCCAACTGTTTCCCAGGCTCTCACCTGGTTAGAAAACCCTCTCTCTTTCTCTCTGACTGAACTGAGAATACCCATACCCACAAAGTTTAATGTTCCTTTCATACTACAGAGCAAAGGTTCTCATTTTAAGGTATTCTATTTGTAATTCTCCTTTCTATAAATTAGCTGCAGAAAACCACAGGCAGTGCAGGGATGAACCTTGCCTCCAGGGAATCAGTAACTCTTATGACATTCTCAGTACATTTAGCTCCTATTGGAGTGTGGGGACCCCTTCGTAATGACATCCATGCTTTGCTAATAGGGCATTCCTCTGCAATTAAATTGGGACTTTTTGTACTACCTGGAGTTATTGATTCGGATTATGAAGATGAAATACAAATTATGCTATGGGCTCCTGTGCCACCCTGCTTTTATACCTGCAGGTCAATGTATAGCACAACGTATTCCTTTTGTCAACAAAACCCTTAATGGCAAGCGTAAACATGGCACAAATAACTTTGGTAGCATAGGTCAACCAGAGGTTTTCTGGACTAGCTCTACCACAACAGCTCAGCCAACTTTATCATGCAGTATAGATGACAAAAATTTAAACGGCTTGTTGTTACTGGAGCTGATGTCTCTATTATTAAAAGTAATGAATGGTCTAGTAATTGACCCACAATCAGCCCCACATCAACCCTAATTGGGGTGAGAGGGATGAAGCACCCTAGACAAAGCACTCACCTTCTTGTCCTTGGCCCTGATGTGCAAACCCATTCGTTGCAATCAACAGGAGGGAGCTGCAGGAGGGAGGAAAGCCTTTTTGAAAGGATTTGGAACATGTCTTAACTTTATTGTTTAGACAACAGTCAGTATAGACAACACTCATCATCAGCCTCGTCCAAGCCGCTAAAGGCACCTTACTCTTTCAGTAATGGCAGGAGGGACGTACATGCTCAGTGCAGCATCAGTTAAACTGAATCTTATGAATATTAGTTTCAAAATAATCCACTACAACTTTCATATGCTAAGACATGAGCAGGAATTTCAGTGTAGAGATTAGAGGTGAGTAGTAACACTGCCTTTCTTAAATCCCTCTCTTATTTTGCTGCAGAACCACAAAGGGTTTTATTCTTATCTGTAAAAGTTAAACTTCATTTAAAAATACCAGCATATTTCATCTGGTATAGCTGAACCAAGAACAAAAATGTCAAGAATGATAGTGATCTGGGGACAGAAATGTCAAAAATTATTCTAGATATCCCTATAGTTTTGGTCTCTTCTCTGAACAGACTATCTACAGAAGCTCCTATTATCATAGTATCAGAAATGGTTTTACCTTTCCAAGGTGTTATAGAACAGGGAATAGAAAACTTGTACCTAAATTTTGCATTGCCTATGATTTTAGAGTACAGTTTAATAAAACATCCTGGATACCTTAGCTTCACATTTTCACTTAGCTTCTTAACTTTTTACCTGAATGAGAAAGCATTTTTCCTGCTAAATCCACAAGGGAATAAAAGCATTCTTTATCTCCTCTACTGTACAGACATCTCTTTTTAATTAGTTTTCAGGTCATTGAGAACACAATTCTGTTTTGTGGGCTTGAACATTGAACAGAGTTGTTATGTGCATTTGCAGTTAATTCAAAATATTATGTGATATTTAGTAGTAAAACCTCAAGATGAGAAGTAGCAATTTTTCCAATTTCCTCTTCTTATAATTTTGAAACATTCCTAACTAAACAATGTGTTTCATCCGGCAGTACTTTATCATGCAAAGGCATATTCTGATGCCCTCTACAACTAACCATGATTTTTTTTTATTTCTGTAAAATTTTGTAGGTATTGTAGGTATTAGCCAGATCTTTTTTTTTCTTTTTAATGCAAAATATGTTTCAAATGTTTAATACCCTTAGAAAAACCAGGTGAATCTATTTAAAACATTACAGGAAAAAATGTTAATGCTATATAGCACTATCATGTTATTATGCCAGCCTTGATTTGAGCTTCAAACAAAACCCAATAATTTGGCTTGCTATAAGCATAGTGGAAAAAATTGTTTCCATATAGGATTCAATTATCTCATTGTCTTTGAATTATCTCAAATTGTCTTTGAATCAGCTGTAATTTTTAAAGAAGTTGACATATAACTGGCATATTCTAAAATCTGAATTCATGAATTCAGCACGCTCGAAATGTACATAATCCCACTAAATACATGCAGTCTAATTTAGACTATGAAAACAGTGTCTGCTCCCCTATCATTCACCAATCTAATGAAGACATTAATAAGATGCATTAATAATTTTAATTTAACAACCCCTTGTTAGCCCTTTCCCCACATTGCCACCCCACACAGACACATGCAGGTGAACCCTTAAAAGAAAACACAACTAAATCTTTGAGTAGTTGTGGAGTTGTAGTCATTCTGGTATTTTGCAATTCCCTCTAATTCAAAGGATGTTTTCTTATGTGTACCAATAGTGCATCCTTTAGCATGGTCGGGTGGTGAATTGCTACAATACAGCTTTTTCCATCACTCCAAAAATCAATCTTCTTCTCGTCTCTTTTAAAGGCCTCATTCACCATCTCAAGCCAGCGATTGAACTGATTGATTACGACTAAAATTGTCCTGAGTCCCCCACACTGAGAAGATGTCATACAAAGAAAAGAAAGCAGAACATTTTCATCTTTCTCTTGATTGCTGTAAAAAAAGCATTAGTCTGAAATGAAAGGTTGAAGCAGCAACTGTTTATTGGCTGTGCCATAAAGCATCATCAGTTTGCATTGCTGGGAGCTCTAAATTGACATTTTAAGGGCCTCATTTATTCACAAGAGGCTCTTTCTCAAGCTCTCCCTGTTCTGTTTTGGACACAGGAGACAACATTCACTGCACTGAAGAACTGAAAATGCATTTTGAATGTGAGTTAAATCTGTTTCAATGAGCATGTAGAAACTTTAAAATAGGATGTCATAGTGCAATGGTGATGACAGCAAATGGTTTCTACAAATTATTATTCCTGAAAAACCTGTTTGAAGTATGCAAGTACTTAGTTCTTGAACAGAATCAAGGTACATGAATTTGAGGTGTATTTTTGAAATATTCTTGGCTTATTCAAGAGTGGATTCTGTTCTGAAAGTTTGTCCCATTGAATTTAGTATGGTGAAGTGTTTCATAAGTGCAATAACTAAAACCAGTGTGAAAAGGAAAACAGGGCAGCATTTCATTGCATGGCATTCCAATCAAATTGAAACAGATATCATCTGTTTGGAGAATATGACACTGTGGGTGTAATTCCCATTAAAAACAACTTTTTATTTTGAGGTGGAATGATTTTGTAACTTAAGCAGAATCAAGACAGATTGATAGTCAGAACTTTCTTAAATTTTTCATGAAAACTAACCAATATTCGGCACTTTATTTCTCTAGAAATTATATGTATGAACATTTTGTATTAAATCCACAATTAAACGCTTGATACACAATTAAGCATTTGGTAGTCTGGTAGTTTGTTAAAAGCCTAAAGTTTTTTTAATTGAGTACAGCTGCTTTGGCCTCACATCTGGTGTTTGTCTACTGTTCTATATTTGCAGTATCCTGAGATGATAGAAACTGGTCCCTGTTAGAGACACCATGACTTATTTCAGATTGAACAAGGAAGAAAAATTTCTAACACAGTGTCTTTCTGACAGTTTTTCACAAGAATTAAAAAATTACCAAGTGAATAAAAAGTATTACATTTTGAAATGCTAATTCTACACACATTAGGATTGTTTCAAATACCTACTTAAATTCTTAGCTTGCTCGTAATTAAACTGATAAAATTGTTAATTGTCAATTGATAATTGATAAAAATTGTTCTCTTAAATCCAATAGACATTTTTCTAAAATTTGATCTTTAATTAATATGGCTCCAACTATACCGCTATGTTTGTTCTCTACTTAGGAAATTCCGTGAACTCTAACTTTGGCGTGTTGTTGTAATATGTTAGAGATTATGATCATTTAAAGGATTACTGTGAGGTAAAATATAAGGAAAATTTAATAGTATTATACTCATAAATTGAATTGCTAAAACATAGTTTAATGATCAGAAAAATTGAACATCACTTCTTTATACATCATTTGCATTCTTTACTATAATAATGTAAATTCTAAAGACAATATGGTTTTGTGTGGAATCCCTTATATTTGGACAAAAATTTGGAATACAAACCTAACTCTTTTTAATGGAAAGGAGGTGTGCTTAGTCCATAATCTGTAAAATTTGAAGCAGACCACCGCTTAAGATTGTCTCAATTGTTAAACAGAGGTTTAGAAATATAGTAAAAGTAACTAAGTATTGTTACTGGATGGTGAAAACCTCATCAAGATCAAATACAAGATAATGAAAGTCGCAGCCAAACTAACAAGCAAAGCATTTAGAAGAACAAATTGAAACTTATCAGGGCTAGTTAAAATGGATAAAATAAAAATAACGTGGATAAAATAAAATTAAAGCTAAGATGAAAAGAAGCTTGGATTTAGAAAAAACAAAACAAAACATTAAAATTGCTCAAAACCAAAAGGAAACTGGCCAAGAACAAACCTGTCAAGGACTTAAATGGATTAGGAAAGGAACTACTCTAAGCTGGGAGGAACACACTTGTATCTAAGGAATGTGTAATGTAAGTGAAACGAGTTAGAACACCATTCACCTGAGATTGATTTACCATCTTTTCCACTTGCCAAAGCAGAAGGGAAGATGTTTTTCCACTGTAGAAACTACCTTATAGAATATCTAACTCTGAGCCTGAAATTTAATTGATTTTTTTCAGACATTTCAGAGAGGACTATCTTATCGTACCTGGTTTAAAATAACAGCTAAATATTCCTCAGATGAAGGAACAGAAAGCTTAATGCTATTGTTACCAGTCTAAAGGGACCTGTACTTACTGTGTACAGTACTTTTTTGAGAAAAGGAAGAACTATCAGGCATTCATAACTGTATTACTTGCTTTTGGAATAGAGGAAATAATAGAATTGGCCAAGTTTCACTTAAGGGTTATATAAGGACAATGTGGACAATAAGGAGTGGGTTAAAGCTGTGAAAGTATCAAGCTCTAGAACTCCAGTCAATCTTTGGAACTGGTGAGAATGCTGTGGGGCAACTCTTGGTGGAAAACCATGATTCTGAATTGTAAAGTGAAGGTTCAGGTTTACAGCATATAGATGCATTGTAGCTGCTGTGAATTTGTGGAAGTTACTCAAATGTAATTGAGGACACATTGTAATTCTGAAAGATGTTCATAATGTGTATCTGTAGGTGCCTGAGTAATCAAACCAGAGTCTATAGCTCAAAAGGTACAGAGTATTGACTCCTCAATGAAGGGATGGGACTACTGTCAGGCTAAAAATGATTTATTACTCAGATAAACATCAGCTTCAAAGGCTGTGGGATTTTAGAGGAGCTAGAAGTTGGCCATAGCTCAAGGTAGTCACAAGGTAGTTACAAGACAATATAAAACATTCTAATCCAATGGAAAGTTGCCACAAAGTTTATTTTGTTTTTGTAACCTAGCGCCTTTACTTGATTCTGCTGCACAGCGTATACTTTTATGCAATGGGCTGTGGCAGCAGCTCTCTGGCCACAGAGAGCAGGCACAGACTTTCCCAGGCCTTTTCCCGGGGAAGGCTGTGAGAAGATCAGAGAAAAGAATGAGAAAAAATTCTTATCTCCACTTGTTGCACCTGCTGTTGTGCACATGTGGAATGTATCATGGAGATTTGTTCACCCAAGAGTGATATCTTAATTGGACACTGGATGGTGTTTGGATTGATTCAACAATTAGGTCAAAGCTGTCTCAGACTGGCTGTAAGGATTACTGAGTTTCTTAATAAATATAGTATAATATAGTATAAGATGATATAATAAAGCAGTTGATCAGCCTTCTGCAATCATGGAGTCAATGCTAATTATTCCCTGGCTGGGGGCCTGCAGCGACAATGGGCTGCTATTACACATACACATATATGCTTCAGTTGTAACATCTAAACCCTTAGCTTACTCTATACAACACTATAAAACTCTATTACTCTATTGCTACACTATAAAACTTCACTATCTTACTCAATATAGTTTCTTACTTACTTAAGACATAGTCTTACTTACAACTATAGAAACTTAAAATTATATTTTTTCTGCTTAATGTCTCTGTACTTTTATTTTTACATCAATCCAAGCGTTTTCCAAGGCTGCAAATCAAACCCTTCAGAGCAGGGTTCAACCACTGGTGATCTCATTCATTCCCAGCTGAAAAAGCTGCTCCAGCATTAAGAGCACTGTTCATTTTTCAGGCTTCCTTAAAAGTAGATACAAGACATTACATGCTTCACATTTGCTGGTGTTAAGCACCCCATGACATACCAGTCTCCTCCGACTAAAATATTCTGTTAAAATTAGGGAGGCTGAAGGACTAACATGGACCAAATCTTGGCCAGTGCTGAATCTTAAGACATTTGATATTTAATCTGGGCATATGTGACCACAAATAATGCTTGGAAAAAACTACAAGTTGTCATCTTATCCATCTCCTGTTAAGGTTCCTCTGATATACCTAACCTGTTATAAATTTTTTAGCAAGCCTTCTTATGCTTACCTTTAACAAACCTGGTTTCCAAAAAACTGATTTAAATCTCTGTTGTTACAGTGTATGTCCATGACTCAATATCTAGACAGAGAAAATGGCTTATTTGCAGCGTTGCGTTCTTCTCCCCGGCCTCGGGCAGCTCAGGAGCCTGGCTAGTGGCGCTGCCTTTTGGCCAGGAGAGCGTGGCTACCGCGTGTTCGGAGCTCTAAGGCTGAGCCTCCGTGTGGGTTTGCCGGTTTTGCAGCCGAGCGCTGAGAGGAGACAAAGGGACGAGGGAGGCACACCTTGTCCTGCATGGCTGGAGACTGTTTATTCCCGTGTGGCCGCTGTGATGGCTGGGGCGGCCGTCTCCTAGCACGTGCGTGGTCAAGATGGCGCCGGGACAAAGGGAGCATCAGGTTAAATAGGGGGTGTGCAGATAGGGGCGGGAGCCCCCCTCGCCCAATGGGGACAGGCAACAGGGGAGTGACATGGACCACGGCAGCCCACAGGAACATAGCAGGGGTGTGTACAGGGTTCCGGGACAAATAGGAATACAAGGATGGGGTGACTGTCAAAGAACATTCAGGAATGCACAGGGGTGACTAGAAGACTGACATGGGGAAGCTCCAATGGTAGACAACCTGGAGCAGACCATTGTGAGGGGAAAATGGGGATACATAGAACCATCTAACAGTTATTAGAACCCCTAACTGAACCAACCCAGGATGCAACACTTATTTATGGATTTTTTCCATCAATTTTTTGTTCAAGGACAGTTATAAAGTAACTCTACTTGGTTGATTTAGGGTTTTTTCCTCTAAACTTTTTTCATGTTTTGAAACTCCTCTCTTTAATAATAGATACCAATTTTACTTTTAGGCAAGCACATGTTGATTCTGATGTTATATTTGTAGGAAGTGACACATTAAACCTTGGGAAATTATGAGTCACAGAAAAATATCCAAATGTATTTCTAGTGTTCTTGTTGGAGGAATGAGAACATGCTGGGAACTGGGCAAGGGCCATGAGGAACAGCCAGTTTGAGCTCCTACCTGAGAAAGAAGGTGTCAGGCTTTGTTTAATACCTCTGTGATCATATTGTTAAATTCTTATAGTGACATCTGATAAAAAGAGCACAATCTAATGAGGGAAGCTTGACAGTGAATTCCTTAAAGACTAAAGATAAATGCTACTATAACAATGAGACAAATGAAATTCTAGTGAAAAAGCTACACTGAATAAGAAAAAAATTACCCATGGTGAAAGTAGGACCAGTACTATAGGGACTTTCTCCTGCTATCTAAAAAGGAATCTTTTGTGGTGAAGTGTCATTACTGTCTGATGGTGCTGAAGAAAAGTAAAATGGGTCAGCAAAAATGTAGAAGATAATAGAGAAAAGAAGCAGCCAAAGTTTTCTTACAATCAAACAGCTCCAGAAAAAATTCTTCTAATTATTTTTCCTAAATTACTGGATGATGCAAATGCTGTGAATGTAGCAAATTTTATTCTAATGCAGCATTTGATAAATACATGAGGTCCTCGTGAAATCTTGCAAACTGTATATTCTTCTGGATACAAACACTGAAGCAAAGTAAAAAGCAACAGAAGTAATGGAAGACTTATGAAACACTTTAACTGCATTTTGTCTTTAGCAAAGAGAAAGATTGCTGATTTTAAAGTGTTATGATAAATTGTTTCTCTTCCATCCAAACAATTTCTTAATACACACAGCTGTGATTATGTACTAACAAATAGTGGCCTCTTTGAGCATATTTACAAATTCAGTCACACATCATTTTCTCTCTCCATATAATTCCTCCTATAGTCAATCACTGTCTTGCAGGGTGAAGACCTGAGAGTTAAAGTTGGGAACACTTAGAAACAATGACCTCAAATATAAAAATGCTAGAGAATAATGGCAGTCATCAGAGAGAGGTCTGAATATAAGCACTTTGGGCAGGGTTTACTTGTCTAGATATTTGCCTAGAACCACATAAGACAGTCTTGGCTTCAGTAGGGTGCTCCAGAAGGTTGTAGGTTTCCCACAGATGCTGTGCCATATTTTCTGTCACTGTGTGAATGTCTCAGATGCTATAAAGCATCAAAGTAGTGCTAGACATGATGTTTAGGCAGTGGAATTTGGCCCTTTCATCTACAGCTGACCTATTAATAAACCTTTTCCTTCTTTGGCACTGTCAATGGTTTTTATTTCTGATATGTTTCTGGAATGTTAGGCAGCTTTGTTGTGTCCTGAAAACATTTTTATAACTCCTTGATTTTAACTTACAGTTGTAAGCATGAGATGTACAAACTTTACTTTTTTTCATCCAACTTGACACTGTTTGTGCAGTATTTTACCAGTGTTAGGCAGGGTTGGTTTGGCCAACATTTTAAGCTCTGTCCTCATTACAATATAAAAAGACTATCTTATCATAAGTCTGCCTTTTTAGCTAAGTGACATTTCTTGCTAAAGTAAATTTTATTTGTCTAATATTGCAACATGTTATAAAGCAATATTGTCAGATATCTATATAAATATTGATCAGTAAAAGGTGCACATACACGATTTTAATACATCAATAATTTTATCAAAGAGGGGTTATTACCTGGAGGAGGTTAAACATTAATGCTTACACATATCCTTTATTCAAAGAGAAAAATAATTAATATTCACAGATGTAATTTTTTCTTAGATGACATCATAAAAAGAACTGTAGTGGAAGCTATAAAAGATTATTATCTGAGAAGGCTTTTTGGGTGCATTAAATTAGACAATGAAAGGAGAGAACAGACTTTAAGCTTCCTCCACCTTCCTTTTCTGCCTAAGATCTGTTCAGTAAAAGTAAAATTGAGCATACCACCCAGGCAAAGTGTTTATTGATGAGTAATATGTGAAATTCATGTCAGCAGTTATATTTTTTAAATATCTGCATTTTGTTTCTTTTCTTCTTCTTCTTAAAAAAAGAGAGTTTGAGAAATGTATTGCAGGATTCAAAGAAAATATTTGGACCTTATTATTGGGACCTATAGGGTGGGGAGAAGAGAGAGGCAAGAGGTGTTGTGAGATGTGCAGATGTTGACATTATCAATTCCTTTACCACCAGCAACAAAGACTGACAAAATTCATTCCAACATACTGTTTAAATAACATTTTAAACTGTTTCAATCATGTAAGATTGAAGCATCCTTGTAGGAAAGCAATAAGTTTAATGTGACCAGGTGATTTTTTTATTGCTCATGTGTTCCATTCATTTCTTCCCACCTCACTAAGCTGGTTACATTTAACCAGCCAGATTATGCCAGATTCTGACTTTTTTCAAGGTTTAACACTGTGAAAGTGAATTTTAAACTCTCCTAACAGAAAACAGTAATACAGAAAAACAGGAGGATGCTGTGCCCACTCAAAGCTAGCCAGCACATTCAAGGTGTGGGTTTGTGGGTTTTTTTGCAATATTTTCTCATGAAGAGTCTTACAATGATTTGCCAGACAGATTATATTTATGTTACTTTTAGCAAATGCCTTTCACTGCACTGAAGAAACAGAGTTCCAATTAACACAAAGAAAAACCAATAAAGGCTGTGCTCTCAGGGATCATTGATTTAAAATAAATTAATCCCTATACCATGAAATTTCCACTTAGTTTAATTTTTTATATTGTATCATTGCCAAAATATTTCCATATAAATACGTGTTGTAATAGAATAATGCATGAAAGACCAGTGGAAAAAATAAGCATGTTGTTGTAGGTGCTGTACATAATACAACACGGAGAGTTAATAATATGTGACTAGGTTTAACACAGGATAAAAAATGGCAGAAAAAAATAGACATTCATGACAAGGAAAAGAACTGAGCTTTTTAATTACAATCTAATGTGGGCTGAGGAATAAAATTGAAGACATCTTGCCAAGTCAATGAAATAAGGAAAATTTGAACTGAATAATATGGTTGAGAGCCTTCAGGTAGAAGAAGGAAGAGAGCAGGAAAAGAAAAGATTGCTACATGAAGCAATAAATTTAAAGGGAGACCACAGATCTCTGTAGTCTAAGTCAGATCACAGATCTGATTCAGCTGAAAATTTACTCAGAGGGAAAGTAGAGCAGGGCACATGTGGAATTATCCTCAGTTCATATAAATTGGTGCAAAAATATTGACCCTCATGGATATTAACTACACAATGCTATTTGAGTATAATGCCTCCAGGGTCTTTCTCTATGGTACAGATATTTTGTCTGCTGATATGCTTAGCAATTATCCTAATTTTTTCCTTCCTGTCACTTTTGATTTGTTTTGCAATCTCCCACCTTTCCGCTGACCTCAACGATAGATACGGTGTAATCTCAAGTGTGGTATTTCTAAAAAAATTATCCATTGCTTTTACTTTCTTCAGGCTACACTTTCTCCTCCGCTTTGCTGGTACAAATTGAAAGTAAATGAAAAGGTATGCGGTCAGATTTTGACAGAAGGAGGAAATTAGAATAGAGCAATATAAAATAAAGATTTCACTTCAGTAATTAGAGGTGTGTCAATGTGAGGATTTGTGACTACTGAACAACTGAAAGGAGAATTAAATGGTGCACAAAGCTAAACATGGTTATACTGGAAGCATAAAAATATATCTGATATATCTGAGAGGTGAAAAAATGATGAAAAAATATAAATTTAGGGTAGGCAAATTGAGAGAGACATTTCTTTTAATTTCTTTTAATTGTTTTTCATTAGGAAAGTAACTGTATGTCAATGTTTTAGATGAATGCTACCAAATTTAGATGAATGCCACCAAATTGCTCCTCTGAAACATGCTCTGACTGAAACATGAATGATCCATGAACACCAGATGTTGTTTTTTATGTAAGCCAAAGATACTCTTTTTATTTCTTTGAGTAGTTTAGAGAGCTGCTGTCTAAATATGTATTTTAAGCAGGAGCAAGGGTACTATCACCAGTTTTCAAGACATTTCAGCCATTCTACTTATTTTTTTTCCTTTGATGCTTCTGTGTTTGTGGTATCTGGGTTTAAGATGGCAGGCAGCTCAAAATATGAATTTCTTAAAACTTGAAAAATATTCACATGCAGTTTTATTAAAGGCAAACTTATCACTGAATGACCTGGAATTTCTACTTCTTTTCAACTCCATTATTGCCACTGGCATCTTCTTGACTGTCACCTACCCAGCATGGCAAATACCAACTCCTATGTCCTCAATATGGCAAAAATTTCCTCTCCTTTCCTCTGTTCCCTTTAGGAATATATTTGGATTCTTTGAAAGGGTGATATACATATATGTGGATGATAATAAAATGCTGTCACTTTATCCCCATGACCTTGTGACTCAAAAGACTAAAGAGTAGTGAAGTAGCTATAAAAATGAGCCATCAGCAAAATGTTATTTAAATAGCTTTCCCCAAATTAAATCATTGAAAGGTGATGCAGAAGTAAACATAGATGTGAAAAAAATAATTTCATTTTATACATGAATAATATATAAATTATATATTTATAGAATAATCTATTCATGAGCTCAAACATCCAGTCAGGATTTAATTGATCAACATGTGTTTATTTTCTTTTAAGAGTAATTTGAAAATGTAATTGAAATTTGAAAATGTAACCCAAAATATTTTAACATACTCATATGCATAATTCTAAGACCTCTCAATGGAAAGTTAGTTTTTGTTAGTTTGAGGTCATTTATACAATTTTGATTATGTCAGGGCTTTCTCAAGGAATCTTGATTTCAGACCATTGCATAGCATATTACCCCACTTTTTCTGATTACATGATTCTATCTGTGTTCTGGATTTTTATTAGTTAGTATCAAAAACATTTGAAAAAAAAGTATGAAAATAAATATGTTTTGTCTCTGAGCCTTGTAATAGAGAAAATAGCTAGAGCCAGTAGCAGCTCCCCTGGATTTTAGGAGAATGGTATTACCCTGCCTTTCTCCGAGAGATTGCTGGTTACCTTCTGTCAGTGAGCAACTGTCTCACTGCAAAGCAGGAGCACGATCTCTTTTGTCTGTGATCAAGGCAATTATTTCTTAGAAAGTGGAATTTCTTCACAATGACTATGTACAAGAGCAAACGCAGAAACCAAAGATGTAAGTAAATTATAGTTTTTTAATATTATTACAGAGGAGGGCAAATAAATCTCCAGTTGCATAGAAAACCATGTTTTACTTTACCCTGCTTTGCTTGAATTATACCAGGAAAACCAATTATCCCACTGTTTCTCTGTATTAGGTGCAGGAAAGAGCTTTAAAATGAAAAAAAAAAAAAAAAAAAAAAGAAGCTCACTTGTTACCATGGAAACCCTCAGAAAGTGATTGCTTGATGGCATCAACAAAGAAACAAAGATCAAATATAAGTTTAGTTCAGAAGAGCATCCTTTATTCAGGGCTTAATGAGTGGCTAACGGTAACCTTTGATTTGATGAGGCTGACATGCTTTCCCTGGTGGACTTTTTTGTGTGGTTTGCATTAAGAAGCCAGTGATAGCAGAACTTTAAGGGCAGTTATTTTATTTTCCTATGTCACAACTTTCAGAATTAACTAGTTTGCTAGCAGGGGGGCAGAGAATCTTGCATGCATCTCTGCTGTGCATTTACAACACTCCAGCCCTGAAGATTCACTGGCTTCTAAATGCATGACTTTCCAGTCAAGCACCTCTTTGACTTTTTAAATTGCTATGGCATCAGATGGGGGAATTTCAGTATCAATATTGCCTCCTCTGGAAGCTTATGGAACAGGTGACTGAGGCAAGTGAAAATGTGCTGTGGATCAGGTCATGAAGTATTTGCTGCTCTAAGAAAATCTAGTAAAAGGCTGAGTTATGAATAGAGAGCATGTCAGAAGCTGTGAAAAAAAAGACATTCCTCTAAGAAAAATGCCTTATATACACTGTGGTTTTGGGGAGAGGGCAGGAGGGGAGGAATACTGAATTCAAAACCAGATAAGTTTGGACTTCATTTGGACAGGAGCATTGTTAGGGTTCAGGGACATATATACAGCTGTATCACTGACCTCAGTTTCTGGTCCTTGTAGATTAATCAGTGTAGCTGTCCTTCAGTTTGTCTTGCTCAAAAGAAATGGATGTACTGCATGTAGAAAGTTCAGCAGGATAGATTTCTGCTAAAATCTCTGCAACAGAAATCAATCATCTGCATCACATTCAACAAGACAAAATATCATCAATTTTGTTCCCATAGCAGCAATAGAAGAAAATTATTTATATACAGGCAAATTATGATTAATCTTTTTAATGTATTAATTGCTGTTACCATTATTATGTAAACCAGGAGCTCTTTCTATAACCAGCTGCATTCTTGAAATTACTCCTGTCCAAGCCTGTTTAGAGTGTACAATAAAAAAAATTGTGCTGGTGTAGATGAGTTTCAAGGGGTTTTTGTTGCAAGAATACAGTAATTCATTAAAATGGCACAGGATGCTTCTAAGAATGCTTTTTTTAAGAGAACCTTGCTTTCACCCCTGTTGACCCCAAGGAAAATCTGTGATTTGTCCAGAGGCAAAAAAAAAAAAAAACAATGAAACATGATCAGAATTCATGCTCTAATTATGAGGGTGGATGTTGCAATGTTTTCTGTTTTAAAGCTGTCTTCAGTTTTAAGATCCAAATCTAGAAAATATCTCAATATTATATACATATGACATAAATTACATATATAGGCATATATATTATACATACATAGGTACCAGTACTGTATACATGGATGCTTCATTAATACCTTAGCTAATTAGTAACTGAAATAACCCTAACATACAAAAAATATCGAGTAATTTTGATAATGCTCCTGTTTATATCATTCAAAGGCTTTTTGAAGGATAGATTTCATCTAAGCAATTTTTATTCTGAAATATAAGGGATCATGGTAGCAGCTGAATGAAACAGTAGGTAGGTACTACATTTTCTGTGCATTTCTGGTGCCCCTTAATAAGACAGAAGAAAAGATGTTGAGTATATAATTTCCAATATATGTGGGGTAAACCTTGGGATCTATACCTCCTCACTATCTCTCGCTACCTCTCACTGCCACACTTGAACTTGTGGCATAAAATGAAAGTGAACTTTGTGGCTTTTTCCTATTCACTGAAATCTGTTTCTGGATTTCATACACTCCTCAGAGCATTATAACCATTGCTTTCCAATCCCCTTTTTTTTAATGTTTTAAAAAAGGTGTAAATGCATTCTGTACTTAATTCAAAAGCACGTCAAATTAGAGAGGAGGATAGAAAACATAGAGACATGATGGCATTTTTCTAATGCAAAATAGAAGTAATCTCCATATCCAATTTCTATTTCAGGTAAAAAACTGTTGCTAGAGGAATACATGCAAAAAAAAAAGTGTTTACCTACCTGTCTGTAAGAATGGGATGAAGGTTTCCTATACATATTTTCAGCTACAATGTAATACATAAATCTTCTAAATTCTAAGCTAATCTTAATGTTTTTCTTTCCTTGTAAATTTGAGTTAGATTGTAGAAAAGTGGTGCTTATATTAAACACTTAGCATATTTGATTTATTCCATTAACATTGTAACTTGTGGGGATTAAAATTAACTATCACAACTAATTGTAAAACTTGTCTCACTAATTAAACAAAATTCAGATTAAGGCTATTTCTGCATGATTATGTGTACCTACCTACAAACAAATACACATTTCTCTGCACAAGCAGATGATAAGATGGTTGATCCTTCAGGATGCTTGATTTAGGATGTTATCTAGGCGATAGGCTGGTTTCTCATTTCATTGCATGGGCACAATGGCTGAGTGAGGGGAAACCACCATAGTCAACACAGTCTTGTTACTGGGCACTGGTAAATGTGTGGTGGTAGAGCTTTTCTGAAATAAAATCTTGGAATCTTAGACTGTCTTACTTTGGGGCTGCTGGGGAGGATGGTCAGGAAAAGTATTGCAGTAGGCTGCAGTGCAGGTGTGGGTTTTCTGCATGGTAGCCATCCACAGTCACACTTTCTGGAGATGCCATGCCTCCAGGCTTCCTCTCACAAAATGAGCAGCAGGCATTCCATTTTTCACTACAGTCTTTCTTGTAACCTTCACAGGAAGGCTATTACATGAATCAAGGAAGGCTACCTGAAGAAAATAATATTGGAAAAAACTTACTTACCTATTAAGAAATTCTCATTATTCTTATTTATTGGTGGTTTGTGTAGCTTGACAAGGTAAATCACCACAACCTTGTGAAGGGCTCTGCATGAAAAGATGATCCTTAATATTTCTTTGGTCCGTAAATTTGACTCAGAAGAAATGTAAGTGGAGAGTAGTGGCTAGTGTGGCAAGCAGATGTCCCCAGATTTTGGGGAAGGTGTGCACCACAGGAGCAGCACCTGGGAAGAAATGGCAGAGTGCTGCCAGAGAGATGCCAGTGCTGCCAGAGTGCTGAACTGGGGATTGGAAAGGTAAAGCAAGGATGGAGAAATTAAGGGGAAAAAAATAGAACTTATCTCTTGCTTTCTTCAGCTTCTTGTTTTCAGTGTATCATGGGGCCTCTCACACACATCAGCAATAACAGTCAGAGCACAATGGCAGCTGGGGCAAAGATCAGTTACTTTTGAATATTGAGAACCCTTGATAAAGTCAACAGCTACCATACATGCATCCACAGATACTGTCCCTTTCCAGGGTGTTGGAAATTGAATTCCCAGACTTGTCCATTCCAATATGAAGAATCCTGGCAACATCAAATGTCCCTGAAATTGTGCTCCAAATGCATTAATGACCTCTGCCATGGCTTGATGACCATGTAATGTCCACAGGTGCTACCTGATGTATGTTTTTGAAGAATCCATGTCTTGCTGAAGAAAGAGTTTTGTGTATACTGATAAAGATGAGAAATTCTGTGAAATTCCAGTTTGAAGAAATATTTTGTCCTATCTGAATTCTTTAGTCTATTGCATTGTCCAGTATATTTTCTTTCATTGAGAAGGTCCCACTTGCAAATCTTTTTATCATGGATTTACTGTCTTATCTTCTTTGTCAGCCCTTACAGATAGAAGAATCACTTTCAGGCTTAAAGAACTGAGTTGGCGTCTATTGAGTCATGCTATATTACAGTGTGATCAGCCCATGATTACTTCCATCTTCTTTTTGCCTCTTAGGGCAGTAAAGAGGCCTCAGTACTGAGGCTGTTGCTGCTCAAGGAAAACAGCAGCCTTTAATATAGTGTGTGCTAGGAGGTAAAGTGACTGGAAAACCAAATCTCATTGGGGAAAACAAGTGTAGTTACTGACCCAGATACATCTAAGAAAACTCTGCCTCTCTCCTTAAAACATCAGAGACCTAGACAACAAGGGAATTTCTCTTCAGCATGGTATTGAGACAGCTTTCTTCATGTAAAGCTATCCTGGAATAGCCTCAGGATATTCCTGCTGCTGCATACTTTTTGAGGAAGTAGAGTTCAACACAATTAAGTGTATCAGTAATAAGGCTGAGCAAGAAGAAACACATGATCTGCAGGAATACAAATATCTTTGAATATTCACATTACATGGATAAAATCTTTATACAAATAAAAAATACAATTGCAACTCAATAAGTCAGGGGCTTCAGGGTTAGAATAATTCTTGTAGCTTTGATGGGAGCTCATGGTGAGCTGAGAGGGTTGGCTTATTTGAAATTATTCATGCTCATTATTCCCATGTTACTAAGCAGTAAAACTGAAGACATATGTCCCTGACTGAAGCATGTTGTCTAAATGAACTACAATTTTTTCTTTGACACTTTTTCAAGTATTTGTGTAAACTTCTAAAGCAGACTTTTTTTTTCTGCTTCTAGACAGTACAAATAAATAAAAGATATTGAAAGAAAACCGTTTCAAAATGCATCTTTTGAGAGATAGTAGTCTGACCGAACTCAATTTGCCAAACTTACATGATGCTTCCAACTGCTTGGCAGGAGTCTGCCTCAGGAAGAAGAGTAGAATTTTTGTCCCTGTAGAGGAAATGCTGAAAGTGTGAAGAAAACCTTTACAAATCAAAAGCTTATAATCTGCCTTGAAAAGGAATAAACAATGTAGGTATAGATTCAGAAGTGCTTTAAAATAATTGTCTGGGAGCAGAAGTCAGAACAGCAGAAATGCAAGTGGAGAACATAACAAAGAAATTCAGCCAGCCACCTCAGTCTTATGGAGGAGGAATCTGGGGCAGTAAAAAAGCTTAATAATAACTTTGACTTCATTAAAAGATTATGGTTTAAATGTTTGGGGGGGTTCCTTTCTTTTGCATAATTTAGTAGAATAGTGGCAATATACAACAATTCAACAAAAAGGAAAATTTGGAAAGCTAGGGATCTCATAGAAAGCTAGGGAAAGCTATGCATCTCATAGAAATGCATATGTATTATTAAGGATCATAAAAAGATTATTATTAAAAAGTATGAACATATGCAAATAATGTAATTTGGATTATGTGATTTGAAGTGCATTAGGGGAATTAGCAATTAATGTGCCACACCATTGAACGTTTATGTTTGAAAGGTCATTGAAAATTAAGAAAGTATCAAAAATATATGTGTACTACTGGTTTTCATGCACAAATAAAATTCCAGCCTGCACAGGCTGGAACTAAATGCTGCTATGTTCATCAACAATACAATTTCTCATTAGTAAAACAGCACTCACTGTGTGCTAGTGGGTCTGCTACAAGGAGTCAGATTTTAAAATTTTTATGACTGCACTGCAGTAAAGACCAGACATCTGGGAAAACCAATAAAAAGTTTTTTTTTAAATTGAACAGTATTAAAATAAGAATCATTAGATTGAAGATAATCATAGTCTGAAGTAATCTATATTGAAAGACAATTCTGGTTGTTAACTTGAGCAAATAGAAGTCTGGTTGTTAGAACCTAAATTTATATTACTGCAGGCTGATTTATGATATAAATTTTCTGAGTGTAATCAGTCATAAAATACTAAAGGAATTTGCAATTTGTCCTCTCCATCATTTAGATTTTGAATACAGATTGCTCATCTATTTTCTATAGTCTCTTTTAAAGAATTACTATTACTGATTGCAAAGTACTTACTCAAATCCTAGAGTTTGTTTGCAAGTTGAAAAGAGTATTATTGTAATAGAATGTCTAAAACCTACAAAACTCTGGAAATCTTGAAGGAACTACAGCCTTCCTCTATTAAGAACTCTATACACTGCTGTAGCATTGCTACCTACCTGCCTACTCAGAAAAAGGGGGAAAATCCTTGAGAGGTTCAGAACATAGAGAATCTGTTCTCCTAAGGGAAAATCTGCTGCTACTTATTTTAGTATAAAGTTCTGAATTTTTTTTAAAAACAAAAGAATTTAATGACTGCATATTTGAGCAGTAGAAATCCTGATTTTAAGAACAAATCCTTTTTTCTGTTTTCATAGCTGATCCATTTTTTTCATATTGTATTTAATTTACTTTCTCTGTAGGAGCAGCACAGAAAAGAAAACTTCCATCTGACCTCCAGTACAGGTCTTAACATCAGACAAAACCTGTGTCTCTACCTCTTTTGATAACCAAAACTATTGACATGATGAAAATCCCGGTCTTTCTGAGAGATTCAACCTTTTTTCAATAAATGAATGAAATTTTTAGTACAAATTAAATATGAAAATGAAAAAAAAAACAACTTCATATTTCAGTGACATACCTCCAGCTTGGACCAGTCATAAGACCAAGCACAGTACATGTCTGGTGACACCCACGGAATGAAAAATATCATGAAGTTTTAATAAGCATCTTTCAAGTACCTCAAAATATTAACCAAAATTTGATAAATCATTAAAGGTATATTTACTGGTTGTGAAGTATCAGCCAAGACCTAAATGATGCATAAAGTCCATCATTTTTTAGCAGTTATATTTTTGAGATTCACCAACAGTAAAACCCAGATACATTTCTGGAGGTTACTTTTGAAACATTCCCCCTCCTTCCTCTTTGCACTTCCCCAAAGGGACAGAGATCTCAGATACATTAAAATGACATTACAATGAAGACTGTGAGCACAAAAGACCAATATTTAGCCTCTAGCTCCTACGTAAGCATTCCATGTCTCATTTTTACTTTTGAAAAGTTATAGTTTTGGCCATAAATTTCTATTTTTCTCTGTTCCAGATAATTTCTTCTTTTTAATTTTTTCAATTTTTAGTTCATTAAACATTCTGAAAAATAGGCTGCATTGTCAGTTTGTGTCATAGATTATGATTATAGATTTTTCTGTCCCTGTCTCTGTCCCTGTAAATAAGATAGCATCTCTTCCACATTGCCCTTTCCAGAAGACAGCAGCAATCTAGAATCTATTTTAATTTCCCGCAAAATAAAGTTTGCCAAGGGCTACTTTTCACAATAAATAAATAGAGAAATAAGGAATACATATTGTATTTTAAGCCTTCTTTTGACCCTGGTGAGTTAGAAACTGCCTTACAAAATCATCCCAGTGTAATTCTTCAAATACAACACCCATTGTCCTCCAAATTGCTGGTGTCTGTCTTATTAATAGTGTCTGAAGACAATTCTATTGCTGATTATGGTTCACCTCCAGGTCTGTCATAAAGCTTGATCTTAGAATGACATTCTAGCCTTGTTTTACTGCTTGCATTCAGATATTATTTACTTAGGACTCACTGAAGGTTTAGCACAGCTACTTACAACACTTTGATTTTGCCATATTTTTATTGTGTACTGGAAGGGCAACATGTGCTGTTAGCAGAGGGCTGAAAACTACTGCCAGAAAGTCTCAGAAATAAGAAGTCTTGTTTATTATTTTGAAAATGATCTTTCAATTTTCATGGAATCATGGAATGATTTGGGATGGATAGAACCTTTAAGATCATCTGGTTCTGACCTGTCCCTCCCACAGTCAGGGATGCTTTCCACTGGATCAGGTTGCTCAGAGACCCATCCAACTTAGCCTTGAACCATCTTTCTTTTAAACATGCAGTCTATAATTAAAAAAAAAAAAAAAAAAAAATTGGATCGAGAGTGGTAGGGTAAGGGAGGTACCATCCTGCTTGCCCTCAGTGGCTGAACTAAAAACCAAAGAAAATCTCAGTGGCTTAATACTGGTCACTTGTAAAATAGGATGCCTGACCTGAGAAATAGAAATATATGCTATGATTTCATTTCAGATACTTGATTTGATGAGCCTTTCCATAGAGTATAGTTTTATATTTTCAATTTAAGATATTTGTTAAGGATTAAGCCTTAAAAAGAGGGACTCATGCTGGTATGGGTCTAGTTTTAACACACTTTTCCTAACTCCAATACTTCTTAAAATTAATTTTTTTTCAATCATTAAGAAATGTTTGTCTACAAATCACTTTCATGAGAGCAGAAAATCTGTTGAACTTTCAGCACTGTCCTTACATCCTTGGTACTCCGAGATCAGCTTTTTAGAAAGATGCTTCTACAGTACATATATATATATATATATATATATATATATATAAGTAGTCTGGGATGTGCCACACATGCTACATTGCACTTGACAGTGACCAGGCAATAGATTTTCCACAAGTAAGAAATAAAGCATTTTTTTTAACTAGGTTCATTAGTGAGTACCCAGAGGCAGGCAATGAGTAGATTACATATAGCTACAAGTGCCCTCCTCTAACAGTTTGAGACCAATCATGAAATTATTTGAATTTTTTTATATATCTCAGATATAAACACTTCGGAGCATCTTTGCAGAAATTATTGTATATGTCAGAGATAATTTGCAAATCTTGACTATCACACAAAAGCTGTTGTTAACGCTCCTGTTCAAAATGAGCCTCTTAGGGTTCTTTTTAATATCTGTCAAAAAGAAAATATTTTGCTGCTATTCACACATATTTTGCTTATACTTATGAAAGAACCCCCAAAAAAGTGGAAAATTAAATATTTCTAGTTTAAAAAGTATTAATATAGTGGTTTTATGATCCAAGTCCTATATGTGAGAATAATCCCTTATGTGATTAATTGAAAATTCTTTTTGTCCAGATTGATATTGCTGTAGCAATGCTAGGAACATTTTGAAAGTAAACACAAAACCTTTTAGATTTCCTTTTTATTAGATGTGTTTTCAGCAGGATATATTAAGAAATATTGGAAGGACAATATCTCATGAAGTGCAGGGTCATTTGGATGGACCTGCCTATAAATACTGCTTGAATTTCCTTACTGCAAATGTTTGTGCAGTCACTGTGAAATCTGATTTCATTCTTCCTCTTCCAAAAAATACATGTGCATGTACATTTACATCTTTTTTTTCACCTTTTCCTGAATATATATACGAATTATTGCATTAACCAAGACTGCTTATTATAATTCAGTTTCAAAATATTTGAAAGCCCTGCATAAAATGTGCTACTAGTTATGTTGGAGAACATGTTTACATTTAAACTTAAAACCTGCTTCCACAGAATATACTGTACATATTCAAACAAAAGAGATCTGCTACAGAATTATCTATATTTTGCTAACTGGTCAGTTACTCTCCAGAGATCCCATTAGCTCAAATAGGCATCCTGAAGCATGTAAAGCGTCTAATAAAAATTTTGCTTGCTAAAGAAGTTGTAGGTATACAAATAGAAATGCAGACCTATGGTTGGGGCGGAGAAAAAAACTACACATATAATTTGCCCTTATTTTCTGAAAAAAAGCTATTCTGTGAATAGTCAGGTTACATGTAAGTGACATGCATTAAAAGCCATGGCTGCCTGCGCAACTTGGGACATGTATCTGAGACCAGAAAAGAGGAAGTTCAGTGAATATTTTCCAACTAACCCCTATTAAAAGTCCATTCAGCAATTGGGATTTTACCTGCATTTTTTACCTCTGAGTATCTCCTCCAAGCATTCTTTGTTTTATTTTTTATGGAAGTTTTGGTCATGCAATACTGAAATCAATGGCAACCTTCACATTGACTGACATAGCATTGAATCAAGGCTTATTGCTTAGAAAAGAGTGACAATTATGTTGTCCTTCATACTGCAGTCACAGAAGACAGCCATGTAACGTGCCCTAGGAGCCTTTCTTCTGGGATTTAACTCTGATTTGAAAGAATGTCTTACAAGTGAATGTCTTTTTATGCTGTTTTTTCAGCTGCTTTTTTTTCTGTTGAAACTGCCATTAAAGTGTTCAATCTACCAAAATTTCCTGTAGTTTTTGGCTGAGAAAAATTAATACAAACACAAAGCTATTGAAGTTTGGAGTTATTGGAAACATAAATGTTGCACCATCAAAATGTACTTTAGTCTTGCAAGGAATCTCATTTTCCTACCTGTGACTTTTTTAAGTGCAGATCTACTTTGTATGTAAACAATCTTCCAGCTTATTATTGTTCATATATGTACATACAAATACACATTGAGCCAGAATTTAAACTCATTTCTGAAGTCATTTCTCCATAGACTGTTGGTTAGCTAAGCATATCATTGTCTCACCCAGCTCCATACTTAAGTCCTCCTCTGTGGAGAGTAGAGTTTAGTAATGGATAGAAGTGACAATGTGACTGGAGTTCTGTCAATCAAGGATTTGGGATACTGGAAAGAAAACAAATATGTCTTGTGCTCAAAAGCACACCTGGATCCTTTAATTTAGGCCATGTAACTATCTTGTCATCCATAGCAGCAGAGGACAAGTTGCATTTATACAGTTTGCAGTCAACTTTAATTACAAAAGAGAATTATTGAATTAGTGTATTATGAGACACACCATTTTAGGCAACCCTTGGAAAATTATTTAGTCAGACCTTAAGAACGGACTCTACATGAGATTGACACTTTTTAACAGGCATAGATTGTTGTTGGGCATTAACTGTATCTTCAGAGATCTGTCTGCCACTTTGGTCTCTCTTCACCCTAGAGAGGAAAAGAAACTGCAAGATAGTTTTGTATGTCTTGTATCAGACAGGCAGCAGTAAAACTTGTGTATGTATTTTCAGTCTCTCCTTTTTGAAAAACCACCAGCTGAATCAGTTTAAAATATATTTAGTACAGGAAAAAGAAATGTTGGGTTCTGTTTTTAACAATGACATATTTGGCTGTGCTTCAAGCAAATGCAAATTAAGCAGTCAATTTATAAACCCTGCCATAAGTGGGTTTTTTTAAGGGAAGCTACAATGCATTTGGAATACACTCACACTGCTTACTATTATACTGTAAATTTTCTAGTCATAAATTACTCAGAAATATTAGGATATTAATGTTTTTTAACACTTCATATGCCAGTGCATGATGCTCTGGGGTCTAGAAAATAAGAGATAAGAAAAAAATGGTTTATGATAGAGTTTGTGTCTGCACTGAAGTTCAAAGGATTTAATACCAACCAATCAAGGTGAAAGTTTTAAAAAATAATATTTACTGGCCTTTTGATGAAGAGCCAAATGGTACTAGTGATCTTTCCATTTAATGCTGTCATGATAGAGTCAGTGTTTGAAGGATTTGACCAATGATGAATGAAAGTTATACAAACTAGAGAAATTCTTGTGATGTTGTTGCTAACTGGCTAAAAAATAACACCAACAATAATAATAAAGCTCACTGAAAGGGTCTACAGAGAGGCACACGGTTGTAGGCTATATAAACAAAATATTGTCTGATGCTGTGATCTCTGAGTTTGAATATAAACGCTTAATGATAAAAAGTTCATTATAGAAAAAGATGATCAAAGACTCAGAATCTCACATCCCTCCCTTTCAATTGCATCATTCACAACTTTTCTATGCCTCCAGTAAAATTTAAGGCATGTATCTCAAATATGCTTTTATTTTACTCTCTTAGTAACAACCTGTTTCTATTTATACTAGAAACCAACCATTTGCCACTTGAAAGCAACAATTTGTCACTTATTTCTTCAAAACTACCCTGCATAATTAAATGTCATTTGAACTTTTATGCATTCATTTATGTTTCATAATCTGCTTCTTGCAATAAGCAGCATATGTAAGGAAAAGGAGAGAATGGAGAAAAAGGAAGAAGATGGAGCTCAGTTCCATGCTGTACTGAAAGCATTGTGCTACTGTGGGTAGAAGTTTGCATTCTGGAGAAGTAACAGTTCCCTTCTTGATTCTGTAAAAAAAAAAAAGTTGAATTCAGTCTTGGAAAAAGAAACAGCATCCCGTTTTTTCTCCTTGGAAGAAGATTACACACTTGAAGCACTATCAATGTCCTCCCTGAGAGGATTTGAGATTAATTTAATTAATTTCCCCAGTGGAACAGTTTGAAAGCTATGTCAGTAATTCAGGTGATATTTGTAATATTTATAAGACCTAAGAAAGTTGTATTCTGAAAGAATTTTTTAATTATGGACCATAACTTCATCTGTTTTTTTCCTGATGTGCAATCAACCTGCTATTTGTCATGCCCTTAATTTTATGGCATGTTAAGCTGATACATAGTTTTAAATAAAGTGTGTCTAATTAATATTCCTTTATTTCATCATGGGCTACTCCTTCTGGCACCTTTCTTTTTTATGAGTGCAATAATATTGTTCCAGTTTGGTACATAACAAGCTTTTTTATTTTTCTTTGACACACAAATTCATTCCTTATCTTGTAATGTATAACTACTGACGAAGTCCTTAAAAAAAAAAATGACTCTGCAGTTCCATGACAAAAGACCAACCAAGAATACATGCCAGTTACACCTGTTTTGTTTCCACAGCTGTAGAAATGTATTTGTCACAAAGATGTTAGTTTGATCATTGATTTATTCTAGTCAGGAAAGCAAAGAATAGAAGACATTAATAAGCTTTAGATGTTACTCTGTGAAAGAGTAATTAGCTTGATGTATGTTTTTCTGAAAACTAAATGCAATGTGGCCTTAGCCAGATCCCACTTATGCTCATGTACACTGAAGAAATATGTTTGTTCAAAAATTTTAAATTCCTTTAAAAATTATTAATCATGAAAACTCTGCAGCTTATTGTGGGTGTACCCTGAAATCACAGAATCATAGAATGGTTTGGGTTAGAAGGGACATTTAAGATGATCTAGTTCCAAACCCCTGCCATGGGCAGGGACACCTTCCACTAGACCAGGTTGCTCAGAGTTCCATCCTACCTGGCCTTGAGCACTTGCAGAGATGAGGCATCCACAACTTTTCTGGACACCTTGCTCCAGTGCCTCACAACCCTAAAGAATTTCTTCATAATATCTAATCTAAACCTACTCTCATTTTGAAGCCATTATACCTTTTCCCATCTCTACAGGCCCTTATAAAAAAAAAAATCCCTCTCCAGCTTTCTAGCAGCTCCCTTCAGATACTGGAAGGCCACAATTAGATCACCCCTAAGCCATCTATTATTCAGGCTGAACAATCCTAATTCTCTTAGCCTGCATGCAGTGCTAAATTGGTCAGCATTGAGGCTGCTTAACAAACTGGCACCTCAGAGGTTAGATGCAAATGAAGTTTGAGAAAAAAACACAGTAGGTTACTAAAAAAAATTTTCCAGACTTACAAAGATTTGTATGCATTTTTAGATGATTTTAAAAGCAAAATGCCTGGGTTTTATTAATTCAAAATATTTGAAAATTTTTGTTTTAGGTATCTTTAAATGAGTGAAGCTGCATATACCTATATATGTCCATGTTTTGTGGCTGATTTCTTTTCCAGTTTGTGCCATTTCTCATCACTCTGGCTGGTACAAAATCCTGTGAATGTATTAATCCCTCTGTATTAGAACTAAGCTGATTGCTAGCTGAGGCTTAAGAAGATAGTCCCATTGTAGCAGATATGTGCTGCTGGTATTTATCATCAGAATCCCCACAGAAGGTGTTTATTGTGGGCCCTGTGCTTCCAGGCTAAGGCAATTTTTCCCATAGCCACCTGTGATAAACACACCCCATACAGAAGGAAAAAAATCCTCTATCAGATCTCCAAGCAGATATGCTCAGCTGCTCCTTCTGAACAAACATTCTCCTTGTCTGGAGTTCCACTGTAACTGAGAACAAAAGTTTTCCTGGGGCAAGCTGATAGCTTCTATGGAGAGTTCATTTGAGGTAAAGAAGCCTCCATGTCAGGAGAAAACTGTTTACCAGTTCTCCAGTGTTTATTGACAGGTGATTTTGGTCAGCTGTGAATTTAATCAGAGATGGTGTAGCAGCAGAGGCAAGGAATTTTCTATGCATCCTTGGGTTTAGAAGACTATTTCATTCCTCCTTTGAGAACCTCATTACACTATTAGGAAGTATTAGAAATGTATACGAGGAAGGAGAAAGATGAGAAAGTAAGACCTATGCATCACTCCATGACCCAGGTGGGAGAGAGGGAAGTGTTGCTCTCAGTTCCCAGGTGGGAGTTGGCAGAGGCTCACACGTATCCCACACATCACAGCTTTCCTTTTCCAGTGAGCTCTGCCTTTAGTCAATTCTGTGTTGATGGCCTCAGAAGGTCCCTCTGGCTTCCTTAATCCTACCAACAGATCCAAACTGCTTAGAAATAACACCATAATTACATTAGTCATACAGTTCGACACCAGCATGGGAATTAAACTGTGCAAAGGCTTTTTCCTGTCTGTGCCATACAATTGTTATTTCTGTCATCAGAAGGCACATATCTCATTTATAATAACAACTTGTGTTGAGAGATAAAAGTGCAACATTTTTAATTACTTACTATGCTAAAAATTTGAAATCATATATAAACAGGTTTGAGTAAGAAATTTACCATCATGTGGCTTTCTTCAAGTTATTTTCTTTAAAAGAGAGTGCTGGTGTACTGCCAATTTTTTGCCATCCTTTCCAGTTACAATAACTTTACAAAATCAAGTTTTCCTAAGGGCAGAATCTATCAATAGAATACTTTTCCATGCTGGGAGAAATTATTCCCAGTTAACATTTCATCCAGTAGATTGATTCTGCTTTTTCTCAGGAGCATTATTTTGCAACTATGATGAATTCTTACCACATTTTATTTCTTGTTTTAACATCATATCAGATCAATAAAAAAATACTGAAATTTACTTTTTTGATGTTCTTTGCAAATGGAATTACTGAAGAAAGGTACTGGACCAGGAATATCCTAAGTGACTCTTAAAGGTTTGCAGTATATTTTTAATATATATGCATAACAAGTTTATATTTTTCATTTAAAAATTCTTTCATTTTTTTACCTTTTGGGAACTAATGCAACTGATCTACAGTAGCAACAGAGCTTTGTTCAATACAATGAAGGCTAAAAGACTGAATTCTGGCCACATTACAACTTCTGCCATCACTATAGCTAGTTTTGGATTACCTGAATACCTAGCTATGATGGTTTTTAATGTTATAGCAACAAATGACAGATTGGATCCTCCAAACATGATATTTATACTCTGTCATTAATTGCTGCTGTTAATGGGGATCACCTGGATATGCAAGCAATAATTACAAAAGAGAACTCACAGATCAAAGCCTTTTATACAGACAATCTAAACAGTCCGAGTCTGTTGGCTTCTTCTTTCCCAAGGGATACTTGTTGGGCAATATGCTCAAAATTATCAATAATAATTTCCTGCAAAAATCATCAGAGCATTTAATTAATCCAGATTTACATACTTTGCTGATGATTTTATTTTTAATATGTGAAGGAAAGTGTTCACCCTGATAAACCTGCTTTTAGAGAGACAAGAGGCATTATCTTCCTACAGGAATTTTGTTTTCTTTATATTGAATAGGAATCAGAGATTAATATAATACTGCTGCACTCACAGCTAGTGAAATATGCACAACAGCAGTTGCTAAGAAGAAATATGAAGAAAATAATTCACATGTAAACATTTTTAGAGCAAAATTGGGAAAATATTAACAAGGCCTAGATAACTATTTAAACACCATTGTTGTTATGCACAAAGTAAAACATGCAATTTTTGAATATATGTATGCAACCATTTTGAAATCTTAGTATCTTCAGTAGAAATATGTTCAAGATTGCTATAAGTAATTATTCATTTATTGGAAGAAAATTACAGGGCAATACATAATCCCTGACACTTATCATGTGGGAACATAAATTATGTTTGTTTTTTCATGTCAGTGGCTCTATCTTGCAGGATACTAAAAGAAGATCAAGTGGTAAATATGCTAAGTCATAGCACAAGGGGCACTCATGCAGTCAGGAGGAACATGCCCAGAGCTCAGCCTAAGCATGATGTGAGTGGGACTGACAGGACTGGGTGCAGAGTCAGAGTGTGAAAAGGCGATGTTTAGAAAAAAGTGACACGAGTCAAATGCAGTGTATTACTGATCACTAAGCTGCAATACCTGTGCTTTAACACTTGACAAATTAAAACTTTCTTGTGTATCTGTGTTGCTGAGGCAATTTATCACAGCATGACTTTGCATTGGCTATTCATAGCTCCTCTACTAGAGCAGTTGGGTACAGCTCAATAATAAAAATATTTATATTTTATTCCTGTCTTTGTTCCTGTAGAACTTCTCATTATCTGTAATTGCTAACAGCTCCTTCTTGTTTACTTTTATGGAGTTTCTAGAGCATAAATGATAACTTATTCTGTTTTTCTTTTTTCTTGACTTCGCTGCTGAGATGGCAGAAAGAGGCAATCATTGGAGTGTATGGGTGCAATTACTCTTACTTTCTGATTTAGCACAATACTCACAAATTTGTTTATTTGGTAAGACCGAAGATATGCAAAGCACATAAAGGATATTTTTATGTTCATGAAACATGATAATTTAGATCATATACAACAAGGCAATTTTTTTCATATTTATTAACATGTGTGTACAATAGAGTGAATTTGTTTGCATTTCAAATGCCTCTTTCTCTTGACTGTCTCTGTCTCTTCCCACCACCATTACAGCCTTTAGATCACTCTCAAAACTCTGGGTGTTATCCCTGTTTCTAGTTAAAGTAATAATATTTTAAATTCTATGTCAGTTTTACAACATTACACATAGTCATCCTTTCGTTGATTACTGTTCCTTTGAGCAGAAGTACTAACACAAGAATAAATCCCTAAGCTTGAAAAAAGCAAGGAACAGCAAAACTCTCTTAGCTAAATTTCAATTTCACAGGTAGAAGCATTTTAGATATTAGGAATAAATGAAGAACTAGTTCCCTTCTTTTGAACTAATTCTGTTTCTAGTATAACTAAATGACATGCTCCACTGCCCACACTTCCCATGCCAAATTGATTTTCTCTTCAGCTTTTATAGTTTTAATATTTGTGATTTCTCAAATGCATACCTATAATTTGGTTTCTTTATTGCTTTCAGGGTGCCAATTGGGAAGACTCTGTCCTTTTCTTTTGGTCACCATGCTAACAATTATTATCTAAGGTTACAGATGAAGTACAAGTATGTTCAGGAGGGAATTTAGTGGTGTTAAGAAGAGGAAAATAACTTCTGTCAGCAACGGGCTCATGATTAGAAAGGAAAGAGTAAGCTAGTGGTTCCTTACTTTTCCTTTTTAATCACCTGTTCACAAGGCCTTCAGTTTATTATCTTGTTCTTATCTTTTTCAAAATGTCAGGAAGACTTATATGTATGTCATAGGTTAAGATTCCTGAACTGCAGTGAGCTTTTTTTCAGTACTTTCACAGAAGAAAGTTAACAAACCCTTACTTTATGTCCTAGTTAAAATGGCAAAGAGTGCAAAATGCAATTTCAATAAATTATATCTATATGGTAAATTTAAAGAAACTGTAAAAAGAGAAACTCTTCACTGTTAATTATTAAAGCCCTTATCCCAATGGCCATTTTCTTTCCAAAGTGTTTACAGATTTGACTGTTTTCCTAAACTATATTCTTGGTTCAATCATCATTTTTTAAAAAATCAAATTCAAATAGCAGCAATAATCCATTTCATCTCACTGGAGATAGTTAAAGAAAGAAAAGCTGGTCTCTTTATCTCAATTACTGTGGGAGAACCTAAATCCAAAAGCACAAAATATGTGAATACAGTCAAATGCATTTTTGTGGGAATAAAGCCATATGACACCTTTCACATATCCCAGAAATCTGAACCATGAGGCTCAGAAATGGACAGCAGGAGCAACTCTGTGTATGTCCTTTTTACTCCAACTGTTGCACTAATACAGCACCTTTGGTTAGTCATCTGTATTCGCTACCTATCCAGCCCCCACATAGTAGCACAAGCTCACTGCAGATACACCCCAGGGACAAAAGTCACCTTGAGTCTTTCACAAACTGTTGTTGATTATATCTATGTTATCATACAGCAATGAGCACAGGAATCAATTTTATTTGTAATATACAAATTTTTGCCAATTTTTTTTTTTTTCAGTTTCATGTAGAGCGAAATAGGAGAGAATAAAGAGAAAGATGGAATGGCAGGGGGGCTTTGTTGAGGGCCTGATTATTTTTTAATGGCTTGGCAATTTGTCCTTTGGAGTAATCAGTACAGAAATATGCATACTTGAAAAATTAAAGAATATGTCTTTGTCTTTCATTGCTCAGTAGGTGAAGCCATTGGAGCAAATCGAAACTATTACACTGCTAAAAGTATTTTTAGTTTTGACAAAGCTACAACCTAGCTGTAGAGAGATAGCTCTGGTGTTATATTTTAAACAGCTTATTGTTTCATCTCTTGGTTTTGGATTGTAACTCAGGTATGGCCATGTCAGTGAAAGGAAGCTGCTGCTGTTGTTGATTTGCTGGGTTTTCTACTGAACCCTACCATGCAGTGACAATGTCAATAAGTCAATATTTCAATTAGCACTGGAGACACCTGTATGAAATATTCCTGGTTTTGTGGATGCACCAGCACTTCCCCAGTGCTTCACTGCCACTGTGCCAACACATGTTTCTGCTGGATAAAGCAGACACCAGCCATGGCAGGTCTGTGAGCCCAAGGGATGTGTGACTCCTGGATGGGGCTGCCAGAGGTCCATGTGGTTCCAGTGTCTGCATGCCAAAGGGGCCGTGGAGTACAAGAGGAGTCCCAAGCATGACAAGGAGGCACCATGTGCTTCAAAGTGGCACAATAAATATGTAATCTCATGGCCCAATATGACCTTGTTTCTGACAGTCATGGATACAGCTATTCCCAGGGAAGCCTGTCAAACATGTTTGGTCTTCACAATATGGATTGCCTTCATGAATGCTTAGCTTTTATGTAGCTCACTAAGACCAACCTTTCAGGAGTGATTGCATACAATGAGTCCTGTTCTTGGGAATAAAAAAGGAAATAAAGGATGCTGACATTTGCAGGTATGTCTGTAGGAGAAAGTAGGGGAGAAAGAGATGAATTTTAAAAGTAAATAAAAACTGTGCTCTTCCTAATGCTAGTAGTTCTGTAGATCTGTTTTATTTGTTGCTATGTTGGGTTTTTTTTAATAGTGACATATAAATTGATACCCATATTAATGACTGAAGAATTTTTTTTTCCAAAACTCAGTCTTCAGGCTAGGCTACTCACTAGTTAGCAGGGCTATGTCTTCTCCATTGCATGTTTGACAGAACTGTGGATCTTTTACTTCCTACTTCTGTTGACAGTACAGGGATTTAACACTGAAATTTTCATGTGTGGGGGTCTTTTTTTTATGAAACAGTGAAGTAATTTATTGAGTAAGCAAACATATATATACCTAGTAAAAAGTAGAATAAAATATTTTATTATTTTTATAAAAATTACTGTATATTTAACTAATATTAAACTTTAAAAATTGGTGCTGAGGTGTATTTTCTAAGATATATAAATGAAAATTGTATCTGACCTTTGAACAGATTCCTTTCATTGCTGTGTTGTCAGTGACTGAACTACAGAAGTGACTACATGAGCAAAAGATCTGTGATTCACCTCTCTCCCAGTATCATCCTATATCAGAATAGAGGTTCATACTTTTGGTAGACCAGCAAAAGCAAACATTAGTAAAATCTCCCACACTATTCTGCAGAGACTGCATTCTGTAAAACTGCAAAATTTTGCCAAATGCAGATATAAAATTTAAAATATTCATGTTTAAGCTACAATGGTATATTAACCATATTTACACCTCCAAAATTGTAGCTTTCCCAGTGTCTTCTGCTTTGTATACCCTGATTTCATTTTTACTATTTCTGTATTTTTAAAAATAATTAAATAAAATTTAATTCTTTGTGAAAGCTAGAACCTTTCCTTGATTAGAGAAACTTGGAACCTGGTAGTCTGCATAAGTGGAAGGCTTTCCATATGCAAATGCTCTAGCAGTTAGCTCTCTTGATAATGCATGAAAAATACATTCAGGTATTTGCAAATGCAAGATTGCATGCACACACCATAAAACTTTGTTACAATGCTCTGTGAAAATCAAGACCTCAGTTTCGTCCTCAGAGTCCTAGGGGATGCCTGTGCCAGGCTAGATAATTTCTGCATCCACGCTGCTGTGATACTCTGTCACACATGCCAGAGATTTTTTCACAGACTCGTATGTGAGCTGCCTGAGAAACACCCAGAGGCATGGAGAAAGGCAGAAGTAAAGCAGGATGTACCCAGTTTATGAACATTATCAGACCTGAGTGGAATATTTATATTCTTAATGGGATGCTCTTACTTCACTTGCCCTCCTGCTCCCCATCTACTCTGCAATAGGCTGTACCCCTGTGTGACAGCTGAAGCCTGTGTCAGTGACAGCACTAATCCTTGCCACACCTGCCCTCACTTGTTCTGACATGGCAGCAATACCATTTCACTTTTGGTTGGCATCCTAGCAGACAAAAATGTGCTGTGCACCATCCATCATGACTGTCCTTGTGAGCAAGTGTCACCAGGGGTAGCATATCCTGAAAAACCTGCTGAACCTAAAACTGAGCCACTGTTATCTGTAAATGGGTTTTGTCTTCCTTTGGGCATAGACCTTCATAACTCAGCAGTATCACTCACCTGCCCAAACTGCATGTATCAGAGAAACAAAACACAGAAATTTTAATTTAGAAGTACAGCCAGATAGTAATTATTCTGTTGGCATGTTATTTTTACACATTTTGGAATGAGGGATTTACAGACTTTCAGTATCTGAACAGGATCTGAGGACCTGTGATCTCTTAAATGAAGTAGGTTTGGGTACTGTTTTAATTTAAGAGAGGTGTCAAATACTGAACTAATTATTTGAGTGTAAGTAAAGCAAATATGGACCTTTCTCTGTTACTGCAGACAGGCCAAGAATTAGAACAGACTCTCTTTCCAGATCAACTTAAATGAAAAACTAAGAAAACATTAATAGACTCCAAACTGTATTGCATCCTTCACACATCAGAACTTGAGGATACCTTGAAGTGAGTGCTAGGTTTCTGCTGGGTAACTGATACTTGATCTTGGCCCAATCCTCGTGTATGAGCTGAAGCTAAGAAGCATTTCCGTGTTCTAATTCATGATTTTTTTTTTAATTAGCTCAGCCTTTTGAACTCTTTAAAGTGTGGAGAGGGAAAAGGCTTTTGAGGGATAAAACTAAAATAAAGAGCATAATTTGCATCAAAAAATGTTTAATTGTCATTAAAGGGTTAATTTTCCATTGATCCTGGAGATTCTATGGTGGTGACTCAGTACTCTAGTGAATGGCATAAAATGAAGCAATGAAGGAAGAAATGTACTACAATTTATTGTTTTCCAATGTTATTTTATGTCTTTATGGATCACTGTATGAATCCTGACCTAAACCTGATTTTATCGAAGACTTTAGGGGAAGGTTACACTAACAATAAGAGCTTAAGCTCTCATCCAAAGTTGTATCCTCTCTTTTATCAGCACTGCTTTTCCATACTGACCTAATTGCTTGGAAAATAGGTAAAATTATTTTTAAGTATGGAATTCTACATTCTTTTAAGAGTCATAAGTTGTGTCTGGCAACATGAAAAAGTTGTAAGGTTAAGATTACAGCAAAGCAAAGTTAGCACAGCTGGTTGCAGGCTGTTGGGTCAATATATATCAGACCAGCATATATACTTTGGCTTTGCTTGAAACTAACTAACTAACTAAATAAATAAATAAATAAATAAATAAAAAGAAAAAAAAAAAAACAGAAAAAAAAACCCCACAATGTTAACAGCAGTGTCTGATAAGGAGTTGAACATGAGGAAGCAAGAGATTAGTGGACAGTATGCTGAAACATTATGTTGAATCACATTCATTTTTATTCAGAGGGATCATTCAGCCTATTGTTTTCCTCTGGCCATTCTGTTTGTTGCAATGTAAGATTTAGCAATCTTATTTATTCTTAAAATGAATTAAAATAGCAATGCTAAAGCTTTAAAAATGCCTGCATCTTTCATCTCTCCTTGTACTCCCTTCCTCATTTTAAATGACAAGCATGAGATTAGTGGTTTATGCAGTATGTCCAGAAGATTAATGTTTCCAGGTGATCTTAGAGAGCTGTTTCATTTGAACAGCCATGAGACTTTCTTATTGCATAGAGAAGGGCAAAAAAAAAAGGGAAACAAATAATCTAACCATCTAAAAGCTGCAGGTACTGAGATTTAAGATAGATCCTTGGCACCTTCCTTTAGTAATAATGCTAGATAAGAATTTCAGATTTGATATTTCTAAGACTAAGGAGTGTTTTGTTTTCTGTTTAAAAGCAATTGGTTCCAGCATCCACTTCAGTACAATAATTTAATGCTAGATTCAGGAATTCAATATTCCTTAGTGTTCCTATGTAATCTTCAATTTTCAGGAACTGTGTGATAAAGGTGATATGCAAAACTTGACAATTTTCCAGGTGAAAAAATACATGCTTCTATTGCAAATGTTTTCACACACAAGTATACACATACAAATATATAAAGGAAAAGGCAAATGCAAGAACTTTGGGTAGGAGTTTGCAAAGTGGGTGAAAATTTGATTGGGGTGTATTGTGCCTGTTTTAACTTCATGGTGAAGTTGCAGAAAAAATGCTACAGCTTCCAATGAGACTCAAAGCAAAAATAAGGATTCTGAACTCCTTACAGGAATCTGATATAAGTCCAAAATACCTCTGAGGAAGCGAATGTCCAAATGGTGTTCACTATCTTGTCTAGCTTTATGTATTTCTTATCCCAACTGCAGTAGAATTTGGTTTCTAAAGCCTTTTTACAAACATTTGTGATGTGTGTTTATGTGCAGCTTACTCAAAATAATCACATTCTGAAAAAATATTGGAAGTCTCACGGTCTGTCATGATTTGACACTGATGCAATGCCAGCGCCCCCATGAAAATACACCTTCCCAAATAAATGCGGTGAGATGTTATCAGGAATGGAGCAGAGCAGGCCCAAGCTTAATAACAAAGGGAAAAAACTTTATTAAACTACTACTACAAAAGACACAGGCACTAAATCCAGGATGAAGACTCTCTAAAACACCCCTCCTCCTCCCAATTTCCAAAACAACCATCATGAAACGTCACTCGGGATTCCTGATCAAATTACCACCCTTCAGATAATCAATACTCAGTCCATCAAGGGAGAGAGAAGTCTCTCTTGCGCCACAGACCCCCAGGAAACACAGTTGCCACCTCCTGTGTTTCCATGTCACACATGGCAACTGCCTGGAGAAAATCTGCCAGTGTGACCCTCTCCTTTCCATGTCACAGTGCTCTCACCACCGTGCATGGACAGACTGCTCATAGGGCTCCTTTAAAGATGCTTTGCCACGGACCCAAAGATACAACAGTTCAGCTTCTCATCTTGGGACTACAGTCCCCCCATTTTTCCCTGGGACCAAGGGTCCAGGAAGAGAGATCATCTTCCTGAAGACAGAGGGCATCACCATTCCCTCCTCAGCTTTCCTCTGTTCTTGCCATTCCTGTGCTGTTAGTTGCTGAAGCAGGTCTCCTTGGGTCACCACTGCATCCCCCTAAAATGCAGTCTCTATTGCAGGAGAATTTGGTTCAGTCTATGGCTAACAAGAAAAGTCCAGCCAAAAGCTACTTTATCATCTCCTCCCACCTAAATATTTCTTCTTCTAACATCTCAGGTCCTGGACTGTCTCTCTTCCACTATAAATCAAGGAGGAGTAATATTTTACAAAGCCCTCATTTCCCGGAAAGGGTTAAAAGTTCAGACTCCCTGGACGGCTGAAATCTCTGCTCAGCATTCTCGACTCCCACGCTGGGCATCATCCCCCCCTTTCTGCATCTCGTCTGTTGGCAAATTTTTAGGTGCCGTCAGGATCTCTGTCTCTTTCTCTCTGAGGGGGGGAAACAAAGGCATCTCTGCTTCTCTCCACCCTTCTGTCCGCAGGAGCTGGCTCGGTTCCAGACCTTCACCCCTGGCCTACCTCTCCCAGGCCGCATGGCTTCCCTTCCCCACGCAGCCCGTGGCTGGGCAGGGGAGGTCTGCACTGCACTCTCAGGAGACCGGAACCAAAGAGACAGTTCCCCTGGGAGTTCTTGCTTTTAACCCCCTGTGTTCTCAGAGGCGTGTCCATACTTTCAGTGATCACTCCAGGTGCCAATATCCAAACCTGACCACTGATTGGTTTGACCCAACTTCCTGGAAAAAAATTCATTTCCATGTCAAACCACAACATGGTCCTACAGATTTCTGGGGAGAAGAATTAACTCAGAGTCAGGGAGTTCTTGGTTACTATGATTTCTGAGCCAAATTACATATTTGCTGTTTGGGTAATAAAAATAGACAGATTCATGGCAAAGCTGGCTTAGACAGAAAATGTTACTGGGAAGCATAGAACAAGAACCTAATTAAAATAAAAGGTAGCAAATGTTCAGTGAGAGCTTCACTATCACTGTGTACTAATGTGCATGGTAATTATACCTTTTCTTTGAAATTCGACTGAAATATGTCATGTGGACCTTTTGGTAATACTTTTGATATTGCGACTTGATTTAATGAGGTTCAAAATAATTATTTTATTTTATAATAGAATTTTTAGTAAGCTATTACATTGTTCCTGTTATTGATTCTTTATATATGGAAATTTATGTCATTGATAATATATAGTACCTTAAACCATTTGTGAGAGAACCTCTGAAGCACCATGTAAAGTATATTTGCATGCAAACTCAAATGTAGAAATACAAAAGTAAACATAAGAAGTCCAATAAATTGCATGGAGAAGGATAATGTTTTATATTTCAAGAAAGGGTTTCTGACATGACTTTTATGATTTTTGTTATTACTGATGAGTGAAATAGTGTTTGAAAAAGGATTTGAGGCAGTGAAGAGTAGGGGAATTATAAAGCCAAAACAAAGCTCACTTTTTGTCAAGAAACATTTTTTCATTAAAAAATGCACCAATATGATATATCAGCAAGAACAGAGTAATGGGACATTTATGTACTCAGCAAAGCTATTTGAAATTGTCATGATTTCCAGTTCCAGTTCCTAACAGTTAGGTACTGACAAAATCAGTAAGGGAAGAAAGATAAAACATCATGCTTTAGGACTTAAAGTAATCCTAAACTGCTAAGCATTTTAGGAGGAGAATCATGCTGAGATGATAAGAGAATGGAAGGAAAAGAATCTTATTTCTACCTTGTTTGTGGTTCTTGTGTCTTCTTCCAAAGTATCTGGGGCTGCTGAAGGCAGAAAATTACAGTGTATCAACTATCAATCTGACAACATATAGCATTTTCTCTATTCCTATCAAGTCTTCTATTTTCCTTGCAGGAATGCCACAGAGATAGAAATAAAACAACAGTGCATATCATTAATTTTGAAGATTTTTGATATTTGCAATTTTTAAATGCCTTGCTTTTGCAATAGACTTCTATGTTTTTGCTGTCTGGTCACCAAATAGAATCCAGTGGGCAACTTCAAAAGCTGCCAATGAAAGAGAGTTAGAAGATGGCTTGAACCTAAACACTGCTGTTAAAGAAATTTTGGATTTGGCATACCTTATTTTGTGTATCACCTCCACAGTAAAATTTAATTCCATGTGCCAAATTTCCATGGAATTTTCTCCACTTTATCTTCTTTATGTCACTGCTATATTATTTTATAATACTAAAACTAATATATATATATATATATATATATATATATATATATATATATATATATATATAATTGTATAATACTAAAACTATAATAGCAGCAAGGTAATATTTATAGTTTTTCCATGATAAGGTATGAGCTAATTCTGTAGCTGTCAATCATATGATTTTACAATGTTTGTGTTACAAAGACAAAACTTTTCAGGACTGTATTATGTGATATATTGGATATAAGGAATTTTTTTTTCTCAATGATAGTGGTGAAGCACTGCACAGTACTGCACAGGTTGCCCAGTGAGGCTGTGGATGTCCCACTACTGGAAGTGTTCAAGGCTAGATTGGACAAGATTTTGAGCAACCTGATCTACTGAAATATGTCTCTTCCCATGGCAGGAGAGTTGGACAATTTGATGTTTAAAGCTCCCTTTCCAACATATATTATTCTCATTATTCTATGAGTCTATAATATGGGGCACAAGTTTTCATAAAGCTGACAGTGGAAAAACTACTGTATCTCAAAGAAAATGCTAGAAGACATGCTATGCAATTCCAAAGTAAACTGGAATTTGAAAAGATCCTTCTCTATAGATCTCTAAATCCACAAAACCTGGAACATGAGAATCATGAGCAGAAAGAGAGTATATGGAAAGGAGAATTGAATAGCTGAAATTAGTTGAGAGTAATTGTTTTGGGTCAATGGGTTTTTTCAAGTAATGTGGGACCAACAGGAAAGCCTGAATCTTAGATCATCTGAGAAGCCAAGAACAGTGAAGATTAGAGGAAAGATTTCAGGTCAGAGAATGAGGGTAAAACCAGATGTTTTAGAGAGGAATATTATTGGAAAGTGTTGAAAGTGCATTTGGGGCTGCAGAGGTCCATTTCTGTCACCCCCACCAGCTTCCCTGATCAGTGAACATCATTGTTCAAGATTCAGTGAAATCCACAGCATGATTCCTCTCTGATCTGTTGTGAGCCTGGATGAAAGCCTCTAGCCTGTGGGAATACCTTCAAGATCAGACCTCAGCTTGAAGGTTTTGACAGCAATGTTCAGGGTGTCAAATATACCAATCCCTCAGTGATGACTCTAATGCTGAACCCAGCCAGCCATTCAGCGACACACACTGCCCTCACACCTAACAGCACTTTGAAAGTGTCCATCAATGTTTTCTGCCCCAAACCATCACCTACTGCCTCTGCTCCCTGGCTCTGGGGTTGCTGCAACCTCCTGCCCAAACCAGGAAAGGTCCCAGGCTGCAACATGCAGAATGACATGTGCATTGCAAAGTATTTATCTGGAAGCCACTCTGCCTGTGACGCCCAGAGAGCCTTGGCTACATTCACTTTGCAAGATTATGAGAAAATGCACTTCCCATGTAAGCAAATTTTGTTTTAATGTTCAAGAAATATGATTAACAAGTGCAGAAAATGTTGGTAATTTTTTGCAAAATCTTGTTATTGTGATGTCTATTTTAGGAAAAAAAAATTTCCTCATGTTTTATTTAATAAAGTTTACCATCTGCAGGAGAAATAGTGAGTAAGACAAAATGATTGGGGCAATGAGGATTTTGAACTCTTTTGTACACAATGGATTTCAATTGTCATGAAAAACTATTGCTAGGAGCATGAAGTTAACATCAGTAAGAGAGTCAGATGAATGGCCATGGGGCAGAGGAAGTAGCCAAGTATTAGAAGAGAAAGAGAGAAAAAATGTAGTCTGAGGACAAATTGAAAATTACCAAGGTTCAGGGCATGTTCCCTAGAATAAATCATATTGAAATCTGAAAGAAGTAGATGAGGGACTTTCATAGTCTATCCCCACTACACTGTTTAATGTTTCTGCTTGGGGCTAATTGCAGTGCTGAGAAACCCAGACATCCAGTCAACAAGAAGCTTTGTCTGAATCTCATGGTAATAACTATCTTTTGTTATCAGAGAAGAGCAGCACAGAGTTTGTTGCCTGCTGTCTTGTAATGACTGCACTTGATCTGAAATAAGACAGATGCTCTATTTTTTATTTGTAAGCAGCATCTTTACTGTGATCAAGAGAAATCAAAGGCAATCCTTGCACTCCTCAGTCTGGAAAAAAAAAGCTGTAGATCAAGGACCTATTCTGTTTCACATTAACAGCATCACTGAGAAGGTAGAAGTACAAACAGGGTTTGCAATCATATGCGACTCCTTGCTTGAACTCTTTTTGTTGGTTCATTTTCTTGTTGGCTAAGCTTACATTAAAACTGTTTCTTTTTTCCTGAAGATAGCAGAAAGTTCCTGATGTACTTTTCTGCTGCTTTCTTTTACCCTCATGGCAACATTAATTTTCTGCATGTGCATAATTTACTAGTCCTGGTACATAGAAATCTTGTTCTCTGGGTGAGAAGCAGAAGACACAAGCCTGATTAAATTAAAAGGATCTTACAGGAAGACTATACTTGCCTGCATCTATAATTTGGCTCTGGTGGGGTGAAACACACATGTGACAGTCAGCTTCATGGTTGCCATGGCACAAACCAGTCTGTATTTCTACAGTAAACACCCGAACCCTCACAGCTCTTACAGAGATCGTCTGCAGATAAGTGGCTATCGCCACGGCCACATAGTCCCTTTGAAGCTGAATCTGATTCTCTTGTATCTGCAAGTGTTGAACTTCCTGCAGAGGAATGCAGAAGCCCTGTGCTGAGGAGGAGGAGTGGGCAGGATTGTCAGCAACAGGGCTGCTCTCCTTCCCATAGGAATTCCTTCACAAGGCATGCCATATTCTCTGTGGTGTTCCTTTCCTTGCAGCCCAGTACCCCAGAGTGACTCCTGCCACATCACAGTAATTCCTCTGCAGAGATTCAAGCACCAGAAGAGAAGCAGTTTTTAGGGTCTTGGCCACAGATTCTTTAATCAATGGAGTCCATGGACAGTCAGTCCAAGGGCACAAATAAGCATTCTCCTCTTCCCCTAGAAGAAGTGATGCTTCTCCCTAGGCATGGACATGGATCACTGCTGATGGCACAACCAGTAGGGCCGGGAAGTTTGGCCCAGATTGTGGTGTTACTGAGGTGGGAGGTGCAGCAGACAAAAACCAAGGCAGACCAATGCCCCTCAGCTGTGAAGTACATTGGCATCTATTCTGGAGCTGAGAGACTGCTGTCTCCAGGGCTCTGAAGGAATGATGTGTGATGGGCATACAAACAGGACAGGATTTCCTCTTTCACCTGTTGCCTGTCCTCACACCAACCCAATTCCCTGGGGAACAGAAAAAAATTCCTGCAAGACAACTCCTGACACTTTTGCCACTGAATAGTTTTAAGAGTGATAGTTTATATAATCCCATAGCCTCATTTCATTTTAGCAGTATTTAATGAAAGAAGAAATGGTTGAACAAAGCAATTTCATATACTATTCAACAAGCAGCTCTTTCTGTATGAAGCATTAACAATAGCTGTCATCTTTGTACAAAAAAAGGCTTCCAATTACTTCAATGCTAAGAGAAAATCCAAATAATGAGAGTCCCACAAGAATTTTTAATACCATTATGGAAAAGGAAAAGGTGTGACCCTGAACTCCATTTAATATTTTACTAGCCTTGTGAATCAATTTGAGCTTGTGTTCAATTTTCTGGAAAGTTTCATCTTTACAGCTGTACAATTTGGGCACATAATGGAAGAGAACAGAGAGCTGTCCTTTCCTCTCTGCTTTTTTCACATGCTAGAGATGGGGGAAAGGGAGGAGATGGCATGTAATAGATGGAACATATAAAGAAAAAAGTAAGTTCATGATATAAAAAATGTCATATGACTTCTTTAAAATTTCTTTATCTGGCAGCAGGGAAATTTATAAGACTAGTAGATGGAAGAGTATAAAAGAAAGATAGATTAGCCTTAGCTTTTCTGGTGTACAGTTATGCTATAAACCATATGGCTGCAGGTTTTCTCTAGATTACATTTACCTCTTGGTCTTTCTCTTCTATCTGAAATATTTTTTGTCATCTGAAAGAGAAGAAAATGCATCCTGATCTCTTGCTACCAATACCTCCCTCTGTTTATAGATTGTCCATTCACTGTGTGAATTCCTTCCTATATCCTAATTTAAATTACCATCTCTTCCAGTAAATGTTGGTCAACTTCCAACTTATTTGGAAATACACAATGATACAGTTTTTTATTGAAAATTTAAGTCAAATAAGTGTAGAATTGTTCAAGGAATGTCTCCATGTCTGTAACCATTCACAAGAATGTGTGGAAGAACACACCTGAGGAAACATGTCTTAGAAAATCATCTTTGGAGCTTTAAAGGTACTTGGAGTTTTCTCAGCTCCATGTTTTGGTTTTCAGTCTTTCTGACATGGCGCCCACAGTCAGAGGTCATCACATCTTAGTATTAAATTATGGGCACTAATTATAGGTACATGGGTCTGTTCTCTTTCACTGGGTGAAATGCCTGCAGTGATCTCTAGGTCATGTCCATTCTCTACCTATATCTAGAAATTGCATTTACAGTACTTGTAAACTGTGGCTAAAAGTAATGGAAAGAAACAATTTAATACAACAGATAAAAGAGTACTAGTGCCTTGAAAGGGATCAATTTAATTTTGTAGGTTAAATGTAGTCTGAGACATGGGCTCTGGATTGACAGCAGAAAGCCTCAAAATCCCAGTTTTCATGAATTGAGTTAGTGCCTATTAAAGCTTCTTGTTTATGGCATTTGTTTTTGTGAACCAAAATTATTTTGGTTTTGTTTTTTTCTTTTAAAGAATCTTTTAAAGAATCTGAAGGGCAAGGATACCAAGAAATACCGAAATACTTCTAGGGTATGAATGCTCTTTAGGTATCATTGCTTGCACTTACAAAGCCTGTTTGAAGTCAGCTGTTGTCTTCAGGACCAGATTCTCAGACTACTTTGCCAAGGAATCTGGGATCAAAGCAGAAGGACTCGCAGATACTGCTTCTCCAAAAGTGGAATGTTTATGTCTGGAGGAGGTAGGCTGTCAATGATAGGAAATGGTGATAGGAGAAATGTAGATTATGCTATGTTGAGTTGTCTTTTCAGACAATTTTATGTAGCCGCTCATTACAATGAGTGCCCTTCTAAAATGGTAATCATGCTCTTTTTTAAATTATTTTTATGTTTTGTCATTAATCACCAGGCATTTTCAGTACAATTACAAATAAAAATACCAAAATAAAAAATCAGATCTATTCGGCTGATGACACAAAACCTTGAAAGAAATCTAAATCTCATTCTTTGACTAAGCTCTGCCATGATAACAGGAAAGTATAGAACTAAAAATGGATTTCTTTTGATAAAAAAATGTAATTTCATTTGATTCTGAAAGCACATAAAGTCAAGATGCTGCATTACAATGTGTTGTTTTCTGCATATTGACTTTGACATTCGTAGTGTTACCATAGTATTTTGAATTTCAGTGATGAATTTATCTTGGTATTGATATCTAAGTGAACATTTCTAGTATACAAGCTGAGAAAATAATGTCCCTGGGCTGCTCCATTCCACATAGAATTATACAATTATACAATCATAGAATCATAGAATGGTTTGGGTTGGAATGGACCTTAAAGACCATCCAGTTCAAACCTCCCTGACAGACCCAGGTTCAGGATCTTGAACTTGTCCTTGTTGAACTTCATAAGGTTTACACGGGTTCACTTCTCATACCTATGAAGGTCTCTCTAGATGGCATCCCTTGCCTCCAGTGTCCGCACAGCTTGGTGTCATTGGCAAACCTGCAGAGGGTGCACTCAATGCCACTGTCTGTGTTGCCAGAAAGATGTTAAACTGCGCCAGTCTCAGTACTGATCCGCAAGGAATGCCTCTTGTCAGTGGTCTTCACTAGAAAATCTACTTATTTAATACATATTTGAGTGTGACCACAAGCCATTTCTTTATCCATCAGGTGCCAATTCATCAAATCCTTGCCTCTCCAGAAGAAATGTGAATGTCTTTGTCCCTTGTGAAGGAAGTTGTCTGGTACATATTCATGTACAAGTGTAGTAGCTAATTTGACAGCTTAAGGAGTGATGTGTTTCTGCATTCCTTGGGGTGGAATCATTAGCACAGGTAAATCTCTGTGCTGCTGACAGCAAATTTATTTGACATAGAGTTTATGATCTAGTAGATGTAAATGTCTGCTGTGAAACAAATGATGGATGAAGGAAGAGAACAGCTTATCTCACAAGATTTCCAGTTGGGATAGAAATAATCTATCTTGCAAAATGTTGACAAGTTCACTTTTAATCTTAGTTAGAAAATTGAGGCTGGGAGAGATAGTGCTGAAAAAATAATGGGGTGAAAATCTTTTCTAACTTTTCAAAGCATTTCCTGCATCTATTCTTAACTTGCTACAAAGTGCTTAGGGATTTGCAGAGCTATTCAATCACTTTCATATTAACAGAAAAGCCCCATGTGCACAGCTTTTGTATGAACTATTTCCTGTGCTAAAGAGAATTTTGGGCTATTACTAACTGTATAAAGTAGTACACTGTTTAGAGCTTTATTTAAATGTGAGGGAATCTTAACTGATTCTGAACAGCTTTGCCACTGTGCCTCTTACCTTTCTGACATTTTTGATTGAAATAAAGAGGACACATAACTAACAGCCCTTAACCTTCTACACTACTCACCTTTTTTAAAAATGGGTCTTGTAGAGCTGCAGATGCAGGTCTATAAGAGCAGCCATCAAGATAGTATTGATATGTCCCAGGAGGATATGAAAAAGTTTATAAAACCTGTAAATACGGGTTTAAGGAGAAGAACATTTAAGATGTAACTCTGAAACAGTAGCAGATGAGAGACAAAAAATATGTGAAAATTATGGTATTGTGAAGAGGACACCACAGCCTAAGGTATTTCCCAAGAGTAGGTTATAATTCTACCTTTTTTTTTCCTTAAAATCTGTCCAGCTTGTAGTAGGAGATGGTGAAAGCCAACACAGTCAATGACCTTAAACTGACATATAAAAATAGTATGAAAAAGTCTAATTATCACAAAGGTCACAGGATAAAAATTTTGTTCCAATTATGTTTCCAGGAGCCAATGGAAATGCAACAGAGCTATCAAAATTCCTCAGTGGCTTTCAGAAGTGCTTGGTGTTTACTTTGTTGATTCAACATATTAGAATTTATATATCTTGAAATAAGTGCATCATAGCTGAACTTATAACTAAAATGGAAGACAAAAATAATATATATTTAATAACGCACTGGCTAAAATTAAGGAAAGGAAAGCATTTCAGAGAGGTAGATGAAACAAGAAAATTATTATTTTATGAAAAATTATTATTTAATAGTAATACAGCTCCTATAGAAGAAACTGCAGACAGATTTAATACCAAAATACTTTATATAAGGAAAATGTTACTTAAGTACTTTATATTATATAATTCTACATAAAAGAATTTTATATCAGGTCCTTGTATAATTTTAAATACATGTTGACTGAGCTCAAAATACCAAAAATAAGTGTAAATTTCTTAAAATTCTTTTAAATATTTGAAGTTTGAAATTTCCATTGGCAAAATATTTTCTGTCAGAAAGACGTCTAAGGGACATGCATTTTCAATAATCCTGATTGTTAAAAAAGGTCAGATTGGCTGTTTTTTATTAATTTTGTGTGAAATAAAAGTATCCAGTCAATAAGTCTTAGGCTTTTACTGCATCTTTTGAGGTCAAAAATAATAAATAAAAATGTTTGAGCTTTTAGCATCACTGCATTGGACAGTGTTTGTCCCTACTCCTACAACTTATCTTTCCACATCTCCCTCCACCACAGTCAATTTCAGGTTAAAACAGACTTTTCAGGTTAAAATAGACTTTACTGAAAACATGTGTTTTCTTGCAAGTCTCAACCACCACATGATTCCACATTTAATAGGATATGATGTTCTGTCACAGCAATTTTACACTGAAATAATTCTGATGATTTTGTTGACTGTTACCCTTTTTTTACATTATTGAAGCTGAGAAGAGATTTAGCTGCAGCATCCCTCAAATTGCATGAAATTTGTTTCCTAAACAAAAGTTTCACTTTGTCCATGTGATTCGATGTAAAGTCAATTTTGCAACATTTAATCAGAATGGAGGAGCTTTTTAATATAGATTTATTTTTATACAGACAGCTTCCTAAGCTCTAAAAGGTATTCTCCACAGAAGGGTCTCTGCTTCTTTCTCCACGTATAACTGTTCCAGCAATCATAATGAGACATCTATCTCCTGGTATGTCTTCAAGTATGATTCAAATGAAGAGACAAATTTGAGAACAAAAATAATGTCTATAGAAGCTATATATCTATATATCTCTATAGAAGCTATATATCTATATAGGGTTGACTTTCTTTTATATTTCAAGCATAAATTTACAGGTAGAACTTTCAGAGCATTCACAAGATTTCTGATCTTGTTGAGAAGAAGTATCTGCTTAAGAGAAAACATTTTCAAACCAGATTTTCTCATTCTCCAAGGAGTGATGCATTTGGGATGGGAAATAGATACTTTCTGAGTGGATGATAGAGTAGCAGTTAAAGATCAGTGTGCATTTCTTTAGATCCTAAAGGGAAATCTTCAGAATAATTGCAGTCCTCCTCAACAGAATTTGACTTGAGATCATAGTTTATTTCACCATCTAAGTTATCATCCAAATCTTCTGTATTAGAAATACATTATTGGCTTCACCAAGTAGAAACTTGTGTGTTTTAAAAATGTACAATGTACAATTAAATACAACTAAAAATTAACAATAACCGATATTTTTACTAAAATCCTCATGAATTACAGTAAATTTTTTTTTGAAAGTTTTATGGCATCAGTTCAGAAGAGGTAAAAACTAGACAGGTGTTTTAGGTATGCTGTCCATTTTCACTGCCTGTTACTCATTTTGAGCGACTTGAAGGTGCCTTTGCAAACTTCCAGATGTTTGACTTACTGATATCAAATGTTTTCTTTCAGATATCAACATGGCAGGAGAACCAAAACCATACAGACCAAAACCTGGCAACAAGCGGCCACTTTCAGCACTTTACAGGTAATTGAGATTTCACTTTAACTTACCCCAATACAATTTTTATCAGAAAAATTATGGTCACCTAAAATGTATCTACCAATGGCACTGTGCAATGTTTACCAAAATTATAATGAAATCTAAGTACTTATTAATGCTCCCACTCCTAGTACTATTATCAGTAATTTTTTTTTTCTTAATTGAGTGTTATTTCAACTTTTAGTCCTTATGATTCAGTTATTGGCTATGGCCTCATTTTTTATGACTTTTATTTGCAATGATCAGTGAAATAACTAACAATTTCAGAGCAACAAAATTGGTTTCTCATGGATTTTTCTGTCAGGGATGAGAACCAAGTTCTGACAAAAACTGGATTTCTTCCTTGGCTGTTCAGGAGGGCATTGATAGTGTCTTTCTCCTATTCCCGGGTGCCTTTTGTCATAGACAAAAACAAACATAGACAAAAACAAACTTGAGGAAAAATCCACTTTTTTTTCCAAAATTAATTATGTTTAGTGAAGCATTACACATTGTTAGGGCTACCATGCCCACATGTATTTCTGCTCAATAAACCTTACATCTCATAAAAGTACTACAGAATTTATGCTCCAGACCATGGAAGAAATTAGGGCTGATTTCTACTGTAGCTGAAATGTAGGTAGATTGGCTCTGAGAGCAACACCTCAGGAGTGAAATCAGACACACTTGAGCAGTACTTTTTCATGCCTTGTCTGGTCTGAAAGCTTCAGATGGAAATTCGAGGGTGGCGTCTCAGAAAGACAACCAGAAGCATTTTAGGTCTCCGCCTCCATGCTACATAGAAGAGATTTGAAGTTTTATCATATATCTGTCTTTAGCTGAAGTGATAGAAATATCATTTTTGGAGAAGAGACTCCCTGTTTCATCATTACTCTCAACTGCAAACTACTAAACTCTGTAGGTGTTCCTGGTAACCTTGGTCTACCCTGTTCCAGTATTTCAAAAGATTTTGAAAGATGTTCTGTGATTTTTGGCATTTATATTCATTTCTACCTCTGAGCTTTTGAAGGCTTTCTCATAACTACTTGTTCTACAGAAAATATAGGAATAAGAGAGACCTGTGGAAAGTTCTAAAGGAATTTTAAAGAGGAAAAATATCTTAGATTGTGTCCTTTCATGGATGTAGTGCAAACTATTTCTCTAGAAGATCATGAGGCTTTTATGAGCAACTAAGAGAATCCTTCCATTTCTCCCTTCATCTCAATTTTCCCTCTGCTCTAACCTTGTAAGACCCCACCTGGAGTACAGTGTCCTAATCTGGAGTACTAAGCACAAGAAAGGACTTACAGGGGGGTTATAAAATAGAACACATTTTTTACATGGGCAGATAGTGATAGGATAAAGGGGGATCAATTTTCAACTAAAAAAGGAGGGATGTTAGGAAGAAATTCTACACTCAGAGGATAGTGAGGCACGGGAACAGATTGCTCAGGGTAGTTGTGGGTGTCCCGTTGTAAATATTCAGGGCCAGGTTGGATGGGGTCCTGAGCAATCTTATCTGGTGGATGGCATCCCTGCCCGTGGTGAAATGGTTGTAACTAGATGACCTTTAAGGTTCTTTCCAACCCACTCTGTTGTTCTGTGGTATGGTCCCTTCCAACCCAAACCATTCAATGATTGTATGATAACAAGGAACTTTTATTGTCTCAGTGTCGCTCAACCTAATATGTGAGAAGTTTGGTGACTAATAGAGTTTTGGCAACACTGAGAATATTTACTTATTTCAGAACACTGTGACTGGGTCTGACTGGGATGGAGCTAATTTTCTTCATAGGATCCTGTAAGTGTTTTGGATTTGTTGCTAAAACACACCAATGTTTTGGCTGTTGCTGAACAGTGCTTGCACAGCCTCATGATTTTCTCATTTTCCTATTCTGCCTTAGTAATTAATAGGCTTGGTGTGGGCAAGAAGTTATGAAGAAATATATCTGAGACAGCTGACCCAACCTGGCCAGAGAGATATTCTCTCATATAGTCAGAAATAAAAATCGGGAAGGTTTTTCTTCCAAAGCAGCTGTTGCTTGGAGATTGCCTGGACTGCTTATGAGAGTTGGAAAGTAATTTTTCCCTTCTCACTTCCCCTATTGCACTGCAAATATCTCAATTCATGAGGCTTTTTAACATTTGATCTCTCATTCATCCTGATAGGGGACAATGGTAGGGGAGTGAGACAGTGACTATGTGGGTGCTTAGCTGCTGCCCAGGATCCACCCACAAGACTGAGACAGACAAGAGGGAAGTGGTTACATTAGATTTGATTTGCACTAAGAGAGTCATTGGTCAAAAATTTAGTGGTCACAAAATAGTCACTGTTAAAAGGAAGGACTGTAAGTAGAACGAGGATAACAGATTTTAGAAAGGACAGAATTAAATGAGCTCAGAGATCTGGTGAGTAGAAAGATTCTTGGAATGAAATTTGAGGGACAAAAGAAGTGCAGAAAATCTTGCACTGAGTGTGCTTAAGGTAGAACAGAAAATTCTCCTGAAGCAGAAAAAATCAAATAAATAATATGACAGCATCAACTTTCTCTAACATTCTAAAAATTGAAAAGGAATTGTACAAAATGTGGAATCAAAACGCCATGACTGGAAGTAGAAAAGAAGAGCAGAGTCATCCTACAGGAAGTCAGAAAGGTTAAAGCACATAATAGTATAAAAGGTAACAAAAAATTGTCATTAGAGTAACATCCTCTGATTTTTAGTTAGGAGGAAAAGAGAGTAGATGATACAGAAAAGATTTCTTTTACTTCATCAAAAGTAGTTAGCTGACCAGCTATTAAAGAAAATCAATTTTTACCAGAGGGTATGCAATAAAAAAATTGGCTAACCAATGTTTCACTAAGTGAATTTGATGGAAATGATCTGATAACATTCACTGTAGTGTGTTCAAAGGACTAGCTGAATCTGTGTGTGGACTATTAGTGATTCTTTCTAAAAACTTACGGAGGTTTTGTAAGGTAAAGAAACAGTGGGTATGGGAAGGTGTTATACCTATTTTTAAGAAGGAGAGATCCAGAAAATTATTAGATGAGATTTAGCTGTGATTCTAAGAAATGTACTAAAACACATTATTAGAAATCAATTTATCAAGATCAAGAAGTTAATAAATTGGTTAAAAAAATCAGGAGCATATTATGCTGAAGCAATATAATTTCCTCCTTTGAAAAGACTGTAAATTTAATGTAGAAAGAGATGTGCTATAAAGTCATTGTCATGGTTTAGCAATGACACTCCCAATTTAGTACTTTCTGAGACTCTCCCAAACGAGATTCCACTTGCTCACTCACATCCCTTTCCTTTCCCCTTCCTGCCCCAGGGAGAGAGTTGAAAATTGGAGGCACAGAGGGGTGAAAATTGCACTTTGAGACAAGAACAATTTACTGGAAACAGCAATGAGATTAAAAAAAAAAAAAAAAAAAAAAGGTAACAGTAGGAGCAAAACTATTAATAACAAAAGGTATAAGACAAAAACTATTTACACAGAAAGCCCGTGACCAATTCTAACCAGCATTTCCATACCACACTTTCTTCCAACTGGAAAAGGAATGCCCTTCTTTCCAGAAACCACAGAAAAAGTCCTTTTCTCTTGTCCCTGGCAGTGATGTAAAATGTTATTCAACAATATTCAGGTGGTGGCCAGGCCCACTCAGCAGAGCACACAGCAGCCCACAACTCCTGGGTCCAAGCAGTCCGATCCAGTGGGCTCAGTCTCCCAGTAGTTGGGACCACAGGCACACACCACTACTCCTGGCTACTGTAAAAAAGTAACTCTGTCCTGGACGAAACTAGGACAGTCACTTAAACAAGCTTTGACACTTTTCAGTTTTCATAAGCATGTTCATGAAAGTTTTCTAGAAGACATCTAGAAGATGTCTTAAGGTAGACATCCAGTGGAAAAACAGTGACTTTGTACAACATAGTACTAAGGATAACAACTATTAACTTTTCAGTTTCCCATGTTACAGATTTTTAAATGGTATTTTTCATATGTGAGACAATATAAAGAACAATTTTAAGATAAGCAAGCAGGAGTGCTGCACAGGCTTGTAGGATTTTATTTACTTTGAAGTACTTGAGGCTTCAAAAGTGTTCAAAGAACTTTGCATTTCTGAAAAGAAGTTTGTATCACAAAATTAAATTTAATTAAACTTAAATCACAAATTAATTAAGACATTAATACAGAGCAACTGATATCTATGATGTGTTATATCCTCATAATTTGCTTGTGTGTCCAAGTCATTAGATTCATTTTTCCTGTAATGATATAATACCTTTTAATATCTCAGTTCAGGATCCACATTACGTTATTTTAACTTTTCTAGTTTTCTGATCTGTGTGAAAATAATCTCATTTAATCTTACCTGTGTGAAATTTAGCATAAGCCTAAATGTGAGACACAACCTTTTTTAGGTGCAAGACAGATAAATAAATAATAAAAGGACTTCCATTTTTTGTTTAGGCCTTAAAACCATTTTGAGAACATTTAGTCTTTGCTTCAGAAAGCTGTTAAATGCATTATTAATTTTAAGCATGTTCATTGAATATCTGAAAATGTACTTAGAGTAGTGCTCAGGAATCAGCTAAATTCTAACATAGCTATAAACTCCATCAGCATCCGTCATAATTTGCATTGCTGTTCAGTATGTGAGGGGGGGACCTAAACCCCAGAAGATTCAAAATTGTTCTGAATTTTCTTTTTAGCACACCGTTTCTGCAGAAAATCATACACTTAAAAAATCTTCATCTTACAATTGTTTTGCATCTTGTTGTATTGGCTAGCCTCCAGCAAAAATTAATTGTACCAGCAGCACATCTTAGTATCTTTGGAACACAAGGTGAAGATTAAAGGTGATGACACAAATGTGTTAAAGCACTCTTTGGGAGCAATGTTTTGGTAAAATAAAACATCACACTTTGTCTTTTTAATTTAGTGGTGTTTTGATCAGTATTTCACTAAAGCAACTCTTTGTCACCATATGAAAGCCCATTTACTGTTTTTTTCCTGTGTTTACTCTCCAACATACCAAAGTAGAATCAACCATAAGTAGTCTGATGGACTGTTATTCTGCTCCTCTTCATTATAAAATGCTTTATAATTATTTGTTGTTCATTTCAGTACACTGCCATGTTATATGGCATATTAAATATATGCCTGAAAGCTTTTTCTCCATTTTGGAAGCCTTTGTTTCAGTTGCTGACTCTGGAGGCTGTTGATGGTGTGCAACCATTCCCAGCTGCTCAAGGAGTGGACGGAAGCCCCAGGGCAGATGAAGCAGAGCCACCGTGCACATGCTGCCTCTGGCTAGCCTTCCCTCAGGACGTGCAGCATGTCCTTTCTCTATGGCTGACAGCTTGGGAGCTGGCTAAAAGTCTTATCTGACACCCCTCTGGTAGTAACAAGGTTAAGAGGGTTTGAGAAAGATGACAAAGGCACCTACTTTTGAATTTTTTGAAAAAACAAAACCAGTGTGCTACAGGCTGGCATAATGGTGCCATTTTATTGCCATAAAAATGAGCACAATTACTGCAGGCTCTGCTGCATGAGGTGGTGGTGGGGATCTGCTGGAGATCACATGGGGCATGAGGAGTCAAAACAAGTCTGGTGGTACTGGTACGACTGAGAGTACAGTGTCCCATATCACATCCAAATCTGCTTTCTGAGAAAGCTAGTTACCTGACAAATCTCCAGGGTCAAAGTGATATTTGTACAATGTGGCAAACAGGGGACTAGGATTTGGAAGAAAAATGGAAGCGCAAGTTACTGGGCACTGCCAGGGTATCTAGTCAATCTCTTTGCTCTACACAATTTAACGTTATAGTTGACATATAAACTTTTTCAAGACTGTTTTATCCAAGAAAAATAATCCCTACATGGATTATTTTCATCCTCACCAGACTTCAAGCTTCTTTGGAGTGCCACAAGCAAAACTGGCTGGCCCCAGTATCACATCTTGAAGACTCAGTAAGGAGTTATTATCCCCAGTCCTCCACTATTCCTATTGTTGTCTGGGAACGAAGCTGGCTAGCCTAAGATCCATCCTGCTGAGGCACATCCTGGAGTGAGAAAATTAACAGAATTGATTTAGGGAATAGATTAAGAAAGCCAGGAAAGACTGAGTGAAATAGTCTCTCACTGTGTTAGCTGGGCTGTAATCAGAACCAGCCACTGGTGTTGAGTTCCCACAGCACTGCTCAGATGTAGCACATGGTGATCCTGCAAAGGCTTCCCTCCAGAACAGATTTTTCCCAGCTATTCTCTGAAATTTCAGGTGTACAGTTCAGCCCTCCCTGAGTGGTATTAGATAGCACAGTGATTTCCCATTACCAATCACTTTGTCACTTAATGCAATTGAAATGTGTATTTAACACACCTGATTTAACTTGCTACTAATTGCCCACATTAAATAGCCTTTACTTTACAATTTCATAACTCCTATGGCCTCTGGAACTAATTTTATTTAAATGTCTAATATTAGTATACTGGAAAGGGATATTTTATTTACATGGTATGGCTGGAAAGGGATATTCTTTTATTTACATGGTATGGTTATTTTTTATGCCAGTGGGGGGGGTTTTGACATAAAAATGTTATCAATTTCCTCAGTACATTTTACTTTTTTAATCTCTGTTACAAAACTGATTTAATTATATTACACATCTTGAATTTCCTTTGGTTTTTCAGTCTTGTAGCAGAAACTATTGCTTGCAGTCATTCTCTGTAAGCCAATTCTGCAAGAATTGCTTGCAGTCATTCTCTACTTGCTCTCTGCTTCTTACATTTATTGTAAATATCGTTTATAGAGTTTGGTGTGGTCTGGTTTGCCTCAGAGCCACCCATTATTTTGAATTGCTTTTCTGAGCACTCCTGAGCACCCTTCATTTCAGGAAGAAGTGTGAAAGGGACACTGATGAGCAATTTGATTTTGTCTTCTAGTATAGGAATCTTGAGATCATTCCTCCCACTCGAAAGCGCTGACATAAACTCAACAAGTTCCGTGACAAACAAGCATTACTATTCCATTAGAATACTGCAGGATTTTGCATCATTACTGTAATAGTGTGCCACTGATCGTGTATTATCAATCTTTTTAAACCTGTCATATAATGATACTAACTGCAGGTATAAGTATTTTTCTTAATTGAATACTGTCCTGGATTTCCAACAATCTTTTTCTTTATATTTTTTTCTTAATCGACTTGTGTGTCCATGATTATTACTGACCTACAAGAGACTAAAGACACAGTCCAGAAATCAGAAAATAAACCTGTTCTAGTATTTTCTGATTCTTTACTTTTACATTAAATTGTGTAAATTCCTACTTTATTCCATCCACTGCATGAAAAAAAAAAAAAAAGCCTATGGAACATAATTTTTCTATGACTATGTCATATTAAAACTATAGAAAGATATAGAAATATATAGAAAGATTAAGACTATAGAAATATTTCTCTTGAATCAAAGTGATTCTTTTTCTACAGAAATGTATCCTCCTGATGCTTTTGATTATCCTTCTTTTTGAGAAAAGCTTTTCTATTTCAGTACAGTGGAATGGGCCTAATATAAATGTTGTTCTGCAGCTCTTCTCCTGACAAAACACTTAGCTTCCATAGAAAATCCCCACATTTCTAGATATGTTTAAATAGAGAGATTTTAAGTCCAGCAGGATATTATTTACATTCATTTTATCAAAGAATGTTGCCAGTGGTCACATCTGAAACAGCAATTACTGTACAGAAAAAATATAATTGAGTTTCAAATTCTTACTTGAACAGTACAAATTTTGCTTGTGTTGAAAATTTAAATAGTATTCTCAATTACATAAAAAATCTTAAAAGGTGCAAATACAAAGCTACAGCAGACCCAGTGATTCAGTTTGAACCTTTTGTTTTTTTGTTTGTTTGTTTTCTTTCAATAAAAGACTCCCATGTCAAATAACTAATATCACAGGAATATTTTTTTTTAAATCTGCTGATGGAAGGCAGTACATGCAGGTCTTCATTTCTAAGTTATGGTGCTGTAATTGCAATCATTTTGATCCCATAGATGTTTAAAACAGTACAAGCGCTCAGAGGGGCTGGGAAAGGCAGACAAAGGTTTAAGTTTGCCCTTTCACATGATTCAGAGTATGATTGTGCAGCACTTTATAGCTTTAGAGAGGGGAGGAAATGGGGGAGAGAAAGATATCTCAGGTCCTTAGCAACATCCATGAAAATCTTTTGCTTCTGTTTATTTTGAAATAAATCCCAGATTAAAAAAAAAGACCAAAAGACATAAAATGCAACTGGCATCTTGATTTCTTCACTCAGTCATATTATTCCTAACCTGTGAGGTAACTCCAACAACAACTAGGGCAACAAAACTTTTTTTCATAAATCTTCCTATTCACTATTTTAAAAATACTGCTTACTCCCCTTAAGAAGGGGACTAGGGCAGGTTTTGCCTCTCAGATCATCACTATATGATAAATCTTACATTTTTCTCATGTTTGTTTGCTTTTATTCACCATGAATTTTTAGATGATGGCTTTGACACAGATCCATTTAGAAGTAGGTCCTATGTAAAAACTTGCACTTGTCTTTGTAACAATCTTCCCTTAAGTTATCCCTTAGACTTATACAGTATTTCCTCAGGTTTTTGTTCCTTTGTTAAGAGGATGTGACTCCAACTTATACACATCTGCACAGGAGCTGCATCCCTCTTCCTATCTCCGTACTCTTCCTCTTGCATAACGTGATATGTGGTATCACATGAATGATGGTGTCTTCTTCCACAAAAGCTCAGATGCCATAATCACATTCATGCTCAGAGATTAGCAAATTTGGAGAATAGGCTGTTCACTTATTATTGTTGGGGTTTTTTCCTGGTGTTTAATTTTCTTTCTTACTTTTTTCCTTCTGCTGCGAAACATGAAGCAATATACTATAGATAAAGTCTCTAACTGTAAACTTATCTCTTTTTTTTTTATGGTTTTTAATCACTGTTTATACCACAATAGAACAGAAAACATATCTACAATTTTCTGATGACATTGAAATTATTATGACTCCTTTCTTATCCAATTGAAATAATTACAACTCCTTTCTTATCTGAGAATTTTAGCTGCTAATATTAATGAGAAAACTTTGGCTTATAAATCAAAAATAAATTCCTAAAAGATCCAGAGTATTGATGGGTTTGCCTGCAGGCAAACAGAAATAGTAGTTTTAGTCACACATTTGCTTTCAGTCTTGACAGCCTGAGGCCTATTCCTATCCCTTATTACATGTGAAATTTCTGCCCTTTATTAGTGCACGGATTCTTGCATTTAATTTAAGAAATAATCACTTTGGATTCGATGTTGTTTTCCACATGAAGGTGATGTCTTCTGTAGGTATTCTGCTGTATTTCAGTTAGGCTAAAAAGACTAGTGCTTCAACATATTAAAAAAATCAGGAACTGACAACATGGTATTTTTCTACATTTGAGTTTTAGTGAAGAAGGCATCATGGAAGTAGTATCAAGAGTCACAGACACTGCTGTTCAGAAACTGTCCTATTAAGTCTCGGGTTCATGACAGAGAATAGAGAAGGACCTGTCTTGGCATTGCAAATGAACAGAGGAATTCTTCATTTTCAGGAATTTAGTAAACCCTTAATTGCTGCAGTAATCAGAGATGCAGAACTCTGTGCTTCAGAGAACCACTTAGTGGACATGCAATTAGGCATTGGTTCTCACATAATGTAAAACCTCTAATTATATAGCAGGCTGTAATTTGGTCTGGGAGCTGCTGGTGCAAAGGCACCATTTAGGTGGCTTACAGAGAACAACAGAAATATGATGCTGGGTTATAAATTTAGCACTCTGTGAATAAATAAGGAAGTTTGGATAAGCAAGAAACTAACACATTTTAAAGTCTTATGAATTATATTAGAAGAAGAAATTTAAAGTATACTTAATTTGAAAGAAAATGGATTGTTAAGTAAAATTACAAATAGCGTGGAAGGCTGTGTGAAACACAGAGGGACAATAGCAACATATTATTATGCAGTGAATTATAAAAATAAAATTTCCATGAAGCTTTATTTCTTGGTGAATTCTGCTAGTCTTGGAACATACAGTCTGAAAATATGTTATCTACCCTACCAGAACTGATACTTAGTGCTGTTGATCCATAATGTCAAATGTAATTTTATTTTTTAAAGCATAGGTTACAAATTGCATTCCTTTTTGGTACTACATGCCAGTATTCCCAAAACTTCTGGCAAAAGCATTGGCTATTTTATTGAAAAGTAAAAAATATATTCATAATCATATGTGATTTGAGTCCTAAAAACTGAACATTTTCTTATACCTATTGGCTTAAAAATGTCTATTGCACTTTTCATTTTTGCATGAGTGAGATTATTCTAGGAAACAGCATGACAAACATGAATCTTACATTGCTAGAGAAGTGACACTCCTGTAACTGCTTTAAAGTGTTAGGAATGTCATTGAGAAAAAAGGATATTAGGCCTCTGCCCTTGGGATCCTCAAAGGCAATGCCTGCATTAACCTTCATCTCTTTGTGACTGCAAATAGCCATGCAGCAAAGTAGTATTGATTGTGTGCATTAGATCAGTCAACACTGTTTTGTTCAACCCACCCTGAAGAAGCCAGTCTAGATGGTTTTAGATCAGTACATATTGACCTGACTGTTCTTACTCTGCGTTACAGCAGAAGAGGGTCAGGTGAAATCAACTTCATGTAAAGAATGATTAAACCTGTAAGGAAGAGATCTCTAAGGCACACTACTTAGAACATTATATTTTTCTCAAAATTCTGTCTTTTGTTTAGAGCATAGCTTTTTGAAAAATTCAGCAACTATTAAAAATCATGGGAAAAAGCAAAGAAAAATTGACAGCAGCATGGAGTTATTTTCGTTCTTCAGGTTTTGTTTCCTTTGCTTTCTTTAACAAAGATACCAAATTGAGCATGTTTTGAGTTTTGGAAACTTGCAAGAATCTCACTATGAATCTTAAGTGTGAATTGCTTCATGACTGGAAACATCACTCAGTGATGTATGGGTTAAACACAGTTTAGCTTTAGCTTTGGCAACAGAAGACTTCTCTTGGGTGGCATGGGAGGAAACTGGAATCCCTTATTGTCTAAGAAGGTTTTCAAATGTAGAGTCTGAATCAATTTCATTCCAAATTACAATTTAGTTTTCCTCAGACATGCTACCAGGATTTAGTCAACTCTGAGAATCCATGCCACTGTTCATGTAATCTTTATGAATCTTGGATTCATAAAGAAAGATGCAGCAAGATCTAACCTGTAAAATCAGATAGGATACAGCTTTTAAATTACTTAGAGCTTTTAGGTTTCCCTCTCTTCTTGCTGCCTAAAATTTAGGCCACCCATTTAAGAATATTATTGGAAACTACTTCCTTTTTTCCTTTAGTTCCCCTGAGTTCTCCATGTCACCCTTTCCTACCACATCCCCAAAACACTTCCATCCCATGTTGTAACAGTAATGCATTCAGTATCCACTATGACAATGTACATTTTTACTGATATATCAAAACTAACTTTTGTATATGCTGGTTTAAGTCTCATCCCAACCTCTTGCTGCTGTGAAAGTTAGCCCAGGGAAGAGGCAGTCTCTCTAAAACACTTCCTCCCTGTACGTTAAGATACCTTTTATCCTTTTATTCAGTTTTTCAACTGTCAAACATATATATATATATATATATATATATACACTGGGCCAAAATTCCATTTCTTTCACTTCAAAACACTGAAAAGACTAGAGGCATCTCCATCCTGCATCATATTAAATGCAAAGTGCATAAATGCAAACTGAACCCAAAGGTGAGCAGAAGCATTCCTAGACAGAAAATCAAGCTGTCCTATGGGGACAAACTATAATTTCAGTTTTCTCTATAACAAAAAATTAAGCTGTGTGATCCATATCACCTACAAATGCCTTGGGAAGTTAGCTTCTTCTGGGTACAACTTTTTCCTCATGGACTTGGAGAAAAGCTGGTGCTTCAAGAAGTGGTCTAAGTTATTCTCGATCTTAATTAACTGAGTCAAAAAAGTCACAAAATATTATAAAAAAGTATCTTTTTTAATCAGTCAGCATGTGTAATGTGTTGCGATACTTTCATAAGGGACTAAATATGTATTATACATCTATTAAGAATTATGTATAGATCTGCACAGAGAGAGGCTGGTAGCCAAAGGAATAATCTTGTTTGATAATCTGTTTATCCCTAGAGTGCTTAGTAGTATAGCTTTCTTATTGAATAAATTCTTCAGTAATTAGTAAAATTTAGTTTTAGCACACTTGAATATTTCAGTTGTAAACTTTGATTAACTATGATCTGAGACTAGAAGAGAGGAAGCATGTGCTGATTAAAGGACACTTCTCAATCAGCTCTGAGGAAAGATGTTTTAATACTTCCCCATAACTAGCAGTCTCTTGTTACTCAGTCCTTCCTCTTTTGAAAAGCTTTTCTGCAATACCCAGCCAGTTGTCCTTCATTTCATATAAAATAGTTCTTGTTCACAAATTTTCACTATGCTTTGCTTTTTTAGATTTCATCACACTGAATTCATACTAATTCTTCAATTTATTAAAAAAAATCATATTTTAACTCTCTTCACTGGATGATTAAAAACCAGCTTTTTGGTACCTATTTTACATGCAGTAACATTTTTGTTAAAATATTTTATGCACACCAATGTTAAATGAATCATAACACTGAGTATTCCTATTATTTAATGTGGCTCTCTTTCCCATTGGCATAATTCTTTGTTCATGGTCATCCTCAGGATAGATTTTATTTTCTCAGCTTGATTATGAGACTCTCATATGATATGAGGCAATATCAAGAGCTTTAAAAATGAGAGTAAGTCTTACCTATTATCTGTCTTATCATTTACCCACCAAGTCAGTTACCACATCAAAGGACTACATTTGCACTGAGAAATGAGAGTTTGAGCTCGCAGTATGTTAGTTTCCACCCATGGCTTAAGTGATGCACTTTATTTTGTGCTAGAATCTTTATAATTCAATAAATAACAGAAGCACTTAGGTCTGTCGAATACAACTTCTTGAGGTACTGCAAAAACTAATACATAGTATTGTGCAAGATTCATTAAAACAACAGTTGGTTGTTGTTGTTTTTCTAATCTGAGTTATCAATTGCAATGTCAACCACCAGATGGGAGCGGAACTTATTAAAGTTGTTAGGGACAATTGTAAAAATTGACATAAACATGTAAATTATTCTTCCATTCCCTCTGCTTCTAAAACACTTCTGATAGATTAGATCTTCTATACAGTCATTCTACCATTTATTTCTTCCAGAATATGACAGAGTTTCTTGATAGAACTTGTCAACATTTATAAAGATATTTATGGAAGCTTCAGAAGACAAAATGAGTTTCTTACCTTATTCTATTTGACAATGGTTACTGACAATGTCCAGGAAAATGATCTTGGATTGAAATTAAGTCACAGAAAGCAGAAAGGAAAGATTACCTAGTTTACACCAGCAATTGTTCTTTCTATGAATGGAAACATAAGTTTCTTCTGGAAGGTCTCTTGAGTTGTTCTTGTCATTTTAAAATTTAATGCATTGATAAACAGGGTAAGCCATAAATCTGAATATTCTTTCACTACACATATTTCTGCTTAATCTTTGGTCCTGCTAATTCTTTGGTGCTAATTCTTTGGTTCCTAAAGCTGCACAATGCAAAAAAAGACATTCTTGACAGGTAAATAAGTCAGCCACATCAGTTAGTCTAAATACACATTAACACTATACTGAAGTCCAAAATGCTTTACAGTTGTCCTGACTTTCCTATCTGGCTTGAATATAAATGTTCCCAACCCCTTTGAAAACTGCAGTCACTATTCATGCATTTTAAAGTCAAACAGAAAATGTGTGATGTCAGCTACACAGTCAGCTAATCCTCCTCAGGAATTCTGATATGAAGGTTGTAACCTAAAATGGTGACTCATCTGAAAAAATATTTGTTCCAGACCCCTTTCTCTGATTCAAGGCAGATGGTTTTGTTTTTTCAACAAGTCAGAATAAGAATCCCAACAAATTCATTAAATTCCATGCGTTTTTCCTACTAAGTGCTTAAAGATGAAATCATATTATTAGCAAGAGGAAGAATATATTGATTCATAATTAATTACCTTGGAGAATCCTTGGCTAAAATCCATTTGCTTGTGTACTGCATTGATATTTTAGAAATGTTATTCACTTTTTCCTATACACAGTTTTGGGAAGAAGAGGAGAAGATTCTTTAACAAGTAATTATATAGATTTATGTATCTTGGGTCAGGCCTCAAATGCAGAAAAATTCATGCCTGTAATCTTGATAGGACAATTATGCAAGAAAGTAGAATTTACTTTGGGATCTTGATGTCATTCCATGATTTGTTTACAAGCCAAAGAGGAATTCACGCATCCTTAGTCTAGTCACATTTCCCTGTATGTTTGTTTGCAAACCTTGAAAATTTGTCCATCTGGATGTTCAGTCCATGTCAAAGATGGAATTTAGATAATTGCCATTCATATAAGAAAGTTTAGCAGCAAAGAAAATAATAAAATGCACAATTGGGTTAATCAGACCTTGTAAAGTATCTCTCCAAGACAGGTTGCAAGGTTGCAACACTAAATGGGAAATTTGTAGGGTACTTATTGTAAACACAGTGTAACAGGACTGTAGCATATCAATGGCTAGTAATCAACTGCCTATGCCTGTTCAGTTTACAGTGACTGAAACTGTAACCAGTGACTGAAACCAGTTTACAGTGACTGGTTTTAATTGAGCAACTGACATAGTGTAAAAATTCTTTTTCCTCCTGCAAAACTTATCTATCACATGTAGATAAGGAAAATCTTAGCTCAGAAAACCTTAGCTGAGAATCAAAGCGGAGCACCACTTCAGTCTGCCATGTCCCAGTCCTGCTATTGATTAGCCTCCCTCCCTCCCATTCAAACTGATATATTGCCTTGGCATATTGACACACTGATCTTTTCTGATGGGAAAACCATTTCAGGAAAGAAAGAAAAAATCTCAGTCTGTCATGCTTCACTACCACTCCTACATAATTAAAACATGATTCCCTTTGTTTACTGTCTAGCTTAGTATTTCTTGGACACAAAATATATTTCTGCAAAGAAGACATCTGCTTTAAGTTTTTTCCTGGAGGTGTATGACAGCCCTTCTCAAAACTTATCAGAACTAGTCTTTTTGCAATATCGTATTGAATTTTTCAAGAATTCCTCAAAACTCTGGAAAAGTCAGTGTACATTAGGTTGAAAAGAAAGGTAAGAAGTGTTTTTTATTGACAACTGTCACCAGTAAAGATTATATAAAATGTTACTTCATATTGTGTTGCAGTTTTAAACCTTTATATTAATTTGCCATATACTGAATTACCAAATAAAAGGCCAACAGATAATTGTGTTCCTTTACTATGAGGAACACTTGAACTAATTAAAAGTAATTCAGCAAATTATCTAAAAACATTTAGTCAAATATAGAGAGAGGTCAAACCTGGGGCAGCACTATTTAAATCTAATTGAATTCCAGCTTGAGAACTGACTTCAAATGGATTTTTAAATGCAGTATTTTGTCTGCAGGGCATTCTATCACACACTCTGTCTTCAAATAAAATCCACCAGAATTTCCTCTATCAGGGTAGTGCTAGGTCTCTCTTGATTACAAAATTTCTGTATTATTAAGTATTTATGTTCTAGGGCTTTCATTGTTTGGTCAACTTGCTTATAGTTAATCTCTCCAGCCAAACACTGAGTGCTGATTCATTTCACTAAGCAGAAAAAGAGGAAACCAAAATGTGACACTAGTGCAAAGAACCTGCAGGAGAAGGGTGAAACCCCCCATGAAGGGCCCTGTCACTTTATTGCTCTCTGGCAGCACTGCCTGACCACAGAGAATGACAAGTTCAGATTTTCTTGGGACTGCCCCGATCACAAGGACATGCAGCTTTGGGCTTCTACTGTGATTCCAGGTATATGCAAAGCCATCAGTGCTTCCTCTTCTATTCTTCTAGTTCCACATGGGTTTCAACCCCAGAAAGAAATGGAATGGTGAGCTATAGTCATTAAGACAACAGAAAAGGGACTGCGTTTTCAATGTTTTGGATTTTAGATGATGGTAATAATTAAACTGGTCTATTGGCTTGTGAGTTTTTGCACAAAACCTTTGCTGAATGAAAAATAACTGCAACAGTACTCAGTTATTTTACAAAGAGGACTTTCATGAAACTTCTTCCCTAAAATATTTATTATTTAAAGTACTTTTGTTTACAACTAATGGTAATTGTTTAAAGTTAATTATATTTCAAATATTTTATTGTGGGCCTAAATTGGCTTCAGATTCATAAATTAAATGTTCATTTCCACAATTGTTATGTTTTGCTGCATTAGAAAGTACAAAGAGGCTACAAAGAGATATTAATTAAAGGCTACAAAGAGATATTAATGACCTGGGTGTTTATTTTCTGCTCTTCCTAACACACTATGCTCCGTGGGAATCATCACAACAGAACATTTTTGTACATCATGTAACCACTCAAAATTAGTCAGCTGCAAATATGCTTTAAACATGTTTATAAAGGATCTTAAAATCACATACTAATGGTACTATCAAGCAGCTGATATGAGTAAACTCACTGAAGTCACAACACACTAAAAAAATAAGGGCAGCCAGTTGCAGATACCAGAGCAGGAACACTACCTGATAGCACAGATGAGGACTCTTGTATCTGTCCTGGTTGGATGGAAAGTCCCACTAGAAGAGGCTCCTGCCAGTGTGCAAGTGCTGCATCTCCTCACAGCCACAGCACCTGCAGCAGGGAGTGGGAGAGCACTTTGAACCACTGGGCTTATAACTGAGCATGGTTCTGGATCTACCAAAACAGTGACACCCAGATCTAGCACAAGGCCAATTCTGGCAAATGGGACAGAAGTTCTCATAATGATGAAGTGATCATGTCATATGAGCATAGGATGCTGGAAACCAACCAAAAAAAAAAAAAAAAAAAAAAAAGGCAACAAAAAGAACAAAGTATTTCTTGTTCACTCTAGACATTCCATTCAAATTTCTACACAAGTCATCCGAATCTGTGAAACTCAAAGGGCCTAGATGTGCTTCTTTGTAAATATTTGATCTCTAGATCAAAGTTCCACTGGGAAAATGGGATTTTTTCCAAGTTAAGCAGAAACTAAAGCGGCATATTAAAGGTGCCTACTAAAATGAATCAGGCCCTTCTATTCATGCTAGATTGCGTCATTAAATAAACTTGACACTGAGAATGGCTGTTTTAAATTCATTGCACAATTGTTTTTAAACACAGTAAATACCTATATTTAAAACTTTTTTATTTACTTGGCAGACTTGAATCAAAGGAGCCTTTCCTGTCTGTTGGGTAAGTAAGAATATGTATATTTTCATGGATATTTATATATTTAACAACCATACAATATAATTTATGAGATTATGTTTTCCTTCTCAAAAAGAAACTAAGTATGTTTTGCCTTTATTGACTAAACAAAACTGACACTGAACTACATATAGGAGTTAAATGTTGCATTACAAGGTAGCTGGTTTATTAATTTATTTTCACTGACTTTATTCAGAAACCATTCTAAATATCATCTATACCACTTGTCTAAACCACAAAAAAGTAATTGATAATGCCCTCTAAAAAATTGCAATACTTCAATAACAGGAATAAAGTCAAATTTATGAAATAGAACAAAAATCACATTTTTAATCAATTTGAGTATAAATTATAATCAATTTGATTATAAATCACTGCACTGATTTGCATATTTCAGCCATAGCCTTCATAGTGTCACAGTCACTTAAACAGTTATATGTTCTATATATTAAAATGATAACTCATCATACTTAAAAATTTATTTTAAATGTATCATATTCTAAAAAAATACCATTCTTATATAAAATATAGACTAATATATGTATTACTGGTAATTATCTGTATTTTATTTCTGAGTCCGTATTTCACTTTTCATGCACAGTTTTCCTTTCAGCTTCTTTCTTTAAAACTTTCCAAAGTGTCCTAACATTCTCCCTCCCTGTTTTCCTTCAGAACTGTCTTTTTATGTGTCTTTACTCTCAACTTCCTTTGTTCACACCTTACTTTGTGTTATCGAGAATATAAACTGAAGACAAATGCTCCTATACAAAATATCTGTTTAAGGGTTAGCTTTACCATGCAATTATCAGTAACTTCCAAACTGTTGTACTAACTGCAGAACTAGAAGTCAACTTCAAACCCTTAAGTGTGAAGTGAAGCATGTAATTTATGATCAAAAGAACTCAACAAATTAGCTTAATCAGGACTGAGATATGTCTTGGTTTCTGTAGCATAAAATAACTCTGGTTTGTTTGAGTATATTTTGGATTAATTGCTTGCTGTTTCTACTTTCTACCAAATCAAAATTATTGGAAAATATTTGGAGAGGGTGTGGAGGGTACATTGCTATTGTTTTGCATGCTTTGAAATGTCCAAATCTATTATCAAATTCAGTCCCTTCTATTAATAGCTTTCATTACTCCAATTTGTAACTTATCCTATTAAGTTGGCTTTTTGGGGCCTCCACTCTCATAATGAAGTGATTATTTGAAAATATCAACAAGTTTCTCTGTAATGTACTCAAATTCTTTTATGCAAGTTCATAATAAGGAAAATAGATAAAACCTCCCAAAATTATTCCCTGTGTGCTACTTTTGCCTTTTACTTCTGTATTTCCTCCACCCCAAGGAGGTCATGAGAGGGTTAGACCACTGTGTTCTAAGGGGGAGCCCAAGTCAACATCCACCTCCTTAGTACCACATAAAAGAGATGTTCCTCCTAGTCCCACAAAAACTGGGGAGTTCTTTTTTACAGAGAATGAGTTCTTGTGCCAGGATCTGTATCTGATGTTTTAGCTCAGACAGCTGCAACCACCAGGCTTTTAAAATACAGTAATGTTTGCAGAAGAAATGCTGACAACCACTATTAAACAAACACATGGGTGCCCTTAATAGCTCTTGCTGCCAGAGTTTGTCAAAACACCAATCTAAATTACTTTTGGCTGTCTCCAGATGGCTTGATCCTGCACACCAGCCTTCCATTCATCTATCTTCTGTAACAGAGATTTGTTTCCACATTCTCATTATGCTGCCTGCAGGACCTAATTAAGCTTTTTCATTTTGCTGTGCCTAAGCATATGACTTCTTGGTGCTTTTCCATTGCTAATTGTTTTGGCAGGGGAAGGGAACACGAAGTGTGGCAACCTAAGACGTCAAGACTGCCACAGGTTTTTGAGCTCTGTGTGTATGTGCAGGGCTGCAATCGTCCCATAAGAGATCCCACAAAAGAAAAGTGGTGGATAAAATATTGCATTTTTTCCCCACCCTGAGAAAGCAGCCAGAGAGAAGCAGACCCCAGCTCTTGCTGTTGTCCTTCATGTCCCAAATGCAGGAAGAGAACACCTCCTGTACTCCCTTGGTAAAGAGAATTCCATGTATCATGTAGCATTCTTTGTATGCAAAGTGCATAGCAAAGAAGAAATACCCACTCTCCTTTACTCCATGTGCAAGGCAGGGGCATAATTTGGCACTGAAGCCATAGTAACATCTTTAATGAAATGCTACCATCTCTAATGTAAAAATCCATCAAGAATACAGTCTATTCAGATAAGAGTGACTGAATGCAATATTGTGATTTTGGACTAAAATACAAAATTGAATTTTATATTTGTGTTGTATTTCTTTGCCTCTTAGTGATGAAGATAAAATCCTTAGCAAAGGCTGAGATATTTGTTACTGTAGAATGCTGAGTGACAGCCTGTAAGGGCACAGGATACTCCTCTCCAGAAATGTTGTTTCCACTCTTTTTGGGGTTTGTGTTCATATTCAGCATAATCAAGACCAAGAGGTGTCTGGACTTTCTTTCCTTTTCATGTTATATAGCATTCATGTTCATGTAGGTTTAGTACAAAAAAGAAGTCGTGCAAATGCTCAAAGTGCCTGGAAGGCTTTAATATCAGAGGCAAGAGTTTTTGTAAATATCCACCACTGAAAATGCATCAAATTAACTTCATGCAGAAAAGTTTGAAAGTTTCAGACTTAAAAAAACAAGGCAAATCAAGAATCTTGATAAAAAAAATATATGGATACTGCAAAATGGATACTGCAAAAACAACTGAGTGCCATCTCATATTAAGTTCATCCTGCTTTGTGCAAAGGATGTATTATATTTTAAAAGCAATATATATTTAAAATACCAACATCTTTTAAATTATCCACATCAGCTCTCCACAGTTGGAAATTTCCTAATAGTAAAGATGCATAATTATCACCTCAACAAAATAGTCACCATTCTCTCTAGATAATTAGATTAGTTATCCAATTGTTAACCACCAGATATTTCTTGGCAGCTGATTTATCATAGCTATCTGCATTTAAGAGTTTAGCACCTGATAAATTTCAGCTAATACTGCATGCAGAATTGTAATTGGTCATTGGTCTGAGCCTTAAAATTAAAATCTCATTTTGTAGATCCTGCCAATGCAGGATCTTTTAAGGCCTGTAATAGTATTATATGGTGAATAGAGACCATAATTATTTTGTAACTGTGTTGCACAACAAATTCTTTGAATTAATTATTTTTGGGTTCTTACTATAATTGTATGTAACTTCCATGATAACACACAATCAATATAACTTCAATACATGCAGAGGCAGAAAAGTCCATCATAGCAAGTAATAATTTTGTCAAACATGTAAAAATATTTCTCTTCTCTGTCAGACGTCATTTAATAATATGTCCCAAATTGCTGAATTCAGAAGAGACAGGAAGAGAGACAGAAACAACTGATTTTTTAGAGTCTCCTGAAAACAGATTCATTTACTGCCAGCTGCAGAGAATGGGCTTATTTCTGGATAAGCAGGCAATAATGCTTCACTGAGATGGTCTTTGAAAATGTATGTGTTATATACATCTGGTTATCAGCTGAGATTCAATCTATTCTCTGATTTTTTCAATTTTTTTTAATTAATTGTTTCCTATAAGCAGTATAATTTTAGGTGGAAAGCCGAGAAGGAAACACAAGTGAAAATTAATGCATTGTATATATTTATTGAATGATGAATAGTTGTCTGCCATGGAAGACAGAAGATCTGCCATGGAAGACACAAGTAAAATTAGCACCAGTTAATGCATATTTTACATTCTTAGTGAAAACACTAGACGTCTACTCTATTACTAGAGTAGTAGTATAAACTACTACTTTGGTCACCAAGGTCCTCTTTCTAGAAAGTATATGACAGTAGAAAATACTGAAAATCCATGCTTTTTCCAAATAATACCTTAACCACAGTAACTTTCAAACATAGGCACTTACTTCTGCAAGAGACAGAGTAATTTTGGTGGGCTCAGATTCTTGGAAGAACTTGGAAATGCTTCTAAAATACAACAAGTAAATTTCATTAATTTTCTTCCAGAAAAATAGTTCTAAGATACATCAAATAGCTCAAATTTGTCACTCACATTTCTTCCTTTTGCTTAGTAGTATTTTCTTTCCTGCAAGGCCATTTTGCAGATCTATAGGAAATTCTGCTCTTATACATTGGTTTAAGGGATCCCATTCCACAGAAGTGAGATTAAATAAAAGCCTAGTCCTTTCAGGGTCTGTTATGATAATACTCAGTCCACTTCCAAAATATGCAAGTTTTTCAATTCACAGTTTTTGTGGGGGTTTGGTTTGTTGTTGATTTTTCAATGGCCAAGAGTTTCTAAGGCACAAAATAGAATGTAGCCAAGGAGCATCATCTATAACAAATTCCACCACTCTTGTTCCTCATCCTGGTTGTCAGCACCAGTGGAAGGAGCAAACACTATTCCTACTGTTCCTTCCCAACTTCTGAAGAGCGAGAGCTAAGAAAATTATTTTTCTTCAGCAGAGGAAAAATACAAAAAGAGGAGACACCAGACTCATTTTGCTCTGTTGTTATGACCCTAATAAAATTACCAACCAGAACATAACGTTGCAACTCTCATTCATATTCAGGCCAGGTATTCAGGAGCTGTTTTCATGAAAATCACAGGAAGCGTGAACACACCTTACAATTATTTAAACTCATTGTTTAGACCCAGGCAGTAATTTCTCATGCTTAAAACTACTTGGGCTTTCTGATTTCGGCAGGTAGTAGCAGATCATCTGCTTTTACAGAGAATACCCTTTGAAACAACCAACTCTTTGATTATGTGTGAGGTTTACCCTGGAGGCAAGAGTTACATGTCAGGGTTCTGCAAAGGCTCTTTAGTGGATGAGACTTTCAGGATAGTCACAGACAGGAGGGATTTGGGATTTGACAGCACATATGGATACCTGTGGAAGAGACTGAGAATCAATCTATACCATTTAATTTCAGGTAGTAATACTGACATCCTTCTCTTCCAATATTCCAAATCCCACAAGGCTTAAGCTTTCCTATAACTGCCTACTTACTATTATTTTAAGACTCTGAAACAGTTGTTTTATCAATTCATAATTTTGTTTTTTTGGTTGAAGCTCTCTCACAAGAAGTGGTTACAAAGCTACAGCAATAATAAGGCTACAGCAATAATAATGTTGGTTCATTCCTTTGACTGAATTTTTCAATGGTTTTGTGATATTACTCAATATTTAAAGATCCTAGATTATGTACTTTTCCTACTGGTCTGCAATCTAAATTTAATTATTTTATGGTTTCCCTATTTGACTGATTTTGTCATTCTACATCACTTCCACTTTCACACACAGAGCAATATATATCACATTAAAAAAGACTAATGAATTTAGCAAAAAAAAGTTATTCTCCTAATTTGTAATTCCTAAATTAACTTTCATTTGCAACAAATTCAAGAGAAACTCATCTTAATAAATTATTTTTCCCCTCTCTGACCTTAATAATATCAGTAGCAATGTTCTTCATAATTGGGAAAGGCAAGACCATGAGAGTACTCTTTTCCTCTTCTGGTTATTTTATTTCCCTTTCTCTTGTTTTTTTTTTTTTTCCTGTGTACTATTTCTGTCTTCCAAGACTTCCCTTTCCCTAGCAATTCTAGAAACACAATACATTTCCATATAATTTATGTGTTGGTTTAATGATGAACAATACTGAATATTTGTACTCTCACCTATGTACCAGATACCCAGGAGGTTTTCTAGAGGAGGGAAAATTATTCACAAGAGAATGTTTCTGAAGGAAGTTCAGGAGGCTGAAATATTCAGGGAGTGTAGGACTGAAATCTGGGAACAAAATAGGAAAGTCAAGGGAAAAGGACAACTCAAAGGGGAAAAAAAGGGAGATAATGTTTTACAATAGAGGATGGAGGGAGGAGGAAGAACAATATTTGCTGGGCATGTACTCTCACTGTGGAACAAGACGATTTATGTCTAATTTGTTTTGGGTTTTTTTTGCCAAACAGCAATGACTAACCTACAGCTTATAGAAAATAGTATTTGAAAAGGTCTATGCTAGCAGTATTCCTATTTCCTATTTCTGAGATATTAACATAGCATCTTGCCACCACCCTCTATATGGGCTTCTGTGAGTATTCAGTATGAATAAGCTTACTGAGGCAGTCACGTGCAGAAATATCATGAGACATAGCTCACCACTCAAAACACATCTGAAAATTGAGACAGTTTTTCATCCTTCTTATGGCTGTTGCATGAAACACTTTATTTATTCTTACAAATTTCCAGATCCTTAAAAAGAAGTTTTATCTAAATTTCTTCCTCTTGGTAGATATTGAAAGATATATTGAAAGATGTAATTCTGAAATTTTATATTTTGAGTTTCAAATTCCCTATAATGCTGTACAAATCAGTCAGCCTTGCTCTTCTGCCTGTGTTTCTCTACTTTTGTACAATTATAACAATTGAAACTCTTCTTAATATTAAGTTCTTAGCATGCTTGGCCTTAAACAAATATTTGAAGGGGATCTGATGGCTGATCCCTCTGATTCCGTGCTTGAAATCAGTTTGATCTTTTTCACCAGAAACTGAAATTTGATTCACCTAACATAACATCTTACTTGCACTTGAACTATGAAAGAAAGTTTTCCTTAAAAGAGTAAATGCCAGAAAGACAGCCAGAGCTGCTCTGTGAACTTTTACTTGACAGTCTGCTTCCCACCCTTCTATTGTAATATAACTGGCAGCTTCTTGATTAAGATATTTCTTCTTTGGAGTTCAACCAACTGTGATAAAAGCAATCAGTCTGTGGACTTCCTTCAGAAGTTATTTCTCCACACCAGTCTGTGTATTCAATGGCTTTCTAAACAGTAAAGTCAGGAGAAAGAAAGGAGGCAGTGCAGAAAGAGGCATAGCAGAGAAAAACATTGCTTCTCCACAGCAAATTGGAACTTTCCAATGTCTCTCTCATGTTTGTTAAAGATTTTTAAAAAGATAAAGAGCTTCAGGCTAGGATTTATTGTCATTAGTGTTGCTCTGTTAATAGCTTTTTGTGCAATACCAAGGAACAACTACTCACATCTTGCTTTACTGGGTTATTGAGCTGTGTATTCACATACTGTGGTATAAACATAATTGAAATAAAATCACAATATGTCCTGATATTAGGCAAGCTTTCAACTAGTAAAATGAATTGGACCATAGATTGTTTTCTATAAATTTATCTTGGTCTGAGACTTGACCTTATTTACAAACCACTTTCTGACTACCTTGGAATAATGATTTACACACCATAATTTGAAAAAAAGCAGAACTGTGTCAGGAATATTTATGATCGTATTCAATAGTCTCTGTTTGGCCCAAACTGGTGTTGATTTCAAAGGTCTTGATTTTGGCTGTTTTGGTTTCAGTCTCTTTGGGGGAAGTTTTTGCTTATTTTCAATTATGAACTGCAGTTCAAAAGCACTATGTAGATATCCAATGAGCTCAGGGATTTTATTTTATCTCAAGTTCAGGCCAGATTCTTATAATTCTCACCATTCCTCAAGCCAAAGTTCAACTTCTTCTACATCAACCATACACATTCTAGGTGTATGCACAAGTTTAACAGGTTCTAACAACTTCAGTGCTGATGTAGCTTAAAAAAATGGGAATTAGGTCATACCCTGCCTTATCAATAGTAGGATAAGAGATTTATTGCTAAGACTTTAATTACTGTCCTTCAAATTCTTTGATTTCTGAAGTCTTCAGCTTTGGTTCTCAAATCATTTAAGGACCAGTTTTACTCAATAAAATTAAATCCTTCACAACATATTAGAACATAATTAGAAGTTGGAGAATAAGCCTTAACTGTGAATTAGAAATAACAGAGTGAATCTGTCACGCATGACCAGCCACAGTTGACAGTTGACATGGTTATGGTAGTTACTGTTGCTAATGCCAAAGCATTAGTTTAATTTGAAAGGTATAAACTGATTTTCAGCAAATATAGAAGATTATTTTTTCTTTTCAGTTGCCTCTAATCCTGTATTAAAAAAAAAATCCAAAAAGAAACGGACATTCTGAGCTCTCCATACTTGAATTCTGTAGCCTTTATTCTAAAGAAGGATGGACAGTTGAATCAGCTGCCATCCTGTAACCAGCTACTTTTATCAAATAACCACACAGATAGATACCACACAAATAGATACTAGAAAGTAGTTGTAAATCCCCACAGTTATAACTTTTGTAGGATGATAGAAAGGTGTGGCTTAGAAGGGACCTTAAATATCATCTGTTTACAACTAGTGTCACCCACTAGACCAGGCTGCTCAAAGCCCAATCCAATCCAGCCTTGAACACTTGCAGAGATGAAGCATCCACAACTTCTCTGGGCAACCCATTCCAGTGTCTCACCATCCTCACTGCAAATTTCTTCCTAATATCTAATTTGAATCTGCCCTCTTTCAGTTTAAAGCCATTCCCTCTTGTCCTATCATGTAGTGACACGCCTTTGTCAAAAGTCCCTCTCCTATCTTTCTTGTAGGCACCTTTTGGTACTGGAAGGCTGCTAAAAGATTTCCCCAGTCTTTTCTTCTCCAGTGCAGCAGCTCCCAACTCTCATCCTGTCTTCATGAGAAAGATGTTCCAGCCCTGTGATCATCTTCATGGCTCTCCTCTGGACTTGCTCCAACAGGTCACATCCTTCTTGTGTTGGGAACACCAGAACTGGATGCAGTGCTCCACATGGAGTCTCATGAGAGCAGAATAGAGGGGAAAATCACCTCTCTCACCTGATGGTTGTGTTCCTTGTGATGAAGCCGAGAATACAATTGGCTTTGTGGGCTCTGAGTACACACTGCTGACTCATATAGTTTCTTTTCAACCAACACTCTAGACGTCTTTTGCCAGAAACAGTTATTTGCTGAAAGTACCACTGGAAACAGCCTTTCTTTCTTGCCATCTAAATCAAGGGACACAAAGTAAAGAGATTTTTCCACGCAAACTATGAACAACAAATAGTGAAAATGAAAAATTACCAACTTTCGGACTACATTTTTCACATGAACTGTTTGTTCTGAACTATTTGAAAGTAGCTAACTCCTTCACAGAAATCAAGATCAATATACAAAGGAGGAAAACTGAAGCATTTCTCAAATAGTCTAATTCATACTGCAGATCTATCCTTTCTTGGTGTACAAATGGATATGGGATGGAAATGGAAGCTACATCTTCTGAGACAGTGAAGATATTGAAACGAAACTGGAACTCGTTATTGTGGCTTCTATAGCAGTATTGTGCCAAAGTGTTGCCATTCCTTTAGCAGAGATGGAGTACCCTGAGAGTTATTGAATAAGGGTTTGTCTCCTTGCAAAATGATTTTTTTTCATTTGTATACACATACACAATTTGATCATGGTTATACTTTAAATCTGGAATCAAGTATGATTTGGTTTCAAGCCGACCTTGTCTAGGTGTCAGTAGTTAGGGGTATTTCGTGTTCTGGATGACTCTTTATAGGCTATAAAACTAAAACTGTCTTACTGGGTAGAGCATACAGAAAAGTAGAATTCCAGCCATGTAATTGTATAAGGATGAGTAATGGTAACGTGCTTTTGATGGGACACGGCAAAAATCATACAAGGGGAGTTCAGCAAGAAGGTAAGAGAGTGGGAAGGAGGAGTCAGAGACACAGACCTTAACAGTCCTCATTCCTTCACAGAGTCTTGCGGTTTGGGAAGAGATGCTGAAAGCAATTCTCAGAACTAAATTGTTTTGGTAGCTTAAGTCAATAGACTATATAAAATGAAATTTAGTCTAAGGTGTATGTTGTAGTGTACAGCTACGCAAATGGAGCAAAAAGCTTTATGAATTTGAAATGGGAGTTTCTGTTTCCTAAACCTAAAGCTGGAGTTTCTATTGCGTATTTTTACGTGTATTTAACCTTCCCCCTGAAGCTATTCCCATTGGATTTTACCTATAATGTATTCATACTGAGCATTGTTCTATTGGTTTCACCTTATCTCTTATTTTCCCCTATAAAACCTGTAACTCAACCCCAGACTATTGTCACTTGTACGTGCGGCGTTCGAGCAAATACAACCTACTTTGGACTGCACACCAAGTGTCCAATCTCTTGAGTCTCTTTATCCCGGTCTTGATTGCGCTCTCTAAACAGCTCTGTCCGTATCAAACGAACCCACAAAGGTGTTTGTTGCTTCTCTCCGCTGCTCCCAGAAGCACCTGGCCAGCACCCCGGGAAAGAGGAGCCGGGCAAAAACAAGGAAGTCGGAGAGAGAAAAGCCACAGGTGTACTTATATTGTTAAATTATAATATACATTTCCCACAGTAGTAAACCACTTGAAAAGAAACCTTCTTTAAATGTTTACTAGACATGGTGCATAAAAGTGCAAGCAGAGCCCTCATCTGTCAGGGACTGTGATCACATAATCCAGGGAAGAATATTACAGAAAATGGCAATAATGGAAGCATAAAGTTTCACAAGCCCTGTTTTGTGGAAATCATAGAATCACAGAATGGTTTGTCTTGGTAGGGACCTTAAAGATCATGTAGTTCCAATCTCCCCTGCCACAGACAGGGGCAACTTCAAGTAGATCAGGTTGCTCAGGTATTAGTATTATGTTCTTAATGACAATAACAATCAGCCAATGAAATTTACTCATCTGGTGCAAGCAAGTTGTCAAAATTTCAAATTTCCTGGTAGCTTGAAACAGCAATATGAAGGAGTCTCCAGGAGAAGTACTGTAGCATTCAGCAAGTGCAAGGGAGAAGATGAAGGGAAATCACATAAAATAAATACTGAATTTCCCAAATTTACTGTGAGTTGGCCCTTTTCTTTCTTTTTTTCTTAAGATATAGCAGCCAGAGTGGAACATCAGTTTACAATCAATTGTGCAACCAAAATATTTGACAGAGTATACAATGTGTGATTTTAAAAATGTGACTTTTGTATTTTAAAAGAGCTTAGACATGAGAAAATCAGGTAAAACTTGAAGCCAAAAATGTAACCAGATTAAACTCTACATTGAATATGGTCCTAAAAAATCACCAGTGAGGGAGAGAGAAAATTATTAATACCCCGTGTTGTTAGATGCCATTAGAATTTGGAGGTAACCATAAAAAATATGCCAGGCCGAATAAAGCAGGAGTATCCAGACTGCAGTCTTCCATGCTATGGAAGGTAGGAGCACAAGTGAATGAGGAAACCTGCAAAAGGTCCCATTCTAATAAAAAAAAACATTACCCAAACTAGACAGGCACAGAACGTCAGTTCTTGAATTGTATGACACATTAGAAAAGTAGGTTAAAAAGAAACAGTATGAGGGTTCCCTAAGGGGAAAAAGGTCTCTTAGTGTCAAACACTGCTTCTTGTAAATTAGAAAAGATGTATAGAAAATTTTCAGCTAGATGATTCATACTTACCTCATACCTGCATGACAAGAAATCAGCAGCTCTTCAAGAAATCAGCAGCTCTTCCATATGTCCAGCACTGTATAGGGAAACTGCAATACCACTGTCATGACAAGCCACCAGACCCTTTTGCCACATACTATACTCAGGTGAGTCATCTGTGACAAATTCACTTATGAGAATAAATATAATGAAAAAATCCAGACATGTTTAAAACAAAAAAATATGATCCCTTGATTCAACAGCTTTATTCTAGATTTCCATTGAGGTAATTTGGAGTGGTGACACTTGAATATCCTTCTGTAAACCAAAAGGTCTTTCAACCAATATTCTAGGAATTCCTTTGGTTTGTGACTTTTTCTTCCCTTACACAAAATAAATTTTGTTTTCTTCACAGTGTATACAGAAAGTGAATGAACACAAGGTCTTCCAAAGCACTGAAGTATTAGGAATATTTGCCAGAAATCAAGAAAAGTGTAGTCTATCGGAATAAATCAAGCGAGACTCCAATTTCTTCATGCAGGAAAAGCCAAATATTTATATACAAAACTCATTTTATACTGTTTTTACAGACCTTGTGTGCAACTTTAATTGGTTAATAGCTTTCTTGCCAATTACTCTATTGGTTAGTAAAAGGTATTTTACTTGTCCATCAAATCTCTCTGTTCTTAAATTGTTTATGTATTTTCTTCACTGATTCTCATGGGGTAGATTTAATGTTTATGCACATACTAGTTGTTTTTCACCCAGGAATAAATTGTTATGTTAACGGACTATTCATACCAGGAGTGTTTTCACATGGGAACTTGCAAAGTACTAGCTGCACTTGGAAGAAATCACAGGCCAACCACTGATCAACAGAGCAGGCCTGATTTTAGGAGACCTTTCTTTTACAATTTTTCTACCTAAGTGCAAGAGTAGTCAACCTAGCAATGGTCTAGAGGATACGCAGCTGGTTGTGTGATGCACAACTGGCCTTTCCACTCATCTCTGGCCAGACTGGAATTGAATCCAGTTCTGTGCTCGGTTACAGAAGAATCTCCTTATCAGATGCATTTGCCATGGAAATTATTACACAGTGGGTCAGGAGTAAAAGAATGCTTTTGCAGATTCACAGAATCTGGTATCTTCATTTTTATTCTAACTGCACTTGCAAAGCATCATCTTGGAAAAACAGTCCCTATGGCTTGACTTCACAAGCAGTACTCAGGACACTGAAAGTTCTGTCTCCTTCACATCTCCATTTTGCTGCTTTAAATCTTGAGTTGCTCAATCCAAAATAACTAAATTACCTAGTAATTTAATCAGTAAACTTAGTGTAAATGAGAACACAAACTTAAGCCTTTTGACATTTTGAAAAATGGAAAGGAAAGCACATGATGCAATTTTCTAGATTTTTTTTCTTTTACATTGTCACATTCCACTTAATTAATTTTTCGTAAACCATGCTTTTGTGTTTCATTCAGTGCTTCTAAGACAGCTTCTCTGAAAAGTACATAAAGTTTCAGAGTTCTGTTTTTGTAATCTTAAATAGTCTTTCAACTTCAGTGCTACCACTATGATTTTAATTTAAGCTGCTGTTCAGTGAAATGCTGTGGAAACACTCAACCCATCACTTAATCCTGCACCTGTCAACAAGAGTCTGCTGTAGTTGTCACACCAAGTCAAATGACACTCCTTCAATGTACACAATATTATTAGCAAATTGGATAATCAATCACATGTGTATGGTTTGACAGTAGTACTGTGAACACACTGAATTTAAAACAGATTTTTAACAGGCAGGACTCATCTCTCTTGTACTAAGAAAAAATACCATAGGGACATTATGAACTCCCCAATCAGACTATACATTTAAAGGACACCTTGGGAAATGGTTGGGCCACTTGAAATCCTTTTCTTTGCCTTACTATGAAATGTTCCTATGGAAAACATAAATAATTGAACATTACTTTAGATGACAGAAAAATAGTTTTGCAACAGGAGGAGAAAGGTTGGGGAGATATTAAGTAGATTTACACAGGTATATTTATATTAAAAAGGTACTCTTTTGTTTCTAAAGATCATCAGGATAACATCAGGATAACTGCAGCCACAGTAAGTAGTTTTAGTTAGAAGGAATTCTAATACTTAGCCATACAGAAAATTATTGGGGTTTAGTTTTGCCTGCATCACTATTGTCTGTCTTGCTTCCATAATCAACTCTGAAACCAGCTGATCCCCAGAGTCTGAATATTGATCTCAATTTCTTTGTTCTTGTTCAATGTCTATTTCACAAGCTTTGCCTAATCCTCTACAGGAAAATGTCTTAGTGTTTCAATTACCTGATTGCGTATATGCAACTTTGAATATTTGCCCAAACTTTGCCTAAAATTCAGGTTGCACAATAAATTCAACAGTTTTCCCAAAATGCATTTCACTGGGATAAGAGTTCTTGGAAGAGAGAATGAAAGTAGAGAAGGAACATATCTAGAGACAGAAAAAATACAGCCTGATCATATTGCAAATAAATTCTGCCTAGAGCCTGCAGAAAGATACTTTAATGGAAAATGGAGTACTGTATGTCATCTTTTTTATGTATACATGTCCTCCTTGGACAAAATGCACCTCTTCAGATTAGAACTGCAAGAAATTTTTCAGTTTTGCAGAAAAAAACCCCATCCATTTAAAATATTACATTTCATGCTGCACTTTTTGAAACTTAACTCCTTATTTTTTCCCCACTCAGGAAAAAATACATCTTGCTCTTATTAATTAAATAAATTTGCAGAATTAGGAAAAAAATTAAAAAACTTTTATTAGCTTATGGTTACAAAATTACTATGCAATTTAATCCTTAATTGAAATATACAGATGGTAGATTATGTTCAGTTGTTTGGCATTTTGGGACAAGTGATTGGGGATTTTGGTGTTAAAATTTTCCTTTTAACTATACTTATTTGCCCTCATAACTTCATTATGGACATGAATGTAAAATACTTCTCTGCAATTATTTTTCCTCTTCCAGCCCCTTCTTTTTTCCTGCAAACATCTAATATATTAGTTGAAAGAATCACTGAAATAGTTTGTCTTTTGACAGTAAGTTGGTCAGCAAAAAAGCATGCTCTGGAGAATGTTCTTTTTCTCTGTAGAACATACAATCTGAACTGCAAAACAGCAGTGTCCCTCCACTTCTATGAGCATTCTCATCCTTACATAAAATTGAATTTTCTTTAAAGTAAAGGTGGGATTCAGCCCACCAATTTGATTCATGTTTGAGAATATAGGTAACCATCCACTGAAAAGTGGCTTGAAATCTCCAGCATTTTTTTTCAACAGCTTATGGAAGTAACTTCCATCTGATTGATTTTCTAATAGGGAAAGTTTCCATCTCTCGATGCTTCTTCTCTAAATCATCTAGCTACCCTCATCAACTTCCTTTTTAACATCATATCAGTTTAGACTGATTCTCTTTTGCTCTCAACAAGAACAATTTCTAACACTCTAATCCCATGACATGAGAAATGATTTCACAAATGACTGGAATACTAATTTCAACCATTAGGTTGATATGGGCTTCCCAAAAAGAATTTGATTGAACAAATATTGCTTTTATATTTAATACTTTTATTCAGGCCTCACAACAGAGAAGAAACTGACAGTATAAATTGCAATAGCACCATCAATTAAATTAAGATCCATTATGCCTTTTCTGTCAACATTTATGATTTAAATATCTTTGTACCTGTGGAAAGAAAAAAACAATATTAGCTAAGGCTGATTTAAATGGAACACAAAAGTCTTGTTGACAGGAACATAACAAAAGGTATTTCTGCTCTGTCCTGCATTAATTCTCCTAAAGTTAAAACAACCCCACAGAAGTCAGTTATACTACTGATGTTTGGAGCCAAGTTAAAACAGGATGTGATCATTAGTTTATAAATATCTTTTGAGGGCATAGCATAGAGAATGGAAAAAAGATTGTACTTTTGTAGTAATATGATTTAAACATCAGGTATATAAAGACATAATAGCATCCATACATTTATTTCAAAGATGCAGAATGATAACTGTATTTGCCCACTTGGCACATGTGCAACTGCTAATATGCACAGGAACTTTGAATACATACAGCATCATAGCTCTGAAAATATGGTCTGGGGGAAACATTTATTCTTCAGGCATACAGAGTTTTAAATATATGCATAGTGCTTAGTGAAACCACGAGGGACAGCTTGTACAAGATTGTCTTGGTGATACTAAATTAGGAAAAGGAACCATGACTTTTGCTTAGTAGAAGCACATTTTATTGATGAGTTTTCTTTGCTTCATTGTGAGACACATGTAAAGTAGTGTCTTTTACTGTCTACTGCATTAATATCAGCATCATGCAGGCAGTTCTATTGTTAATATTGTTGAGAAGGCACATGATTGTGGGTAAGTAATCTGCTTGTTTACAGTGCCATTAGGAAACTGCTGACTCCACCAGTTCACAGGCTTTTTTAAACCTCTCTCTGCTTCTGACCTGCTGAGTATTTGCTATTCAACACTGTATGAGTGATTACCTGTGGCTTCCATTATACAGGCTGTTGGGTTGCTAAGGAATAACTCTCAAGAGGTTAAGAGCCTTGTAGTCACCTTGATCTCAGTGCCAGTGAATATCTGTGCTAATTTTCTGCTTGGTGTTATACTGCAGCACTCACCAAGTCTTATGTCTGTCCCTTGACATGAAGAAATAGGAACAATTATGGCTGTAGATGGAGAGATGTACTGGTTGCTTTCACACTATAATCTCTTCAACATGTTATCACTGATGAAACATCATCATACAACATACCTATTGAGGGGCCAGCAGTCCTTTTGCTGTTCTCTAAGCCAGAGCTGACTTACTATAGAAAAATATAGTCGTCCTTCAGCCTTACTCTAGCTGGTGCCAGTGAATTATTCTTCACCAGCTTAATGGTCTTCAACCTTGAAAAAGTGAATTTGTCCGATCTTTATGCAAATCAAATAAATGTCAACTCCAGGCAAAAGGTTTCGTGTGACAGGGCTTTTAAATTTAATATTTTTTCTTCAAATTGCCCATTATCTTATACTTAGAAACACACATGGAATATTGAGTATGGGCTTACTGAAGCTATTAATCATTCAGCTAAATAAAACCATTAGTAAGCTGTAAATAAAATAATATCTTTGATACCTGCTACTTCTTAGTTCCATGCAGACTGAAGTGAAAAACAAAATTGGAGCTGTCATATAGTTTAGGAAAAAAAAATACTAGTTTTACATTAAGATACTGACACATGACTATACACAGCCTACTATTATTTAAAGATATTTTGCATCCTCTACCACACAACCTTACCTGCTGCTGGATTCTAGTCTCTCAGGGTTGTTCAATTCAGTGTTTCACATGAAATGCATCTTAGGATTTCTTTTCTCAAATAAATTACAAAAAGGGCCACAGTCATCTGCAGCTCCCATGATCTTCTACTGTAATATTGTGCAGGCAAACAGTACAACTTAGAATTCTATTATTTGCAATTGGGCACTTGCATGTGAAAGAAGTGTGTAGAGATGGAAATTGTGCCCTGACCTGCTTTGGTAGAATTCTTGACATATTTATCAAAATATGCACTAAAAACCCCAATTTGCTCAATGTTCAAGAGCTATCATTCACATTATCATTAAATCACACTATCATTCTATAATGTCCCTTTATTTTCAGGGAAAGTTTTCTTCTGTGCTTTGTCCTTTCTACCTCTGTCTTTTCTACCTTTTTCCTTTTTCACTTAAAGCTTCTCCTTTTGTGATACTTTCTTGATGTTTCTTACTTTTACTATTCATTATTATACTTCTCAAAACACAATACTTCTCAAAACATGCTCAAAAGAGCATGTTACTAGGCAGAGTATAAATAAACCCATGTGACTTTTCCATGCAGAGCCTTTATTGGCTCATTGGTTGTTGGTTTGGGGCAGGGGGTGTTTGGGTATATGAGATAGATAGGACTTTGTTATTTCTTCACCACAAAAGTAGAAAGTTGCTAATGGAATGCAAAACCAGGAATCTGGGATTGACTTTGCTATTGACAGCTCAAAAGTAATTTTCTCATGGACCTGTGTAATTTCACATTTGTTCATTTCCCTTGATGGTGCCTGTCTTTTCTTAGATTGGTATGTATATTCCTTCCTGAACCTGAGAGGAAATGCATCCCTTTAACACTTATTTAGCATTTATTTTTTTTAACTTTTTATTTTTTCTCTCTTGGATGAAAATAATTTGGTGAACTGAAGGACCAGCAAGAAGTCCAATCATTTCATGTTTCTCTAAATCAAAGTAATTTTCTTAGCTCACCTTCTCACTCATTTCCCACTCTTTCATGTATTTAACTGTCTTCCAACTCCACTGATGATGCTATATTAGAACAGAAAAGAAGAGGGTGTCAGTTTTGAATGCTAACTTCATTTGATCACTCAGAGAATTACACTATAATGATCCTCTAATTACAGAGCTGTCTCACTGTGTTAAATCCTATCTGTGTGCTGTCAACTGTTTACACAGTTCTGCGTGCCCCAGACTTCACATTTCCAAATATACAGTGATAGCTAACAGCATTGACAAATATAATGTACATTGTACACAGTACAAAAGAAGTGGAAGGACTTTGAAAAAAGGATAGAAATTTGAGAGTAAGCCCATATTACCACAGATGTTTTAATCATTATGTATTTTCCTATAATCTAGTTCATTCTTGTTTTTCTGTGTTTTTCCACAGTGGTTATGTCTTTGATTATGATTACTACAGAGATGATTTCTACAATCGGTATGTGTGCCTGTACTTTTGTATATCCTACATAATTTCTCGTGTTTGTTGATAATATAATCCCATTGTTTGGTTAAACAGGCCAGTTCTGATTTTATTGATTATTCATTGCATTATTTCTGTCATGTATCAGAAGACTATTTTTAATATTTCGCAGAGAAATCACCACCATCAAATGTATGCTTACTAAATAGATCTTTAGATTTTATCCTTCTCTAAGAGCTTTTGGGGTATTTGCTGTGCTGAACAGTTTAATGGTAGTTTAATAGAGTTCTTCCAGGCTTCCTTTCACTGGGATGTATATTGGCTGCAAAATTCTTCAGTATGATGTTCCTGGCTTTGTATTTTCATCCATGTGTACAAAAAGACACAATGTCTCCTCAAGAATGTTCCAAGAATGTTTAGAAGTCCAGAAGAACTCTGAGAGAAGCAAAAGGGCAAGCTGAACAGTGTGTTCCTGTAGGACAAAAATAATTTGGATGCATGAGCAATTGGAGATTCTGCCTTGAGTAGTTACACACAGCCTAGCTTAACACTATGAAAATGTATTTACTCAGATGTAGCAGAATCCCCACAACACAGAAGTAGTAAGAATGATCACAGATAACCAACTTCTTATCCAGCAGTGTTGTGTTTTTTGCATTAGAGCAGCTTGGTTTGGCACAGGACAAGTGAGCCAGAGAGGAACAAAGCATTGCTCCACCGACCTGTTCTGGTATTTCTTCTGTGTAAAGTAATGGACAGTAGCAAGGGAAGAGTTTACACCCAGAAGTTAAGTTAGCATGTGCTATATACCTTTCTGCTAAGGAACACAGTAAGAAAAATGTAGAAACAATATTTTCGTGTTTTTCTCCTGATGTGGGTTCAATTTGAGGCACTAGTTTTAGCTTTGCATATAAACCACCGTACCCCCTTTGGACAAAAATAGTGAGATTACATAGATTATGAACATATGAAGTAAAAGCTATCAAAGCAGTTTAATCCTGCTCAGCCCAGCCTTTGCAGTAGGAGTAGCACATGTCCTATAAAAAATTGATTTCTATAGGCTTTTATTTATTTTTTCCAAGGTTACAGCTCTGAATTTCATCTGTGGAATTGTATGGTTTTAAACAGAATAATGTTTCTCATCTATGCCACACGAATATTAAAGGTATATGTCTAGCTTTTTCCTCAGTTCTGTATTTTATGGGTAGCAGAAATGATAAACTGTAATGGTTAATTTTCACCAAGAAAAAAAAAAAAAAAATTAAAAAAAAAAAAAAAAAAAAAAACAAAAACAAAAAAAAACTTATTGGACATTAAGGGTTGCTTCTTGGTGTCTCTTTTGATAACTGTGTTGTTATGGAAAACCATTGACAGTGAAATGTATCCATAGATCTATTCAATAGTATAATTTTTTTTTTAATTTAGAAGTCTTTCAGAATTAAGACAGGAGAACTTCTATGGTAGAAAACCTGCATATGAGGTTGGCCTCATAAGGCTGGACATGCTGATCTGAAAATAAAAACTGTACAAGGCAAATAGTCTTTATATACAAGTTGATGAAGGGAAAGATGAAAATCTCAATATAGTAGTCATAGAAAAGAAAATCCCATGGAGAATTTGGTATACAAACTACTTATAGGAAATATAAATTAAGAAATATAGTCAGGATTCTTTGAATTTTTGAACTTCTGAACTTTCTGAATTTCTATGTTTTATCCCAAATCATAAATCTTCTTTTCTAATATTTCAACCAATTAATGTTATTAACTTTCCCAACTCCCTGAAGGGAGAATATATCTTTCTTACCTTGACTAAAGCAGTGATGGGGCAAAAAAGGGTGTCAGGAATGGATAGTTCTTTAAAATAAAATCTATATGAAGACAGATTGGCAAGATCAGAACTGTAAATTTAGAAGGGTGACTGAAAGAAAAGGCATAGTTGTATGCACACTAGTGATTACTGGGGCAGAGAATTGCTTTGGAACTAAGCATTTCTCTTTATCATTTCTCATATTACAGGCACCAGAAATACAGGCATGGTGCTTCAAAACTATAAATGGAAGCACAGTTTTTTAGAAGAAAGCATATTATTGGAATGTACAGAACAGGGCAAAATGAAATACCAAGCCCAAAAGCTTTGCATAATTTCACAAACAAAAGCAGGAATAGATTGATAACAGTCATTTAGATAAACATTCTTTTATATATTTCGAGAAAAGGAAGCATAGTTTCACAGTTCACTATATTATCTAAGCACAAACTATTGGAAGCTAAAAAAATGTCACCTTCAGACTAAAAATCATATTATGAACTTTTGCATGACAGCTTATAGCACTTCAGAAACATTTTTGCCCAGTAATATCATAAAGGAGTTTTTGACCAACCTACAGATCATTTAACATGATAAATGATGAGTGACAATAAACACTAATATTTGTGTTAAAAGTAAAAAAAATGTTTAGTGTCCATTTTCACACACAATTCTTTAGTTATGCTAACAATGGCTAGAAGCTGTTCATTTGTGGGAATATTTGAGGCCATGGATTTCAGTCACTGAGTGTGACAGGACCTCTGTGTCACATTTTGTAGGCAGCTATGGAAAAGGAGGGAGATGATTACACTGTCTGTAGGATTACAGTACAGACAGAAGTGTGGTTTGTATGTACTTACCAGAAAATAGGTTAGAATATTTAAATTTGACTCTGAGTTCTGTTCATTATACTGTTAGATGCTGTGGTGAGTGAATTTCTGTTTCTTGTGTGTCTGTTTTCAAATGTGTATCTATCTGCCCAGCTGGATGACAGTACTCACAACTGTGAAAATTAAAACATCTGGTTATAAATGTCCATAATTACTAGTTGCAAGTAAATTTGAGAATATTTTATGAGGATGTTGCTTATCCCTCTGCTTCAGACTCTGAACTGGAAATCTTTGTTTTCTGAACTTTCTTCTCCTGACCTATTGTATCCAGAAGCCATATATTTTATGTTCTAAATATATCTGTAACTTTGATTATCTTTTTTACTACCTTTATTTCCCTCTACACAGGTTAGCTACCTACTATTGATAACTGTATCCTTAGGATTAGGCTATTCTGTTTGGGAACAAAAGTTCATTTTTGTCATAGAGTATCTTTTATTGACTGTAGTGGTAAAAATCTGCCTGCTACAGTGGTTTTGGTTTGAACAATTTTTTTTTTTTTTTTTTTATTAAGCATGCTTGGGTATTTTAGTATTTCTACACCAATTCATTCAGCAATAAAGAGAGCATATGCAAAAACTCTTGTTATTTCAGAAACTGCAGAATATTTCTTTATGGTGATTGTTGTCTTCAGGAAAGTTCTCTTTTCTACTTTACTTTTACATCTTTAAGAATAGCAAATAGAAAGCTAGAATTTAAGCCATGCATGTAATAAAGGAGCTGAAATGTCACAACAAAATGTACTGCTCTTGGCTGTGAACAATGAAATAATGTGGACCTGTGGAAAGCAAGTTATGGATTTTCCACACAGCAAATAGGAGAGTCCCATAATACATCCTTCATTTAAATGACACACAAAAAAATCTGAGCTGGTCTGCACACCAGTGTGTGACTGAAATCTGAATAAGGCACTTAATGTGCATAGGTCCTTGAAATCTAATTTGACTTGATATAAAGTGATTACAGTTTCAAAGGGTAATTTTCTCAGATAACATGCAAATGTTATCAGAAAACAGAAATCAGAAAAAACAGAGTTCCCATGACATGAAATCACAGAGGGGTTTGTGGAGTCCAGCTGACTTAATCTTTTCTAGGTTGTTTGATTACCATGGCCGTGTCCCCCCACCGCCCCGTGCAGTGATTCCACTCAAACGTCCTCGTGTGGCTGTGACAACAACTCGTAGAGGCAAAGGGGTTTTCTCCATGAAGGGAGCATCACGGTCCACTTCAAGTGGGGCTTCTTCCTCAGGATCCAAATGTGAGTTGCTCTTATCAGTCAAATATTATTGAAACAATGATCCTAGCAATTTCTGCAAACAGCTTCCACTATATAGGTAGCCCTATTGCAGTCATTTCCTAGCCTAAATCTCTAGCTTGAAAAACTGGTTTGATTACCAAAGCTTCCAGGCCTCTCCTGCAAGTCAAGGAGCACATTGATGACATTTTTGAAGGAAATTCTTTCAACATTTGACCTGCTCCCTTGGCCTCAGAAAAAGGCTTTTTAAAATCTCCTCTCAACCTGACTGTTCATAAACCATGAGATCTTGTGAACCGCTGGTAATAAAAAAAAAAAAAATATATAATAATCTTGTTACAGACAGACAGAGGCACCTTGATTTCTGTGGAGACCTCAGGGTTGTATGTAAGCTGGTAGGGGTGGACTGGGCAGGGGGGGCAGGGGAGGTTGGGTTATGGTTCTCTTTTTTACCAGATTCCTTTGAGTGTAGAAAGAGGCAAAATGTCTTTGTTTTAAAGGAAGTTCAAAACAGGATTGGCAACTTGGGCTTATTTAACCCTTCTTTAGTGAATAAGAAGGGTTAATAGAAGAACTAGGTGAACAATAGGTGTTCCCTCCTTCAAGCTCACCAAGCTCCCCACTCCCTAGTATGTCCTGGGAACTTCATCTTCCTCTTCGTGCATCTTTCAGCACCCACCCGTCTTCCCCTGTCCCTTATGTGGAGTGATACTGTCCTTGGAAGAGTCACTGGAAGAGGAAGAGAAAGATCAGGTAGGGATCAGATATTAGAAAGAATGAAGGAACTTCAATAAGTCTTTTGCAGTACTAGTGGCCAGCAAAATATCATGCTGTCTTACCATGAATAGGTGAATCCATCAACAGTACATCTTACTGCCAGAGGAGTTAATTGCGGCATCAACAGGACCCAGTCATATACTCTGTTTGAATAACATATTCAAATCTTACATGCTAGTATCAAACAAAGAAGATGGACCTTGTGAGCCCATTAGGATCCATTCTTGATCCTATTGTATGACCAGATGATATCAGACACCTTGAAGGAAAACATGTAATAAACATGTAAATGCATGTGACTGAAAAAATGGACACGTGGAAAACACAACTAAAGATAATGTTGTGCACTCAGGAATAAGGATCTCAAGACATTCCTTGGAAAGGATGATGTTCTGACAGACAGGCTCTGTTGCATGTACAGTTAAATCACTTCCAAATCTCCAGGGAATGAATGGGCAGGACGTCCATTACCACTAACAAGAGCTTTGATGCCTAACACACAGGAAGACATCTAAATTTAGGTGTCATATTATGAAGCTCACTCAGACCCTAAAAGGATGTCTGGGAGTAGCAATATTTCCTTTGTTCTCTGGAGGATGAACATGAGCCTAGACATTTTCATATGCACCTTGAAGTGCATATGAACTCTTTCCTCAATATTTTAAGTAATAAATTTTGTTTTCTTCTATTATTTTAAAAGAAATGAAGCAGCTCAAGTTCTTCACTTTAGGAAACTTAGAACTTAAATTACTTTGTCAGTCCTTTTCAGTCCTTGGATCTTTGGAGTTTCACACAGTGAACTAAAGCTTTAGTTAGATCTCATTTTTTCATCATTTTCTGTTGTCTTATCTATATGAATACTTAGAAGTATCAGTGCATTCAAATTATTAGTTGTCCTAAAGTATGCATTGGGCTTTTTTGATGCACATTGACATGAAAAGAGAGTTTATTTTCAGATAAGTTTTTTATATATTTTTCTCATTGTCCAGAACAAGAATAACTATAAAATTCTTCTAGAGAGCTGAGGATCTTAGTGTTTGTATCCCAACAAATGTCAAGAAAAGCTCTCACCCAGAAACCTGAATTTCTATTGTAGTGAATGAGGGAGAGAATATTACATTAATATGCAGATATTTATTTAATATACAGATATTTGTTCCTCAGAACTACTGAAAAAATTGCTTTATTTCTTCTACATTTCAAAAAATTCTTTGTAATACTGTGTTAGGACTTAAATAATGCATAGCATATATTATAGGGTTCAACCCTAGTCCAAGTATCCAGAGGCAGTATAAGATTTACAAACCACTGCCTGCAAAATACGGCAAATATTGCAGAAACTATAAATTATTTAATGGAAGTGCAATCAGGAGTATCCAGACCCAAACAGACAGTGTTATTCCCCAGTGGAGGTATCCTTCAATGTATTTAGGTGTGATCTGAATTATAAAAGTGTCAGTCTTAGAGCTCCAGGTATTTGGACAAGATCATCCTTGGATCCAGCTCTTTAACTGAAAGGAGAGCTGCAAGATGCATCACTTAAAACATTGGCTTTTTGACCTATGTTAGTTTCTATCTTCAATTCATTACAATGACAATTGGAAAAAAAAATGCAGGCTTTTTATTGTCATAAAATAAATAGCACAAAATTTTCTTTCTGCATGCAGAAAGATCTTTAAAAGGAGTCAGACACACAATATACAAATTTTCATGCCTAATTTTCCCAAAGAATTACTTCCCTTTTTGTCAATTCCAGTCAACCCACCATAAATGTAGAAACATGATTTTGTTGACTTGGACAGGAATGTAATCAGCTTATTGTAAGAACTTTATCAGAGAAATAGCAGAGCCATTCCCTTAGAACTTCAATTTTTTTAAGTAGAGAAGGTATGTTTTGCAACTTCCTTTGCCATTTTCTTGGAAAATTTGGTTATATTGAATTGTGTGAGAAAGCAATTTAATATTTTGTAGCCCCTTACTCTATACTGCTAATCTGAACCCCTTGAACTAATGCACTATCAATTCTAACATTAATTTATTGTTAGGTAAATAAAGGATTTCTTCAGTAAGGAGAAATGTAGTTCATGGGAAGGAAGCCATTCTGAGTTTAATGAAATATATTAATTGCAAATTTAGAATTAACAATGTCAAAATGGTATTGACAATGCTTGGAAGATTTAACTCCCATATAGCAAAACTCTCATGAGATCACTTTCCTTAAGAGACCTTTCAGATGTAAGTAGAAATCTCACAGATATGAGATTCACACTCAGACTGGATCCAGAAAATGAACCCATACTTGTCATATTAAAGGTCAGAACACAGCAGACCCCTAAGTGAAATCACCAGAATCAAAAGGACTCACTTCAGAAAAACAGAAATCCAAAGGCAGATGTTTATTGTTGCACAAATCTATTTAAAAAATCATAGTATCAAAAATGCCTTGCTCATTGATAAGCATATCTGCAAAATACCTGCCAGCACAGTAAACTCCTGTTTGACCAAAAAGTGACAATATGTGTTTTAAATCTGCTTCCAAAACATAAGATTTTATTTCTTTCCTAAATCCATAATTTTTCCAGGAACAGTTATCAATATTTTGTTTTCTTTTTAACTCCAAAGACTAGAAGAACATAAATCAGCATTTCCAAATTACCAAAAGTAACTCACAAAATTAAACATGTTGGTAGGTAAATCACACATAGTAGTTCTTCATGTTAATGGTATGAAGCAGTATATTCAAATTGCTATTTAGAACTGGGAAGAGCACACTTTTTATTACAATGTAGAATTTGAAGTGCTCAGAGTGTGCACTTTCATTTTGTAGATCTGAAATCAGGAGGAAAATATTAATCAAATCTTTTATACTCTGTGTGGTTGAAATAAGGAGTAGACACTTCAGATGTTAAAATATGTATTGAATTATATCTTTAAATGAATTCATTTTGACTCATAGAGTTTATATTTAGCTTCCTCAGCTGATCCATTTTTCAGTGATATCTACAGTAATAAAATATGATAAAATAATTTATATTAAACATGAAGGGCTTAGTTAAAAATACATGACATTTCTTCCCAAAGAATCTGAATCACACTTTGTGGATGAATCAATTTGCAGTTACAGCAAAAAATATGTTTCACGAAAAGCTATAATTCAACAGTACCACTTTCATTTTTAAAAATGCAATTGATCTTCATTTTATTCCTCTTATAATGCACTGGATGTGACTGTCTCCTTTGGTGTTAGATGCTTCAATGAAAGATGCATTCTAGAAGGCCACAAAGGGCTAAAAGGGTCACTGAATCAAATTCCTTACTCTTGCAAGTAGCAGCATCATCAAATCCTTTAACATACATCTTAAAAGTAGTTGGGGTTTGGTTTTTTCCTGTTCCTTGTGATTTCCATCTTAAGTTTGTTTCTCATTTGTTCATATTCTTTTGTTGTTGTTGTTGTTGTTGCTGTTCCAACACTGTTTTAGCATAAAAGTGTTATTTCTTTTTACCTTTTTTTGTCTTCAGCAAACAAGTAAAACACTTCTGTTACACTAAAGGCTTTCCATTTTTATAGTCATCTTCAGAGCTGTTCTCCACATGTACCTGCTAGAATCAGTGGTTCAACCTGTACTCTCCAGGTCCTCATACAGAGACAATACACTTCTCCATCCTTTGCAATACATCATTTGACACACCTTAGCATTGCATTTTCCTTCTGATGGTTGCAAATAGTGATAGTCTGTTATCAACCCAAGGATAATTCTGTCACTATCTTCTTCTGCTGATGAGCCTTGGTACTAAGAGTAGGACTTCTGTTGTTAATTGTAGGGTTTTTTCAGTGAAATCTCATTATTTTGTTTCTAATGTAACATTCCCTAAAATCACCTCACCTCTTCTTCCATTCCAGTTTACTCTGAATAAGTGATATCTTTCAATGTCATGTCATCAGCAAATTTCACCTGTTTATTTACATTTTTGTATCAGAGTTGTTGAAGATATTTAGCCATTACTAGTTTCATTAATAATTATTCTCCCTTTCAATATGTGCATTTCTGTTATCTGCTGTCCTTTATTTTATCTGTTAATTGGGAAAAAATTCCCAAAGAGTAAGTTATTTTATTTTCCTACTCTACTGCTCAAAAGCAGATGAACAGATATTTTGGATGCATGCAGTTCTGGTATCATGTTTACCAACAGCTTTATTTCTTGCTGAGATCAATTTAAAAAAAAAATGCATGATGTTTTAAAGAAGTATTTATATACTCAAAGCAGGACACCTAGAGGACAAAATTTATAATCTTTACATTTTATCTTTGTTGTAACACTGCTTTAAAAACCTGAAGTTCTTGCCAAGTACTATCACAGACTCACAGAATGGTTGAGTTTGGAAGGGACCTCTGGAGCTCCTCTGGTGCAAATGCCCTGCAAAGCAAATTTCCCAGGACTGTGTCTGACTACACCCATGGGAAGAAAAAATAAAATTCTGGTGTTTAGATGAAATTTCACATGCTTTAATTTATGCCAAAGGTCTTTGGTGTGTCAGTGGGGTCTACTGAGAAGAGTCTGGCTTTGTCCTCTTCATTCCCTGCCATACTGGGGAGCCCAGAGGTGGGCACAGTGCCCCACATGTGGCCTCAGAAGTGCTGGCTAGAGTGGTGTGCTAGGTTTGGCTGGGGCAGAGTGAATTTTCCTTTCAGTAGCTACTATAGGGCTGTGCTGTGAATTTGTGCTGGAAACAGCGTTGATGACACAGGGATTTTCAGTTACTGCTGAGCTTACACAGAGTCAAGTCCTTCTCTGCTTCACCCCACCAATGAGCAGGATGGGGATGCATAAGGAACTGGGATGGGACACACCTGGGACAGGTGACCCCAGATGGCCAAAGGGATGTTCCAGACCATGGTATCATCTTCAACAATAAATTAAATGGAAGGTTGGCCAGGGCTTCTTCAGGGCATCTGCCAGTGGGTGTTTTCATTTGCATTGTTTTTATTTCTTGGACTTTATTTCTGTCTCTGTTGTTTTCCTATTATTATTATTATTATTATTATTATCATTATCATTATCATTATCATTATCATTATCATTATATTGTATTTCAATTAATGAACTGTTCTAATCTCAACCAATGAGTTTTCTCACTTTTACCCTCCTTATTTTCTTCCCCCCATCCTTCTGGGTGTTGGAGGGAAGTGAACAACTGTGTGGTGCTCAGTTGCTGGATACAGTTAAACTGTGACGAGGAAAAGATCTGGCTCATGCTCAACTTATTTTTCATCAGAGTCCTTCATAATTTGTCCTTGGTAGTTGCTGCTTACTACAGAAATACCCACTACAGTATAATTGAGAGTGGAATTTCTCTAGGAGAATAATTTTGAAGACTTGTACAATCCTCTGCAAGGTAAAACAATAAGCAATTCAAATAATTACACCATCATAATGTTGGAAACAGAGTGAAAGTTTGGCACTTGTGCAGACTGGTTGAGATTTTTTTCTTTTTTCTTTCAAATTACAAATTACCTTTCAAATTACAGATTACCTTTTTAGTGTTAACTTGAAGCAAATGACTCTATAATCACAGAATCATAGAATAATTTAGACTGGAAAAGACCTCCAGATTGTCCAGTTCAGCCTTTACCTGCTCACTACTTTGTCAGCCATAGCATTAATGTCAGACAGTGGTTTCTTGAACACCTCCAGGGATGGTGACTCCCTAAGCAGTCATTTCCAATGTTTAACCACCATTTCCATAAAGAAATTACTTCTAACATCCAACCTGAACCTCTCCCCAGGTGCAGCTTGAGGCTATGTCCTATTGCCCTATCACCAGTTATGTGGGAGAAGTGGACACCTCCCACCTATCTACAGCCTCCTTTCAGTTTGTTGTAGAGCATGATAAGGTCTCCCCCAAGCCTCCTTTTCTCCAGGCCAAACAACCCTAACTCCCTCAAACTCTTCTCATATGAATTAACTCCTAGACTTTTCACCAGCCTCATTGCCTTCACTGCCCTTCTCTGGAGACTTTCCAGCACCTCAATCTTTCTTCAATTGAGGTGCTTAGAACTGGACACAGCACTCAAGGTGTCTCACCAGTGCTGAGTACAGAGGGACAGTGACTACCCTGGTCATGCTGCCCACATTGTTGCTGATACAGGCCAGGATAATATTGTCCATCTTGGCCACCTGGGCACACACTGGCTCATCTTCAGTCATCTGTTGCCCAGCACCCCCTTGTCCTTTTCCACTGGGGTTTGTTCCGGGAGTCCTTGTTTTTGTCTTGCTCCCTCTGGTGCCATCTTCTTCCCGACCTAGTTTTTCCAGAGACACCACATGGAAGCCCCTGTGTAGCAGACCAGAGATGAACAGCAGCGCTAGGCATGAGCATGTTTCCGTGTCAAACTCAGATGTGCAAACATTTTCTGCTATGCTTAGTAGAGTGGAGACAAATACCATTAGGTCCTTGCAGTGTCACTTCTGGGTCTGACCTTTCAGGCCTGGCCAGCCTGCAGTTTGCCAGTCAAGGGAGCATCCCTGACACAACAGTTCGGCTGCACGGAATGTGTTGCCAACAGGCTTCATGGTGGGTTGCTGCCAGCACTTAGCATTCCCCATTGGAGAAGTTCACAACATTTCACTCTGGATTCTGAGCTTGCTACTCCAAGATGGACCAGCCACTGCCCCTGGGGAATCAGTAACCTTCTAAATATATATTTATCAGAATCTTAACATTTTGTTTCAGATCTGTGGGATTGAAGAATGACCCATTATTTCTCTAAGAACATTTTAAACCTTCATTCTTTAAATACACAAAATAATTCCATCAAATACTGTATAGCATATAAGAGTCTAGCACAAAGGTTAGTTTTATAGAAAAATTTTAGTTTTATAGTTTTATAGAAAAATATGCTTTTTTCTTTAAGTCCTTGTGTTCATTCAATGTAAGATCAGAGGTTTCAGCCTATACTGTGAGATGATGCAATTTCTCAATATGAGCACGATTAAACAAGTGCATTACTGCATATAGCAACCTACTGCCTTTAGCTGACATGCTATACTATAATGCACATGGCCCAGACTCTAAGATAAAAATCTTTGGTTTCAGTGAATATGCTACAAGTTTGGAATAAGGCTCATTTGAGCAAACACCTATTCATTAACTATTACTGAAGCAGGCAATAACTTGTCTTCACACTTCATCATCAGATTGACTGCCCAATACAAATTACCTGAGACACCATGATAACAGACATGGCCAAGGATCGGTGAACAGGACTGATGCAGCAAGATGCAGCCAGAAGACCCTTTTGACAGAAAGGGAACTTGTTCTTCATAGCAGAGCATCCCTTTTCCCAGGGTCAATAAGGACCCTCCTGTTTTGTGTGTCCATGCTCTTGATACACACACCAAAGTCAATGCACATCTTCCTACAGCAGTGGTGGAGAAGTAACAGAGCTCAGTGCTCTTCCACTATCATGGGATGGTCCATTTCTTCCTAGAATAGTTATAAGAGTGACAGCTCTGTTTCCTACTCTGGTCCTTTATGAATGGCTTTATTCTTCCATGCTAGCGCAGAGTTGCCATTTTCTCCTCTTGACCTTTTCCACATGATATCCTAGCACAAACAGGGCAAGTGTATTTGTTTGTGCCAACTGAGCTTAAAACACATGTTCTGATAATGCCAAACTAATGAGATAATTTATGAGGGCTGCAACACTGTTTCCTTTGAAGCCAAAACATGTCCAAATCAGTTACTCCTTCTTAGGTTAGACAATGGGAGCACATTAATAAACAAAAATGAAGAGTAAAGCAGTGCACTAAAGATTTGGAAATTTCAGCTAATAGCTGAAATTTGTAGCTGATGCCTCCATGTCCTTGGATGTGATCATAAAATGAAATATTTTCATATATTATCCATAGCTGGAAAGAGTACAAGAAATTGCCAACTGAAACTGAACTGAAAGCTTTTGAAGCAACAAAACATGACACCTCTTGCAATAAGTTTTTGACTGGAACATAACCTTGCATTCCTGGTTGCCTAGCACTTATATTATCATTCAGTCTTGCTGAGAAATACGTACTGTAAGGGATCTTTTTATTATTGTCAATATTAATACAAAAGAGTCCAGCAAAATAACATTGCAATACTGTGACATGTCTATCGTATTTGAATTATTCTTTCACTATAGGCTGTCTTTAAGTAAAAGTTTCTTGGATTTATGAAGATGTTTTTGAGATGTTTTTTCCTGAAATGACTATTATTGAGCAACACACCTTACATGGACTCTTGCCATTAAGGCTTAGAATCCTGTGGTTTTCTAGGATTCTGCATCTTTAACTAACAAAGTTAATTTTAAAAGTTAAATCTCTGAAAATATTGACAAAAATGAGAGAATAGAATTTCTACTAGACAGAAAAAAAAAAAAGAACATGTTTTACTTGAGGGGGGGAATGTTACCACAAATATAGTTTATTTCATATTTTGCATTTTGCTCTCTTCCACAGTGAAATCAGATGAGTTGCAAACAATCAAGAAAGAATTAACTCAAATAAAAACCAAAATTGACTCCTTGCTAGGGAGACTGGAAAAGATTGAAAAGCAACAAAAAGCTGAAGCAGGTGGGTAAAAGCCATTTTTAGTGAAATGAATTAAATAAGAACCTTGTTACCAGTCAAGCAGACAGACCAAAGAGAATGGAAGCTTTCTAAAATTTTGGGACTTAATGGAGGCCTGAAGCAAGGTAAATCAACTCTTAGGTAAAACTACTGGGAGAATAGATTAATATTCTTCACAGAACATGCATCATCATTTAAGAATCGTTTTTTATGGTGTAGTAGGAAAAAATAATCTCTCTAGTTGTTCTGGATAAAAAACATCACTAAAAAAATGAGTGAACAGAATTAAGCTAGAAGTTTTTGACCATGGTGATGCTTATGCTAGGCACATTAAGTATTAATAGATGGTGTATATCAAAAATTATTGCCTGGGCAATAAACAGTAGGTAATAGTCACAAGCTGAAGCAAGGAAAAAAATTTGTTTGATATAAGGAAAAGAGATGCAACTAAGCAGTATAGTGAGTTGACCAGAGAGACTATATTGGCTCCATCCTTGGAAACATTCAAAACTCTCTGGGCTCAGGACCCATGGACCTGGGTTACAATTTGAGTTTGTCCCTGATTTGAAGAAGGATTGGACTTGGAGAGCCCAGAGATACTTTCCAACCTCAGTTATTTAGTGAAGTTTGGGCCTCTTCGTAAAACTGGTGACAGATTCAGTTTAGCTTTTTTCTGGCTTAAAAAGTTTTGGTTTTAGTCAAACCTTATGTATGAAAAAATCTATTACTACTTCATAATTTAATCAAGTCAGTGCATTGTTCATTTTGTTAGATGAATGATCTCACCTGGTAGCATTTTAAAATCATCCTGAGAGTTGTAAGGTTGTATTCTCACCATGGTATATATAAAAAACAAACTCAGTTCTTATGCCTGTCTATGGCATTTTCTTTGCTATTTCCTTGTAGATCACATATATCTTTTTACAGGAGCTTTATATTAGTGAGTTGATTTTGTGAGAGTCAGCAGGGAAATGGATGCCTTATCTCATGAAAAACTAATTTTTTTTTTTTTTTTTGCACCCCTCCATTCTGTGATAAAACCTTTTTCTGAATTTTGTGTGAAATGTGTGAAAGAAATTCTGCCTCAGAACCCACAACTGCCCGGGGGTCTGGACAGTAGTCAGTTACATGAAGCCAAAAACCCATCAGGACACCTAAAGAGAATTCTTTATATCAAGACTATCTAAAATATTACTGGGAATTAGCAGTTGAGGATTACAAACTTGGCACAGTCAAAATAGGAATTTAGATATGGATGTCACCAGTTCCCAAGTAACTTTAAAAAAAAATTGCTTGAAAAATAACCCACCTTTTCTTTACAGTCATTTTCTAAGTTGACAGACAAGGACCAGTCCCCCAGCTGTTACAGTTTATCTCATAAAGTTGAAGGCTTTTTTCAAATCTAAGGTAAACCATTAGTAGAGAGTGTGATTATCTCTTTCAGAAGATCTGTGCACAATATGTAGTCATTAGATTCTATTTTGTACTTTATGTAGTTTGGATAAAAGTTGGCATAATTGGTGAAGATGTAATTGCAAGGCACTCCATTGAATCATTTGTGCACTGAAACACTCTGACTATACATCCTTGCCTTGGGGAGCTTTTATAAAAAATCCATTACTATGCAAAACAATCTGCAGATCATTGTACTTTGATGTACAATTTTCACTTTTGCTAAAGGACTGTAGTGATGTCATTTAAATAGAAATCATGTCAAAGAGGAAAATATTGATTCATATTGAGTATAGTCTTATGGCTTCTGAAGACATGCAATGAATATCCTCAGATATTAAAAATGTTTTCAAAATATCAGTGTTTTAAAACATCAGGTGCAGAACCCATCCTTCATATTCTTTGCCCCTCATTGGAGGGTGTGAGTAGAAAAACACCTCAAAGATACCAGTAAGCATGGAAACCCATTTAAATTTCCTGAGCTGATGAAGAGGGTTATGCAGCCTGGGTGATTAGTCTGCAGATCCAAAAAGATTTGTTTAAGCTACATCAGTAGCTGAACTATTTCATTTAGATTGTCAGACAGGAGATGATGAGGGTTGTCTATGGTTTGGCAATGTTATTTTTCATTTTCCTCTGCCAGAAGGTGTGGCCTCACTAAGACTGGGATCAGAGAGAGGATCTGTTTCTCATTTATATAAAGCAAAAATCAAGCCATCATCTTGCTTTTTTGGTTTTCTAAGTTTGACTCACTCTCCTGAAGAATATTTAATTTTTAATCCTAAAAGCTGTTACATCTGGAGGAATGTGATATTACAGGCTGGACAAGCTCAGTGCATACATTGGTTACTGCTCTACAGCTGCAAGGAAACTCTCCTTGCAGTAAAAGTGATGTTCTAGATTTTTCTATTATTAACTCCTAACCTTTCTAATAGGGAGAATATAGAAAATAGGATCTCCTGTACATAGAAAAAAACTGTAGAAATAGCTCCTTTGTTTGCAAAAATATGAACCGGGAAGCTGGGAATAAGCCGTTCTGACATGCAAAAAAAAAAAAAAATCGAGAATATTCTTCCTGTAATATTAGAGATTTGGCTTTAATTAGGCTCAAAGTTAGGTACTTGAGTTTAGCTTCTCAGAAGAGCCCAAAAGAGATAGGTATTTTAGCCTTCTCTGAAGAACCCAGTCTATGTTCTCATTAATACAATTAAGTAAGTGACCTAATTTTTTAGCAGCTGTATCTCAGAAGGTTTCCCATTTAAATATATTATCTATCAATTCGGAAACCTTGTTTTTAAAAGCCTTAACCAAATTTGATTCAGTTGTCATTGTCAGGGCTGAGTGATCTCAGAAGTGGCTTAAGACAGGAAGTGGTAGGGCCAGACAGAAGGCATAAGTGATTCAATCCATTTTCCCTTGTGCATAAGGCAAGTAATACAATCACTTATAACTAGCATGGCATTGTATGGAGCACCTTAACAACAGAAGATAAGGCTCCATGGGCTGAATCTTCTGCTAATATATAGGACTACAGTACTGTCAGAGCAGCTGTCTTAAGATGACTTTGTATTCTTTAAATCTAAGAATCTTTCTGAAGACATTAGGTGACTGAGGGAGGAAAGCTTAATTTTTCTGTTTCTTCAGTAAGCAAAGTTGAAAATGAGGGACTAAAGACTAATGAAGACTGAAGAGATTAATGTAAGTGGCAAAATAAATGTGCAAAGTCAAAAGGCGACACAAATATCTTAGTTTAAGACTATGGAAAAGAAAAATGCCATCAGATTTGAATAGTATGTGTAGCTGGTAATAACTTATGGTAAAAAAATAATAGAGCTTCAAAAATATAGAGCTTCAAGGCAACACTTAATTCATTGGTTGTCCAACAAGATAGGTAATGAACTACTAGTGTTACAGAGCAGTCAGTCTTACAAAGGAAGAAATATTTTGTTCTAGAAATTCTGTCATTGATCACCCTCAGACTAAAAAGACATTATTTTTCTAGCTATATGCAACCAGTTCTCTGGCTTGATTCTGAGTTGATAAAGTGTTTCATATAAGTTCCTGACATGCAAAGAAACAAGACTCTGATCCCTCCAAACATTCTTCTAGCCAGTCTGTCTCCTGTCATTCTTCCATCAATCTTCCTCTGGATTTCTGCTGTTTGCATGAAGTTCCTCAGCATATCCAGGAGTTTCCCAATACCTAGTCACAACAATGCAGCTACCCTCATGAAGTCAACCAGAACAGATTCTTCAGGCTTCAGGCATAGAAATGGTCTTTCTTTTTACCACTTTGTGGAAAATATAGGAAGCCAATATTTGGTTGATTGGAGGGGGACATTCTCCAGTTACTTCAGCACATTATACCAACGAGGAGTAATAGATACTTCACAAAAACATGTTTACCTGTCTAAAAGTACTTGTTGATTACCTGTATTACTGTTAGGATATATTCACAGTAAATTCATACAAATTCTTATTCATTTATTGGCAATTAACAGCCTTCTGCTTCTCAGAGCATAGATATTTATGTACTTCTCATTGGCTGCACATGAATAAACATCTGGTGATTATGCCAATTGGATTCCAAGGCAAAGTCAAGTACAGAAAATCAAAAAGCTGGATCTATTGGCAAATCAAGCCTCCATCCACTGCATGGCATAGATGGGGTAGATGATCATATTGATATTGTGATTTATTTATGCACTAATTTTTGAAATAAAAATTTTCAATCATATTTGGCTGGTAGACATTATCACAGAGAATTTTACAAATCTAGCACATCTGGAGATGGAAGCTTAGGTTTCTTCTGCAGACCACTTTCCTTTGCCACAAATAGGAAAGGTTACTGAATCTCCATAGAGTATGTTTTCCTTACAGAAGCCCAAAAGAAACAAATGGAAGATAATGCTGATTTGATTCAAGAGGAATGCATATCAGAGAATGCAGATAACTCTACGGAAGAGCCAATTGAAGGAGGGCCAGATGCAGATGGGGATGGAGAAGATATGACTGATGGGATAGAGGAGGATTTTGATGAGGATGGCAGCAATGAGCTGGTAAGGAATAATCATGACCTGTCTGTCTATATGGTTCCTACAAGTAACCACAGAGAACCAACAGTCTGGATTAACAAAATAAGCTCAGAGCAGCATTGTGATGTTCTAGTGCCTAGACCTATACTCCTCATACACTATAATATCAATTAAGCATAGGAACGTTTGAGGAGAAACAAGAAAAATATATTTTACTACATTTGGTGATTTTAGAAAGGAAGTAAAATGTAGTTTAAATAGATTTACATTTATTATTTTACATATGTAAAAGTGTAGAGTGCTATTTTTTCTTTTTTCTTTTTTTTAACTGCTGCTTTTCAAAATTCAATAAGATTCTAAAATGGTGACGTTTTTCATTATTAAACACATGCTTTCCACAGTCCCAAATCTCTATCTTGCATGTGTATACTCTGTGGGCTTATCTTAAGGATCTTAAGGATTTTTCTTTAAGAAATGTTTGGGTTTTCAGCCTGAGGCTGCACCTTTCATGAAATAAAAGCATTTCATTTAGCACCATTATGATACTAAACTCCTAAGTTCTTCTAGAGCAACATTAAGAAATATTTGAAAAGTCAGATTTATACCTTTCTATGCATTCCTAATAAGAATGGAACAGTCACAGTGGTTTAGCCTCTACAATACTCTCCTTTCCTTCCTGGTCTTCTTATTCTGCTTTGAGCTGAAAGAACTTTTGTTGCTCATTTGCTTGCATTTAAAAAAATATTTAATCGTGTGTATAGTAAAAATCTTTTAGTGAAGCAGCAGAAGTCAGTTAGCAAGCAGAATCAACAGCAAGTCTGGAGTAACGGGGCATGTGAATAACCAGTGGTTTCTACTGCTTACTGCAAAAGCAATTGAAACCTGCTTGTAATTTTTTCAGGTTTGTGTCCCGTTAGCCAGCCCAAGACCTGAATTTCTATATCCTGAATAGCATTATTTCCAGAAGAAGCTACTAAAACCTGAATTCCCTCATCTTATTACATGCAATGGAGAACAGATGACATTATCCCTTTTTCTTAAAGAGACAGCTTCTCCTCTTCAGATATGAGGTGTGTCTGTAAGAAGCCATCACTCTGAATTTGCAGGGAGTTGAAATTTTGTAATTAAGAAATACTTGTAAATATTATCTCCCACCATGGCTAATACCTGACCAGCTGAAGTGATTTTATCAATAGAGGTGACCAGAGTTTAACAAGAATGGTGGGTTTTGCACTAATTAGGCACCGGACTCCCCATTACAGACAGCTAAGTGGGGATGTTAACATACAGTGCATTAGACTCTGATTGCTCAATGCTGTCATTTCACCCTGTGGATTTGACATACTTAGCATATATCCACACTATATGACACAAAAAGTAGAAGAATTTTTTCATCTATCAAAGGCCTCAGTAGGAAAGGCTCTATAAAGCAAGCAGCACAGGCAGAATTCAGCAGTGAAAGTCTGGAACTGGGACAGCCACATTTGCACACCGCTGCTTCCAACTTAAAAGGCCTTTCCAAGATTCATGTTATAGAATCAGTTGAAGTGCAGTGTGTTGCAGACACAGCTCCAAAGACAGCTCAGAGGTCTGACACACGCATCTAAGGCGGGGTGGGGAACCAGCTCCAGTTTCTCTGCAGGTCATCACTAAGTGCATGAGTGCTGGGAGGAGGTAGCTCACTGCATGTGGAGAGTGGTGTCCTCTACATTGCATCCTGGCATGAGTGGCATTCCCCTCATCCCAACATGATGGTAGAAAGGAAAGGCCAAGGAAAAGGACTTGTGTGCATCCTCTCAGTCAGGTGCAGCCTGGTGCAATGCCAGGGCAGTGGAGCCAGTCAGCTTCATGCCTTCCATCTTTCCAAAGGTTGGGATCCTCTAGCTGAGAAAGAAGCTGGCGGTACTGTAGACTTTAAAACTTACAACTAAGAATGTCACTGATGTAAAATCCCTGTCCTTTTCATCCTCCCTTGCCATTTCTATCAAGTTTTGGAAGAGGCTACTTCACCTTAGCTTTCCTGCCTGCTGTGATGTGATAATAACACTTTCTTCCTTTGGCAAAGCCTAGGGAGATTAGTGAATGCAAAACTGCAATGGATAGGATAAAGGATTGCTCAGCAAAGGATTGCTTCAAAGAAATCTCAGGGTATGGGTTTTTTCCACAGAAAGGCAATTATAAATTGAATTATGTATATTTCCTCTATAGTTTTTACTCAAACAGTCAGCAGTCTCATACTTACGAAGATGGTAGTTTTTGATGCATATTTTAATTTAGACTGTTTTATGCTGACATATATTTATGTAGATATACGGGCCAATTCCTGTAAGACTTAATTCCTACTTCAATCATTGATAGCTCTGTAAAGTGAAAGATAGTTAGAATACTACCAAATATATAGTGAATACCCCTGTTGAAATACTTGGGAATTCAGTCTGCTTCTACCTATTCTGTGTCCTCTTATCTGAAATTACCCACTGTCTTTTGAAAAGTAAAGTAGATATATAAGTTTGTTATATAGTAAGTCCTAACAGATGTTGTTATTCTTTTTTATAAAAGCTAACTTATTTAGGAAAGAAAGCTGACTAAGAGCAAACATGTAATTTTGGAATGGAGGCAGTTACAAATCTTTTGAGAAAAAAAAGAGAAAGGTTAAGAATTAAACATGTTAAGTGTGACAACAGTAAGAAAACCTTTACACGTAAGAAAATGTTACTATTTTGTGTAAAATAATAACATTGGACTTAGAATTTTAAAAAAATCCTCCAAAGGGCTTTTTTTAACTGAAATCTATAATGTTTTCCAAATATAGAGCTAAAGGAATTTAAGACAATGATTAAGAAAATATTTTCTTTCACAATTAAGACCAGCAGAGGAAATAGAAAAAATATTTAAATGGGCAAAGTTAATGCCCTGAAGTAATTTCAACAGAAAAATTTAATTGTGAGCCCATTAGTATGAAAAATATTAACAGAGGGAAAGAGGGAAATTACTTAAATTTAGATGTTAACCTTTAGTGAGTTCTTCAGATTTATGTGTAAATCTTCTGCCAGGTCATTTCCCAAAACCTGCTGCAGGATTGCAGAACAGAATTCTGTTTTCCTAAGGCTGTCAATAAAGGGGAGTATTCAAAAAGGTCATACCCACTGCCAGAGTCCAGGTGCTGATACAGTGGAGCCTCTGAATCCACATATGTGGGTCTCCATCTTTGCAGCGGAGGACTCAAAATAGATTTCTTTATTTCTAATTCTAACTTGCAAAGGAAGTGACTATGCAGGACGTATGCTGTGGGTTTAGGTGGTAGGATCAGTTCTCTAAATTCACATGCTGTCTATTTGAAGGAACAGGTTACTGCACATTAACTGAGTGATGGCAGCTGTCCTCATGCCTGCTTTCAGCCTAGATCAACTGTAAAGAAAGACACAGTCTGAGTTAAGTCAGGCATGAATTTCAGAACCCTTCAGTTGTCTACCTGGCTGCACCCACAAAACAACATTATACTCAACATCTGCACACCTTTTTCATCCACCATATAGAACAGGATGTTGTTCAACCTTGCATTGTAGTTTCCTATGACTAAAGACATGCCCACAAACAGTCATTATGGCTGAGCTAGAGTGTGAAAAAGTTTTCCGCAGCAATAACTTGATTGCCCATCTGAACTCCAATTTGAGACACGATGCATTTGAGGCACCTGCTGCAGTCATCAAACACCACCTCTTGAGAAAGTCTCTTTTGTACTATTTGCCCAAAAGTGTCTCAGTAAATGTCTCCAGTGTTTCAGACACTCCAGCTTAAAGGATCTCCTTAGAAAAATTCCCAAAGAATTTTGCTGCATTTTTATACTGGAGAGTTCTTTAAAAGGTGATCTCAGAAACATGATCCATCTATGTATGAATATGTTAAAGAGTTGGCTTCAACTTGCTCGGTGAAGTGTACCATAAGCTTTCATCCACATGCTCTCACACAACCTCTCACTCTTGCCTGCATGAGGGCATGAATACTTTGTAATTTTATATATATATACAATAGTCACTGATTTATTATGTAGCTCCTGAGCTTACTTTACAATTCATGTCACTTAACTGAATCACTTAACTGATCATCAGAGGTGGTGAGAGGGATTGAAAACTTCAGGTCTATTTCCTTTGCTCCTTTTAGGTAAAAAAGCAAGTAGTTGGTTGTCCCAGATTTTACAGGACCGATAACTCAGGCTTTCATTCCATTCCTAACACTGAACAGTTTCTAGTAGCAGTGAACTTAAAATTTCTGTGTTCCTTCCTAGTGCATTCCTTTTAATTTAAACTGACCCTCAACAGTGTTGTGACGAAGACATGACATTCATCCCATTTTATGGAAAACAGGCTGTCGTGAAGAAAGATCTTTATGTTCACTAAATTAAATTCACACACAAATCACAAACAGGTCACAAATTACCCAAAGACAAATCTCCAGTGATATCAAGCAGGTCTTGTGTGTCTGCCGTGGCTTTAAATTGTAAGTAGTAGGAAGGAAAACAAATAACCTTTTCTTATTCCTGTGGCTGCACAGGAGAGAACAGAAAAGTGCTATTTGCAACACAGTCCAACACATTACAATATTTGAGAAACATCTTGTCCTCAGACCCTCTATAACAAGTCCCTTTTTATTAGAAATAGCAATAATATTGTGCGGACTGGTTGAAAGATTGAAGGAAGAACATTTCTGAATTAGCAATCTTGGTGGTTCCCTAATTCTGCTGATTTAATACATGGACAGCCTGGTGCAGAACCAGAACATTTCATATATCTTGATGCCTTAAGGAGCTGAAACAGAGGCAAGATGGAGTTAAGAGGAATAAAGTGAATATTTATTGAAGTGACTTCAAAGGCCACACACTGGCAGTACCACAGCCAGTCGTGGCTCTGCCCAGATGGCTCCAAGATGGAAGCAAAAGAGAGCTTGGTCACGAGATCTCACACTTTTATAAGTTTTAGTCCATTTGCATATAGGAGTTAACTGTCCAATTAACAGCTTCAAATTATGAAGTTTCATCTTCCTTGCTCGCTTGCCTGTCCTCCTCTTTTCACATTGTTTATGCCTTGGGGCTGAAGTTTGAAGAGATTGTCCTTGAGTCTCCAGCTAGAATAGGATTGTTTTGTCTTCACCACCTTGTGAAAAGATCCTAGTACCAGTTAATATAAAGCTAAAACCTGCACACCAAAACATAACAAAAAAACTTAAAACCTAAGGTATCAAGGTGCTCTGAATTTGTTTTAAAGGGTGTTAATCAATCATTGAGGAAGCACTAATCAAGTCATTGCAACTCCCTTGTAAATAAAACGGATAGCTACAAGTTACTTCACTGAAATCCTGAAATATTATATACATGGGGAAAAAAAACACAAAACACTTTTAGCCAATGGTTAATAAAATACCAACAAAGTAATTAACTGTAATGAATTATACACAAGCACTCATATATGTATTACGTTGCCTGAGAATAATAGTGCCTATCAAACTGTCAGCCTTTCATAGTAAATAACTATAATAGTAATAGCATGGTAGTGGTTAAGTAGTTGAGCATTCAGTACAGCAAACTGTTTTCTGGTAGAGTATGTGATGCAAATACAGTAGATTTATGCTGTCATAACTCAAATCAGACACTGGTTAGTGCTTGGCTGGAATTTGAAGGATATATTCACAACCACAGCATTATTTTTATGCTGGTGTAGCTGTGCTAAAAGCAATGAAGCCAGACAAGCATTATTAGATGGGAGTTCCACAATAATGAGTCAACTTTAATGAGATGTCTTAAGAGGTATTTTTATTCAATTATTTTAGAACCAAAGATGCAGAAACTATAAAAGGCCCTGTTCTGGTTACAATGTAGATTTACAGCAGTTATTTCAACAATTATAGTTCCCTTTCTATTAAGTATATTTCCGTTGTATTTACCTCTCAAGCGTATTTGATTTCTTTCTCTTGTCCTTTTCTCCTCCTCCACACTGAATGTTTTCAGTCTATCAAATTTGTTTCTAACATCTGATAGAGAATAATATTTCAAATATTAATACCAGAAACTGCCACAGACATAAAACTATGGATAATCCTCTTGTTGCACTGATTTTCATTATGCAAAAGTAAAACCATTATGATATAATAATAGCTATATTTCTTGTAGGAATGTATGCCATTACTATTTAAATCAATGGAACCAAATAGTGCTGTGGCCAAAGCTCATAAAAAACATTTCCCTCTTGTCACAAATGTGTGATTTAGATTGCTGGCAGGTACACTAGCAAAGGTATTAGCAAAAGTGGTTTTGATATGATGTTGTAGAAGAGTAACTAGTCAAGGTTCAGTGGCAAGGTTCACTGTAGTACTGTATAGCACAATCATTTGAACAATGATTCAAAACCACTAAGGCACAAATCAGAGTTACCAAGGCACAAATCATAGTTGCCATACTAAAAGGTTTTGTATTGTATCAGTCACTTCCCAAACATCTGCCATTGGTAAATGGTCTGTCTGCTTCAAGAAGTAACCTTGAGAGGAGTCCCAGCTCAAGGGGAGACCACCACCCAGAAGCCAGGTTGCTCAAAGAAGGCCCACTTAGGTTGTCAGATGTGTGGAATAAAGTCGCTGGACTGTAGTCAAATTATATGCAATGGGAAAAGAATGTATGAGACTCCTTTTACCATAACTTTCTTTGTTCCTTGATAAGTGAGACTTTGAAAAGCTACCTGCTTTTCATGTGTTAATTGCATGATGGGTGTTCCAACATCACTCACATCAATGGTCCCTGTGCCACTCCTTGTAGGTCTTCAGAAAACAGATTGCAACTAGAGGAGTTCTTGGCTGTCTGGGCTCTGGCTCAGGTCTTTACCTCCTTCAGAGTCTGAACCAAATTACCACTAGGTCTTGGTTAAGGGGTTGATTGTATGCATCACACCCCTCCTATAAGTAGCTAAAGGGAAATTAATTTAATAGCAAATCTGTATGAAACTTTTAAACTTTCCTTGTTTTAATTATTTTGTATGAAATTCAACAATGAAAATACTCAGCAGAAAGTAAAATAAAATCTACAGAAAAAGAACTAAAATCTGTCTGATTAATTTCATCTAGTTTAAACCCAGTTTTGCATATTTCAAGTAGCAAGATTAATCAAATATGTGACTGTCCATTTAGATGCCTGTTTTTTCAGTCCATAGCATCAGGACAGACAAGACTGACTATTATCAGCCAAAATAGGCTGATTAGGCTTTTCAAAAAGATCAGTAGCTATTCTGACAACTTGCAGCTTTCTGAATGCGCTTGTACAGGACTACTTAGAAAAATAAAGGACAAACCTTATAATTAATGACAGTGGCTGAAGCAATGTTGTACCAGAAATCTTATTCAGCTTACTTTAAAATTCACTAAGATCATGCAAAATTTTGTCTCTTCTATTGCGCTTACCATTCATTGAAATCTTACACTCAGTGTCAGGGGAAAACAATGTTCTTCATTCCTAAGACAAATGAACAGGTAAAGATTGTGTTCACTTGATAAATATCAGTGTGAGATGTTTGTACTTGAGCAACCTAAGAAAGTCATTAGGGGCACCATACCCGACAGATACTAATTCCTTGTACCTTCCAAAGCTGCAGTAAATCTAATAACCTGTGACTGAAAAAATGGAGAAAGTAATAAAAGCATGCTATGAAACCAAAAATTGTAAGAAACTTCCTGATATGCTCTTTTGTTATATTTAATATATACAGTAGCACAGTAGAGGTGTTTGTTGTTCACCCACTGTTACATGAGTCATTGGAAGGACCTTGCCATTGCCCCTCCTCCCCATTTTTCCTGGCAGTCAATTTATCAGAGGAAGATTTCCTAAATGGTGTTCAGCATTTTAACCAGGTTATTGGTTTATGACTGACTACATAATGTTTTTCTAATTATTATTTAAATCCTATCCTGTGCATATCACATGGGAACCTGCAGAAAATGCAGGCAATGTTATCATGCATTTTGTGTCTCTTTCTACTAGATTTTCCTGTCTGTAATCGCATTTTTGTAAAACAAATAATCAGACTAATTTTATTGAATTCAGATCTATTCCTCCAAATCTGCTCTATATCATTTAGTTCCCAGTTAAAAAATCTTCAAAACTTAAAATCATAAAACTTTTAAAACATTGTAATGTAAAAAATAGAATTAATTTACAGAAATTAGAATCTTATGGATTTGATAAAAAAGAGCTTGAAAATAATGGGTTTTCTCTTATGTTTATGTCATTTTTAAGCAAAGTATCAAGAAGGAGGAAGCATCAGGAATTTTGGGTTCTGTTCTCAGATTTGACAATGAGCCCATGTGCTAGGCAATATGTCTCAGAAGATTGAATGTGTAGGTAGAAGTAGCACCTTTTTCTGAGGTCAGACCAACAAATGCCTTTCTTTGGCATGTAAGAAAGGAGCATTCCCAATTATTTAAACTTATAAAAAATTATCTGCTTTCCAGTAAAGAAAAATATCTGCGGAACAATAGGCAATATATTCTTTAATGAATCTATTTTATTTTTTTCATTGCACCCTGCTATCTCTCTTGACCTGCCTGAAGTCTCAGTCATCATTTAATAAGATAGTCATGGTGCTTGATAATTTTGAGACAGCAAATATTTAATTTTAATGGCTCAGGTTCTATTAAAAACAACTGCTTTGCCTCCAACTTAAAGCAAAACAAAACCAGACACCAATCAGTGAATTTAATCAGAGGTAAACAATGCTGTCAGATCAGGCCAAAAATTCTCTTAGACATGTAAACAAAATACTTGCCTAAATGAGATTAACTCTTCTCTGATATAACATAGTTGACCTTAATATTCAGTATTAATAGCCTCATTATTTTTATTTAGGCTAAGTAGACCCAAATTAGCTCCACAGATCTTGCTGGCCCAAAATTTATGAGCATAGTCAACCTCTGAGTAAAGTGTAGAAACAAGGACAGCCAAATACCTATCTCTTAAAAGCAAACCTGGATCTCTTTTCATGTGAGGATGATGATGACTTCTAAAAAATATCACAAGCTGTTTGCTGTTCCTTATGGCTGAAAAAGAAACACCAGAAATTAATTGAAGTAACTCAACACTTTAAATAAGACCGATTGTAGTTTCCACCCATGAATATTTTTGAAATTTTATGTACAATGTAATTTTAACTAATTCTGGTGGAGCGGCCCTTCTTTTACTTCCCTGTACTTTGGCTGACTCCAGTATAATTTGGGTGACTTGTTGAAGTGCTGCACTGGGTTTTGTTCACCCATCACTTACAACCAACCGTCCCCATCTCTGTATAGTGGGAATAAGCATCAGAACAGTAACCTAGTATAGATACCAAAGCAGCAGCATGAGGTATGTTGGGAAAGTGGTCGATGGGAAGTGGGACACTGGTGTTTTCTAGGCATTCACTGGTGCACAGAAATTCTCTGGAAAAACTCAGGACAGCCATTGGGTCTGTGCTATGGATTTGAGTATATTGGTTTAATCATCAAATTCTAAGATTTAACTGAAATTGAGCAATTGTCATGCATCACACATTTTTCCTGGTGTGTTAGTCTTTGAAAATAAATAGCTTTAGTTCCCCTAGAAAACACTCATTCCACAGGCTTTATCAGTAACCTTGAGCATCAAAAATGCTGAATGGAAAACCCTCAAAGGAATCATTTTTCTGTTGAAATCCTTCACTCAAGTAAAGAGTTGCAAACATTGAAAAGCCAAAAGATTGTTATTTTTCTATACTAAAAGGCAGAAATTGTAAATGTTTTTCTTTTTTACAATACAAATTGCAGAGCCAATACATCTAGTGACCCAATTATTCTAAAAGGTCTCCATTTTTTAGGAAATATAAATGTGCTACTAAGAAGATTTTCTGCATGATTAATATCAAAACATGAAAGGCAAATTGAATTTATCCATACATAGGCATTTACACACCTCAGAAAAGGGAAGTTATTTAGAAGGTGATAGAACTGTAATTGCCATTTCAACAAAAAAAAAAAAAGCAATCAGTGAGAATAAGACAAGCTCAGTCTGCCAAAATGAAGATTTGGAAATTAATCAAATACCAGGTTAGCCAGCTTGTCATGCTGCTATATGTGTCTGAAGTTTCCAAATTGTTGTTGCTATTGATTTCTAAAATTACACTACAGTTCTGTAGTCTTTCAAAATGAACAAAGTGTTTTCCAGACCAAATAAATAAAGAATTAAAAGGCTAAATTCTTCTCTGCTCCCTCTTTGCAGGGTTATAATAATCCTTTCTCAGCTGTTATGAGATTCTGCACCATTTGAAGACTACAATTTGACCCCAAGTCCAACATTTTGCTTTGTAACTTTTATTTTAAAATTAATGTCTCTTGAAATCCTCATAAAACCAAAATGTTATGTTCTACTGTGCACTGTGCATTCAAATAAGCTTTAGGCAGGAAAATGCAAATAAAAAACTGTTTGAAATAGGACCATCTTTTATTGCCATTTCCACCTGGATCACATTGCCATAGCAAGACTTTCACAGATGACAGTTTTAAGCAGATAACTCTGCATCCTGTATATTCAATTGACTGTCTTAATTCATTATTCTGTCACCATTTAAATATTCATTTTGCATTGTTTGCCTCGTTCCACTACTGCTTCCTATGGTTTATTCTGGGCTTTCCCTGTATCTCTGTCTCATGTTATATGCTTCCAACAACTTCTTCCAGTACTCACTCCTTCCCATTTGTTTTATTTTTTTTTTTATGTCACTCCACCTGGTTGTTGAGTAAAACTTCTGCCTCCAAGTATCTGAAAAATCTCAGATTGATTAGAGAGAACACTTCTCATCTCAATACATCATTGCCTACAATTATTTTGCCTGGAATGAGTGCCCTTTGATTTTTGATACCTATCTAAACTCTAATTTGGCAATAGTAAGAAAGTTGATTAGGTCCTTTCTGCAGAATTACTTTAAGGCAATTCTTCTTTTAAGCTCCTACTTTCATATTTTAAAAGCACACTTCTTAAAATGTAGACATATTAAATGGCCTCAGGGTACAAGTTTTAGTAGTTCCTTTATGCATTAAACTGTGTGCTCAAAACTGCACCCTTGGCATTAGTAGGACAGGAACTTTTGCCTTGAGCATTAATACTAATTGGACCACCTAATCTCACACTAGAGAATTCCTACTCCTCACATTAAGCAGAGATTAATTCAGTAGGAATTTTAGTCTACAGCTTTTTTACACCACCCTGTAACTTAAAAGCATCTCCTCTGTAGCATTCAGGATGATAAAGTACAGTACTTACTGTGAATCATGATAGGACTCAGTTGGACTTGCTTCTCATGGAGCAGGCACCGTCCCAAGAAACAGAAAACACCCAGGGATCTCCAATAAGAGTCATACCCCTGAGAATTTGCTATGAATGTCCACTCATATACAGGGATAAACAAAGGTGTAACATTTTTTTTCTCTACTTTATTTGGCACTGGATCCCAAGGAGGTGTTGAGTGTCCCTCAAGGTGTATTGGTATGGGCTGAGGGAACTCTGTGGAGAGCATCAGGGAGTGATGCATTACTGCATTAGGATTGGCTTTATCAGCCAAAAGAGAACAGGAAAGGGAGTTTGGTGGGAACACAGTTTCACCATGGTGTAGCAATGTGGGTGCATTCTGGTAAAGACTTCAGGACAGTGAGTTCTGCTAAAGCACCACCTCCCCACCATCCAACTTCTTCCACATCTGCTTGGAGATCCTGGCCCACCCCACACTCTGCAGAAGGCCCAGTGCCTCCAGCTTCAGATCTCTCCCAGTGTCACCAGAAACTGTACTACTAGTCCCTAAGTCTTTTTCTACTACTATAAAGGACCTTGCAGAGGAAGATTTTGCTGCAAAAGCAGTCTATCAGGAGAAAAACACACAGCCTAAATAAAGTGGATAGATTCACTTCTTTCCTTCATGGCCCCACTAAAGCTATCAAATGACCATGGTGACTCTATTCCCAAAGTCATTCCTTCAGTCTCATACCTGACCATCATCTCAACTGCAGTGTGCCCTCGCTAGCACTCTCCAAATATTGGATTCTGTCTCCACCACTACACCAAAAAGCAGTTATCACAATTCTGCCTGGACTGTGAGAAAGAAAAGATATGATGGTCTAGGGAAAGAATCAGTATCTGATAGGGCTATCTTATTCTTCCTGCTGATTTTTATTGGACAAACATGGGAAATAGAGCATTTTAATACAGAGAAGATAGAAGTTTGTTTTCACTGATGACTAAAACAATCATTCTCACATGTACTCACATAAATACTAGCACTTCAAAGCAATTAAACTGTTCACTGAACAGAAAAACGATTCTGTAATGTTTTTAGCAATTCAAGTATGATTGGCATAATGACTAGGTTTCATCATTTGAAGAAAGGTTTAAAGAAGGTGCAAGTGGTTCTTTTATTTATCCTTTATTAATATTTATCAAACTGTACAATACCTTTATTTGTTAAATGCAGTGAATATTCTATCAGTAGTTCATTACAAAAAAAAATTGCATTACTGCCATCATTTTGTTTTTCATGTTTTACAAGGGTTACAACTGAAAGCAGCAAAAGTGTGATACACATTCACGTTCCCCTGCTCACACCTTCTGAACTGAGCATTTACATTTCATATGGGGGCATTAAACTAAACTACCTCTATGAGTGTTACTGAGTTCGAGATTTGAGGCTTTAAATCAAGGGACAAAGTGCAAGGTGTACTTCAAATGAACACAGCTGTGAAGTCAATTTGACAGCTAATACAAATTCAGTGTTCCTTGGTAAGCTCTGCTTCTTCCTTGTGGTTTTCCACTGATGATGTCTTCATCATCATGCTGTGTAAAAGCCAACAAAAGTGCATGTCCCCATGGTACCTTACAAATATAAATTACAGTGTTTTGCACTCAGTGTGAGTGCCTGTTTAAGAGAAAAGGAGGATATTGTCTTGAGTCAGACATAGCAAATAAACAGAATGGCAATTTGCATTACTACTTTCTGTACTGCATTATGATTTTTTCTCATTTTATGTAAATATCTAGATTAATAATGGGCCACTAAGTTCTGATTATTTTTTTTTGTGTTTGTTTTGCTTTTTTTTTTTAATGCCTGCTCTGCAGACAGATTCCATTTTTCATCTCTTTGGTGGTCCAGAAAGTGTATTTCATAATCAAAAGAAATTATTAGAGATGAAACAGAGTATGCTATCCTCGAGGACATAAGAGCAGCATCTGTAGACCTGGATTCAGAATTCTCAGTTGTACAGATAACAGGAGTGATCATTGGATGTAATGAAAGCAGTTGTTCTACAATTGCAGTTTGAGGTAGCACAAGTATGAGGGCCAGCATTGGGAGTGAAAGGACAGTGTACCTGCTGCATTTTAATGGGGCTTGCTGTTGTTTTGCAGAAAGTGATGCATGGCAGTCACATGTTTCTGTCAAAGCATATTCAGACACCAGCAGAAACCTAGAAAGGTGTCAAGCATCAAGTCTCCTACTCAAGAGGAGCCTGCAAGAGATAGATGTGCAATTTTACCAAGCAGTGGTCAGCAGTAGCTTCAGATGCCTCCATTACAGTTATTAAAATGAGAATTCCAATCCTGAGAATGGGTTTGTCTGGCAAGAAAAAAGAGACAGGAGAGTAAGAGGAAGGATACTTGAGTCTTTGTGTTTCAAGTTCAAACGTATATGTGAATCATCATCTATCTATCCTCTTTTTAGCAGCATTTTCTGAGAGTTTCTAGGATTAATGTTATCATAAAAGCCATTCAAAGCAAAGGATTTTTTAAAAACAGATGCATTTTGTCAGATGAATGTCTTTCATGTATTTTGGATGCTCTTATTACTTATAATTATTGTGGGATAAACTATATGGTGAAGTCTGTAACAACTATATTCTGTGAGACTTTTCTTTATGCATTTGCTTAAACAAGGTAAGATGCTAATCATGTACATATTTTGTGTCATTTAGTCATAGCACATTCCTAATACTCCCTCCAAAAAACATAGGCAGAATTTACACTCTCATACAGTAAGATTTATTCCTGTACATTTAGGTCTGGAAGATAAGCACAGTAAAGTCCAGAAAGCTCTACCCATAAACCCTGTAAGAAGGAAACTATTTAATGTTGACTTTCCAATATTATATACAAGGTAATAATGTATGGTTAAAATTAATTTAATCTAGTAGAATTTGAATTTGGAAAAAAATTGCCAGAAGGATTATACTAGAACTACAATAACAGTAGCAATAGCATTTTTGGAAGACTGAAATACACTGTTATGCCTAAGAAGAGTGTTTCCAATATGTCATGCTCAAAAAGACATCCAGATAGTGAAAAAAGCAGAAATAATTTCAGGTGGAAAATGAACCAATAAATATTCCATAAACTCTCTCCATCTATTTTTTCAGAAATTATGATGGCAATTAGGACAGTGTATAGAGTTTCTTTGATATTGTCTATGGATGCTAAGTCTATATGCTTAGTTGAGTTATTCAATTCTTAAAATGCATTATGTTCAAATCATACTTTCTAAAGTGGTTTTCTGTTAGAACTACATCAAATGAAAGCCTTATTGCTGGCTTTAACGTAATTCAGTTCATCCTTGTTGTGTCAGAAGATGTTTTTATATATAAGGGGAAAGAAATGAAAAAAAAATTTAAAAACCCACTAGTCATCACGAGGGTTTTTAATATCATCAGCACTGCCATAAAGGCAGATGATAAACTGCACACTATTCAGAAGAAAGAAATAGAATGAAATTAGCATTGAATTGCTTTATATTAATCATAGCCCTGGATTCCTGTCATTACAGGGAAAATAAATGTTTGGCTCTTTCAGATTTTAATGTTTCCTCTCAAACTTTACCATTATTTGTAGTGAGAGGGAAATAAGAAATCCATGTACTGAAGGAAGAACACAGGAATATTTTGGACTAGTGGGGTTGCTAAATTTTTATCACTGGTTCCAACCAACAGCAAAGCTGCATTGATGACTTGGGTCCAGACGGTTAGCAACATTAATGTTTCACAACAGGTAAAGGCTTGAAAGGTTTATGGCAAGGGAAAAAAGCTTTGATAAATAACTTGAAAATCTGCCTCTTATTGCTTTCATAATTATTGCTTCTTAAGGCCAGAAAAGAGGAACTCTCTTTGGAGCTAATGGGATGTACAGTAGGATTTTTTTTTTTTTTTTTTTTTTTTTTTTTTTTTTTTTTTTTACTCCTAAGATGATTAGCTAGTTAAAAACCATTAAGCCTCTCTCAGACTTATGATGAGTTTAAAGGCCTTTTTCATTATAGCTAGTCTCTCTAGGGATCAGACCTAAAACATAAGAGATGAAGATTTTTCTCTGTGCAAGTAGAGAATAATAGTTTCTGGGTGATTTAACTTAAAGAAGAAAATTCTGGGATCTCTCACGTGAGCTTTTCTCCCTAATCCTGGTTACCTGTGAAGACAACAACCACAGACCTGATGCTCTCTTTGCAGTGAAGGGGAAATCTGATGCCTGACTTCTTCAAAGGTCAGGAGCACAGTCCTGCAGTGACTTGGATGTTTCTGGAAAACCAGGTTTTCAGTAAATGAAAATTTTAACAGAATTTTTTTGTCTTTTTATTTTTTTTCATTGAATGAGGTGGAAATTGGCTGAAAAGAACATCTGGAAGCTTTTCAGCCTTTGATCAGAAGTGCACCAGGTTTCATCAGCTGTTTCCTTTTTCAATTATAAAACAAGATAGACTCCATCCCATTTCCCCCCAACAAAAAAAAAACAAAAAAACAAAAAAAAAAAAAAAAAAAAAAAAAAAAAAAATTAAAGTGCAGAAAAGATTGGCTGAAAGATATTTTTCCTGTCAAAATTTAAAAAAACTTGAAAGTTTCGCTTTAAGAAAAGAAACCATGTACTTCTGCTAACATTTTCTGACACTTTTCCAAACAGATGCAATTAGGAAAGTGTTGTCAGTTTCCCTGTGGGTAGGTGGAGCTGGTGTGCCTTATGCCTCCCTGCAGCATCACTCAATGCCTACTTGAAGCTGGTAGCATTAATGGGTCACATAGCAGGACTTAGATATTTAGATCAAACTGCCTCTAGCCTCTGCTGGGAGAAGGAACCTCAAAAGTGTTGGCTAACAGTGGATTTTTGCATTTCCACAGTGTGGCTGATAAAGAAACAAAAGAAATCAATGGATATACTGTTATATCCTATGGCAAGTACACCAAAACACTAGCAAAATAGGCAAAGTAAAAGGGAAGCAACTGAGGAAAAATCCATCAACCTGGTAACTATAGGCATTGCTGAAAGCACACGGCCAATGGAAATGAAGTAAGGTATAAAAATAGTGTGAGGGGGCTGAAGCAAAGAATTCTACATGCAATTTATTTAGATTGAACGCTATTATGCAAATAAAGCATTTCATTGCAAAGCAGCCAAGATACATTATTCTATTTCCTGTTGCTAAAATAGAAATTATTCAGCAGTTTTTTCATTAGCATTATTGAGGGGAGGTGTACTTCAACTTCAATAGCTTTTGCTTGATTTGCTGTTATTATTTTGGGCCTTACAGTCAACTAAAGACTGTTGCACAGTCCTGATTGTCTACTGCTGCAGGAACACTATTCTTCTTTTAGCCTTCGATGGTTTAAGGTGGGAAAGCATTATAGACATTTATATTTGTTTGATTTGTGAAAAACTCAAGTCATAGTCCTCTTGGCTCTTTTTCCCAGATTTCTTGGTTTCTTTTTGAGGTTCTCCTGGAAGAAATTCTATGCTTTCATACTAAAGCAAACATTTCATTTCTCAGTTTCTACAGATCAAGTGATGAAATGTCATGTGTGAACCCCCTGAAGGCTGAGAAGAGAAACTCTGACTTCCTCACAGAAAATTGTGAACTGCAGTTTCTTACTGGCTGACAACACCTTTGATTCAATTTGTATGAAACTCAATTTACTTATTAAAATGGACATTATTGTTCAGATATTAGAAACTCCATTTCTTATATGTTCTAAGCTGTACAATTGTCAGATTTTTATGGTTTAGATTGTAAATGTGGTTTTCTCTGGCTAATTATTGGTATTATTTTTTTAATTTTGATGTCTTAAAGGCCAATGTACTGTATCATAATAATATGAAGGACATATTTAACAGGTGTGGAAAACACTGTATACAAATGTATATTTCTAAAAGCTATTTTTATGATTAGCACGTTTTACTGTTTTACCATATTTAGAGTCAGGTGATATTGCACTTCTTTGTTTACCGCTTAGTTCAAACAAGACCATTTTGATCAGTGCCACAATTAAATACATTGTATGGTATTTCCCATTATTTTATTCAATTTATTTGTCATTGGAAATAATTACATTTGGTAATAGAATAGCTTCTAAAAAGTGAAAATGTCAAAATAAGAGAGCAATCCTTGATAAACTGTAAATTGCATCCTCCTGTAAATCCCCTTCTTCAGATAAGCCCTCTCTGTGATGCCATTCATCAGACAGTTGTTACAGCTATTCTTGCAAATCTCGAAAGGCAGTTTGTTCCTACCATATGGAAAGTCAGTCAGCCTCCTGTCTAGCCAGGAAAATTACTTATAGCCTGCCAATATCTGACAGCCTGAGTTAGCCTACTTAATACTTTTTGGCAATACTGCTTCTGGCAGTAGTCTTTCCACCCACAAACTCCTAAGGCCCTCCTGAAAGCCTGAAATTGGAATAATTAATTACTACAGATGTTGTAGGGGGAATCTCAGTATAGAATTTCTTAATAAATCATATTTCATTTCAAATAGAATGGATGCATTATTTCTCTTGTGTTACTGAGACATTAAAGGTAAAAAAGCATGGGCACAAGGACTTCTTCCCCTAGAAAAGTACCAACTCGTTCACCATCTCAAAGACAGACCTCTTTAGCATTGCACATTACATGAAACAAGGAATATGTATTTATTTATCTGTATCTTTTTGCAAGTGGTACTCATATAGAAAAAGACATGATTTTAAAGTGATTGCAGGGTAAATAAATTATTTATTAGCTCCAGCCTCCCAAGAGGCAGAGGCATTAATTAAGGAAGTATCTAACACAGTCAAATGGAGCACAGACCCAGTCTGCAGCGTTGAGCCCTGATCACTGAGTTCCATGACCAGGCTACTTGCTATTTCAGATCATCCAGCACTACAAAGTTGAACTCTTGCCTTGCCCTTTCAAACATTCTCTGTAGGCTGAAAACGAGAGAAAACCAAAGGTACCAGAGAGACTTTTTAAAAGATCTAACTTTAAATTTCTCTTTTAAAAAGCAGTTTCTGTTTAAAAAGCAGGTTCACCTCGAGTAGTGCGGGTCTAAGTGAGTGGGAGCTCAAGGTTTCTGGTCAGGTTTCTGGCATGGGGACCATCAATAAAGAAGGACTGATATTTTTCAAAAATTTGGAAGAAAAGCATACATTTTAATTTAATTTTCTATTAATGAGTGAGAACTTTTTTCACTAGGTAGCTATGTGACATTGCACTCTCAGTTATGTTTGTGTACCTTATATTTAGCTTGTCTATTGTGTGTGGAGTTACATGGTTTACATAAGTGCTGAGTAGTACCCAGCTCCTTAAATAAGGAAAGACTAGTATAAGTAGTTACACCTGAGCATAAAGAACTGCAGCTTCAGAATTTATCAGGGCTGACTCTCCTAGAAAATTGCAGCAAAAAAAATATAACTCCAGTGTAAGTGAAATGTTAGATCAAATCAGAGAATGAAATACTCCACTTTCTATCTCTTAATATGGGTTATGAACATTTTTAACTATAAAAATGCAAAAAGAATTGCCATTTTGGGATTTCTGTCTTTGGCTGATAGTTAAAAAAAAAAAAAAACACCCTCCAAACTCAGCAGGTTGAGGAGCGTTTGTACCATTTAAATCACATAAACTGTTGGCTGACTTAAAAGATGCAGAAAATCATCCAAGGAGATCAGTTCTGATATCAGTGTTAATAAACTAGATATGAGAAACATCTAGGTATATTGTCTCTTCACCACCTCCATTCCAAATGAGCTAACACTCACAGAAAGCACTCTGAGATTTTTACATATTCTTTATAATCATTACCCTTACAGTATGAACTCACAGAAATAATTGCACATTCATAATGTTGACACTGTTTCACACCACAGTTTAAGTCCTGAGTATATTTTGAACACAAATGTCACCTCTGGTAACACCATGAGGTACTATTTCATTTGCAAGCCAGAAGATTGTTACCCCATGCAGCCTATTACTAGTAAGGTTTCTCAACGGCATGTTTGCTTAAAATCACTCCAGAGGATGCTGGTAGTTTTGACAGAGCTTAATAGTTCTCTGCTGTCCATGTATGCAGTATGCTCAGTGTTGTTTGCCATCACCTGTTACTTGTTTGACATAAGTTTTGTCAATTGTGGGATTTTTCAACATTGCTCATCCCTTGCAATATAGAAGAATAGGAAACATAAGAGATCGTGTCAATCAGTTTGGACAGTCAACAGTCATAAAATCCTTTACAGACAGTCCTGAATCAAACCAATTCATTTTCTACACAGATTGATATGCTCTGTGCATTTCAGATATTTGTTTCAAACATGGGCAGCTGCATGAATGGAAAATATTTACTAAAAAGCTTTAAAGTTTGGATCAAGAAAAAATATTTTTACTTTTGTAAACTCTTGTATTACACATTGTTGCAGTTCCTATTCATTTTCTCTGTAGATCCATTTTTAGTTCTGAAAAATCACTGTACTTAAACTATGTAGATAACTATGATCTTGTTAGCAGTCCTATTTTTAATTGGTGCCACTGCAATTTAGATTTGAAACATTCAGAGTTTGCCCATTAGAGCAGATTGATGGTTCATTACAGTTTTCTTTAAAATGTTGTAACATAATTTTTACATGTCTGTAAATAAATATTTTCTCTGATTTATGCACTAATTCAATTTTGGAATTTCTTCTCTTAAAATGGGACTCTAAGACACTTTCCAGGAAAAATGTATTTCTCTCATGGAAAAATGGCATTTAAATTCTCTGTAATACAACCATCCTTCACAAACTTTCAAAGCAGACCAAACAGAAGCAGGCATTCATAATATTAAGTACTATACTTCAGTAAAATGGATAAAAATGTTAAACCTGCTATCATTTTAATACTTTGAGAAATTTAAGCACCAGTACTGTATTAAAAAATGACTGACAAGAAATGTGACCAGCTTCCTGAAAAGAGGGAATTCTTCAGTCAACTGAGAAAGAGGGAGGCACAGTGGGGATATTTCATTGAATTTAAGAAATGCATTTTCTTAATCTTGGAAGCATCTGTTTCATGTGTAACTAAAGCATTATGAACATAATTTATGAAAACCATGCCAAAAATAGTTATCATTTTCTGCTCAGTATCCAAATCCATTTTTCTTTCATAGTTCCCTATTCCATTCACAAGGTGTTGCTATGCAGGCAAGCTAAAGAATATTGGTCCACAAAGTCTATGAGAATGATTTTAAATTATATTGGTATTGTTGGGAAGCAAGACTATTTTGAAATATAAGGTAAAACCAGCACAACTTGACAAGTGAGTACAGTAGCTCTCAGCATTTCTCAGCAATGAAATGTTCTGGCCACAAGAATGAAAGAGAAAGAGAAAATAAAGGCACTTGTCTACAGCAGTTACAGCCCTGTGTTTACAGTCCATGCCCTTACAAGAATCAGCTCTGGAAAACTGGTAAGAAAATCCTCTGAGAGACTGCATGGATACATGGAGACATGCATGAGACTTAGAATAAACACAGAGTGCTACAGGGAATAGAGAGTTGCTGGGTTTTGGGTGGTTGAATAATAACTCATTTGAAACAAAAATTGCTTGAAGTTTTGTGGCAGCTATAATAAGTACTTTTTTCCTCATTAACCCCTCAAAGAAAGATTGCTGTTCCACATTTGTGCAAACAAAATTAATCCACAAGTATCATACTATTTTAACAGAAAACTAGTTTGCAGAGCATCCATCCCATATAAATCCCACAAACCAAACAAAACTGTTTCTAAAGGTTACATTTAAGTCTTTATGATACTGTCCTGGCTACATGACTTAGCAGCCTAAGGTAATGGAGAAAAACTTTGCATAACCACTCTACTGGTGTATTACTATATGTTAATATATCTCTGGTATGTAGCTATGCATATGTGGAAAAAATATTCTTCCATTGCTTTGTGCTTTAGATAATCAGAACTAGAGACAACTAAAGTTGCGTAAAATAAGAATCAAACTCATCCCTGTTGACAGTCATTAAATGAGTCTCTTCAAGGTCTACTCCAAGTGGATTCTTAAGCAGAAACTGTGGTCAGTGTTCATTCTATGAGTAGTTACAGCAGCATTTAACAAATTATTTAAAGAAAGAAGAAATTATATTGCTGCTGATAATATTGCTGCTGCAGCAGGACCACAGTGGAACATGATGGAGGAGCAGAGGATTTAGAGCATGGCAGAGCTGCAGCTTGAATCTGGTGCTGAGATCTGAATGAGGATTCTGACCTCAGTCAGAATGACTGAGGAAATTATTGAAAGGGGATGTTTTGCACTCATACTCATTTTACATTTGAAGAAACCTCCCCTATATACTTATTTATTTTCACATATCTGCCAGCATGCCATGATTTTGATGATTCTTTCAAGGGGTAAGCTTCAAAATTTGCATGTGATTTAGGTCAAACTTAGTGAGAATTCAACACTTAGCAATAAATAATCAGTCACATTAATCATTTACCCCTTCTTCAGAATTTTGGCCTTGGTGTTTAATCCACAAGGCAAGGGACGGATTTCATAAATATCCGTTTACTTGAGTGGTCACATTAATTGTAAATTAATTAAATTGTAAATCCACTTACAATATCATTCCTGGTTTTTTCATTCTATCATCCTATTTTTACCATTCTATAGTTTTTTTATCATTCCATTGATAGAAAAGCTATAGATCATAGAACCATAGAATGGTTTTGGTTGGAAAGGACCTTAATGATCACCTAGTTCCAAGCCCTGGGCAGACTTTTCATGAGACCATCCAAGCTAACCTTGAACACTTCCAGGGATGAGACATCCACAACTTCTCTATGAAATCTGTCCCACTGTCTCACCACCCTCACATTAAAGAACTCCTTCCTAATATCTAGATTTTTTTCCTTTCCTTTTTTTTTTTTTTCACCAGACTATTTTATATTCTGGTCTCCATCAGTAATCTGCATTAAAAAGAGGACACATTTTTATGTAATATGTTTTATCGAGCAAATCAGCATAGAAACATTTCTTAGTTCTATACAAGACAACTTTCAGTGATACATGTCAGGAGTTTTACCGTGTTTGTGATGACATGCTGCATTACCTGTAATCAATGTACCAGTGTCTGAAATTGTGTTTTGTAAATCTAGTCATTGAGCACTATTATTTAATATTGCTTCAGAGAGAAACTTTAGGTCCTGTCTCAGAAACATAAATATATTTTTGACAGCAAGCTATAAAAAAATCAATTGCATTGATTTCAAGGATGAGTGACCTTTGAAATTTGGATTCTTCTGCAATTACATAAGGATCATTTGTAAGTGAATTGTAAGTTCTGAGTTATTTTTTTGTTAAGCTAACAAGGTGGGGAAACAGTAATCCAGGAGTGCTACCAGCTTTTATGGGTCTCATTTTGGTCAATTTGTTCCACACTGGATTTGGATGATTCAAGTCATTTCACAAGATAACATGATGGAAGCAGACAATTAATAACAGCAAAAAGAAAAATAACGGAAATCAATGCCCAGGGAATTGCATATGGCCATCCATGTAGACAAATGGCATTGCTGAATTTTCTATCAGAACTTGAGGTTCTCTTGAACTTGAGGTTCAAGAGAAGCTCTGTGAAATTCCATTCAGTGCAGAGCTACACAGAGAACACATCTGCTGCTCCTGGTTAATCAAGGGAGTGAATAATCCATGCAGATGTCAGATTTCCAGCAGCTTCCTCAGACAGCACTTTTCAAAGATGTCTTTACAGGGGACAAGTTCAAACTCTTCCCAACACCTTAACCCCCCCTTATGTGGTCTCATATGTTAAACTGAGTTTTTTCAGAGAGGACAGAAGCAGTTAAGCAGTCTTCTCCCAGGAACGAAGAGCCTGACAGAATGTCTATGTGCACACCTACACACACACAACCCATGGACCTGCAAATGGAGCACATCCCATCTCCATGTTCAGGGCTAATGCCTTGAGGGCTGAAGTTGAAAAAGACTGAGCTTGGAGGACTAAAACTCTCAGAGAGTTTATGAGCTCCTCTTTAAATATGGTTTAAGAGACTGCTTTTCATCAGCAAACCTCAAGTAGTCACAGAAGAAGAAGTTTGAATCATTTCTTAGCTACAGAGAAGGGATACAGGACATGGAGAGGTCATTTATCTCTCACAGACTTCTCCTATTCTCTATTGGTAACAGCAAGAAGCTCAGAGAACTACATAGAACCCTGGCCTAGTAAAATCATTACAAATTGAAAGACACTGATGTTACAGTTCATCATATCTTTGTGTTTCATTATGGGCAAAATTCTTAAACTAAATATTTCACATCAAGCTGGGTATAAATTTGCACTGCTGTGAATAATCAGCATGGTAATGGAGTTTAAATCTTAAATCACATTTTCCTTTCCAGCAAATTTTCCAGTAGGGTGGTTCTAAGTTGACCATGTTAACCAGGTTTTGGAGCAAATATTGTGCAAAAGCAAAATTATTCAATCTCTTCAAGCTAAAATGGTGCCTTCAGCAATGATAATCAGATTTTAGTGGTCTCCATAGCAATGCAGGTGAAAATTTAGAAAAGCATTCAGCAGCAAATACAGAAATTCATAAAATTAAAAATGCACCCCATTGAGGATTGGTTTGCAGGGATGCTGAGAAAGTTATGCTCACATTTGCGATTGAAAAGCATAGATTTTATTTACCATGAATCACTACAATTGAGCAAGGATCATGCTATTGTAGCATGTTGCCTCTCAAGAAAAATATTTCTACTTCCATATTTTTTACAGATATTTTTGGTTTAAAAAATAAAAAAATTACTGAGGTATTAATTTTAGTACATGCTCTCTTTTAATTTAGGCAACACTGTATGCTTTAATACATAAAAATCTCAAAACCCCCTGGCTGAAAGATTAAGCACAATTACACAGAATAACAGAGAGTATGAGGGAGACACATAGCTAGTAAAGATCTGAGCCAATGAATCTAAAACTGAAGCCTATAGAATCACAGAAACAACAAGGTTGGGAAGATCATCTGTCTAATGTCAACACAACACCATCATAATCACCCCTGCATCCCCAAGTGCCACATCCAAGTGCCTCTTGAACACTTTCAGAGATGAGGCCCCACCACCTCCCTGGGCAGCTAATTGCAACACCTGACCACTCTTCCAGTGATTTTTTTTTTTCCTTAATATCTAATCTGAACCTCCCCTAGTGCACTTTAAGGCCATTTCCTCTTTTGATACAGCAGAACAGACTGACCCCTATCTCATGGCAATCTCCTTTCAGGTGGTTGTAGAGAGTGATGAGGTGCCACCCTGAGTCTCCTCTTCTTCAGACTAAACAACCCCAGTCACCTCAGTTACTCCTTATAGGACCCTTCACCAACTCTGTTGCCCTCCTCTGGCCATGCTCCAGCACTTCAATGTCCTTTTGGAAGTGAGGGGCCCAGAACTGGACATAGCACTTGAGATGTGGTCTCACCAGTGTCAAGTGTAGCAGGACAATCACTTCCCTAGTCCTGCTGCCACTATTTTTGACACAGGCCAAGATGCCATTGGCCTTCTTGGCCAGCTGGGTACATGCTGGCTCATGTTCAGCTGCTGTTGACCAGCACTCCCAGCTCCCTTTCTGCTGAGCAGCCTTCCAGCTACTCTTCCCCCTCCCTGTAACAGTGCAGGGAGTTGTTGTGGCATTTTGCCTTATTGGACCTCATGCAATTGTCCTCAGCACATTGATCCAGTCTGTAAAAATCTCTCTGTAGGGCCTTCCTGCCTCCAGCAGATCAACACTCCTACCGAACTTATCGTTGGCTTACACGAGCACATGTGCTACCAGCTCAGGTTTTTCAGCCTATCCACAAATCCAAGTAGGGCAAAGACTTTCTCTGCATCTACTGATGGAGATGTGCCTCAGCTGCACACAACACAGCTGGACAGGATGATCTCCAGAGGTTCCTTCCTACCACAGAAATTCTGTGATGCTGTGATTCCATGTTATCATAAAGTGATGTACATAAAGTCTACATTAATAAAATGCTGAAGATGCATAAGGAGAGTGCCAGAATCAGCATGTAACACCCATGTTATCTATATTCTCCATCACAAGACTCTCTTGTCTATATTTAAAATATTCTCATCATGATCACTTATTGAAGCAGGAACCTTTTATCCAAGTAGAGGTCTGCAGTTGCTGAAGTCATGCTCAGCTTGCTTCCTCTCATCCTATTCAGGATGAACGTACATTCATAGCCACTGAGCACTTAGTTCACACAAAGAGGAACAGTTTCAGCTGGAAAGAATAAGAAAGGACTATCTCAGAAAATTCTGCAGCCCTGTATCAGAGAGTTTGTAGTTGTAGACTCAAGGTCTCTGAGGTGGTAAGGGGAGCTGGTCCTGTCTATTCCATCTCTGAACTGTCTGTGCTACGTAATGAGCTGCTGGGTAGAGCTACAAGAAGGGTGGAATTGGTTAAGCGCTGATCCCAGCTGTTCCCACAGAAGAAAAATACTCCTGAGATCCACTGTCAGATGAATCCCATGAAGACAGGCCATGCATTGCTTCAGGGAAGGAAACAGCAAATGGTGGTGACTGAAGAGCACTGGAGATTGATAAACAAAGGGAAGACCCAGAGGGAGAGACCAGCAAGATATTGCCTGTGGCAGCAGCTCTCTGGCCACAGAGAGCAATGCACAACTTTCCCAGGCATCATCCTAGGGAAGGCTGTGAGAAGATCAGAGGAAAGAATGAGAAACAATTCTTATCTTCACTTGATGCACCTGTTGTTGTGAACATGTGGAATGTGGATTTGTTTACCACAGGGTGGCTTCTTAATTGGCCAGTGGTAATGGTGTTTAGATTCAAGGACCAGTTGGGTCCACCTGTATCATGGCTGTCGCAAGGACAATGGGCTTCTTAATAAGTATAGTATAATAAAGTGATTGATCAGCCTTCTGAGAAGCATGGAGTCAATGGGGCCTGTGGTAACAATTGCCAAGGAACCAGTGTTTTGCCCAAGGAGCACAATACAGAAGTGCATTAGGAAGGACAGTAGAGCTGTTGAAAGGCAGAGTGACAGGCTATCCTGTTGCCAAAATGCCACTGGATGAAAACCTAGGTTCCAAACAAGCATATCTAAATACATACATGAAATAATCATACCAAGTATAAGGTGGGGAGAGCTCCTGTGTGCATACAGGTGGGCTTGAGCTGTGTGACCAGGGCACACAGAGTTATTAAGTCTATGGCAATTTAGCCCAGATCCAGACTGAGCATTTTTTTTGCTTTCTAAACCAAAGCAGTATGGGCAGGACAGCAGCTGAGGGCAGGCTCCAAGGACTGTGAGATTGAACCCTATATACAAGACAGCTACAAGTTTTCCAGATACAGTTTTCCAAGATACAAGTTTTGCAGTGGTTGTAGTCTTCATGGCTTAGAGAAAAACTGAGACATCACGAGTCCTACTGGAGTCAATGGCAATACCACACACTCAAGTCCTCAGGAAGCCTTCCTTAGGATCTCAAAACAGAGACACCAAGGAAGCAATTTAGATGCCTAAACACAGATGTCTGGTGCCATTTTAGATTCTCCTTTAGATTCTCCACGAAGAAATAAGGCTCACATAGTCCTGACCATACCTGCCACTTCCAGGAGGATGTTTCAGTTACTCCAGACTTACTCAGAGTCTCAAAACTTCAGTTTTGAGAAGGATGTAAGTTTTGGAACCATTTCAATATTTATAGATATTTATGTTGCTGAATGAGAGTTCCAATTTTAACTGTGATGTTTTGATAGGATAACTGGGGGAGATGCCAGTAAAAAAGGGCCAAGGTAGGCGAAGGAATGTTTTGAATACATTTTCAAACTAGAAACTGTAGCTGCGTAATTCAGATTCATGTCAACAACAGTGTCCAAAAATCTGCTCATATAACAGAGAATTTCTTGTGGGAATTCATGGAAAACTAGAAACCAGGTTGGACAAAGCTTACAAAAAAGTAAGTTGGCAGCAAAAATCAATCAAAGTTATTGGTAAATCCTATAATAGTTAAGTAGGAACTGAAACCCCAATCCCACTGAACAAAAAAAATTAGATGTCATATGTGCTAATTTATCCTTCTATCACTTGTGAAAGAACACCAGACTGTGGCACCTATCATTGCCATTAGATGAACTATACCTCAGTCACACCTAGCCTCAATTATTGCCACAGTGCAAGCTGCAGCAGGTGATTTCATAATATACCCCAGCCTAGCTGTCCCTTACTGCTGGGCTCCCAATTAAAAGAAAACTACTGAAAGCCCATTTTCTCAGTTTAGCACTGTAGGAAGTTGAAAAATAAGAATAATTTCTCACCATGAACTGTGAAATGATCATAAAAGTGCTGTAGACTTCATTTTTTTCCCCCTTTGAATTACAGGTTCACCTCTGGTTCAGAGTTAGAGACACTTAGCTCAGTAGTTACACCAAAGCAGCCCTGCAACCCAGCTGCAAACCTGGCTGAAAAGTACTCAGCCCTAGCCAACACAGTCATTTTCAGGGATGGGAGGGCTGAATCCTAGGGGTAATTCCTACCACGAGGGCTGTGGCATCCTTACAAACATTTCTTTGTCTTTCTGTTTTAATAGCAGCAAAATAATGTAAAGGAGATAAATATGGTTTTATACGAACTTGTGCATGAAATCTAATGAGTTTCTTTTTTAATATATAGAGATCTTGTGCATTCTTTCTGTTGTGAAGTAATACTCTGTGTCTTTCTCTGGCTGTCACAGGGACATCCATATGGAAGAGCATGAAAAGAAGCAGGTAGGAGAAAGGTACAAGGTTTTCTGTAGGATACTGGCCTTTTTTTTTTTTTCAAAAGACTTACCTATTCTTCTATTAGTGCTACATTGATAATTATTGATCAGTAGTGTTCTTGTTTTGTATATTGCCTTGTCAAACTTTTGCTGCATGGTATATTCATGCTTATACACTCATACATCTACTGCAAAAGTTTCTTTTGAGACCATCATCAGCTAAAACAGCATTAGGGAGACCAGTTTTGAGAAGAATATAACAGATTTTAACCACATCCAGCTACATAATTTGAGTAAAAAAAGCATAAATACAAATGCAGAAATGCAGAGGCTTTGCATTTCTTTAAAAGCTATTCCTCAGCTCTCAGTTTCACAGAGTCCTTCTTGTCCAAAACTGAGGGTTAGAACTGCAGTATCTGAACTACTGGATTATAATTATAAAGTTGTTTGTTTGTTTCTTTGTGAGTTAGGTAACATAAAACCAAGAGCTGGAATAGTATTCAGAAAGGTATTAGCTGTTCTGTGGATAATGAAAACTCCAAGAATATTTAAGCAGCAAGAGTTCTCCTTTTAAGAAAGGCATAGACTTTTTTTTCTCAATTGCATAAACTAAACACTGACAGCTCAAAGGGAATGTAGAAACAGGTTATTCCATTAATATTTACCTGGGGATTTTGAACACCTCTCTCTGCACCCTTGAAGTGCAACATGATCCAAGACTGTATAATAGGACTTGATAGAGGCAAGTTGAAGCTTAAAAGACATGAAGGAGAGATAGACATGTTACAACTGTATATTTTTAGTGTTACTGAGCAAAATTGTTCTGTAATGACTCCCTCGCAGCATAAGCAGAGAATGCTATTGTGTTTCAGCTTACATTGAACTTTCTATGCTTCCGAGAAATACAAATACACTGCTGGTAACTCAGGAGGTGAAACTACACCAGCATTTCCTGCTTCTTTGGAAAACAAAAAGGCACAAGAATATCTCATATGCTCAGGCTTAGCTAAAAGACTGTTGCCCAGCCCACAGCACTGCAGTCTAGTTTCTTACATTTACAATTAATCTAGTGATAATTCCTAGCTGTTCTGTATATTGCTATTAGAATGGGCACACCGGAGGCTTCTGGCCTGCTGTGATTAGGAATAATATGATACAGCTCTTATTATCAGCATGAAAATTAGAGTTTTCTGGTTGAAACTGCATAGGTTTGCACTCAGTTTTGTAGTGATTTGTCCTATTTTTATGTATAAAGAATGCACTAAATCGTAAGTGGTATTACTGTACTTACTCTGAACTAAAAGTTACTTTTCTGAGAAGTTTCAAAAGAAGGTGTTAATCATTTCATTTGTTTCATTTATCTAGTGATGAAACTAAAGGAAAGGCAATGTATCAGACCTTTGCTCTGTTCCCAATTATCTGCCCATTGTCAAGTTCTGCATTCAGAAGCCCTGGCAAAGGAAGGGAACCCAAGAAATTCCAGCTAGATTTCTTCTCTGTGTTGTTTAGTGTTGGGTTGAGGACTGTATGTCACCAATTCAATACAAGTGAAGGGTTTTGTCCAAAGGAAGTCTTTAAACTTATATTATTCTTAAGAGAAACCTGTTGAACCACAACACTCAGGCTACATGATATCTTTGTTTAAGGCAGTTCACTTAATCTGGTGACCATCACTTAGTGAGGAGTACAGGAAGGGATAAGACTTACAGCTAGAACTATTAGTGTCAAGTTTCAATCCTCTAGGGGTTTTATTAGGGTAAAATAAAACTCATAAGCTCAAACTAGATCTGATACCTGCAAGTGAGAGGATGTTCCCCAGCTGAGGACTATCCCAGGCAGCAGCAGTGTTGTCCAGTGCTTTGCATCCACCACATTTGATCTTGAGGAGTGTGTTAAATTAACTGACTGAGTTAATGGAAAGAATCTTCTCAGTTTAAGAGAGGATAAGCACGACATTTTTTGGGGTTTTTGCAAGGTCAGACTTCCAGCTTGCTCCCAGTTCAAGTACACAGTCACAACAGATGACACATAGAAAGCAGAAATGCGAGGCCAGGAAAGTGAGAAACAGAAAAGATCCTTTGGAATTTTTCTGATCCAGCATCAGGTGAAGATAATCTGCCAGAGCTTTTTATTTCCTTTCAAGCTTAATTCAAATAAGTTACTTCAATCAGATGCAAACAACTATTCAGTAATTAGAAGTGCAAAACAGCATGGACCAGAGGTTAAGTTATCAGGTTTTCCTGGGTTTACTACTAAGATGATGCCACCAGGGAGCCAACAGCCAAGCAATTTTTTTTAATTGTGTTCATATGCTTTATTTGCAATTTCAATTACATGCTTTGTATATACATCCCTTCTGTTTAGTGTTGATAGGGCTGTATTTTCATACTTAAATGTGAAAGTTTTGCCACAGTATTGACTGTTTACAAAATTTTAACGTTCAAAAAAACGTACATAAAAATATATTAGAGACCTTTTGGATAACTTCTGATTATAACACCTTGCAAACCATTCATGGAGATATACCTAATTTTTAAAACTGAATCTTCCCAGGTCCTGTCCTTTCTTGCTATTTGTAATTCAGTATACTAAAATCTAATACTTCCATAAACAAAGCATCACTCAAAGGAAGGAAATCACGCACATCTTCCAACTTCAAGCTCAGATTTTTAGAGAAGCCAATAAAAGTTTGATTCTTCCTGACATATTGGAGCAAATGAGCATCTAATTCTTTTAGCTCCCTTTAGAAACATATTATGTCTGAGGTAGGTATGGGCTACTCTTAAAAAAAAAAAATCAAACTTTCAGATACCTATTTACTTATTAAAATGAGTTCAATCTCTTCTCCATTTAATAAACAAACAATAAAAAAATCTGATGCAATCATCACCATTGCCTTAATGTATTGAAGGCATTTCTGAGGACTGAATGTTGTTTATGAACAGCTTGATTTTTCAATAAACAACTTCATTTTCTCTCACTCTTTTTAATTCTTCTTGATTTTGCATATTTTCCATTATGGTAAAATTGACAGTCTTTGAATACACCAGATATAAACACACTATTAAATGTGTGTTCATTTCATAAAATATTCATTTTATTTGGAAAGAAATCACCAAAATATCTGTTGAGTTTATAACTGGGAAAGCAGAAAAATTATTTCTTTCCAATATAAAAAGTCTTTTTTATCTAAGCAAAGACTTATAGCAAGTGGAAATTCAATATCATGCCTTTGAAAATTTCAGTCTGTTTAAACCAAAGTGAAGCAATTTGAAAGGAGGCATTAAATAGTGAGAAGTAGTTATGTGTAATAATTTTCTAAAATATTTGGATTTCTCCTTTCAGTCTCAGTCACTTTCCTATGTGCAGTATCCTTTCCACTTCATATCCAGTTTGCAATTTCAAGTCTGAAGCTGTCTTTGAAGTATGTAATTTATAGCAAAAAGCACAGGCACAATAGTACTTCTCTTTTTCCTCTGGTGCACGGAAGGAAAAAACACATTGAGACCCCTGACTGTGCACTTAGACAAGTATGGAAAAAGCGTTGCCTAAATCCCAGCACTGAAGGAGTGGTAAGATTATTTATTCAGTCATAGTGACAGTCATATTTGCAACTACTCTGCTTTTACTGCTGATATGCAGTCCTCAAGATACAACTAATTTATCTTAATAATATCATGTCAGTATACAATATCTTAACTAATCTTATCTGCATTATGATAGCTGTTTTGCTAGGAAAGGTGTTGACTTCACTTGGAAAAAGCAGGCAGCAAAGTCTGCTTCTCAAAAGTGCTATAAAGGAAAATATATTCCTTCTCCCTCTGTTCTCCACATAACATTGAATAGATTTGAAAATTGAGAGGTTGTGTTTTACCTCTAGGTAGGTTTTCTGTATTGCTATCTTCTGCTGCTTTCGAGGATCTGACAGCATCCGTACAACAAGCCTGATAATCCCAGAGGAGAATTTCTAAATTGATTACGTGGGGTTGGAGACAGAGACACGACACAACACCAGTGGGTCAAACAGCATGTTTTATTGTTTCTTTTATAGGGAGTTCAGAACTCCTGGGTCTAGACAGGTCATTGGTCTGCTCTTTTATGCCCCCCAGATCCTGGACCAGTGATATGCCTGCAGCTTAGGATGGAGGGTAATTGGTTGAGGTTCCTTTCTTTCGACCCAGAAGCTGGTTTTATGGAGCTGGCTCGGCAGCCGAATTAATTGCCCAGTACAAGCCAGCTTGTACTGTGATATAATGTGGCATCACTAAATGATTAAAATTATATTTAGAGAGAGCAGCAGCATTGCTGGGTTTTCTGAGAATTTATATATATAGATTACATGTAGGTCACATGTGGTGTTTCCCAGGGCTCAGTATTGGGGCAGCTCCTATTTAATGTATTTATCAATGATCTGGATGAGGGAATCAAGTGCCCCCTCAGGCATTTTGCAGATGACACCAAGTTGAGTGGGAGTGTTGATCTGCTGGAGGGCAGGAAGGTTCTGCAGAGGGATCTGGGCAGGCTGGATCAATGGGCCAAGGCCAGTTGTGTTAGGTTCAATAAAGCCAAATGCCAGGTCCTGTACTCGGATCACAACAACCCCAGGCAGTGCCACGTGCTGGGGCAGAGTGACTGGAAAGCTCCTCAGTGGAAAAGGACCTGAGAGTGCTGGTCAACAGCAGCTGAACATGAGCCAGCAAAGTAACCAGAAAGCCAATGGCATCCTGGCCTGTGACAGCAATAGTGTGGCAGCTGGACTAGGGCAGGGATCATTCCACTGTACTCATGCAGTCACAGAATCAATCAGGTTGTAAAAGACCTCTGAGACCATTGAGCTCAACCAATGACCAAAAACCACCATGTCAAATAGACCATGGCACTGAGTGCCACATCCAGTTTTTCCTTAAACACCTCCAGGGACAGTGACTCCACCACCATCCTGGGCAATCCATTCCAATGTATAATCACCCTTTCTGTGAAGTATTTTCTCCTAATGCCTAACCTAAATCTGCCCTGGAGTATCTGCCCATAAGACTATGTCCTCCTGTTCTTTTGCTGATTGCCTGGGAGATGAGACAAACCCCCACCTGACTACACCCTCCTTTCAGGGACTTGTACAGGGCAGTAAGATCTCCCTTCAGCCTTCTTTTCTCAGGCTAAACAACCCCAGCTCCTTCAGCAGCTCCTCACAGGACTTGTGCACCAGACCCTTCATCAGCCTTTCTCTGCACATGCTCTAGCGCCTTAGTGTCCCTCCTGAATAGAGGGGCTTAGAACTGGACACAGGAATTGAAGAGACACTGGAGATGTGAATGTGTCATTATTTTATACATAGATATGAACACAGATTGCAAGTAAAAATATCGGATTTGATTCCCTAGCCTGTACAATGCACATATGAATTGGTGGAACTGAAGACAACATTGTCTCTTCAGTTTGTAACACAAGGAAGCAAGGACAACGTAAATAGGTTTTTCTCCTTCCCTTCCTGTGTGCTTCTTCTTCTTGTTATCAGAATAATAAATAGCTGCTCTTTCCAGGGGCTTTTAAGTACTAATTCCACAAAGAAGGGTGAAATGAGTTTCCCAAGGAGAAAGTTGCATAAAGTCAAAGCTATGGTTCCAGGCAAAATAATACACTGAACTGCTACTTTGTGCACTATTATAATTATCTTCTCTTTCAGCATATGCATCTGAATCAAACCAAGAAATATTTTAACATTCTCTGAAGTCAGTGAATTGATATTTGCATTTGCTGCATATTTTTTGCAGATCTCTTTGTGACCCGCACGCTATCCAGTACCTAAAATGTGGTTATACTGCCTTCTGAACAATGAGAGAAGAAAATGTTATTGTTACACACATAATATTATAACCATGTTGGATGTATATTTATAACCTAATATTTGCTCTTCTGTGGCACTTTGCTGCTGTTTCTTCTTTCCTAGCATTTAGTGGTAAATTCAAATTATACAAAAGATATATATCTATCCTGATAACCAGGATGCTTTTTCATGCATTTTTCTCTGTATATACGAATGTGTTCTTGTTCTTCAGACCTGAGAAAGTATGAAAAGCTACAAAATGACCTTTACCAATTCATTTAAAGGAAAAAAAAAAAAAGGAGAAAGAAAAAATCAAACATAAGTGATAGACAAAATTCACACCACAGCAAAAGGAAGGAAAATCATGCCAGTAGTGATATATTTAACTTTTAATTTTTCAACTTTAGTGAAATGGGAAAATATGTCTAAGACCAAGAACTGCAAATGAGATTCAGTGTGCTTGTGTGATTTCAGGAATACGAAAACTGAATTAGACTATGCCAGTTATGCCAAATAATAGGGAGAGATGGTTTATTCACTGGTTTTCTCTCTGGATCTAGATCAAATATAAGCAACTTTACAACTGCACCATCTGAAATAGCATCTGAAAATACAGAATATTCTTTGTTTCCTAAGGGTTGTCTTGGAGGTGACACAAACTTGAAATATTTCTTATCAGTCTGTGCATGAGAACATCTGGAAAGTGGAGATGGTTTTCTCAAGGGAGAGATGCCTGCAGCTCTTCTATTCTTTAGAGTTTGAAACTGTTTATTTTGAGGTTTTAATGAAGTTTCACTGTAATATTTTGACCAATGAATACACTGCAAAATGTTCCTGTTAGCCAAAATCAGCTTAGCAGCTTCAGTATCTAAAAAGTTACCAGACTGCTTTTTAATGAGTTACACAGCTCACCTGTGAACCAGTCCTCAGACATGTAGATCAATTAATTGTACCGGTATAAACTCCTTTGCTATACATTTGTACAGATCTTTAAGGTTCAGTGGCCTTGCTTCAATTACCAAGAGAACAAGAATGGGTTGGTTTTTTTACTTATTAGGCATTCACCAGAGGCCATAGGAGAGGTTGCTTCTCAGATTAAAACAGATAAATAAAGGAGCTTCTCAGTCAGGTGGCTGAGTGAATGAATTGATCTTGAGTTTCCAGTCAGACAGAAACTTTAGCGTCTCTTTTCTACTGCAGTGTTATTCCTTCATAGAGTACAAAAGTTGAACTTCAACCACAAAAATCAAAAGATTGAGACTGATTGTTGTCTCTGCTACCAGGATTTTGACCAGCCTTGAAAAGAAAGAAAAATACTCCTAGAGCTTAGCTGATTAAATTAAATGTGTGAATCTGGTTTTATGCTAGAGAAAGTGATTTTTTTCTTTCATTATTTATCAGTCCATTTTAAGTGAATTTTTTCAAGAGTGTTACATCAGCTGGTATACTCTATGCAGGTGGAGCAAAGAGTTCAAAACCAAGCAATGCTGAATCCTCACTGATGGCTGCAAAGGTGGATCTGCAAATACAGGTCATTGTACTAAGGTTCACCAGAAGCCTGTTTATTTAGCATCTAGTTTCTAAGTGATCAACCCTGGAGATTCCAGAAAAGCTGCTTGTGCCTTCAACTTCTCCTTTTGCCCAGGCAGAGGTATCACTGCTGAGCAAGCTACCCGTACAGGTGTGACAAGATCTTTGAATAGTCCTTGACACAGAAAACTATTCTTAAGGATCTATAGAACATCTGGACCTGGGGAATCTGGAGCATTACAACTGAGGATCAATTGTTAGGCTTTGTAAAAGTTTTATAGTGACCATAGGTAAAAAGTGGACAATCATTTATATTCAGTGATGTACCTGAAATTGGCCAGTTTCTGACAATGCCACACCCTGCTGAGAAATATGTCTAGGAATATTTTCATGTTGCTTTAAGAAGCTGCAAATAGTGAAGCACTTTAAGCTAGGAGGAGCTATAGAAAGTGTCTTTCTCTTGCAAAACCATGCCATATCAGAATATAAAGCAATCAGACCTTTTCAATGTAGTAATAGTCTCCTACTATGTATAAGATTTTGAAAAATTACATAATAATGAAGATAAAACCCAAAATGTGAATAGCAATAGAAAGATAGGTATTTATTTGTATTTCAAAACTAGCTATCTTGTTGAACAATTACTACCTCTTGACCTTCACAAGACACTAACATTCATCTAAACACAGTATTTGCTTGTACTGCATTTTGCTTCTTTCAAAATAATGAATCTCTCTTACTAAAATCTTTGGCTTAACAGGAAGGTATTCCTATCAGATAGAGGAATATACAGGACACGCTGAAGTACAGGTACTAATTTACTTATTTTTAAATATTTGTTCATAGAAGTTGATTTTCTCTAAGACAGATTAATTATATATCCTTAAAAAGAATCTTAAGACCCATGAACCCCAAATTTCTTTGTGTGAGGGATACAGCATAGAATGAAAATTATTTCACTTTGCTGCAATTTATGACTTGAATGAGACAAAAAAAAAAAAGCAAAGAGGATGTGGGTGGTGGATAAGAATAGATTACTGGGGTTTGATACATTTTGGAAGTGAAATCTGATTGATTTTCATCATTTTCTTTTGTCTCAGTATACGCCCAGATAATTTCCGAGAGTTCATCTTTCCTTTGAAAGAAGAGCCAAGGGCTGGGTTGGCAGAGATGTTGTAGCACTGGCACAGTTGGTGAAATACAACAGTGGTGCCACCTTGGGCAGTTGTCGCCTTCTGATGAGAAGGCGGGCGACCTGGTTCAAGACACAGCACGGCAACCCGGCCTCCCCCAGGTCACTCGGGCCACAGACATGCACAGACACCAATGTGGTGGATGGTCAAATGGCATTTATTATCTTATCTCATGGGGTTAAATAGTCAAGGGGGCTTCACTACGTCAGAAGGGGATGGTGGGTCTGGCTAGGGTTAGTAAGGAGTGGAAAACTACTGAGTTTAGGAGGGGCTGCATGCTTTAGGGGTAATTGATTAACTATAGCAGGAAGAAGGGGGGAAGGGTCTAGCTTTCCGTCACATCCCGAGATCTTCCGTTCGCCTGTCCCTATCTACCACAGCAGTTTACACTCTGTTGTGTTCTACAATACAGTCTTCAGCCTGCAAAATGTGTATGCAGATCTCATGCCGAGATCTCATGCCATTTTAGAAATCACTTGCATCAGCATCAGAATTGCACTATGCAACGCAGTGCAGAAAAATGCTTCCAAATTTGCCTGGCATGTTGGTGGCCCTGACACATATTTTAAACAACTAGAATTGTAGAATCACAGAATATGCTGAGTGGGAAGCAACCTATCAGGATCACCAACTCCAACTTCTGGCCCTGCAGAGGACACCCCCAAAATGAAATCACCCCCAAAATCAAATGTACCATGTGCCTGAGAGCATGCTCCAAATACTTCTTGAACTCTGTCAGGCTTGATGCTGTAAGCTCTTTCCTGGGGAGCCTTTCCAGCCCAACCACCCTCTGGGTGAAAAAACTTTTCCTGATATCCAGCATGAACTTCTCAACTCAGCTTCATGCCGTTTCCTTGAGATCTGTCACTGGTCACAAGTGTGAAGAGATCAGTGTCTGCCCCTCCTTTTTCCCTCATAAGGAAGAGGCAGACTGCAGTGGGGTCTCCCCTCACTCTCCTCCAGGCTGAATGGACCAAGTGACCTCAGATGCTCCTCATATGGCTTCCCCTCCAGTCCCTTCATCCTCACAGTCCTCCTTGGACAACCCCTAATAGTTTAATATCTTTCTTATATTGTGGTGCCCAAAACTGCACACAGGACTCAAGATGAGACCACCCCAGTGCAGAGCAGAGCAGGACAATTCCCTCCCTTGACTGGCTTAATGCTGTGCCTGATGCATCCCAGGACCCAGCTGGCCTTCAAATAGGAAGACATTTTCTCTAGAAATTCATTTTGATCTATGGCATTGCTTCAGAGAGATTTTTGTTGCACTTATTTTTAGTCTTGGCTTTGAGCCAGACCCTTAGATATATTGGTTCTTCTATTGCTTTACACTATCCCTACAGATCTCACAGGAAGAAAGAGACAGTGATTGAAGATAAACCTCTACTATAACACTGATATTTTACTTTGTCTTTGAGGGATTTGAGTGGAGTGCCAAATCACACTACAGATACACTTTGAAAAAATGAAAAATGTTTATATCAGTCTGAAATAAAGGGGTTGCTTTTCTTTAACTCATGATCTTTTGGGGATAGAGTCTGAGTCCCAGAGACAGTGAAGGGAAGGAATTGTTCTGACCTTGGCAAGGTTAATCATATGTGTTTGTTCTCCACCACCACCAAATTGCTATCTACACAGGTTTGTAGAATCTAAATTTCATTTCTTATTACCCACCTGAGAAAGGAAAGAATATAGCAAAAGTAGCGGTTGATTTGCTGCTGCATGGCAACATATCCATTCCTGGAAAGGTATATTTGAAGCACAATGTTGACCCTAGTCCAAATTCTTTTCCTATAATGATATAATTTGGTGCTGTATAACATTATACCCATCTTTTTCTAAATTAAATAAAGTATAAAATAAATAGAGTAAAATTACAAATAAAATTCAACCATAATGCTTGATCTTGCAAAAGCAGTTATTTGATTGATGAATAGTTGCCTAAAATTTATTTTTAACACACTGATATATACCAAAATTGCAAATGTTCTCTGAGTTAGAGAACTTCCATTTCCCTGAAGTCTGTGTCTTTAACTGTACATATGACTCCAGGAACTTTACAACAAATAATTTTAAAAGCCCATTGCTACTTCTTTTCTAGTAAGTATAATCAACATGTTGTTGTTACTGACCTAATTATACTGCAGAGCCTGCTTTTATAAAGGGAATATTTGAGCAATTTATATGTTTTCCTCTGTAGTCAACATCATTATCTGAAGGACTGACTGAATTTACTGTTGTAGGCTACAGACATAGCCATAATTCACATCTGCAAGAATAAAGAGCTATTGTTATAAAACCAAATAAGGTCTTTTTGAAGTAAAGTTATTTTGTTCCCCAGGAACATTTAAAAGGTAAAATATTTTTCTCAGTCTGAAAGATAAATTTAAAGCCAGTCTTCAAGATGTATAAAACTGCATAAACCAAACAGAACAATCATAGCCAGACAACTTATTTTACAATTAATATTAGCTAATGCTCTCCAGTGTACCTGGTTATATCAATGGACATTTCTTAGAACCCACTATCTTCTATTATATTACAGAAAACCGCATTGTCAGTTTCATCCAACAGACTCCAAGGCATTAGCAGTAAGATAGTTTCAAGTGCTATTAGACATGGATGTCCTTGATGAAAATACTGTCTCTATACAAAAAAGACAATGGAATCTATACATTTAGTCAGATACCAAACCTATGTGGCAGAAGGTTTTAGAAAACATAAGTGTAAGCTGTTCTGCTAGTCCATGCAAAGTTACACTACCAATTTTTTGCCTTTCTATTGTGGTGATCACAGACCCTTAGAAATACTGGAGGGAGGGGCCTCTGAAAGTTGTCTAGTACATTATCCTGCTCTATCCACAACTACATCGGACGAACTATAGCCATAGCTGTGAGACAGAGTGAAAATTTAACAGGGTAGAAACCCATTTGGATTTAGGTGAAATATGCCACTTTAAGCTTGCTAACATAAATAAAATATGCTGTTTGGTCTGGTAACTGCAGCACTAGCAAAACTGCCCCAGCTGAGGAGAAAGAATGTGAATTCCAAACTGAAGAGATAAGAGATAAGAAAGTCTCCTTGGACCTTGAAACAGACAGTGCAGTGACCCAGGAGTTCTTTTTGTACTTTCTCACAAAAACTGAGTACAAGTGTAACTAGCTGTAAGTGTAATGTGAAATCAGCAGAATGAATATGCATGAACCTATTGTGAAATTATATGCATATGTAAATTAATAAGAGTAATAAGAAAGGATCGGGAGTTCTCAGGGGCATGCATGTCCTTTGAAGAGGAAAGATCGTTCACATGCATCCAGTGCTGAAATAAACATACTGTCCCTACATATTTTATTGGAATTGTGAGGTTTTGATTTTTTTGTCTGTGTTTCAGCTGAGCCTCCAAAGCAACCAGGAACAGGTGTTTCTATATGCTGTGTATCTCTGGTTAGCTGGACCTATAATCAACATAAAAGATACACAAAATACCTGTGGGCACTGACAGAGCTGACAATGCCGCTGTTAGCAATATTGCTCTCGCTGTCTCTTTCCAGTTTCTCAACATCCCATTTCGGCAGAAAACACTAGACTGCTATATGAGTTGAAAATTTGTCATTTATCCAGCCTGGACTCCATTGAGTTTACAGTGAGAATGTTGCAATTCTCCACCTCCTCCTTGCCTATCTCAAAGAAGGATGCAGTGTTGGCTTTTTTCCAGTCAGCAGGGACCTCCTCTGATTAACATGAATTTTCTTATATTAGTCTCACCATCATTTCAGCAAACTCCTTCAGTATACCTCCAGATGTACCCCATTCAGTCCCACAGATCTGAAGACACTCAGCTGCTCTAAATAGTCCCCTGAAGCTTTTGCTCCTCAAAAGTTATCTACTTCTCTCTTTCCTAACCACGCTGATAGAAGCAGTGGTCCCAGAAAAGGGCTTTGTCTGTAAGAACTGACACAAAAGAATACCTTGAATATATCAGCTTCCTGATTTGCTCAGTGCTATGATGCCCTCCCTCCAGATGTATGAAAGCCCCCCATGAGGATAAGAAATAGCTACTTAAGGCCCATATCATCCTTCTCTGCCCAGGCACACTGTTACTGACCTCCACCACACTACATCCAAATATGTCCCGTCTCACTTTGTTTCTTCCTGTAGTTTTTCAACATTCAAAGGTCTCCTCAACAGAAGTTGCAATTATTCCTCCCTTTTCTGCCCTCATTTCTATGCTGAATATCCTATTTCATCCATGCCAGTGCTCCTTTTTTCATGCCACCTCTTCCACTTGCACTTCTCTCTTTGTAGCACTGATCCTAACTGTGAAAGCTGAGATAGCTGACATAGTATCCTTCCCCAACAGGACTTGTTTCTCCTCTGCTGCCAGGGCACTGGAGTATATTTAAGATTAAATAGCTGCAGGCTGAAATGGAGCCCTCCTCCCACTGCCAGAAGTCACAGATTTGCACCCTGCTGGATGGATGCCCTCTTGCTGCTCCACCATTGCCTTCCCACCCTCAGGGTGTCTGCTACCCAACAGAGTCCCTTGAAGTGGGCAGAGTCTGAAGGCTCTATCAATGCCTCATCTGTCATTCCTCACAGGAGGCCTGTTCATTTCTTGGCTAGTACTGTTCTGCTTGTTTTAATTCACAGAAGGAAAGCATGAAGTAACTGAGTTCTTTTTATGTTCTCATTTTATTTTTGTCTGGACTGCAGCCCCCAGGAACACGTATGTGCCGTGTGAATAGAACACCTGGCTTGTGCAGATGGGAAGTCAGACTAGCTGACTTACCTGCGTACCTAAATTCTGTGGTCTACCATAATTTCTCCTTCTCTTTAATTATTTGTGAAACAGAATGCTTTTCCAGCTGTGAAGGACACAGAAGAAGGAGATGTGTAGAAATAAATGCAGTTGAAATTCTGCAGTGTAAGTCTAACCTCGCAGAGAAAGAGAGAGCATCAATTGTGTAGGACCTGATTTTTGGAAGTGAAATGCCATCCAACTGTGCCTGCAGAGAGGAGAAAAGCTAATGAGCTGATGTCCTACTGTGAGGGTCTGTGCTGGGCATCTCTGAAATCTAGCACGGTAGAAGAGATTTTTTTTTTTGCTATTTTGGAGTGAATAACACATCACAGTCCATGTTTCTAATTTTTAATATTTTTCAGTGGAGAAACTAAACTGTGTGTATTTGCCACTGTGAAAAATCTTCAGGTCTAGCAGAAATACATCTTGTGACAAACTGACGCTTCTTCCTCAAAGGCAGCAAAACAGACATGTATTTTTAGGAACAGAGGCACCCTTAAGTAAACACTTCAGTGTTCCAAGACAACCTCAGAAACCTTCAGGGCAGTTGTCTCTGGAATAAACTCCTCATGGAGACAGTCCACCTGAAGTCTCACCTGCCAGTGGCTGGTTCATGCTTTTAAATGCAATTTCTCTGTTGCAATTCTCTAATCTTTTGTGAGCTCCTGCTAAGCTTCACAATAATACAAGTTATTGGAATTAACAATTACTACACAATAACTTAAATTATTAAGGTGAAGTTATTGCAGTCCATTATTTTCTTCTATGTAGACTAAACACCTCAAGCATTTTAATTTTTCTTCTGAGACAAAATAAAGATCAGCAGCATATGTCCATTCACAGAGATGTCTTCTTCCTGTCTGTTTTAAATGTTAGAGGTATTTGTGATACTGAAAACGTAAGGAATAAATAATGTTAGTTTCCTTCTTGGACAGTATGACAGGTTGATAGACACTCTTGAATTTCATGGTGTTGTAGCTGTGATTCAAACAGTAGGTCGGTAAAATTTACTGTTGTTCTTTAATACATGTATATAGACCCAAAAGCAGGGAATGCAACCAGACTATTCCCCAGATACAGACTGACCTGGAATCACTGGGATCATGATGTTTGTGGATTTACATCAGTTGAAGTTAGAGACCATAATATTTACACTGTGTGTAAACAAAAGTTTTATGGCTTAGGTTTTTGCATATCCTGACATTAAATAGTCTGCTTTATCAAGAAATTAAGGTCCTGATTCACAAAGCACTCTTTTCAAATGACACTGACTCCCACATTTAACTAAAATAAGACACAGCAATACAGCCTTCCTGCATAGTACACTTTAAAGGAAAAAAACTCTCTATTATAATTCTTCTTCCTCTAAATCCTCCACAGTGTGAACTGTGGCTGAGAGATTTAAAATAGGATTATATCAGACTTTACCTAGCAGGACTTCCAATTAGTTTTTAAGGCAATACTCGTATTTCTACTATACCAAGAGAAGCAGCAAAATTTATGGGTCATTAGGCCAGTAAAGCTGAGAGGAAATTAGGTGAAGTTACTTTAGACAAGACATGAATGCACCTATTTTTCTCATATTTTTATGTTCTGGGTTTATACTATATGCCACTGCCTCCATAATTCTGAAAATGACTACTTTTTTATAATTTTATCTTTTTCCAGCTCTAAATCTCTAACACGGCTTGAAGAGAAGGATTGTTACAGGAGAGATAACAAATAAATGACTATTGCATTACCTGTGTTCTCTTATCTTGGGATTTACTTGAGGACCTATGAAAGCTACTATTACTTTTTAGGGAAAAGTATAACACATGCTCTGAAAATAGTTTTATGTCTATTAACATAAAGTAATCCCATTTTCTTCAGTATAATATGAAGATAGAAATCCTAACATCAGTTTTGACAGAAAATATTGCACTAGCTTGGTTTATTTGAAGTAGATTAGAAAGATTGATTAGACAGGTAAAGATTCCTAATTATACATTATTCTGCTTAATATATAAATATTAATTAATTATATGTATTCTATATTAAATGCCCCTGTGCTCCAGACCAATGGCCCACAACCCCAAAACACACTTCTCCTGGGCCCAACTCTAAGGTCAGCACTATTATCCTTTGTAGTCACTTTGGCATCAAGGATGTCAGGCTGAATATGTATACATATGCTTGCATATGTATGCAAGAACTTTGCAAAACTTAGTAATCTCTCTTCCAGTTTTCACATCTTGCACTTAATAAGAAATTTCATAAGACACTTTCTGATAAGGTTCATGAACATTCACAAACCTTCATGAGTAAATCAGAGCAAAATAGCTACTAAAAAAATTAGATTTCAAATGCTTATTTAACCTTTCCAAATTTTGCTTCTTTTGGTCTTTGAAACATCAAAATCGTATAACTTCTTCTTTTTCAAGTCTTGCATTCAAAACAATAATATTTAAGTGTCTTTCTCTCTTTTTTGTGCAATTATCTTGATCCCTTTAGTGTCAATATTGCTACCTTTATCTTTTATCTCAGCAAGAGTTGTCACCAGATTTGTAAAGGAATTTCACTTCCAACTCATGGATCATGGCATGAATAATATGAAACACAGCAGACACAAGGCTGACAATTGAAACCTCTGATAATTATTCCAATTACTGAAGAGAGTGAACAAAAAAAAACCATCACTTCACTATGATTAGCTATAATTTTGTTGAAATTATATGCATTATAATGACACTTTCAATATAGTGTATGCATCAGAAGAATTCAGAAGAATTCATTTCCTGAGAATCTGTCCCATAATTTACCAGGACTGCATGCATTTCTGCATAAAAGAGCTAAGAGTTTAATTTTAAAACATGCTCTGTATGTGAATACTGAGTGTGTTACCATTTTCATAAAGTGCTTTACTAGATATTACTAAGAAGACCAGATGGCTTCCAGGCAAAAGTCAATTTGATACTACTGCAGCAAGTCTATGAGTAATTTAACTCATCTACAAGTAGTTTTACTCACAGAATCATAATTTCTCTAGAAAATGCCCTAAAAGGGAGAGTGTTAAGCCAGGCTACAACACACACTCTTTAGTTTGCCTACATTTCCCAACGTGCAAGAAACTGAAAAACATACAGGAAATCCAAGATCCATCTCTCTTGCCAGCACAAGCAGGAAAGAGTTAGTGAAGTTAGATACTACAGGCCAAAATACAGCTTTCAAAAATGCAATCTGGTGAAGAGGAGAACCCTTGCTTATTCCCTTGCAAATCACAGCCATTGTCTGAAACCTTCATGCTTCTGCCATCCTTTGAGCTCTCTCCCTCCAGTTTTTCATGAATCAGAGAAAAAGTTATTTTTCTCAGTTACCCCCTTTAGCCTCTCAGAGCATGGTTTAAATAACCATTTATTTTGGAAACATGATCAGCATGCCAGAAAAAGGTGTCCAGCTGCATCCAGGGGCATTATGTCACACAGTAACACTCATGGAGTCTTATTTTCAGCAATGCTTCAGGGAGGGTGCAAATGAAACTTAGCTACAACTTACACTCTTCAATCAAACATCCATAACTGAGCTTCTGGTTCATTTTGGGAGTTTTTAATATGCTGTTTGACACAGTTCTTCAGTGAATGACCTAAAATATCAGGCATAAGTTCTATTCTGGGAGTAGCTGTTGTGTCTGACTGGCTGCTCACTCATTACAAGTCATATAACCAATCATACATCCTCATTTCCACAGCCTGGAGGGGTCTTTTGAGGTTTCTGAGTCTCTCTTTTTGTTCATAAATTACACAGGTAAGAGGAAGGACCAGATTTACAGAAGAGAACTGTAGTGGCTGTCTATGTATGACTCCACTCACAGCAATACTTCTTAATTTCATTGAATGGTCCCATAAAAAAGTTTAAAATGGCAGAGCCTCCTGTGAAGCACATCCATCTGCTTCACTCTCACGTTCTTCCACATCTTTTACATAATATTTTCCCTGGAATTATTGTAGATCCCACTGAGAAGGAGATATAGGAGAAATAAGTCAGCCTTCACTATAAATTGATCTGTGCTGATCACCAATGATTGATCAGAACAGAACTTATTTGTTCTACTTTGTTTCTCACTTGTTACCTTCATTATCACAAGACACCTTTTGGGACAGTAAAAATCCACTTCCAGATGCATTTGACGTAGTTTCTGCTTCTTATATCTTTGCATCCCAATGAGTTCTGGAAAACAGCAGCAATAATTATTTAGTTTCCTACTACGCTCTAGTTAATTCTTTCTCCATTTCACTCTCAAATATTTTTAACCAGCACTGAGATAATTCAGCTAAATGAACTAAGCATACATAAATGTCTAAAACAAGAAAATAACAGCCCATATAACAATGGTCTTTAATTTCCTACAATAAAAAGTGGGTTTTTTTCCTTCTTTCCTGAAATTGGACTGAAAACCTTCTCTGAGAATGGCCAAAAATTCGATTTGATTAAGCTACATTTTGACATCTATTTTTCTCATTAGTGGACATCCATAAAATCACTGCTGCAGGAGTAACCTTTCCTTCACCAGTTGAAATAAATAAAGTGCTACACTTCAATCTGCTTATTTTTGCCTTGAGACAAAATTAGACCATCTAAGCCTTGGTAAATTTATTAAAATAGTGAGGTAATTTCTTTTTTATTTTCCCAGCAGATCCAAAAGAAAACATTTCAAAACTATGGTATATATGAAGCAGCATTTCGAGGAAGGACAATATTTCTGCCTAATCACAGTAATTTTGAATTAATTTTTTAGTAGTCATTGACAGTCTCTGCAGTTTCCATTTCAGGCTTTTAAGAAAGTAACGTAGAGGCAGAAAGAAAAAGAGATATCTGGGGTAAGTGGGTCCCCATCAGCACACACAAAAGCAAAACTGCTTTTTTCTCTAAACATACTGTGGTTAATTTCCCACCTAATTTTTCACTGATGACCTGCTCTTCTCCTTGAGGACAAAGACCAAGGCCCTTGACACTCAGGAGAGTGCCTGAATTCATGAGCTCTACAATTTTAGGAGATGGACTTAAAGCTCAGGTTGTCTTGATTGCAGAGGACAGTCAGAAAATTCAGCAAGGCACCAGTTGGAGGCTCTTGGCCTGTTTTTTCCCACAGCCCACAAGAATGGTATTAAATATTTGGCAATAAGATGTGATGGTTTCACAGTAGTGCTCTGAAAAACCTCTGCTGAACCACAGTCCTGTAAAGTAAAACAGAATCTGTAAAGTGCAGTGAACCAGCAAAGGCATTTTCATAGAAAAAAAAAACTAAAATCGAACACCAAAATATTGTCATGCATCTGTTTTAAGATTCGGCACATAGAAATTGTCTGTGTTATATTCATATTAAACAGGTAAGGCATTTCTTTGTCTGTTGAGAGGGAAAAGTGCATATATAATACTTTTTTATACTTTCAATGTTCTGATGCTTCAGGAAATGATGGAAGGTAAAGGACAAGTAAGGAATCACCAGCAATCTGGGAATTTTATTACCTTGGCCTTTACAAATACAGAAACTAAAAAAAGGGAATTTTTTTTTAAACATTGGAAATATAGTAACTCCTAAGTAAAATAGACCACCAATAAGGACTAACTAAAGACTGCTCTATGATAAAGTCCAAGACAGAAAATAAAGATATAGTCAATTACAGAAATTAAGCCAATGTTCTCATTTACACAAAGACTATGATTATGAAACTGGAAATCAAATTAAAAAGAAGAAACAGAGATTTGGGTTTCTTGGATTTTCAGGGGTTTATTTTTATTTTATGTAAGATCTTTCCAACTTAGAATAACATTAACTTTCTTCTTGTTGATATGTAGGTGTTTTTCGCAATTAGTGTTTTGAATGTATTTTTCCCCTACGGATACCAGGTAAAAACCTATTCAGTCATAGTATTATGTATTTTCCTTCAATCTGGGAAAGATTATTAATGACTTTCATTAGCTTTAAAATCATAATTATAAGTTTGGAGAGTAATCTTTCATCTTAAGCTGGTGTTCAAGGAATCATTCCACATCAGTAGATAGAATCAATTTAATTTTCTTTAAAATACGCAGTTTCTGCCTTTGTGTATAACTGTCACCACACCCTTCCTCAAATTTCTCCATGAGCTCTCTGGGGGCACAGGGCAGTTTTTTTGCAGTTCAGGCAAGCCCTGACACTTTTCAGGTGCCTCACCTGCCCTTGAAAAAAAAAACAACCATGTGTTTTATCAGCTGCAATCTCTGTTTCTTATCATCACAGTATTTTTTGTATTGTAAGATGTTAGAAGATATAAATAAATAATAATAGAATGTACTATACACTACTGAAGTCCAATATGCCCCTTGGATTTTGCAGGTATTTAATCTGCAGACTGCAGAGAGCAGTCTGCAAATAAATGATTTATTCATGAAGCCCAGTGTATTGACTGCCAACTTGCAGGCATTGTAAAATACAAATATTGAAATGACACAAAAATGGTGATGTAGAAAAGAAGGTATTTAGCTGCAGACAAACCCCAAGACAATACTCTGATCATTTTAAAGGTATTTGAAGTGTTTTATATCACCATAAAAACTTTTGCAGAGTATAAGGTATTTCTTTGGCTACAGTGAACCATGAATAATATTGCAGAAATACTTAATTTCATTTAATACCATTGAGTTGTGTATTTCATACAAGAGATAGCCTGGCTGCCTAGTAAATTTGATTCACAACAGTGAAACTGGTCAAATAATCTATTGTGAATAAAGCCTGTTGTAAATTTGACCATTTCTCATAGAATAATTACCCATTAATAACTTGCATTATTCAGCCAGCTATAGACCACAGTGTATTTAGTTCTGAGGAAGATACTGAATTATTGGAGAAACTTTTGAGCATCACTTAAACTTTGTACTCACATAAGGATATTGAGGTGACAATGCTGAATTGTATCACACATGGCATACACATGTAGAGAAAATGCCACAATTTTGATCAGACTATTAAAAGTAACTTTTAGGAAATTATATTAGAAGTGAACAGAATCTTTTGGCCAAACTCTGAAATGGCAGCTTGCAGCCCTCTGTCTGTAGCATTTTGTGTTATGCAAACAATCCAGACAGTAGAAGACGTGCCTTGGCCTTCCCTTTACACTGCATTTCAAGTTTCATGAATATTAATCATGTAAACAAACACAAATATTGTGGGGGTACAGAACATTTTTGTTCCACATTCTAATGCAATCAAGAAAAGTTTTTTGCAGAAGACTCTGAGTGCCAGGGACTTCATCTCTGCTTTCCTTGAGATTAAGCAAATCTTTATAGCATTCAGAGTAGCAATTACCTGGGCTGACTGGACATTAAGGTTTGACACAGCTGCTAATTTGTTCCTCTACCCTGGTATGAAAAAGGGACCTGAACTTCAGCACTTTGTCGAAGCATATAACTCACAGCAAAAAATAAAAACCTGTCCAGACTTCTTATATAGCCAACAGAGACAAAGAAGCGCATCCTGGAGATGACCCAAGATATTTACCAGGACACATTCTTATTTATAGAGATAATATTCTTCCTTTAAATGAGTATGTCAGTTTTCACCTTTGATGACAAATGTGTGGTATCACAATGCTTGAAAATGTTACAAAGTATTTATTAACACAAGCTTTGTTCCCCTAAGTATGCTCACAAGGCACATGTTTATAGGAACAGAAGAATTGTGGAAAGCATTTCTTCCTGTATTTATGGACTTGCAGTTGACACATTAGTTTCTGTGGAATATTGCCAATACTGCAAAATGAAACAGGGACCATTAGGAAAGAGAAGATGAGAGGAATGGACAGATAGTGTCAAATTGTCTGAAATTTTAACTGAATACTGCCTAATTCTATTTGCTAAGTTCACTGATACTGTGGGGTTGTCTGCTACTTTGCACAACACCACACTGCGTGCGCTAAAAAATTCTGTTCTGCACTAGATGAAACTACTTATAAGGTTTTTGGTATAATTGATAAAAGAAAACTAATGGGGTGTTGCATAACTAAATTAGGGAATGTAGCTGTTGAATTAACAAGCATTCACAGACATGCTGCAATTTCTCTGGGAAAATGTCACAGGGGCTCCTCCTTTATTCAATAATTTGGTGCAATCTAAACTTTGATGATCTGCATCTATAATGTACTGAACATTTCCTGTGCTCATTAGAAAAACCTGAAGGAGATTTGGATCTTCTGAAGGAACACAGTCATGCCATGATTCCTACAAAAAAAATTAATAATGTATTCATTAATTTAGAACTATATGTATACTTAGGCTTAATGGAACTCTGTGCTTAGAAAGATGTCTTTATTCTGTTATACTTTACAGATTGTCAAAAGTTTCTCTAACTTTCTCTGAAACTTTCCTTTTAGTTTTGCAATAGTTTATAATAACTGTGTTCATAAATTTGTTAAGGTTTGGGTTCTTACATTTCTTTTAAATTCTTTTCCCTATACAACAAGAGAACAATTTTTTTTTTTTACTTGGGGTTTAAATTTAGGTATTTCTTTTTTTTTCTAATCTTTCTATATAATTTTTTTCTGTACACAACAATAGAAGAAAAAGTTATTTTATGCTTTATTAGGCTGAGTGACATATTCTTCCAAGATCAGCAGTATTTTCAGCAAATTGTGTGTCACACTTGACTGCAGTTAACAAGAAATTGTAAAACAAGTAACTATAGAGTACAACAGGTCTAACTATTAATACACTGGCAAACTTTCTTTTCTGTATACATTAGTCATAAACAGGCCTTGATTGTACATATTACACAAACTTGAGTATTTGCCAAATGCCTTCTACAAATGATATACTGTTTTGTTAGCATCTATTTGTTCTGCATGTGTATGAAGGATTATCTAAACTAGGCTATATTACTTCTGTCTCCAAAGTTGAGAAATGTTTTAACAGACAAACAAAACCCAGGGCTCGTTCTTGTTCTTTAGCATGTAGTATGCTTTCAAATGGAGAATATGTAGTGCATTTAAAAAATCCCTCCCTTTGGAAGTTTATTTCTGTGCCCATTTCATATAGCACTTTTCATGTTGTCTTATTCAGTGCAGAATCCTGCACTGAAGTAAAATTTTAAATAACAATAAAGTAAGTTCAATGAGGTAGTAAATATGACAGAATTTATTAATATCTCTTGTATTTCAAATAGCAACCTTCTGTCTGTCAAAGTTGCCAAGTATAATGATTTTCTTTCTAAAAAGCAAACTAGAACTGTATATAGAGCTCTTTATTAAAACAATTGCCAGCTATAAATGTCCTCAATATGTCTCTTAACTACAGGGAACAATTCTGGTTTGAGTGGTTCAAGGCACACTGGGCAAAAAGCACTAGCTTTACACATCACTATGCCAACAAATATGCCTTATAGAAATGTTTAAAAAATACCACAAAAAACCTTGAGGTATTTTGGAAATATTTTGGTTTGATATTTTGATGAATAACCCATGTCCAATTTAAAGAATTACACAACTGGTTCAGGCCAGCTAACCGGCTAGTAGTTGGCAATGATGCAAAATAGTTTCACTGTAGTTTCACTATAAAACAGGCCCAAGACTGTAATTTCCCCAGCCTTCACTGAAATAATTTAATCTATCATTTCACAATGTCAGTGCTTGGGGTTTCCAGAACATTTTGCCAAGGCAGTTTTCTCTTTAAGGATAGTGAAAGCATTCTTTTGAAATATACTTTAAAAACAGGTTGTAAAATGTTTTCAAGTTCTGAATATATATGAAGAACTTGTAAAATGACAGATTCATTTTTCCCTCAAGAGGAGTGTGCTGCATCATTGAGATTAAATACAGTTACATTGTCACGGTTCTTAGCTTATTGCTTTGTTTCTCTAAATTATCACATCTATGGGTAGTCTTTAGAAATGGGCTAGCATAAAGGGTCAGTAAGAAATCTGAGGCAACCGAAATTCATTTTAAAAAATCAGCTCTTACTATTTTCAATTTTATCACCACATCTTAATGATCCATAAAGTAATAAAGAAATCGACAACTCAAATCACACAAAAGCACATGAGCAGTCTCTACCTAGCAAGGACAAAGCAAGTTCTTCTTTGTACCAAAACAAAAGTGATCCCCAGATAAAATTCTTGAAAGACATCAAAATGCCTACTCTATAGCAGGAAAGTCCAAGTGGAAACTGTCAAGTGGTGAGGCACTTGGAACTGGTAGCCCAGAGAAGTTGTGAGTGTCCTATCCCTGAACGTGTTTAAGGCCAGGCTGGATGGGGCTGTGAGCAACTTGGTCTAGTGAAAGCTGTCACTGCCCACGGCAGCAGGTTTGGAACCAAATGATCTTTTAAGTTCCTTTCCAACCCAAACCATTCTGTGATTCTGTGATTTTATGAGACCTCCAAGCTGAAGACATGCCCAGGGGCTGGCAGACAGTGAAGTATTCAGCTGTGTTGACATCAGAGTGTGCAGATCTACTTTTCTCTAGATAAGTCTTGATCTGTAGAAGCTCTTATCAGTTGTTGGCTCTGAATAAGAATGAAAGGGAGAGAGACCTTCCCTACCAGGAGTAGCACATTTCTGGAGACACTAGCTCAAATTCACAGCCACACACTGGGTGAGCTCTGCTCCCCTCATCAGCGGCCTCATGGACACTGTGCAACCCAGACTGAGGAACTCAGCATGAAAATTAGAAATATAATTTCCTTTCTTTATAAAGCTTCTCCTAACCACACTCATACCCATTACATGAGCAACTCTAAGGAGACAACTGGCCAATCTGTTTCTCACCTTTCATACACCTGCTCTTCAGTCATCTCCTCGGTTGAAAAGTGCACCACAGAGTAGAAGATGGGATGCTTTTGGTAAGATTTAATTAACAATTCATAATTCATTCATAATTCACATAGGCACCAAGCATGGAAAGTCCTGCTTAGCTGTTCATGTTGCATGGAATGGCATGAGAGGAACTACGACACAAGACCAGGGAAATACTGTCTTGAATAATTAAACAGTTTTCATGAAACTTTATGAGTGAAAGGAATAACATAAAAATTTCTGTATGAAACTGACAAAAGTCTTTTTTCAATATTTTATTTTACATTTACTGAGGCATTCAGTTGGAGTCATGACAATTAAAATCTTGTTGGATGGAGACCCTAAAAGAATTATCTCTGAAAGAATGAATGGGTTTTCTTTGTGAAAATCATAGTGAAGTTTGCTTTTAAGTACTTTATAAGCCTTTCTTTTCAACAGAACTTCATTTTAGTGATTAGTGTCAAAAGCATCTATTGTTGTTTAATTCTTCTGTTGAAACTTTTGAAACTGTTGTTGAAAAACACATTTGTGTTATTTATAACAGAATATAATAAAATAAATTTATGGAATATAAGCTAGTGAGACAAACATTTTGCCCCAAGATTACCTCTTTAAAAAGAAACAGTGATACTTCTGTATTCTTCTTTCACTCAGCAGTAGCTAAAGATTTCTGGAGAAGTTGTATTTTGTTGAAAACTAGGAGCATAATGCCTCAGGCCTAGATTCTAGTCTGGTTTATTCAGAAAAAATATTTAATCTATGTTTACTTAAGAAACAGAGTAAAAAAGACATGAGGCATGTGTGGGTCAAAATCCTGGACAAAGAGAAGTCAATGTTGCTTCATTAATTACTGGCATTTACAAACCTACAAGGTTTTGTTAAAAGTGTGAAACTTTTATGAAATATCAAATATCTATAATCTGATTTATAATCAATAGGCACTAGTCCTTACAATATGCCTAGCTAATCAATCAGATTATCTATGCTTTTAAAAATTTAACAGCAAGTTTTAGTAAAAATATGCGGGAAATTAAGAGAATGCAAGATGATCCTTGTGCTTTAGAATCATATTGGCTGTTTATAGTTAATATAGTTGAGAAGTTATTCAGTCGTTTGTAGGCTTCTAAAGTCAAGAGTTAATAAAATTACTTCTGCCACAGTAAATTATGTACTGGATATTTTCTCCATTATGAAAAGATATTTGTCCAAATGAAGAATCCTCCTGCATCCAAGGCAATAAAGTAGAAAATGTACCTAAAGTAAGAGCTGAATCCCAATGAATGCCTTATCAAAATTTGAATGCCAAAAGAGTTCTTGTAATTAGGTAATGTTACAAGTCTTGCCTCCTACTCTTGCCACGTATCCTAAAACAGTGCAGCATATTCATCCCGACACCCATCCAGTTTGTGGAACCATACAGCACCAGCTAATGCACATGTTCTCTGTGTCCTTGGGACTGAGGCGTCTGCCTCTGGCACAGCACAAGAACAGGGCCTGATGCTCAGCCAGGGTCTGGCCTTGATTCTGAGCCAGGTTTGGGCCAGTATGTTCCCTTGCACATAGGCCATCCAAACTACGTTATGGTAATATTGGGAAGTTTGCCATTTATTATTATCAGAAGAGCTAGAGAGAGTTCAGGGACTTGGTGAACTTGTGACAAAGCTCTTACTGGACACACTGATGACCTGCACAGCAATAGAATTCATGCCTGGCACACTTTCCTGGCCCATTGCTGCTGGGATCAGCTTTTTCTGACAGTTCAGACTGCAGATACAATCATCTTATCTAAATCAAAAAAGGGAGTTCACTAGAGATAAACTATGGGAGAGGAAAATTTGCAATTTCTTAGAGGCAGTCTGAAAAATCCTATTATTTTTCTTATTAAGAGTTCTTTTTTCTTTATAAAGCCAAATGTTGCTCTGACTTATTTGAGCACTCTTGAAACACAAAGTCAATTCTTGGCAAAACGAGTCCTTAAATGGCAAAGATAAAATCAAGTTTCAGAAGAAGAGGAGACAAACAGAAGTGCTGCAAAGTGGATATGAAGGGTTTTTTTTTTTTACCAAGGAGTAATTGAAATTAAAATTCTGAAGAGGTCAGCTAAGGCTGAGAGCGCGCATGCCCAGAGGGCTGAACTTGGCCTGCAAGAATACTGCAGGATTAGAAGTAAAGGCTGCATGAAGCTTTTGCAAACTGAACTCATGAAAAATATAACAGTACTAAACACACACCCTGTCAGTGGTTGGAAGGTTTGCCATTTATTGTAAAAGCTGATTACACTTCATTATCTTTTCTTTATCAATTGATGTAACATACTTCTCAGCCATGAATGCCTGGCTAGATAGGAGTGAAGCCTGATAACACAAAACCACCACTCTCCCATGCACCAAATTGACAGGATGTAGAGGATCTTTCAAAGCTGTAAAATAGCATTAGTCAGAGATAATAAATAGAAATTTTCCTCAGTGTTCATTAATAACATGGGAATGAGAATAGTGCTAGCTTTTTCAGAGATGGAAATATAAATGAGAGGAAGCAAACTATGTTAAAATGCAACATCTCTTGCCAGATTCCAAATTATCTATGGTACCAGAAGAAAACTCCTAGAAAAAATGCCACGGCATATTTTCATTGTATATTTGCTATCCCGCTTCATGCACCTCGGTGAATGTTTCATGAATTAATGGCAAATATTCTACACAGTTATTTAGATAACACAAAACAAGAAGTAATTATTTTGCTGGTAAATTTTTTTGGCAGACATTTTTTGTAGTTTATAGCAACAAATGAGAATAATGAATTTTCAATTTAAAAGAGCAAGAGGGTGTCATAAAACACAGGATCCTTAATGAAGGTTTCAGGAGACTGGATATGAGTGAAGAACTCTAGTGTAATGTGGTAACATTTTTTAAAAATCATTTTAAAAAGTATCAGCTAAAAAAACTCACAAACCCAACTTATTAAGGTTGTTACTGATATAATTTTCTGCCAACTGTTTCCTCTTTTTGCTCCACTGAGAAACAAAGAAACTATGATCTCAGAAGCAAATTTTAGAAAAGAAAATTCATTTCATCCTACCAAAGTAAACTCAACTCTCAATGAAAATACCTTTCAGCAGAAAGGTACAATTTTATACTTTCAAAGGAAAGCCATTCTCCTTCTAAAAGATGAAGGCAGAATGTATACCTGAAAGATGGCTCCTATGTCCAAAAGCTTAATTGCCATTTTATCCACTGGATAAAAGGAATTACTCCTCATTTCAGATCCTTCCTCATTTACATGCTCAGAATAGCATGGTAACAAAACCTTGATCATTAAGAATATACCACACATCTTGCAGACCACTTTTTCAGAGTGAAATTATAATTCACACCTGTGACATCTAGTTGTAGAAGAAAGCCATATCCTTGATTACATGCCTGAATTTCCTCTTTAGTGTAGAGTATAGCTTACATGAATTTTTCTATTAGTAAATTATTTCTACTAGAGAAAATCCAATTATTATTTAGTCTATTTTGCCCATAGTCACTACTGTGTTACTACTCTGTTGATGAAAACCATTCTCAAGTCCTTTAAGTCCCGGTCTCAGAGCTAGAACTTCCTGTGACAGGGTGTGAGTAGTGAGATCGAGAGGAGATTTAAAGATTGTGTGACACTGGTAGAGGTACAACTTAGGTGGAAACTTACTGTTTAAAGTCTTAAAACTGAGACCAAACTTCAGCAAATTCTCAAGAGCCAATCCCTAAATGGTTGTCACCATGTGCCTCCATCTCACATCAAACACAAACAAGCATCTTCAAGGCACATATTTAGTCTAAGCCAAATACCTGGTCTGTCTTTTGAGAGTCACCTTGATTTATCCTGCAGGGCTTTGTGGCACATGTGGCAGTAGTTTGTCTGATTGAGTCTCTCACTGCTCAGAAAATTAAAAGACAAAATAACACAAAACAAGACAAACTAAGAAACAAGCAAAAATCCTCTCAGGATCCATTAGCAAGAGAAGCTTGACATACACATAGCAAAAAAAAATCTTACAAAGAAAGTGACGGAAAATGTTAGGTGCTTATCAAAAATAGGTGACAAAATGTACTAAATTATTTTAATAATTTAGACAAGATATTTCAGCCAACATCTACTACCATATAAATTCCATAAACAAGAATGCAAATAACCAGGGACTACTGCATAGCTGTTACATTAGCAGCACAGCTGGATGCAACATCAAAGACCTCATAAATGAGAGGAATTGTTGTTGTTATGCTATGATATGAGACTTAAATAAGAGTTTAAAAGTAGCATTAATTTTCTTCATTAGAGATTAACAAGGTGAAGTGTTTAATTGGTATTTAAACTGGATAACAAGGAAATAAATTCTGTGTTATGGAGTTTAATGAATTCTGTGGATCATGAGAGCACAGCTCTTTGTCTAATTCAAAATTAAATAGTTATCTCAAATTGCATTTATTTATGAACATATTGGTTTTGACTTAGGGAAATGAGGGAACCTGATAAAATTTTATTTTGATTCCTAAGCTTTATTTCTGTGTCAACTATTTTTCTGCTTCTTAGACAGTAAATCTGGTGTACCTAATCTTTGAAGTTTAATGACTTTTCAAGTTTGGCTCGAAAAGTTAATGATGTTGATCTAACATTACTTCATCTCTGTACTGTGTCCTCTTAAGAACCCTAAAAGACCTCTTCACCTGCCAACAAAACATCTTCTTTCAGTGCAGCAAAATTTTTATTCACAGAATTTCTAGAATTTCCTTCTCTTACCTATGATAGAGGTTTATCCCTTTTCACAGTCTTCTCCTGTTCCACCTGTATCTTTTTTTGGAAATAAGTTTTTTTTTCTTCTTTATCTATAATTTCCTTTTAATTTAGGTGTGTCATTTGGCCTTGCATAACAAAACCAAAAAACAAATCCTTATAAAACCTTGCCCACCTCTGAGCTGGATGCCTCACTTCTCCTGGCTTCACTGTTCAGATTCTGCTAATTTTGCTTGTTCCATAGCTCAGCTTAGTTCAAAAAGTGTCTAACAGGCTTGTTCATTGTCCTGTGCTGTTTCTGTCAGCAAACTTGGCTCATTACATTGGGATGAAACATGAAAGAATTTCAGGCTACATGACTGGAAAATACAGTGCCAAACTGAGGAGCAGTTTTTAATAACAGAACATAATAATTTCCCTAAATTCAACAATAATTCATACTTTGGATGGATTTGTACGTTGTATGAATAATTCCAGATATCTGTCCATACTGTAATTCATGTCATCCAAGTAAGATTAGATGAATGCAGCTGTGTTTTTCTGACTTAACAGTTTGTGACTTTGAATCTGTGAAAAGTGCTAATACTTTGTGTTTGTCAAGAGGCTGTCTAAAGAAAGTTTTATCGGTTGTTAATGTCACTGTTTAGAGAAGTTGCTTGACTTTCAAACTTTACTGCACAGTAAGACCGATTTGAAAGATGAAGCTATGCAACACATGTCACAGTATCTGGAAATGGATACAATCAAGTGTTGGATTAAAGACCAGTCAAATAAAACTTACAGGCAAAGATAATAACATTCTGCTTTCAGCATCAGCATCTGCAGTAGCAGATATAGATCAAACACCATGTCCTAATAACGTGATCATGAAATGTTGTTGGATATGAATCAGATTCTCTTTCCCAAATCTGTTTAAGGTACATTCTGATTGGTGAGCTCAGAGCTCACTGTCAGTAATAAGTGGAGCAGAGGGCTGCTTTCCTTGGAAGACGTGAATCCACATTCCCATACTATTTTTATATGTTCAGAAATACCCAACCCAACTCAGAACTTTTCCAGGGAATTAAGGTAAGGAGAATCAAGGTATTTTCCTTTTTGAATAATGTATCTCCTTCTGAAAGTTGTTCTGAAGTCCTTAGATTTATAGAAGCAGTATCATCAACTCCTCTTTCAAAAAAAAAAAAAAAAAGAAAAAAGAAAAAAAAACCAAACCAAAAAAAAAAAAAAAAACAAAAACAAAAAAAAAACCAAAAAAATACACCACTGTGAGAGGGCAAATGGAGAATAATAAAAATCACCTATAACAACAGAGAGTGATGATGTACAGAGTGTACAGAGCAGTGGGAATTGTGCTGACATGCATCAGAGCTGAAACCTCTTTGGCCCATCTGGGTTTTGAAACCATGCGTCAGAAGGTGGCAGACATCCTTCTACAAAGGGAAATGTGTTACTCTACATGATGTGCATGAGGTATCTCATGTGTTACTCCACATGATGTTATCTCATGTGTTACTCCACATGATGTTATCTCATGTGCACTCCACATGATGTGCATGAGGTATCTCTGTCACATGCAAAACTGTCATACTTATGGCAGGGGCCAACAGATATAGACAGGCAATTTACCAAAATTAAATCTTATTCAACTTCAATAAAACTGGATAGCAGCAGCTACAAACACAAAGAGTAAAGGACTGCTGGCTTTAGGTGAAACAATCTTTCAGCTACAAGAAACTGTGGGTACTACTATACAAACTTAATAGGCAATGACTGGGATTAATAATTATGTTATATATGAAATGTGTATATATACATACATATAGAATAACATATATATATAAAATAACTTTTATATATATGTTATTATGAAATAATTTTCTTAGGACTTACCAAGAAACAGCATCTGATGCAAGTAATAAACATACAAAAAATAGTTTAAAATTAATACTCTTTGCAGAGACTCTAAAATCATCACAATCAGAATTTAATTTCAGTAAAATATGTTCACTATGGAGATCCAGGAAAAAGCTCTACAACTTGCTCTGACACTAAACAGAAATAATAATAAAAAAAAAAAAAAAAAAAAAAAAAAAAAAAAAAAAAAAAAAACAAAAAAAACAGAAAATAACAACAGCACTGACCTGTTCCTGTCTTGCCACACTTGCTTCTCACTGATCTCTGGTAGCTCAGTTATTTTGCTTTCTTGAAATTGTAGGATCGCCATGTAATGCAGTAAAACTTTTTAGTCTGTTTTTCAAGTGGAAAAGGACTGCTGCTGGAAAGATGAAATAAAAAAAGAAAAATTAAACATGGAAGGAAAACACCCCAAAAGATAGCCATTCTCTCCATAATTTTTATAAATTTCACGCAGAACATCCTGACAGTATTTAAATTTCCTATTTTCAATATACAAAGAAATACCTTGGCTTTTGCATAAACTTAGTTAACTGTTTACACTTGACATCTCAACTAGACATAAAAAAGATTTCTTCCTGGATTAGACTGTTATTTCACAGATGTTGGACATTAATTCATACCTAGCTACAAATGTTGAGCCTTTTTGAATTGCAGACTTCAGCACAGTCATAATTGTGATACTGGTCACAATATTAATGGTCCTAATATCTTCTGTCACTTTCACACATCCAAAATCATCAGTTCATCTCCAAGTCAATTTCAGAATTTTTTTCTGCTTTATCCAACAGGTACAAAATTGTCTGTTCTAAATTGACAAATATTTTTATAATAATATACTTTTCAGTGGGTATCTTTTTTCTGCAAGAGCCAGCTCTACAAACTGATTGATTCATTCCCCACAAGCATTTCATGTAAAATAAACTTACAAAAGGCTAGCTGCAAAAGCTAGTACACTAAACTGCTTCTCACCCAGAAACACAATAGAGAAAACAGGTATTTATTATTTGGATTTGATTGTTCACAGCTGGTGCTTTCATCAGCCAGCATAAATATTGGATGTTCGACCCATACTACAAAATTAATTTTCAAATTTTAATGCCCCAAGACAAATTTTATGGGGTTCAGATGCAGGTGATTTTTTTTTTTTAATAATAAAGGATGATTTGCAAATTGTGCTCCTAGGTGGAACTCCAAGCTCACCCAGGCCTGTAAGTAATTAGTTATATTGACTTAATCTGAGCACTTCTGTAGTCAGTACATTTACAGACTAATGATGCAAGAAAGGTGAAACTCATGGACTTAGAATCATAAAATTATAGAATTGTTTAGTTGGAAGTGTCTTGAAGCACTTGTTTTATAAACATAAAGCTGGAGCTACTCAGTAAGATATTGACAGCTAACTGCCTTGTCTCTGAAAACTGCATCTCCAAGTTTAGCCTTTAGCCTGAACCTTTGGAATTACAATGCCACACACAGAATCAGTCACATTTTAAGAAGAAAAGAATATTTTACTTAGAAACTTATAAAAATCTGATACCTTGTTTAAGTCACATTTCATTGAGGTTAATTATCAGCACTTCCATTTTTTTGTGTATGTGAAAGGTCACTGTTGTAAAAAATAATATAGGCCAGAACTCTCTTAATCAGTATTTTGGCAAAGGAAAAGGCCATTCTAAATTTCAGTATAGCACTGATTGTTTGCCTTATGTTATCAATCTCTTCAAACATGGGAATTCAAGCTAAAGCAATAAAATATGAACTTTCCATCTTGCTCTTTTTTTTTTTTTTTTAAGAATACTGAAAAGGCCACATTAGTCTGAAGAACTATTGAATAAACTGAATAGTAGGATGAATGTGAGGTTCTACACTTGTATCTAGATAGGAATTTTAAGTATCCTAATTCCTTTTTTTAATTTAAGGTGATGAAAAATTTTAAATTTAAATATCTGTCTCTTATCAGTTTGGGTAATCTCCAGAGATCTATGCTGTTCCATACAACCTCTAGTTAACTTTGCTGTATCTTTCAGGAGGTGAAATCAGCAAGTAGTCTTTATCCAGGCCAGCAAATATACACTTGCAGCACAGCACTTTTATCATGAATGATCCCCAACCACTTTACAAACTCTGTGTTTACTCATTTTTGGTCACATTATTTTCTAATGAAATACATCCACAGTTTGGTTGGAACATAGCATCAATCTCCGAGCACAGCAACAACAGCAGTAGAGAATGGGAACTGAAGTATTCTGTATTCACATCAAATGACAGAAAGATTAAAAGTACAAGATTTAAGATTAAGCTACATATCAAAAAAGTGGGTACTAGCCAAAAGAACACTTTCAGTCTTGCCAAGCATGCAAACAAAATTGCTCATATTAAAGCAGTTGACACCCTGAGAAGAGTACATTCAATTTTCAATACCTGATCATGTTTCTAATTACACATATTTCTGGCTGTTGCGGCAGATCAGCATTGGTCTGGATGATGTGAGCCTTTACAAAATGTCAAAAATATTGTAACAATGTCTGTAAACACTGAAGGCAAGCCACACCATTGCACAAACCAAGGACCAGTTTTTGTGTCTGACACAATCACTATTCCCTTGGAGAGCTAACCCACATAACAGCAAGCCAAGAGCTTTCTAGACATAATAGACTGGCATCTAAAACACCCTGGGAAATATCTTTGGAAAAGATACAGGATATTTCTGCAATGTAGCATAAGGTTTGGAAGACCAAACATGGGGGTTTTTCTGAGATACCAGCCAGGAGCTTCATTTAGAGGATCTGAGTGATGTTTGCCTATACTATGTTTTGCATGAATTTCATGCTGAGAGCTGTTAAAAGAGAGGCTACCACAGTCAAAAGAAAAAATAAAAATTAAAATAACATCTTTTTTTCCCTTCTCATCATTGCTTTGATCAATTCTGTAATTTTTTGGAGGATAATATGTATAATAAACATATTCTTTCTCCACTAACTGCTTTAAAATATTTGTTACCTTTAAACTTACATCATCATATTATGAAAGACTTACTTAGAAAAAATAAGTTAGATATATGATGCAAAACTGAATTTATCTGTTATGAATAATGAAACGTAAACATATGTTGGGTTTTTAAATTATGGCCACTGCTTTATCATCTTCAGCTTTAACATGTGAGGCCTTACTTGAACAGGTTTAAGGAATATTAAGCAATTTTTTGGGATTAGATTGATGTATTGTTATAAATACAGTATCTTTGATTTCTTGACATGTAAAAGAGTTAATATAATTGCTTTCATTTATTCCGAAGTTTGAGGCTGAATTTACCAGATCTTTTATTCTTCCTATTATGATTCTAACAAACCAAATGTATCTATTTTTTTTTTGATGCATTTTTTCTAGGTGTCATCCTATGGAGAAGAAACTCCCTTGACTTACAAACATGAAATATCTGGAGTCCAGAAGTCAGCGTCATCAAAAGTAAAATAAGAATCTAACCAAACTCATGGACATAAAATCAAATAATCCCTTGCTTATATCATATTCACATTTCACAGAATTCCACTGCAAATCCCCAGTATTTTTAACACATATGGTTGCTGAATCCAATCTTTTGCACTGCATAATGATACTGTAGATGAAACGAAGAAAAGCATTGCAATTAAAGTTATTCTTGTAAAAAAAGATTAGAACCACTCAGGTATGAAATAGAAAATTTGAGAGTAGAAAAATCTTTGCAATTGCAAAAAAGGTAGATGGAGTAGGTGGCTGCTGAGGCATTCAAAAACCTGGAGACAGAAAGGTCACTGCTGCTTGAACAACCTCTGCTATTCTTCCCTCTGGGGGCAGTGCATGGTTTGGGAGAGGAAAAAGGGCAGCTTCCAGCCCTGTCCTCACTCCAGCAGGGAGAATGACCTGCATGCTGGGCTGGAAGAACAGCCCTGCTCAACAGAGAAGGTAACACATACGAGTGAGGGGAGACACACAGACCTCCCTCCTCCCCAGAGCTCTGTGGCTCCAGCCCATCTCAGTGCTCTGCCACTTTATGGCTGTAACATTCTGCCCCCTAAAACCTCCCCTTACCATCCTGTCTTCTTTCCTCTAATCCCTCCTGGGACTCAGCCTCTGCTCCCCATCCTGAACAGTGCAGTCTGCAGAGGTGAAGGACAAGGCAACCAACACCATCGTGTTGGAGCAGAATATTCATTTTTGTCTGTGCCACTACAAAACCGTGGGCTGGCTCTGGGGAGAAAGCCTGCTTTGAAGTTGAAATCCTGCCGAGCACCCTGATCCATGGTCTTTAATGGCCCATGTTGGCCACCTTTTCCTCTTGCTTAAATTTAGATAAATCCTGCTTCAATTGTACTGACACAAGTGAGTGATTAATCAAATTTAATGAATCCCTATTTGAAGATGTTTCTGAAGAGGTTTCACAGGGCATGATCAGCTCAGTTACTCAGAGCACAGTGCTGGTAACACCAAGGTGGTGGGTTTGATCCTTGCATGGGCCATTCACTTAGGAGTGGAACATGATGATCCTTCTGGGTCTCTTCCAACTCAGAATATTCTGTGATCATGAGGCAATCTGTTCTACTCATGGAGTCTTTCTGTTAAGTAAAGAATACCAAATGGTATCCTATGCAAGCCTCAGACTTGGGAATTCACTACTAATACAGAAAGCAAAGGAGGAAAAGGAATTTTAAAAGTAAAATGGTAAAAAAAAATCAACGCATGTGTCCATTATATACCTTGAATTACTGAAGCTCTGCATTTTGAACATGAAACACAGCAATATGGAATTAGACTACAAAATATACCAGACCTCAAAGTTACCATTTGTATGGGGGAAATAAAAGGCATTACCAATTATACAGTTATTATTTTCTTGTCATTGCTGGCACTGTACTACACAGTTTATTAATGCACATTTCAGAGGAGCAGGGGGGAGCTCACATACTAAGAGTTTCTGTGCTTACTTTGAACTCAGGGTTCTGCACTGAGTATGAACCTACCATTCCTCAGATCCTTTAATGTATTGCCAGTTTTAGAAACTTTCTCCTCTTCCATTTGTTATTTGAAGGAGGCATCCTAGACAGAAGTAAGGTTTGGACTACCACAAATTTGCCATCTGTATGGTACAGAAATACTTTTTCTTCTTAGGAAATCAATAACTGGTAGGGAAATGCATTTCAAATATACTAATTCCACATCCTACTAATTCAGCTGTGTAAACACTCAAAGCAGTTTTCTCTTGTACCTAGTAATAGAAATTCATTGTCTCTCTGAGAATTCTGCTTTTCTTCAGATACTCCTAACAAGAGTCATCAGGTTCTCTAAAATGTTTATGTATGCACAGTTTTATAGCAGGAGAAATTGCTTTTGGTTGTTCTATCTCCTTATTAAGGTCAGAGATTATATAGGAGATTACATATTTGTCCCCAAAGAAAAAGTGATTTATAGCCTTTGCCAGAGAGGTATAAAAAGCTGGAATTTATTTTCTTTCTTCCTTCCAATCCAAAGTATTAAAGGAAAGCTTTAAAAAGTGATGTCAAATGTGCAGATATGAACAATATTTAAGTACCAACAGCAATATATACTATACTAATAATATATAGTACTATTACTACACTACAGACCTTCTATACGACAGGTTCAGCTTTGCTTTTCATTGAGTTTTTTCTTTTTTTTTTTTTTTTAATGATAGTTTTAAGACCCTGGGATTATACTTTCAAAACACAACGTCTATTCCTGAAATAGTTATGGATAGGTTGTTACCCCTTATTTTCTTTAAATTCTATCCGTGTTCCTGCATGGTAGCAGCACTGAGCAGGCACAGGTGCTGGCATGGTCAGTGGGGAGGGAATAATCTGGACTGCTTGTGGATGGGGGAGCAAAAGCCATACAAGGAGAACTGAGCCATCTGCACAAATAACCCTTAAAGACCTAAGAGATGGCTGTAACTCCAGCCTGTCAGGCAAGGGACAGAAGCAAAAGCAGGGCCATGCCACTCTCTCTGGACAGACACCTCCATGCAGCAGCACTGTCAGATGTGATGTGATTGATGTGATGTGATGTGATGTGATGTGATGATGTGATGTGATGTGATGCGATGATGTGATGCTCCATGCCAGCACCAGAGCCATGGCAGCCTGGATTTCACCCCATGACTTAGCAGCCCAGCATCTCAGCCATGATGCTCAGCACAGGTTGTCCCAGACACATCAACTGCTGTATTTGGATGGGTCTGGCCAGCCAGGGAAGGCAGAAGCTCATGGTGGTTCCTGCCTGCACTGGAAGCCAAGTACATGAAATTAAAATGCTCACAATAGCAAAAGGATTAAACCTGCAAGACAGCAATGCATATGAAAATACAAGAGCCCTAAACACTGCCACACACTAACTGAAACTACAAAACTGGCTCAAACTCCATATCAGAGTTGCTACAGAGATTAACCACATCCCACAATTAGTTTGGATACAAAGCCCTTTGACGTCAAATAGAAAGTTCCTCAAAAACATCAATGGCTTCTGATCCTGGCTGCAGAGAGGAAAAAGCAGTGGGACACTCTAGATACTGATTCAGCTTTTGTTTATTATGCTCTAAGAGTAGGGTTTCATATGCTGAAGTTAATTTAAAGGACAGTGTTTACAAAATGTCTTCAAGTGGCTTTTTGAAATTGGCTCTGCTACTTTTATTTAGGTTTCACTGAAAAGCAAGGGGGGAAAAAATCTCACTGTTGTATTGATAGCAAAAAAAAATCACTCTCATAGTTTTGAAGAGGACTGTAACAGATGTAAAAAACTCAAGTATGTACTAATCTTAGGAAGAACACATTTTTCAGTATTAGAAACAGTGTCCCCAAAGAAATCTTTTCCAGCCCCAGCAAAAGCTGCCACCAGCTACTTTGAAGCCTTGTCTCAAACTTAATAAAGTTCATAAGCTAGACATCTAGAGATGGAAGGGGAAATTTGCTAATTGGGAACAATACACATAAAATAACAAAAAGGCTAGAGAGCTTTTTTATTATTTTACTTCCCTGTAGGAGAGGTGTCAGGGGGATTAAGATATGACAAATGTTTGACAGGGTAGTAAATTCACTTCCAAATTGCCTGTTTCTCAGTTACCATATTCCCACTGGACTTCATAATAAAGTCAGCTCACATCTTTCTATTCACACCACTGGATTTAGGAGGTGGACTGGCATTAACAGGACAGAAGTGCTCTTTCAGTGGAGAAAAAAAAAATATTATAATGATTTTCAGAACAACATAAAAACATCCATGTCAAGCAGCTGCATGGGATTACCAAGCAAATTCTAGCTTCCAGTGTTCTACTTCCAATACTGGCCAGTGGAAAATGCTTAATAAAAAGATATTTAGGACAGCAGGCGAATGTGTTCTCAGGGTACTTTCTCAACCTCTGGCAATATGTAGCACTAACACTTACCAAGCTAGAGATATGACTTCTAATAATCCACAATGGATTTTTCTTTATTTTTCCAGGTTTTGGTTTTGATTCATGGTAGAATTCCAGCATTCAAAACATCCAGTGGTAAGAAAGAAATTCCAGACTACTAATTTTCTTAAAAATGCTTTCATTTTCACTTTTGCTGCCAATTTTTAATGTGATATCTACTAGTAACTGTCTTGAAAAATCGTCTTTCATCCATGCCATTCACAATTTTACAAACTTCATTTTGCCTTCACTCAGCTGATTGAGCATCAGGCTTATGAATTCTGAATTACTTAATGTATCTATGACTAGTAAAGAGTCAGTCTTTGTTTACCTTTGCAACCCTTTTATCTTTTCTGCTTTTACTAAGTCCTTCTGAAACAGGACTGAAACCATACAAACTAGTTTTAATTTGCAAAAGGGCATGGTGCTGTGCTCTGTTGTTCTCTGCTCCTTTCCTGATAATTCCTCTGGTATGGTACTTGCTTCACTACATCACTGCTACTCGTCTCAGATATGGTAGTTTCATCAAAAGGACTTGCTTTAACCCCAGGGTCACTTTCTGAAGCCTGCTCATATCCCATTATTTCCCAACATTTTAAAATAAGGATAATTTTTTTTTCCATTTTTTTTTATTCTTCTCATATGTAAAGCAAATTACATTCTGGACTACAGTCTGTGGCCAGTACACCCAGGAAAGTTGCTGTGCTCTAGTTTGGGTCTACTTTGTGACTCCCCAGCTTAAGAGTTCCAAGAAAGTGGTAAGGCAGGAGAGACCTCCTAAGTAGCCAAGAGCACCATGAGAAGGGTCTGCAGGAGCTGGGTGAAGAGAAGCTGCAAGAGCAACCACCAGTTGCTTGAAGTGTGGTTGCAAAGGTGACAAAGCCTGCAGGTTCTCTGCACTGGCAAATGATACAACGAGGGGCCAAACTCTAGCAATAATGGGGCTCAGGTTGGACAGTATAAAATGTTTTTCAATGGGGATATAGTGCATCATTCAAAAAAATCCTGTGAAATCTGCATGCTTGGAAGCTTTTGAGATTTATGCCTAGACATGGATACAGCTGACTTGGTCTAGTGTTGGTGATGGTCCCACTCTGAACAGCAGATGGGACCCAGTGATTGCCTGAGGCTCTCCCAGCCAACAAGGCTGTGAGTCTGTGAATGAATGACTTTATTTTTACTCTGATGTATGATACTTGCTGATCTGTTTCTTGAGTCAATGGTGTAGAAAATCTATCTGACTACCTTAATGAGTATTCAGCTTAATTAGATGTCTGTAGTTTTGACAGTGGCTTTAAAAAGATAAATCCCTGATCTATGGACATAGAACTTTCATGGTTGCAGTAAAAAATTGTTTGAATTGGCAATTATTCATCCCTAAGATTTTACATCTTTTAAAAATATTAATCTAACATCATTTGTTTCTTTACATCTTGAAAAAGGAGAGCCCTTAAAAGAAAGTATGTGTCTAGCACTTGGCCACTGGGATTGATGAGGATAGCTCATACAATGTGATTCAAGAAGCCAGGCAGATCAAGGGAACCTGATCCCCTTTGCTGGCTGATTCAGTGTGCTACAAGCATAGGAAATGCTGAAAACCTTCAGAGAGAGATGAAACACGAGTAAGTAGGTCTCAAATTTTTAAATATTCAAATATTTTTCCATCAACTCTTTCCCAAGAGTTTATATTGCATTTAACAAGGTCCATGAAATCATAATTTAAAAAGAACTGTTTCCTTTCAGAACTGAAGAAAAGAGAGAGTAATATATCAGGTTTATTCCCAGTAATCAGACTTTTCAATTGGTTTTCTTTTGTCTTACTCACAGTATAAAAATTATTTTTCTGTCTTGTCCTTACTGCTTCTATTCTAATTCCTAATGCAGTAAAGAAATTACTAGAAAAGCATTTCTAGCATAAATTCAAGTATGAAGGCAAAAGATCTTAGTTCTGGTTTATATTAGTGAAAAACAACTGCTCTAAATATTGGTATGAAGAAATAAAATTTTACAGAAAATAGTGCAAAGTATATGACCAAAAATAATTACATTTAAGTTTGTGATACACATTTAATATGCAATAAAATTTTTTTGTAAGTGTAAAACTCTTCATATTATGTTAGGGAAAAAAATATTGTAATACTGCACAATATAACACAATGGATTGTATTGACCAGAACAGGTAAATATTTTCCAAGAAAAATAATCACAATATAGGCTATGTGCCTGTTTGCATTGAATAGCATTTCACTGCTAGAACCATAACTCATTATCAATAATGCATTAAATAACTTTTCCTTTTTTACTGTCTGAATTTTTTCTCCTCCTTTTTTGGTTTCTTTTTCCACACTGATTTCCAAAGTTTTAACAAACTTAAAACTGCTTTTCAGAAAGAGAGAAAAAAAAATCATATTAAGGCTTTTGACTGACCACAGTATATTTCATTACACAACTTGATTATGATAACCTTTATAATTAGGTTTGTGCTGTCAACAGAAGTAGTAAAAAATTCAAAATTCATTTACTAAATGAATTTATTAAACACTACAACCTTTGCTTAAAATTTGTTGTTTACTACACAGCTCACTTGTCAGCTATACAAAGGAAATGCAAAACCAGTTCAGATAGAAACAAGACAAGAAATTATTTACACAAAAAAGAAAACATATGATGCAATTCTTCTGTAACCTTGAATTCATGGACTTCTTTTAGATACAAGTAAATACTTCAACATTACAAAGTAAAGGGCACTGGCAAAAGTAAAAACTTTACTGACCTGTTATGCTTTTATATTTCTGCAAAATGGAGGAAAGCTATTGCAAAGTGATGCATCTCAATGACAAATTCTACCATTTCTCAAGTAATACAGGCTGCAATGGCCCTGTGGAAGACCAGGCACAGGCACTTGAGCATGTTTTGTCTCAGACACTCTTACTGTTGTGACAGGAAGTGGTGATTGGAAGAGAGAGTCCTGCTAAAGTGGGGCAGTGCTATTCTGAGCCAATTTCCTTTCCTGCCTTGAGACCAGTGCCCTGTGGGCCTCCATCAAGCCCCCCGAATCATCTCCTGGAGGACTCAAGAGGACTGACTGTGTGGGGCAAATGGCATGGAAAATCTATTTTACATAAGTGGTGTATACCAGATAAATGGTAAAATGATCCGTGCCCCTTGCATTCTTTTTGTCTCTCTCCTTGTTGACCCCAGATCCAGACTACCCCCAGATCAGGCTCAATGCAGGATCTAACAGCTGGTTCTTTTTCCTCTTACCTTTCTCTCTTTGTCCTTTATTTCTCTCCTCTCTTGCTTTATCCTGGCAAATGCAGCAATCATATTCCACCACTTACTCCATAGCTGGAGCTTGTTGTGGGAGTTGGGAGCTAATTAAAGTTAGTTGTAAAAGTTGCTACCTTGTTAGCCAACACTTCTGAGACTAAATAGTGGGCTAGTTTGCAGAGTAAAGATGATTAAAAAATAAAGTGTAAGTGTTCAATGACACTGACATGGACAGGTGTCTGCTCTCCACAATAAGGAAACCACAAGATGTGCCAATAAACCCAGCCCTAAACAAATTAAATGATTTATGTTTTTTGGAAATTCATGGCAAATTTGGGAATTCAAGGTGAAGTGCTGGCTTCCAAGATCTTCCAAGAGAAAATTTTCCCACAGGAATTAACAGGGGATATACCTATGACTATTTTTGGATTTGATTTACTAAAGGGGAAGGCACAGACTGATTCAAGGGGAAGGAGATGGGTGGTTGGACTTGCCCCTGCTGCAGTCTGATTACTGTAAGCAGCATCATTCTCACCTCCCTCTAAGATAACAAATGTGAAACCTTGTATCTTACCCTCAGGAGCAAAGGAAAGGATTAACCCTATCTTTAGTGACTTAGGGTGATAATTAGCCCTAGTCAGACTCCTCTTGCCAGTGGGTGTAAATCTTACAGGAAGTGGCAGCCGACCACTGGCTACCAGCATCTAAATGCAAACACAGACCCTTTAACTGCTGCAGCTCCTAATATGGTCTGCTTTGGCTACCCAGGAGCAAGATCACCCTGTTTCTGGAAACTATCAACATGAAATATGTATTTTTTATAGTCCTACTGCAAGAATCAGTCAAGAACGATTTGCATTGACATGGGAAGGAGAGCAGTACACCTTTACTCAACTTCCCCAGGGATATTGGCATTCAGCCACCCTTGCCTTTTATGCTCCAGCTCAAGAACTGGCCCAAATTGGCCCAGGAGAGCAGGTCAAGATTTGCCAATATACTGATGATGTGCTAATTGGTTGCCCAGAGGTGGAGGCAGCGGACTAGATTTACACAAAGAAAATTGCTCATTTGGAGGGTTTGTGACTCCATATCCTGACAGAGAAGATTCACCTCCCTTCCTGAAGTAAAATTCTTAGGAATCTGGTGTAAATAGGCATTCACCCTGAGACATTAGCACTCTGGATTGAGATGCTAGGAATGATTGGAACGCTAGATCTAGATCGGGATGCTAGGAAATAAGAAAAAATTGCAACATGCCATACAACTACTACTATTTTGTAGAAAACACATTCTCGACTGTTCCATAATTCATGGAATTAGTCCCTATATGATCTGACAAAGAAAAGGGCTGCTTGAGATTGAACACAAGTCCATGAGGAGTCTTTGAAACTGGGATATACCAAGCTATAGGTCCCAAATATCCCACAGACCCCTTGCATATTGAATGGGGTTTTGGCATCCATGGGTTATCAATTAATATGTAGCAATAAGGACCCAAAAGACCTAGACTACCTATTGAATTCTATTCCAAAAGCTTCAAAAATGTAGAAAAATTATATTCACCTCAGGGCTATCTGTAGTAAGCATAGCTTTACAGGAGACAGACAAAATATTTAAATGCCAACCCATTGTGTTAAGCAGCCCCTTTCAGGTGTTAAAAGCAGTGACAGCAAGTACTCCACCCACTCCAGTGGTGGCCTAATGTGAAACTCTCAGAAAGTGCTATGTGCAGATAAAACTCCACTGTCATGACCATGATGTTAAAAAAAGCCCAACAAAAGACTCTCCAATACAGGGAGTACTAAACTGACCCTGATGGGCTCAGTGTAAGTTCCCCCACAGAAACAGTTGCCCTGTTTAGCTCCCAGATGAAAAACCTATGGTTTACTGATGGCTCCTCCAAAAGAGAAAGCAAGATACAGAAATAGTGAGCAGTTGCTCTGCATGGGATAGGTCAACGACAAAGTGGGAAGGGACTACCCAGGTAGGCAAATCCATAGCAGTGTGGAGTTCTATAAAGAATGAAAACATTGAGCCCCAGTACATCCATATTGATTTACATGCAGTGTTTAAGGGATGCACAGAATGACTCCCTTTCTGGGAGCAAAATGAATAGGAAGTGAATTGACTTCTAACATGGCAAAAATAAGTAAGAGGAAATCTTGCCTGAAAAAAAGACCAATATGTGGAGTGGGTTGCTGCATATCAAAATGGGGATAACCCAGTCTACTCCTCAATAATCAAGTTGACTCTCTTACTTGTCTTGCAGTGGCAATTACCCCAGACAAGAACAGAAAGGATAATCTCCCTTGTCAACAGAGCCAAGTTGGAGACACTACTGGAGATGTTCCATATGAAGCAAGGCACTCCAGAACAAAAGATTTGTTCAGGGAAGGTCAGCGAGCTGAGAACTTGGTACTACAACCATTTCAGAGTGCAGTCAGTGCCACTTGTGCCTGGACCACCACCCCTTGCGTGATCCACCCCTTAACCTGAAGAACAAGAGAGGGTTTGGGGAAATATGGCAAATTAATTATACTAGTCTTTTTAACAAATCTGAAGGCAAAAAATATATTTTAGTAGGAATGGAAGTTGTGTCTGGACTAATCCAAGCAGAAACCCTTAGTTGAGCCACAGGCAAACCAACACTTCTGAAAAAAAATAGTGGGCTAGATGCCAGAATTAAGACAGTAAAAAGGCATAAGAGTTCCCTGATGTGCAGATTGGTGTCTTTTGTTCAACTGACAAGAATTTACCAAGAACATCACTGCTGCTTCTGGGTTGTGAAAGGCCCTCAACATAATTTTCACTAGTTTACACTTTTTCACAGCTTTACACTAGCTGCACTATCTCAGACAGCAGTGAGATGATGTGAAAGCCCATTCCAGCATACATTGGTGGCCAGTGATACAATTAAGGAGGGGAAATTGATATTGCTAAGTATCACATTGAAAGAGAAGATATTGAAAGATAATAGTGACTCCCTTCTTTGTCTCTTGTCAAGTAGAAAGGCCAAAATTGTGCAGTTGTAACAGACCAGCCATCTCACCCAGTGTCTTGGAGAGTTATTTCTCCACTTCCACCACTCCCTAAAAAAATAATTCCTGTTGGAGGCATCAGTTACCAGCAATACAAAGTCAAGCCTGGCTCCTTTTACAGGACAGCATCGCATCTTCAATGGTGACAGCGATGGAGATTAAAACAAAAGCCAGGAACCAGCTTTTGCAAGGGTTTCTGGAGAAAAGCAGGCGCAGTCTGCAGGCTGAGCCACTGTAAAAGGAGATCTCCAGTGTCAGGCATACCCAAGGAAGATGCCTTAGGACTGACCTACAAGCATGTATAGGGCCATCAGAGCCACACCAAAGCTTCTGTTTCACTCTCTTCTCCAAAATGTATGCAGACACAGGGAGTGGATGATGCAAAACTAGTGCATTCAACTTTTTTACCAGAGGCTGTGCCCTGTATGGCAGAAGTGTCAGCTCCCTTAGTGTCAGCTTCCATCTGCTTTACAGCAATGAAACAGTGTGATGCACCTGCAATGGACACTTAAGGGACTGAAAGGATATCAAATTCTGGGACAAAGGAAAACTCAGATAAATCTGCTCCTCCAATTCCAACTCAGGCTGCTGATACAATAGGAGAGGCCATGGGAGGAAAAAAAAAAAGCCTCATTCCCACTTCCTAGTTGTATTGATTGATGTGTTTTATCACAGACTTTGAGCTCATCCTGAGACTCCTATGCTGTTGCACAGTTGCCTTGTTTTTGGGAACACTTGCAGGATACTTGGAAACTCCCATTTTTTATCCAGAAGAGCAGATGACTGCAGCTACTGATAGCATGAGGATGTGCAAGACCAGTGGCACAGTACTAAATACTGCAGCAGTTACCGAGGGTTTTCAGCGGATAAAGAAAGAGACTGGAAAGAAGAGATGTTACATGCAACTACAGTAAGAGAGAAAAAGCTGGAAAATCTCAAAAAAATACATTAAGGGAAATTTTCAAGGGATTAGTTTTGGTGTTAAAAAGATTACAGCAATACATTAATTTTAAACAATGTCATTTGGATCAATACAATGTAAAGGGACAAGTGTTTCTTTTTTACATGCAAAAATGTTCTAAGAGATGCATTTTAATAAATTTAATAAGAATGTGTGGGAAACTTAAGAAAAACACACTCAAAGGATCTTCAAGGAGTTAAAATGTAGGCGGAGTGTTCTTTAAGGCATTAACATTTATGTGAAATGAAAGTTCAAACAAGACCCTTCAATCTTATATATGATTCAAGCCAATAGAGAAATAAAACCCTGCTATGTTAATGGGAGCCATTGCTTTCACTGGGATTGCAGCAAGCCTCATTATAGTCCTACTTTAATTTAAAGTTTGATTTGCGAACTCAAATTAGTACTTTTTATTTGAGGAAGATTTCTTAAGCTGCATTGAAATTCAGCAGACAAAGATGAATGCTGCTTTCCTTCTCATCTCCCAGTTTCTCAATTTGCATGTGCTTCAGATCATCTCACAGACAGCTATTCACTGATCAGCATCAATCTGCAGCTACCTGCAGGTTTGTTTCTGCCAGTTCCTCTGCCAGATCACTGATCTCTGTTTTGTAATGCTAGTATACAGTTCATAATACAGTATATAATTCACCACATACAGAATATAACTCACCTTACTCCAGCTTGGGTCTGGAGCATAAAAGCCTTCTGGCTCTGAAGGAATTAACCTTTCATCTGTCAGCCTGTTAGAGCACCTCAGCTGATGTTATATCACAAACGGGAAAATTGTATTTCTTATAATAAATGCACAGGAAATGGGAACAGCCACAGTGATGGTAGTGATTTATCTGGAGCTGCTGGTTCCTGACCCTTTCACTGGTGTGAGGAAAACCCCTCTCAGAGGGCTTCACTACCATCTTGGTGCAGATGAATGCTGCCTGGCCCTCAAAGTCACTGGCCCACAAAGGTAAGGAAGATGCCCACTCAGATTTCAGCTGAAGTGGCTGGAAAGGCATGGGGAGGTTGGAGAAGTAGTAACTCTGTCTTTTACCTGTGTATTAAGTGTCTAGAGCACTTAGACTAAAGCACAGCTAAATGCTGCAAGACTAAGACATAAATCAGTGGTCTTTCGTACTGGTGAAGAGAGATACCAGAGAGGAAGAGAGGCTTCTCTGCTCCCAGTACAGCTTAAAAGTGACTTTCTCTTCTACTCTCTAGTTGTTAAAGGACTTCTCTGATGACAAACTTTCAGCATTTAATCAAAAACTGTATTGTTAACCATGGGTGAAGGGAGATGCTTCCACTAGACCAGACAACAAAGGAACTGTGATCTGAGACATACCCTTACCTTTGAGGTTTGCTGCTCACACTCCCTACCTGAAGTGCTGGTTTGTGTGGCTTTCAGTGGAAGATGGCTAAATGGCATCATTGACCACGCAGAAATCATTATGACAGGTAATTTAAAACTTGTTCAGGCATCTCCATATGATGCTGAGATACCTTTCCAAAAACTCACTCTCATGTCTGCATTACATGATCAATATTTTTTAGAGGAAATATCGTCACATTTTCAATGGCTGGATGCACTTCAGCGAGGTCCCAGTTAAGGTTATGAACCTGATATCAGCTGCTACAAGGCACATTGAATACTCTGGACTCAAACAATGAAATATGAATTTTTGTATCACCCATCCAAAACAAGAAATGCAAGTCATCTTCAGGACTTAGAAGTCTGACAATTACGGCTTTGGAACAGGTGCTAGAAGCCTTGGCAAACAAGAGGCTGAGAATAACTCCTTAGAGTGACACTGTGGCCTAACTTGGAATATAATTTATGTGGTCCAAATGAAAATTCCCCATTTCACCATACAAGAAATCTGCATTTCTTCTTTTGTGTATTTGCATATCAGATATTAAGTCCAGTTTCAGTGTCCTCAGAGAATGCTGACAGAGGTCACTTAAGAGAAAATGAAGAAAGAATCACATTAAACACACTTTAAAACCCCTTAATTTTAGTGAAGATTTCCCTTGTGACCAGGGCAGGTTTTGAAATGTCTTGGTCAGTCTAATAAAATATATATGGTGAACAGAATTTCAGTAACAGCAAATAAAGAAAAAGACAGAATCAATCCAGAAAGTGAAGGGAGATTAATTCAGAGAGGAAATACTTTTAGAAATGCATTTTTAGATATCAGAACACATACTAAGGCCTGTCTATTAGTGGAACAACAAGCAAGTAGCAAGTATAAGATAGCAAGCGTGGCAATGAACACATAAAGGAGATGCCATTTCTGACAGCAAACTTGAAAACTTATACTGGACAGAAAGCTGAAGACCATAATTCAATGTCCTGAATGTTTTCATATTTGGGTGACATTTTGACCCTATTGCTGTACTTGCTGCAGCAATTTTGCTGAATTAGTCCAGCCACTGACTGCAACAAGGATAAACTACAGAGGAGGAAAGACTGAAATGATAAAACTCACATTTTGGCAGATGTTGTGTTTTTCCCTCAACAGCTTCTGAAAGTCAATTCAAAACAATGCCGTAATTTTTTCCCCTCTTAGAATGAGCTCAAGGCCACAAATTTATATTATTAGACAATTCAGGGAAAAAAATTGGAGCATAACAGAAAGGTCTAAACATCGACAGAAACAGCTTCAACAGAAATTTCTGTTGGAAAGAATGTCAAAGTCTGCAACTTACTTGCTGCAAAAAGGGACTAAGGAAAAATGGGAGAAAAAAGTTATTCTCCTGTTTTGTGAATATATCTTTTCCTGTAGCTTTTGTGATAGCTCTGGTCTTCAGTGTTCTGGTGACTAAAGTATAATGCTGTATAAAGTCTTTGAGATAGAAAGTATGTTATTCCCTTTATTTGACTGTTGCTCTTGCAAAATGTAAAAATATCTACAGTGGATGGAGTTTTTTTTCTTTAAATACTGAATTGAAAGTTATTGTCATGACCACATCATTCAACTTAAAGTATTTAAGCTTAAACTACCTATTTAAAAGCCTAACTTGTCCAGCAACTTTTTAATAGACTGGAAAGCCAATCTGATGACAACAAACACCCAACTTCTGTTCCATGTAGGGTCAAATTTATTCCAGTTATTTCTCTCAGGAAAAGTGGAAACAACAAAGTAATAGACGCATCACCATGTTAGTTTAAGTGCAGCTAGGCTTTGATATCATAATCCCAAATATAAAACTAATTGTGAGCTCAGTAAATAACAATTTATATTGCACAAGCAGAGCTTGAGTTACTACACATAAAGGATATTTCAGGCTTTTATGCCCATGATTGGCAGGATGCTGCCTGGAGCTACTGGATTTTCCTAGCTTCCAGCAAGCAGCCTCATGGCACCAAGCCTGCTTGTGTACTCAGCTCAGCAATTTGATTCCAGGGTAATATGTTCAACTTCCCCACACCAGTGGGTTTGTGCATCTTATGAGCAAATAAATTTGCACATGTGTTACAATACTGCAGTATTTCCTCATTCTTCAAGAAAGATTTACAATTAATCTTTGTCCTGACTCCAAAAAATCCATGTCACAAAGAAACCTGAGCTAAAGAACAGATTCTCTAGTGCCTAAGAGCGGGCAGGAATTCACACTGCATTATTCCCAACCATTAAAGGGATCAATAGCATCCCCTCCTGTTTGCACCGACATCTTTTCATAAAACTTCAAGGAGATTCATTATGTTTGTGGTATCCTCAAAACTGAGGAATTTGACTGATAAGCTCAGAATTTTTTGGAGCCAAGTTAAATAGACAAAGTGACCAAATGCAATCCTTCTCAGAAACCAGACTAAAAGGGACACCTAAGGGATTACTAATATTGACCTTTATAGTTTTCCTTTTCTGGACCCAATTTTGATTTTGTCAACTGGCCACACTAAGGAAGAGGACAGAGGAAAGGAGAAAAGAATTGCTGAATTAAAAGTATTGTACACAAATCTTACATTGCATTGCCCTGTACACTTCCCCAAGGCCGGGGAGGTTTACCAGGTTTATAATCTGGTGCTCTACATCATGCAAAGAAAAGCCTGTGGACCCCAAGGAGGACCCAGACTCTGAGTGTGTTGCATACCATACACACACAGTTCTCAAAGGACAGACATTTCCTAACCATAACCTTGATGCTCCATAGGGCAACCAGTATCTCAGTAACCAAAGAGGAGGGGAGATATCGAAGGAGCTGTGAAAAAATACATAGGTTTCATGCAAGCAGGCTTTTACTAAGAAGAGTGATTCTGGTTTTAAGACACTGGTACTGACATTATCATACTCATATTCCCCTGCAGACTTTTAGCTCTAGATTTGCCATGACATGACTCATTATGCATGCTTTCTCTTTTCATTGCATGAATTGAACAGGAACTAAACACATAGAAATAGAATACCGCGTAAAACGTCAACGACATTTTCCCTTAGTATTTCCATGCTTTTGTCAAAGCTAGAGTCTAAAATGGATGCCATGTTTTTCTCTTTGATCTTAGACAGTGTTCAATGAAAAATTCAATGTTGTCAGAGAAAAATTCCTAGGAAAAGAAGCAAGAGCATATTTATGTGTACAATGTATATTGACTAATCAGAACTGAAGTCCAGCCGTACCCAGCCCCTCTGAGGACCAGCTGGGACACAATGGTGTCTGTGTTCTGCCAAACTTCTATACTCTTAATGCAGCAGAGAAACACCTTTACTCTTAGGAGTAAAGTCTAATTAGGAGAGTTTTTCTCCTGTATCTCTTCCATTTATAAAACATTGAGAGCAACAATAAAATATTTCTTTCAGAAGGATGCCATTTACCCACAGAAACCCAAAGGGAACTGAAGATAGACTTCTTCACAGCTGTTGATCTTGTTCATATCAGTGTTTCTGCAAGGAGGATGATACTACTCAAATTTACTATGTGAGGAAATCTCTGATGGCCATGGGACAGGTCTTGTTCAGTTTAGAATCCAAAGTTTCATAACAAGTACACCAAACTAAATCTCATACTGAAAGTGGCAGAAACCAGAGTAGATTCTTCTACTCCTCCATGGTAATGCTACTAAGACATAACATAAGTCAGTCAGTAGATGACAGAAGTGTGAAGAAGTGTAACTGTGTGCTGTGGTCACAGGGAAGATGTTCCCCAGCCAGATGTTCCCACTCCCCGAGCCCGGTGTGCAGTTCCGAGAGCGGCCACCCCCAGATCTCTACTGAGTCCCCCCGGGTGTCGGTGTGTGCGGGGGCTCGCAGCTCCCTGCAGCAGACGGCCATGGCGTGGGGAACACAGCAGCAGCACAGTACGAGGAACCGAGGCAAAGGAATAGAGAGGGGTCACTTGTTTGAGCTCCAAGGAAGGTTTATGTCCCCAGAGGAGCCAGAAACAAGTGACGATAGCTGAGGGCAAAAAGCTGCTTTTAAGGAGAGGCCGGAATAAGGGGAGGACACAACCTTTTACCAATAGGAAGGCATTAGGGGAGGGGTGCAGGGTAAGGGCTATCCAATAGAAGCCACCAAGGGGAAGGAGCAAGCCCTGCACCCCAATCTTGCTTCGAGAAAGGGATGAAGGACAAGGAACATTCCAGAAGGCATTCTCCAAAAGAAATTGTCACTGCCTGCTCATGGCTTAGACTGTAAAAGCAAAGCAGCAATTTTAAAACAGATTCCACAATCCTTTGCAAGGAAAAAAAAACCCAAAAAACATCAATCTGCCACCCTGAGGATTTCTTCTTTCTTAGCAGTAGTTTTGAAACTGATGGATAAAGAAAACCCAAAAAACCCTAATCCATGCAGTTGAAACTCCTGAAAGTGTTCCTTGGGAAGGAAACAGAGTCCATGACAAACCTCACTCCAAGGCAGGGCAGACCATTTTTGAGTTGGATTTGGTCTGTGTTTCCCATGGAAATGCAAGACAGTCTGGAAAGAAGAGCCTGACTTGGAAAGATAAGAGAAGAATATCAGCTTTTGAAAGCTATGTTAAAAACACTGAAGTCCTGCAAGTTGAATGATTCAGTCATTGAAGTAGTGACACTGAGATGCAGAAAGCATAGGCTACATGGCATGCTTTATAGGCATATAAGTTGTCTCTTTTTTACTAAGGTAGACCAAGATTATAAATAGTTTAAGTAACATTTTCACCAGCTTGGATTATGAGTTTTAATTAAACACAAATGAGTCCCAATTTCTAAATAGATTTTTGTTTTTAAAGCATCTAAAGTAGAACATATAAACACTTGACTAAAGAGTATTTCACAGCTACTTCAGGCCAGCTAAACTGCACTCAGAGGTTATATATATTTTGTGTCAAGCGCTGATCCTGATGTCTTTTTGTCATCAAAATATGGGTGCTCTCTGTGTGACTATTACTAAAATAAAACCAAAGCAGTGTCTAAGTTAATCTTCATAAGATAACTCTTCAGGTAAGAAACTGAATCCAAATTAACAGGAAGAACAAATAAACCAGTAAACCAGCACATCCAGATGCATCAGCTACTGAGGGAGGAGGATCCAAGGGGACGAACTCAGAGCTAGAGTCCTGAAGGTCACCACACCACGGTCACTTACGAAGCGACGGTGTCCGCCCCTGTACCCCGGGGCACTCAGGTGCCTCTCGACCCATCCCCGTGAGGTGACGGGCAGCCAGAAAAAAAAAAAAAAAAGCAGTTCCAGTATCTTCCAGCAATAAAAAAAATGTTTGGAAGGTTTGAGACAACAGCAGGAATCAGAATCAATACACTTTAGAAGAATTCCATGCTGTTCTCTTGAAAAGAAAACACTGTTGTCCCAAAACGAGTTCTTTCACCAGTGTGCAAAAGGCTGAGCCATACAAAGTAGAGGTATTTGATTTATTTTCAGTTCTGTGCAGAAAAGGGTGGTAGGCAGTAAATCCACAAAGCCGGCATACTGACTGTCAAAACTTTCCAGACACTAATGTTGATTGGCTCCTAATTATACAGTCTTCCTGTTAATTAATATTCAATCTTCTATTGGTTGAATCATTCTCTTGCTTCATATGCTAATTAGCCCACATACTCCATCTTCTTTCAAGCTGGTGCCCACTTTTCTTCAGCTGATGCCTTCCCTTCTTCACATAGATCCTTTCTCGATCCAGTGGGCATGATCTACTTCTGGAATACCTAGTTGAATAAGTTTGCCTTGTTTAGGTCTTCATAATGTGGCATTAAATTGGTCATTTCACCAAGTGTCACTCTGTTCTGTCTGATTTCAGTTATGTACTTAGCTTTTTTCTTCTATTCTTTTTTCCTATAGCTTCTACAATTAGTGAGACATGCTAAATATAACTTATATATTTGGGAGCCATACATTAGAGTAGTCAAGTATCACAGCCAACTGAGGGCTGCAATTTCTTTCTTCATTTCCTAATAAAGAAAAAAGAAAAAAAAAAAAAGACAAATTAAGAGTCAGTGTGAATACAAGCCTGAGAACCCTAATAACTTCTTCATCAAAAGAATCAAGAATATGTACATACATACAGGTGTTAGTAATATTTAGCCAATACATGTGCTACCACCATCTTTCTAGCCCCACTACCTTCAAACATGTCCTTAGGCACCCAAAACAGAGAGTAGGCCAGAGAAACTGCAGGGATCTATCTCAAGGAACAATGGATCTCTATCAAGGTGCTTTCAACAATAAAAAAGAAGACAGTTCCTGAAGAGCCACTATTGAAAGCTGGAACTAAAGCTAAAAGTAGACATAGAAAATGAACCAAAAAATCAAGTCCAGTCACAAGAGCACACAAGCCCTGATATAACACAAACAAATCCCCCCTCATGCTAAAACACATTATTCTGCTAGATGAGAGAAGGGCACATTTTTCAGGAATAACCTCCTTAACTAAAGAGAAGAGGCTTCCTCTTTTTTTTTTTTTTTTTTAAGGCAGACTTAGAAGCATAAAGAATTTTATGTAATTTTATGCATAAACATCTGAAAGACAAGTGGATTCAAGGATCTTGAAGACTGAATACTCAATCTATCTAAAACAACTTAATACTGAGAATTCCTGCCTGGGACCATGGGTGCCTGTGGAAGATTTCTGCGGAGTTCCAACAACGCAGAAATCCTCTCTCAGAGGAGGAGATTAGAGAGTTGGACTCATTAGCATCAAACCATCGTAGGCAGAAAGCTCCCATGTCATACGAAAGATGCTAGAGCCATGCCAAGTTAAAAAGAAAGTCTAGTGAGCCTACAGAAAAGCCTGAAATTCTTGCAATGTTTCACAATTAATTTCTTTTCAAGAATAGAATGAGTGCTATCCAAGTGTTACCATGCATGCCTGCCTGCAAGGGAAGAAATAGGAAGTGGCAGACTGAGAAAAGTGTTCTCCTTTCAGAGCCCACCCCACCCCGGAAAAGTTCTTCAGAATGAATAGTGGCAGATAGATTAACTGGTTTGGGAGGCCTGTGTAGGTGAACCCATTGCCTTTATCTGCCAAAATTGCCAACAATTATGCCAAATTCAATAATGGGTTTGCAATAAGTAGATGTCTTCTATCCTGAAATGAAAGTCTTGTAACACAGGCAACTAAGCAGTAAAGAGTGATAAATAATTGTGACCACATACATATGCATAATATACATACACATAATACCATGTGACAGAAAGTGCTATAAGACAAAAAAAAAAATTACCTCCACTAATATGGTTTTGTCTGGATTTTCCCGCTGTTGGTAAATGCACATACTAAGAACAGAATATAGTTTTGCCATGCTTGATATACTGATGTTCTCAGTTGCCGCGACGACAGCATCCAACACTTTCTGAAGAAAAAAAAAGTGGAAACTACAATTCAGAATAGGACAAGGTATGTCCGACTTTCATATACTGTTAAATAAAAGTGGTACTTTGGAGATTAAATATCTCACAAGATTTAACTGGAGAAAACAATTTCTCACACTTCAGACAAAAAGAAGGCTTAAAGTTCAGACAGTATTTTCTTACTCGTCAGTCTATGACATCAACAATCGTAACTGTCAATCAACTGCCTCCAGAACAGTGGGGAATGACAAAATCCACTTTGTTATAGAGTAGCTGCCACAGAAAAGCCATGGTTGTATTTACTTAGAAATGCAATACAGGGCCCTGAAAAATATGTCTTTGGAAGCCAGGCTACATTCCAGATACAGCTGTGCCAGCTGGAAACAGAAGCTCCTTAGGTGCTCACCTTTACCCATTAGCTGGATGTTACTGTGCCAAACACCAGCTAGCTCCTACCTTTCAGCTCTGGAGTGGATGAACTAGCAGAATGACCACCTGCAGCAAATTACCAATCTGTCACACAGTCCCTTCTGTTGAGATGTGAATGTGATAATCTGTGGAAATGCAACACTAGCAACACTAGCACTAGTGGCACCACTGTAACTCTGTGTTGTGTGAGGTTGTGAAGATATAGCTTAAGAAAGCAGCTGCACCAAATGAAAATAGTACTGTCTCACAGCTGCTTGCCATTAACTCAGCCCTGCTCAGATCAGTTAGCACAACACTAAAGTGTTTCCCTGAACTTCCTTCTATCCAATGTGCAGCTAAGAGGCACAAAACCCACACAGCGTGCGTTCAGCTGCTGCAAACACAACACATAGGACATGACAGAGGTGCATGGCCAACATCCCCAGCGAAACGACTTCTAATTGCTGCCACATAGGTGAGTGCATGCTTTTCTATTTGTTCATCAAGTTCTATGCCTATTACCAAGCAAATAAACAAACAGAAACTGCCATCAATCAAACCAACTTAACAAACCCAAACAAATAATATAAAAACCTATCCCACACAAAACCAAGCAGATATATTTTGGACGTTCACCCAGCTTATTGACTTCAGGAAAGTTCCAATGAGGTTCTCAGGTACAAGCACCAAGTTTCAGTGACAGTCATGTTAAGGAAACAAGTTTTCTAAACAGACATGCTTCATGACTGTAGCTTTCTCCTCACAGCTAAAAAATATATATACACTGAAACATCTATAAGGATTCTACCATACCATTTCTTCAGCTGGAAATAACTTTGGAGGACATGCTATTAGCACTCTGACTCTAGAAAAACCTATGTGGTTTCTCTCCATATGCAGGCAGATGTGAACAACAAAACCCCCTAAAATTTGCTTCCTTAGGACACCAGCCTTATAAAGCTAGTTTCACTTCTACAAATTATGTCACAGCTTAAAAGTGTGACACAAATTGTGTGGACAATCCCCTTCATCAGAGGGGATTCCACTCTGGTCATATTCTCCCAATACAGAGGAAATATCCAAATAATACTCCCTTTCTCAACAGATAAACAGCAGCCTATTCTGCTTTGACCAAACTCCAGGACTTCATCTAGCAACTTCCCGAATTTTTGTCCAAGCAATATTCCCTGCAAGTCAGGTCCTTCTTTTATACCCTCTCCAATTCAAGCAAAGGAACCTTTTACCCCCTGCAGCTAGGCCCACTTTTGACCCTTTCCCCAGCTATAGCCTAGGGTAATAACTTTGCTCCTACAGGGGATTAGAAAAACCTTGTAACACTGGTTGCTGTATGGATGTAAAATTCTAACACTGGATTTTGAAAGAATTTTGGAAATGCAGGTATTAGTATTTTATCCAGGATGTGCTTTGTTCAACCTGCTAATTTCAGGTTTAAAGCCATAACTGCTAAAAATCAAGGTCCTTTTCTGGTTCCTAATACATGAAAATATGCAAACAGAAAAACAAAACAACCCTACCCCAATCCATCATAAAAACTGCATTAATAACTAACAGTACTAGAAGGTTATCACTGGGCTATTTTAAAATTTAACAAGCCCTTTTACATTAAAAATTAGGAAGATAACCCTGTTTTCTAAAATACAGCAAGAGCAGCAGTTTACACCAGCTACAGAAACAACTGTCACAGTCCCTTACAGGCTGAATTTTTTTCACAAGCTATATATCCCTCTCATAAATTTTTTGCACTGGCATTGGTTAACAACCAAATTAATTTACAACCGTAAAGAAAATGTCCTACTTCAGTATTAACAAAATTGAAGTTAAACTTACTCTGAGCTCAGAGTAATCCACAAACACTCCTCGTTTTTTAATTTTGATTGCTTTCTCGTCCAATACTTGTGGTTGCTCATCCACCTGAGAACATGTTGCCTGTGAATCTGGAATGATGCAAATTTAAGTCAGGATTTCTCTTAATGTGGAATAGAGTATTTGCTAAATATCCTCTACTTGAAATAGGGGACCTCTCTGAAATAACAGAGAAAAATTTTAGTCAATTCATGGTGCTTAATTGCAAGTACATGAAAAATGATTGACAGAGAATTATCACCAAAGCAAATACTATATTAGCTGTTAATTTACAGTAACAAAATTTTATATGTAGGAAATCCTTACCTGCACTGTTTTTTGATGCAGGGGGTTCAGCAGCTTGCTTCATAATCAAGTTCTCATAAAACCCTTTTCTTTCAGCACAGGTAGGCCGCGGGATATTGAAAACTTCTTCACGATTAGTATTAAACAATGTTTTTATCTAGACCATGAGAAGAAAAGAGATTTCAGATATAAGGCCAAACAGTTTTTTGTTTTCTATTCCAAAAAGACGAGTACATTTCTAAATTACACTGAATACTCATCTAGATAAAACAAGCTATTAAAAGTTAACTTCTTGGCCTTAAAAGGCTAGATTTCCATATCACTGCAGACTAAAATACCTTCTCTAATCAACCTTCTCAAGTTTAAGATCCATGAAAAAAGTATGATAAACCAATCAGAAAGGGGTGACATTTACCACCCCAAATACTGCTTAGTGTACATTTACCCAGCTTGATGTCCTTTAGCTTGAATATTTATGACAGCTACAGAGGGAAGAGGCAGGGCTCAGCAGACAAGTGACAACTTTTTGGTAATGTGTTTTTTTCTGGTTTTTTTTTTTTATTTTATTTTAGAAGGCACTTATTAATTTTATAAAAACTTTTCTACTTAGACAAAATAATCAGAGCAGCATAATAGTATTTTAAACACCTTCCTTTAATGAACACTCTCAGATTCTAGAAAGCACATTCTTAATTAATTTTGTTACAAAATACAACTAAAAATTTATTTCCATGTTGCTTTTTAATTTGCCAAGTTTCCACCTAGATGAAGAAATTGATTTTTTTGTGAAATAATTTAAATTAGAAATTACATTCTATCACTAACAGTGTGACCACAGTACTTTTTCAGTAAAAATGTTTTCAGAAAAACAGTCTTTTTCCCAGCTACCTTTCAAGCACTGTGTATTCTTTACTAAGTACATACCAAACCATCCTGAAGCTACTGAACTGGTTGTCTGAAGTGTATCTATAGGTCTGTCTCACAAGTCTCACAAGTGTGTGAGAGGGGAGAAAAAGTTGAGCCAAAGTCGATCTCTTTTCTCAGAAAACACTTTAGACCAATGCTTTCAGCATTGTTTAATCTCAGCAAATTTTAAAAGACAGTGTTTTGGTGCCTTAGTAATAACAGCATAAATCTGTTTGAAAGCAGCAAAATACTCCAATGTTGTAAGTTAACAAGAAACTGAGTAACAAAGGAAAAAAAAGTATTGACAGAAATACCTCTTCAGGGAGATCTTCATGTGGCACATCAGATGTTGCAAGGAGCAAAACCGGAGCAAAGTATGGAATGTTATTCAGCAATCCTGTAAAAGCAGCTTTCAGTGTAGGTCCAACAGCCTCCCACCACGAAGGGATTTGTGGGATATAAATGATACTTGGTGCTGTTCTTTGAGCTTCTCGTATCAACTGGTAAAATGAAAGCTTGGATAAGAAAATTGCATCATGTAGAACAGACCACTAAGTAACTACGTATCAGTCAGACTACCTTGTGAAATAGGAGTGCATAAAGCCAAGACATCAAGACAAACCAATAAATTAACGATTCTTTAACAATAAGGCGACATTTTCACTTTGACTCAAACATAGACATTGCTATGCAGACAGAACTGAATCAGATTTCAAAACTACTTAGGGGTAAGATAACTCCTACAGAGCCTCAAAACTCAGATGATGTGATGATGTGCCTGAAAAATCAAGACTAACTCTTCAGCAAGATGTATTAGCCTGGAGAACACTACACAACTGTGACTGCACCATTTCACTACACATAGTTCAGTGTGGGCCCATACCCATGTTAGACTGGAGCACAGCCTGAACAAAGACCTATGTGAAAAGATGAGGGCTAACACAGTAAAAGAAGCCTGGTCATAAATCATAATTTCAAGAACATTTTATAAGAGGTGATGAGTCCTTAGCCTGCCTGAGGAGCTAAATCACTCAGAGCCTCTCATTCTTCTCATTATCAAAGTATCCATCAGACCAGATAATGTGCTTTGAAAGACCACAAACCACTGCATGGCACTTCAGTCACAGAAGAGGACATGAATCTACTACATGAGGGAAGCAGCAACAGTCCTTTCACATGGCAAATTTCTCCATGTCCCATTTCAGAGTAATATTCAGGGAGTTCCTGTCACAAACGTGTAGACATGGTATTTATATAGCCATAGTGCAACCATGACATAACAAAAAGAGAATTGCTCCTCCTGTGTGGCAAATGAGTATCCAGTCACATGATGTGTCTGTCCGGACTTGAACAGCTCTAAAACACTGCTAATAAAGATAAAAATATTTCAATACAGCGATGCTAAATAATTAAATTGATTTCCTGCCTAAAAGTAAAAAAATCAAAACTGCAGTAATCTGCTTCTATTTATTTTTTCTAGTTAAGAGACACACATCAGTTTGCACATTTAAGCATTCCATGAATTGCAATGCTTTCATTGTATTTCACTGTTGCAGTACAAACTGTATATGTATATTTAAAAAAACTTCTTTTCACAAAAACTTTGGCTGCCCTACAAAAACAATAAAAAAGAAAGTTACAAAAAGTGCATGTCGCCATCAGGCTGATGCAGAGCCAGCTACTGGCAGCACAGAGATTTAAGAAGCATCAAAACCAACTTTTCTGGATCCCATCAAGACCAGCAGGATTACTTGCCACAAAGAAAGGCTTATTAGCAGCACCTGCCATCTTCCCAAGCTGCTAGCAACATCCTCCCTCTTTAATTTCAAATAGAAATGAAACATGGCTATCTACAAATGTCCTTATTCAGTATCATTCCATCTACAATAAAAGTGAATTTTCATACAAAAGTAACCATATAACAGCAAATTCAAATCAGGCCAACTCCATTAACAGTGATTTGTGCTTATTTCACTGGTTTATATACAGTTCAAGAATCCTATGAGAACAACAGCAACAAAAAAAAGATACCTGTGAACATGTTTCTTCCTGTGATGTGGTGCTAACAAACAAGGTGGGTAGATCTAGTGTATAAGCTGGAAATTTTTCCAGGGCATGTAATATGGCAGGTGCCAAATCAAAAGCCTGCCCACATCCTGGCTCTTCAACTAGTAAAAACCGTGGCCTGAAAGATGTTGGCTGGTAAGAAGGATTTCTACAACAATAAAAAGAAAACAAGTTTGAAAAAGAGTGATAAAAAGGCACACAGATGTTAAATATTTTTCCCATACTTTTTTTTTTTTTGTAAATATGCTCCATGTTCTACTAAATAATAAGTTGGTCTGTGATTCTGTGATCAAGAAGACCAGTCTATTTATCAAAGTCTATTTTCTTAAAAATTGGTATCACTCCTCTGCTAAAAAAAAATCCTGCCAGTTCCCAGCATGTCTGCTATTCCTTTGGTTGGGTTAATTAACAGTTCTTAAATCCCACAGGGTGAATGTCCAGGCAAATACACACAAAACAGCTGGTCAGTAATCTGATAACAGGGCAAAATAACAATTCTTACAGCTCAAACCAGTCTGGGTCTCTTTACTGTCCACACACAATCATTTTCAGCTTGTCTTGACTTTAAGTGAGATCTCTACACCTATCAAATTTACCTAAAATTTGGTCACAGCTCTCTTGGAGATGGTGGGAACAAAGGGGCAAAACCACATTTCAAAAAAAAAAAAACCCTAATGTGGGTACTGAAACACATTATTTGTATCTGAAGAAGAACATGACTTTATTGCTTAAATTACAGCACTACACTAAATATGTGCAAGATTTATATTCATTTTATTCATTAGTCATTCATTTTATTCATTTAGTCATTCTAGTTGTTTCATCTTTGACTTGAGCATTAATTTCTTAGTCATCTTGCTTTACTTGCATGAAATATACTTGTGAAGAGGTTTGTGCATTTTCCCACCACATTACTATTGTACCTTTACTTGCTGAAGTAAAAGATCCTAGAAACCTAGTGAAGCTCAGCAAGTCATATTTTCTGGGCAGCACAGCCATAGGAAGGGAGAAAAATATCTGACAATAATCTATTTTAAAAACTACTGGACTATGTGACTTCCACAATTAAAATGTCAAAAGATAACAAAAAATCAGTAGGGCAAAGGTAAAAAATTGAGACATTTAAATTTTTCTCATAGTGATTTAACAAACCACTTCTTTATTTTGTTTCTGATACGTAATTTGCTACTGGTTCAGCCATCTTGGAAGGTAGAAGGGTAAAAGATGGCTACATAAATCCATAGAGATATTTTAAGCTAAAAGGACAGAATAAACATTTTTTGGGTCTTGAGTCTTTGAAGGAATACTGTGGATTAAACATGGTTTAATAGTCTGTGAACCAGCTGGACTTAGTAAAAGAAGGCTGGGCCGATCAGTTTGACGAGTTAGGGCAGTGTAGTCAGAGCCGTTAGATCTAGTACCCAGCTGGATCTTCACGGCTGAATTCCTGCAAATATTGATCACTGCCACACACACCCTTAACTCCTTCATCTAGCAGCCCTCACATACTGACATAACATTTTACAGATGCAGCCTTCTCAAAAATGTCACTATAAAGAGGACAAACATGTACCTGCTTGAAGTGCGGATTTCTCCCTTTTTGCTGTCAGGATTCTTTTCAGAGACTGATGATGAGTCATCATGACTGTCAATCCCATCATTCCCTGAAATAGGATTTAAAGACAAGAGAAATTTGTTATCTTTACTGAATAGTTCATATCTCACTCTTGCTTTAATACACCTTTGAAATCAATACTGGAAACTATTTCTCTTGCATTTTGTTATTTGAATGCTATTATCTGAAGAGTACAGCCTACCACAGATCTAAGGAGATTGCACAATATATACAAAGCTGTCCTATGTCCTATGATTTGCATCAGGTATTATCTCTCTATTGACAAATACTTGGGAGGTTTTTTCCTTAGAATAAAGATGATCTGGAACAACTTCTGTAGTGCCTAGATACCAGAAAAACCCTTCTGCCCTCATTTAAGCATTTATTTACTATAGTCATTATAATTATTGACTATATCAGTGGACAAAGGAAGGGTTACAGACATCATTTATCTGGACTTCTGTAAAGTTTTTGACATGGTCCCCCACAGTGTCCTTCTCTTTAAATTGGAGACAGATGGATGTGATGAGTGGACTGTTAGATGGATAAGAAAGTGGGTGGATGGTCACATCCAGAGGGTAGCAATCAATTGCTCAGAGTTCCAATTGACATCAGTGACAAGTGGTGTCCCTCAGGGGTGCCTACTGGGACTAGTGTTATTTAATATCTTCATTAATAACATAAATGAGGGAATTGAGTGTAACCTCAGTAAATTTGCAGATGACACCAAGCTGAGTGATGCAGTTGACACACCTGAAGGATGGGATGCCATCCAGAGGGATCTGGACAAGCTCAAGAAGGGGGACAATGGGAATCTCATGAGGTTCAACAGGTCCAAGTTCAAGTTGCTGTACCTGAGTCAGGGCAGTCCCCAGGATCAACACAGGCTGGGGATGAACAGATCAGGAGCAGCCATGCTGAGAATGACTTAGGGCTGCTGGTGCATGAGAGGCTGGACATGACCTAGCAATGTACTCTTGCATATCAGAAAGCCAGTTGTGTCTGGGGCTGCATCCAAAGCAGCCCAAGGGACAGGATTCTGCCCCTTTGCTCTGTCCTGGTGAGACCCCACCTGCAGTGCTGCATCAGCTCTGGGATCCCAGCACAGAAAGGACATTGACCTGTTGGAGCAAGTCCATAGGAGGGCCACCAAGATGGTGAGACAGACGGAGCACCTCTCCTATAAGGGAATGCTGGGAAAAATTGGTTTGTTTAGCCTGGAAAAAAACAAGGCTTCAGGGTAACCTACTTTTGGATTTCCAGTACCTGAAGAAAACCTACAGGAAAGATGGAGAAGGACTCTTTACAAGAGCATGTAGTGAGAGGATAAGGGGGAATGGGTTCAGACTGAAAGAGAGTAAGTTTAGACTGGATACTAGCAAAAAATTCTTTACTGTGAGAGTGGTGAGGCATTGAAACAGGTTGCCCAGAGAAGTCATAGATACTCAGTTCTTGGAAGCATTCAAAGCCAGGCTGGATGGAGCTCTGAGCAACTTGGTCTAGTGGAAGGTGTCTCTGTCCAAAGCTTGGTCAACTAGATAACCTTTAAGGTTCCTCCAACGCAAATCATTCTATGATTCTACAATTTGGAAAGAAGTGCCTCATATGTGAAACCTCAGATCCATCTCTGAAACAATTAACGGGATGTGAGCTACTGTCAGTAACAGGGGGCTCCAGTAGAGAACCTACAGTGTTATACTTTGCAGAGTGTGCGGAGTGAGAGTGGTGTGTCAGTAGAGAACTGTAGGTTCTCTACTGACACACCGCTCTCACTCCGCACACTCTGCAAAGTATAACAATTAGATGTTATTGTAATACCTTGGTTCTTCAGTGCAAGCTTTGCATGGGGAAATGGTCTCTCCAAGGCTTGTAAAATTCTTTTCAAGGTGTTTTCTAACAGCGGCTTTGAAATAGATGGTAGTGCTCTCCCAGGTGAAGCCCCAGATCTCTGTGATGCTGGAACAATCTTCTGCATGGCTATGGTGAAGTCCTTTGCTGTTACTTTAATCGATCTGGCATCTATCTTCAGTCTTTTGTAACTCTCGTGTATCTGCGGATAGCGGCGGCGCAAAGCACAGAGCCCAGCTTCAACACATAAGGCTTTAATATCAGCACCACAGAATCCTGACAAACAAATCAAGAACCAAGTGTTAACGTCAACATATATATATGCGTTATATAGGTTAAAAACTGTCTGGATGGCCTGGCCAAGAGTGTTGGTGAATGATGCTACATCCAGTTGGCAGAGGGTTCACTAGTGGTGCTCTCCAAAACTCAGTCCAGTCCTTTTTAATATCTTTATCAATGATGTGGATGAGGGGATTGAGTACACCCTCAGTAAGATTGTGGACAACACTACATTGGGTGGGAGTGTTGATCTGCTGGAGAGCAGGAAGGCTCTGCAGGGGGATCTGGACAGGCTGAATCAATGGGTATGAGGTTCAACAAAGCCAAGTGCCGGCTTCTGCACTTCAGTTACAGCCCCATGCTGTGCTACAGGCTGGGGGCAGAGTGGTTGAACACTGCCCAGGGGAAAAGGACCCACACTGCTGTCAAACTCACCAACAGATTTCTCAGCCAGGTCTTCAAGTAAGTTGTCCGATGGCTTCAGGGTCCAGTCTCGTGTGTGAATTTTGAAAATTTCTAATCTTGCCTAGAAACAAAATGGTTGCATTTTAGATTGCCTCAAGTTTTCTCTTAAGAAAACAATCACAACACAAAACCTTCAAACCTCTCACACTAGTACAAATACTTTTGTCTGCTAAACTTCTAAGTATTTTAAACATCAGTTATTAATACACTCACTTCTTCTTCAAGCAGGAAATTTAATAATTCTTACATCAAACTCTTGTGGAGGATGCAGTGAAACAAAAGGCAAGTGCATTTTCTATAAAAAGTGAGTTTTATAAGCATGAGACTTAATGATTTTGAAGAACAAATTGTAGTAAAAGCCTCATCTGCAAATGGACATTTTGCATCAAAGAAAATTCTCTCAAATTTTGCAAAATTTCAGCGTGACAGTTTCAGTAGTTCATCAGATTTGCTTTTCTGCCAGTTGATTCAAAGAAAAAGAGTACTAGTCGATTTAAAATTGCTACAGTTGCTACCAAGAACAAAAACTATGACTCAAACTACCGTCACTCATCCAGAAAATATCAAACATCTTCCATTCTCATCTCTGATCCTAGTAAGATTTTCAGTGAAGTATCTCCTGGTACACAGATTAATTATGGCACACTTCTAGAATTCTTCCACAGCAGGGAATTGTCTATTAGATCTGTTTCATGGCACCTTGTCTCTTGTTCCTGAGAGCAGATAAATACTGGATAAAAATGTTCCTGCTAAACGCACTGTTTTGTGCACTTTTACTAGCTTTCAATCCAATTAGCCTTTTATCTTTGCTCCAAAAATTGCCAAGAAATATCAGTGATAGCCAGAGAAAAAACACAAAACCAGGGTTACAGTTTTGCACACCATCTCTCTCCCAAACATCCCTACACCAATATTTTTGGTTGCTATAAAACAAATTTCTTCACTGCTTAGCTATTGCCATTGAACTCGAAGTGCTGCACCTGTGCAATGTACTTTATATCTTTATCCAAGACAGAAGCAACTACTTGTTGACATCATCTTACTCCTATATATATTCAGCACCAGGTTTGCCCTTCACAGTACAATGGAATGTCTCCAGATATCCCTCTTGTGTCCAAGCTGTACACTACAGATGGAGACTTGCACTGCTCTGCAATGCTGCCTTGTTACAGGGGTTTGTCATAAAGATGGACTTTGCCACATCAGTTTGATTTGAAGTTCTGACCTCTTTGTTTGGCAAGTTGAAGCGGAATTCTCGTTCAAAGCGCCCAGGTCTTCGTAAAGCGGGATCTATGGAATCCAGTCTGTTGGTGGCTCCTATCACCACAACCTCTCCTCTGCTGGCTAAGCCATCCATAAGTGTCAGAAGTGTCCCCACAACAGAGCTAACAGAAAAATATAATTTTCATTCACCAGTTTAGTAAATTTTCTTCAGTCCCACATAACCTTCTCCACTGATCCTTCAAAAAGGACAGGTTTTTATTGACAAGATACTGATCAGTGAAATAATTATTTTTAGACATAGAAAAATACAAATAAGGTAACACAGACCTTGTACTGATATCAAGCTTAGTGAATTGTTTCCATTTATTGTTTTAAAATCATCTGAAATTCACTAGCACTGAATTACTAGTTTTCAGGTTAAATGAAGGTGTCACATCAAGATAAAATAGGCTGTAGTCTTCATTTCACAAAGATTAAACATGTCCTACCTGTGAACCTGATCTTGTTTGCTGGACCGTACAGGAGCAAGAGCATCAATCTCATCAAAGAAAATAATTGAAGGTCGCATCTGGTAGGCCTACAAAGAAAACACAGGAACACTGACATCAGGAAAACAGCACTACTTGAAAGAGAAAATGCATGAAAGACATTATGGTTGGAAAGGCATTGGAACTAGATTTTTCAGACTAGCATCAGAGATCTCTACTAATTAACCTAATGTGAAACAGCAGCTTGTCAACAGAAAACAGCAGCCTGTCAACCCACTGAGACTGGGCGACAGGAAACAAATCATACCAGTAGTTTTTACTGCTATTTGGCAACCATGAGAACAGAGACAGGACTCAAAGTTTCTGGAAGTGACCTTCCATTACTAATTTAAATGAACATGTTTTCACCCCGCATCTGTTTCCCTCTCACCTAAAGCTATCATCTCTTGCTTCTTGAGGCCATTTTTGTGACTGAGTTGTGTGTATGGTGAAGGATTTTTTGAGGGTGGGGGTGGTGGTGGTGATTTTCTTGTTTGCTTTACTAATCTTTTCAATACATCTCAAGAGACTCCACTGAGAAAGGGAACACTGATAATCCCATTTCAGTGGAAGGAGATTACAAAACATGAAAATGAGTGAGTTCTTGACTATAAAAATTAGTTATAATTCCAAGAGAACACATGGCATGTTTCAGCCTTACCTGCTCAAACACTAAACGAAGCTGTCGTTCAGATTCCCCTACCCATTTACTCATGCAGTCAGCAGCACTTCTCATAAAAAAGGTTACTTTCCTGTCACCTCTGCTACATTCATTAGCAAGTGCACGAGCAACCAGGGTCTTTCCAGTCCCTGGTGGACCATAGAATAAACAGCCTCTACAATTTAAAAGAAAGAATTTTTTTAAAAATTCACATAAGAAGAAATGCCATGGAAATCTATTACAACCCCCATCCCTAAAATATACAACTCTGCTGTCCTAAGCTGAACTTCATGGATAAGATAGTAACAGCTGAAGTGTGAGAAAAGTCAAAATAAAATTCTGCAAGGCAGCAAACAAAATGAATATAGAGAATAATGCACATGTACAAAATCTTGAAAAAAAGATAGTAGCATCCCAGTTCTGACATGCCAACAGAGATGGTTGCAGTAGGGTGAAGCAAAACGAGCAAATTTCCAATGCAGAATCTGAGACTGAGCTAACTTAGGAAGCATCAGTCCATTTTTCAATGATAAACTGCATATTCATTCTTGTTTTCACAAAAGTCAAGATTTGAGAGTAAAGCATTTAATTCTCCCCTAAAAAGCTTTGAGTTACTGGATTTGGTCTCCCTTTGCTGGTGATTAAGGAAGAGAAAGTAGTCTAAAAATGGGAAGGTATTCTGCATTTCTGTATTTTCATCAACTAGAAGAGACAATGCAGTGCTGCTTCAAAAAGAATTTCAATTAATAAAGAAGCAAAATACAGATTTTCTTCTGTTTGTAATACTTTTAAATTCACTGGGAGCAAATAATTTAAAGTCCTATTTCAATATACCATGACCAAGGATATATAAAGCTAATGAATCTCCAATAATTTCATTTCATAACACAGAACTCGCTTAGCTGTGTAAGAAGGGGACAGATTCTTATTTTAGCCCAAACATAAAAAAACACTGCAAAGTTCTCGTTGCAAGTCCCATCAATTATAAAACTAATACCTGAAAATACTTGGGAAAAAAAAAGAGTTGGTGTAAGACAAAACTGGACTTCCACAAAGCAAACAACTGTCAACTAGCAGCAGATAATGCCTTCCTACTCACAAACTGATCAAATCCACTTGCATGCCAGACTCTAAAGGAAAAAAAAATCTCCAACTCCACATTTTAAAGGCTAGTTTTGCCACACAGTAAATCTCTGAACCTACATATATGCTGTATCCTATCCTTTTTTTAAAAAAAATACTTTTGATTAGTGCTAAAAAGAGCCATAAACACTGCTGAAAATTTTGAAGCATGGAAACATGTTGATACGCCAGTTGGATATTCTCCTGAAAATAACTGAGTTAAGAACTTATTGTTTTAAATGGTGTCTCTTACCTTGGAGGTTTAAATTTCAATATCTCAAAGACGTCAGGATAAAGCAATGGCAAAATGACCATCTCTTTTAAAGCTGAAATGTGGTCAGAGAGACCACCCACACCATGAAATTGTGCCTAAAGATGAAGTCAACAGAACATGTGTTAAAGAAAGCTCCAACGTCTATAAGGTTCCATCACAAATTAGATGTCAGCACAAAGAAAATGTTAGTAGGAATTTGCAAATCACTTGAGAGAAAACTGTAAGTCAAAGGAGCTGTAGATGGCCCATTACTGGAAGCTTCCATAAATACTGCAAATGTCTCACTGACACCATGAAGTAAAAATACTTACTGAACCATCTATTTGCATTTGCTCCACACCAGCCAGGCTTGCTCCAATTTTCATGTGATCCGTGTGAACTTCATTTAAGTTGCCTTTCTGAGTTGCTTTCGTGTGATTATTTGGAGCTTCCTTTATGTCATCTTTCTGAGAGTTGGCTGAAGGTGACCTAATTTGAATTAAGGAGAAAGAAAAAAATGCTTTCTAATTTATGATGCAGTTAGATGATTTTTGATTTTCTAATGATAGCAAGTGAATTCAAAAGACCTTATAAATGAGGATAAGCTTCCTAAATAGTTATTCATTCCAACCGTTTCTCATTTAATGGCCATGAGTAAATAAAGAACTTTAAACTGAGTTAATTATTTTAACAACTCTTAGCACTTAGAAATATGAGTATTGCAACTTATAATTTAGAATTTCATTAGGCATTTTTCTTGTTTAAGGATAGTTTCATAAAGAAACATGAACTCTCTTGAGTGATTGAATTAAAAAGCCATTGAAACTTCCATACAGGCTCTCCCTGTAAGTTGTGTTCAGTTTTGATAAATCATACCCTTCAAGATTAAATCTTAAATCTTAATTTGTACACCCTTCAAGTCTAAGATTTTCAGAGGGACATTATGGCTTCCATTCCAGAAAAAATGAAATTTCAGTTACACAATCTCAGCCACAACCCTCATCACCACCTTATCAGTGACCAAAAATAGAGTATTTTCAGATAAAATCTAAGGACTAGTAAAAAGGATGGCCTCCCCTGCAGTGTATGTTTTCCTTATATCCTCAGACTACCACAGAAGGGATCTGCAATTATATTAATCTCTAATTACCACCAGTCCAAAAAACCTTGAAAGCATTTTTCAGTCATATGAACAGCACAAGACACATCAGCACATATCAACAGTACTCTTAAAAAGGAGAACTATCATAAACCATACACCAACCTTTTAGATTTTTTGCTTGAATCTCTCTCTTTGACAGGTGAAGTATGGTTGGATGGGCTTAGGTTACGTTTTCTTTGATCTGTTGAAAGCAAAGAATTTAGAATTTGTTGTGAATAAGTTTGAGAGAAACCAGGATAATCAAAGGCAGAAAATGCCTTTGGGACAGGTATTATCCATCTCTAACTTCAGGAAAAGTTTCAAGGAGGGGATGTTGAGTGGTTTAATCATGCACAATAGAAGTAAAAAGACACACATCTGATTTTTAAGAAAAATTGAAAACCACAAGAGTAAGATTATTGAGTCTCTTTAACTGCTATTATTTTAAGGGTAGATAGGTAATTTTTTTAACTGAAAAGCAACAATAAGGATGCCAAATGGCAAGAAAAAATAGAATGTGCACAGGATACATGCATTCAATTAAATTTACTGGCAGAATGAAGTAAGAAATATAAAGTTTGTGTGCATGTATTTTCATTTATAAAAAAAAAAGAAAACCTAAACCAACAACCCCTCACTTTCATACAAGAAATTAGCTCTCAAGAGAAACTGTATAATATATAGTATTGTAGAATGTACTCTATTGGGTCTGGCTGAGATGGAGTTAATTTTCTGCACAGCAGCCCTCACAGTGCTGTGCTGTGCCTTGGTAGCTGGAAAGGTGTTGATAACACACCAACGTTTTAGCTACTGCTGAGCAGTGCTGGCACAGCATCAGCACTGTCTCCCCAGATTTCCACATCCAAGCAGTAGGCTAGCAAGATCCTGGGAGATGACACAGCTGGGATAGCTGACCCAAATTAACCAAAGGGATTTTCCATACCATATGACATCAGCTTAGCTATAAAAATTAAGAAAAGTAGGAGGAAGGTGGGGCTTTTTTTTTTCTAAAATGTTTGCATTCTGGAGCAGTTGCTACACATGGTGAAGCCCAGCTTCATGGGAAGTGGCCAGACATCACTTGCTGATAGGAAGTAGAAAACAAAACCTCTTTTTTTTCTTTCTTTGTGCACAACTTTTTCTTTTGCTTTGGTGAACTGCCTTAACCTTCAAGTTGTCTTCCATCTTATTTTGTCTTCCCAGCTCAGCTGAGAAGCAGGGGTGGTAGAGCAGCTTGGAGAGCACAGGTGTCGAGGGCAGCCCAGCACACCTACTTTCCAATGGAGATTCGTAGCGCTCAACAGCTTTCCTCTGCCGGAAGGAGCGACGCAGGCCATTGCCTTCTTTTCCTTCGTTTCCTTCTGGTGAAACCATTGCACATCAACACAATGTTAAGTTGTGTAAGTACTGTTTCAAATGTGATGTATTCAAAACACACTACACGACATATTCCCGCCTGTCCACAACTTTTTATCTTTTAAGCATTTTGGAAAAACATGATTTTTTTTTTCCTCTGGATACCTGTTCTGAGCTCACTACAGTACAGCCCTAGAGCTTAAAGCTTGCAATGGCAGTAGCAACATAAATTCTTTAATAGATGAAAAACAACAAGTAGTTCAGCCCATCTCAATTGTTAAAGTTAAGGCTTTTGGCTAGAGCGTGGTCAAGAAAATTTAAAGTAGAAATAGCCTACAATGCTACCTGGATCATTGTTAGTTCTTCCCATATTGAGGCTTTCCTGATTAAGAGAAACAAGAAAGATCAGTCAGAAATAAGCAAAAAACCTGTGGGCATATTTGGTACTTATATAGTAATATTTTCAAGGCACTCCATATACACAAAGATTAAATTAGGCACAGGAGGAGAGAATGGGAGCATCTCTCTGGTACCCAGGATTAATAACAAGTATTTCTGCTCTAAAATAGGGTTTAGTACATGTGGCAGTTAAACACTTCACTAGATGCAAAAAAAGAGTGCATCAATTAATCCCAGGTAAAAAAATCCAGGAATTTAGCAGAACCTAGGACAAAGCAATTCCTAGCAGACAAAAAAAAATCATCCTGGCATTTGGGAGACCATAAACAAAGTACTATGGAAAAATATGGTTTAATTTAAAAACAAACAAACAAACAAACAAACAAACAAACAAACCAAAGAAAACATAAAGGAATTCAGATCTAAACAGAAAAAGGCCTATCAAAGCAGGCTATGAAGATGTTCAGAAAGCAAAGCACCTGTCATCCAAAAGGACAGTGGACTAACTTAATAGAGGAAAACTAAGAGTGAATATGGCTGCTGAATATCATTTTAACATGAGTTCCTCTCACAACAGAGGACTACTTGAGCTCACAGACAAGGCTGGCAAAAAAACCAAACAGAGATAAAGCATACATCAGTTTTTAGTAAGATTTGAAGTGAAAACTCAAGCCCTGAAACAGCTGTTCATGAGCAGAGTCCATTCAAAAGTCATAAGGCAATTCAGAAAGCATAGTTTATGGCATGTATTGCAGCATTTCACTGCTATTTTTGAGTTTCTTCTGAAAAAGATATTCCTCCACCCTTAGAGTGTAGATGTGACATGGCTGTAAGGTATTAAACTATAATTGGAGAGCAAAAACAAATAGTTTTCTAGACTAAACTGTGCTTTGGAAGAAGTTTGTTGAAATTTAAAATACAACTAAATAATTACTCTACATGAAATACCCTACAAATCTTCTCCCCAGCATGCACTTTTTTGCCAGACTGCTTCTGAAGTACTAAGATACAGAGTTGATATGTAAGAGCAAAAATAGGCAGGTACAAAAAACTGCATTGAAACCAGCACACATAACCAGTATGACATTTCAATACAGTGTGCACAAAACAAGTCATTGACCTCCAGCCAAGTTTTTCAACACTACTTAAAAATTAGGTCCAAAAGTTTACTTTTTTGCAGAGAGATTTAAGAACAAGTGGTTAAGCATTTGCAAATATGCACCATTTTCAGGTTTATTTTCCCCTCTTGCTGAGCACAATAAAAAAAAAACCCGTAATTTAGCAATTAAAAATGAATTCTGAAAATCATATTAAGATAACAGAAAGAAATTATGGAAGTTTGTCATCACACTTAGGTTGCTCTGCATGATAGCATTAAGTCATTTTTAGTTTTAGAGCCTTCCTCAGACAACAGACTTAAAGAGTGGGTTGGAAGGAAGCAACATGGACCATCGACTTCAACTCTTAATATTGCTTGTTCTTCTTGTAACTGGAATTACAGTCTTGCGCTGATTTTCTATGATTGTATATGGTAGAAAAAGCATCTAATTGCTGTTACACTTTGCAAACCTTTCAGAAAACAATGTCAGTGTGGGCTTCACAAAGAGAATTAAGATACAGACACACAGACAGAAACACTAGGACTGCTTCACTTTGTATCCAACTTTCCACCATGTCTCAGCTCGACCTGGCATTACAAAATTAGTTTTAAGCAGGAAAGAAAAAATAATTAAACATCAAGGTGCTTCTGATGCAAGAAAACTGATTTAGAGGAAAAGTTAAATCTACTGAAAGTCACAACATAAAGTGACTGTTTTGGAGCACAAGAATCAGCCCACACATAACAGAAGCTCAGGTGTGATGATCTCTCTGCAACAGCCAATCCCAAAATGAGGACACCAGTAGCCAATTTAAACATTAGGTGTGCCCAAATTCTTTACACATGAAACACCTGCCAAATACATCCTTCTGAACATGCTCTGAAGTCTTAAACAACCTCAAGAACCTGTTGCCAAAAAACACTCAGGTTCAAGAGCATGGCTGCAAAGTACAAAGGCCAACACTTTATGTAAACTAGCACTTTATAATGACAGGACATACCCATGCAGGCAGAGTTAGAGGACCCTATGTGCCAACTGCAGCGGAATGTTTACAGAAAGGCTGTGAGGTTGCTGAGCAACAGCCGCTCTCCAAAGTTCCAGCCTTGGCCACACCCAGTCCTGGTGCGGCTCTATTATAGAAAGTCCCACTTGCAGCCTAGAACTTCGCAATTACAGAATCATGGAACGGTTTGGGTTGGTGGGAACCTTTAAAGATCATTTGATTTCAACCCCTCTGCCATGAGCAGGGACCCCTTTCACTAGACCAAGTGGCCCATCCAAGCTGGCCTACAAGGCATCCACAACTTCTCTGGGCAGCCTGTTCCAGTGCCTCACCACCCTCACACTAAAGACCCACTGTATATGTGGTGGCACATCGGAAAGTCTCAGCCTAAAGACATTTATCTCTTGCTGCCAGGAACAATACCTTTTTCTGTTGTCAAAAGAAGAGAAAATCCCTAGCCAATATTATGCATAAAGCCTTGCTAATAGGGCTCATTTAAGTAGCTTTGCAAGAAGATTAAAAACCCTAGTCACTTTTAAATTTGCCAAACAAAACATTGATTTGTAGTACTGTAACTACTTTGTCAAGTCTGCAGCTTTGGTGGACCTCAAAATCACCTTCAGCTTTTATCCCAACCCATACTACAGAAAGTATAATGTGAAACTGGTTTAATAGGATTATTTTCCATAAACACAAATGAACTGACATTAATTCCCCTACTTGCTTTTAAATCATTATTAATTCAGTTTCGTGTTATCTGTTCCATTACTTTTTCCAAGGAATTATGTGACACTGACAAGTCTATAATTTCCTGGTACATTTCTTTTATTCTGTTTAAATATTGGCATGCTACCTTTCCTTTGCACTCCTGAAATTTCCCATGTAGCAAGAGTTACTGAAAATCAACATTAATAGTCCAACTTTTCAACAGTGCCTCTAAACCTGTAGGATACAGCTTATCCAAACCTGCTAATTTAAAAATGTTTCATTTCATGTTCCAAAGTAAAAATAGTTCCTGAAGCAGATACAGGTCTTCTCCCTACAAATTAAACCAGTAACAATGGGAATGCCCAGGATCCCTCATCGTTTGAAATAAGTTATAGAGGACAATGACAAGAGTAACTTCTAACTGTGAGATACAGAGGAGAACACCACAAGTGAATGCTCTTTGACCTGTTAGTTGTTAAAACACAGTTGTTCCTGGTTTGGCATATGTGGAAACTGGGATGTAGGGAACCTTACAATATCCACAGTGTATGCAGCAAACATAAGAGCACAAGTCAGGAGGTCTGAACAACTCATGGCCTAACAGCTCCAGGCAGCTCCTCATACATCCTCCCCTTTTAATCCAGAGATGCCAACAAAATATCACCACATTAAAGCACAAAAAGCTATGTACAGCTGTTCATTATTAACTGATCATCTTTTTATTGGAATCACAGTTAACACTAACTATGAAAAGGGAAATAAAACAAATAATTGCTGGAGTTTTTTGTTCTTTCTTTGTACAATTTCTGGGGTTTGCCTCGGAACGATTTTTTTTTTGTAAAGCAGTCAGGACATGTGGAATTAGCATGATGAATAATTGCAAGTAATTTTTAAAATAATACCAATAATAATTTTGTATTTTACATTGTCTTTTTAAGGAGATAAAGGACAAAAAAAAAAGGCAATGCAGACATACATACAAATATTGTGTTAGACACCTAGAAAAACAGATAGGGAGATTACATGTCAAAATGGACCAGTCATTACAGTATGGATAAAAAATTATCCACATTCTATCTTTACTACTTGTAAGGCTGAAGTTCTGAAAAATGCAAGTATGCATAAACATAGAAGAATTATGAAGTCAAAAACAAAAAAAAAAAATTAAAAATGTAAATAAATGTCTGATATAGTTTAGTAATAAAAGTTGCACTTCCATATAGCATTTTCTGAGATATATTCAAGTAGGAAAGCAGCTGAGACCAACTGAAACAAGCTACAATGTTGAAATATTGAATTGCTCTTGGCCAGAGTAGCTAACATGAGTTATAAATTTGAATTCTATTCCTTTATGCTTACTGCTTGGAGATGTGGAATGATCCAGCAACAATAGGAAATCTTTATAAATTTAATAGTATATTTGCTTCTTTGTGATTTAGCATTCTAAAACACTCAGGCAAAAGAAAGTCTACATTAAGAGAACATCAGTGACTCATATTCAGGGGATGGGCAATACCATATCTGGGATTGCTTTTTTAATGCTAATTCAGCTCAGCTGTGTGAGTCCCTTTCCAAGGGAGTCATTTAATGAGCGCATTCTTTTTCAGAAAATCCCGTTTCTCTCAGATCTGGCAATAAGTCAACATTTGTGTTGAAGAAAATGCTAAATGTGAGGCAGCCAGTCCCACATTTGCTGTGGAAGAGGAGGAATTTGATGTAATGAATGATGTAGAATTTGCAGAACAGTTGCTGGATTTAGGAATTTGAGTATTGCCCAAAAGAATACACATTGCTCTTTTTCTATAAAATTCTATGGCATAATGGAATAATTTAAATAATAAATTTTCAAAATTGCAATTAATTCTGTTTTCCCCATTTTCTATACCAAACTTTAAATCCTCATGCTTGATTTGTGGAATTTTAAAATCTCACAGTTGTAACTTAACATTTTAAGACTGTAAGTCTTAAAAGAATTGCAGCTACCCGCAGTAAGTCAGAAGTTGAGCTGAAGGATACCAGCTATTCATCTAAACCAAAGTGACTACGATAATTTGTCCTATTTTCCTTTTTGTATTCTTGGAACTTAGTTCCAGGGGACTATAGGCAGTCTGAAATTACTAATACGAAAAATCAGCTCCAAGGTACCCTGCCTTAGGCATCCAAAGTTAGTGAGCAATTTTGGTCATACTTCCTTTGTTTCCATCTAGAAACTGGAATGAAAGGAAATGGAAATCTGTATATAGTGTCTGAATAGTGTATGTTCACCAATTCCCTGGCTCTTTGCCCTGCTTCTAAGATAAACATCCATACTTGGACTTGAATCTCCATAAATCTCCATCCAGGTATTTGATGTGAATTTAAGGATCTCGGGGAACATCACAAAACTGATTTCTTGTGCAACGTACACATCAGCTTCACTTACTTTCAACAAGCAAAGATGATATCACTGACACAGCTCATGACAGTCAAGAGAAATTAGTGGTTGTTTGTGAAGTGCCTAGGTGCTGTCATGAGGAACACCACAGAAAAGTCTGTAAGATATCAACAAAGATATCAAGAGCAGCATTTGAGCGGAGAGTGATAAACAAAATGTAAGATCACACGTTGAAATGGGGAGAAAATGATAGTGAATTTTTTGGCACCATCCATTCATTCCAACAAATGAGGTAAGGGTATATAGAAAGAAGAGTTTATGATTTGATAATGCAAGGCCATTGAAAGGTGCCTTTGCAGAGGGGCTTAAGCTTGAATGGACATTTTTAATTATGACCTATTCTAAATCTTCTCATCTTGTACGTTTATGTGCCATTTCCTGGATTTTTGTTAAAATAAAAACTATCTACTTCACATTCCAGAAAGATACATAAATGCAATTTATTTCATATTACATTTCAATGGGTCTTTGAGTTCCCTGATTGGTTGGAACTGCTAAACCTCTATATTTGAAGTTTGTGTCATTAACAAATACATGCTTCAATTACTCAAACCATGACATATGTTGTCAGTAGGTACACAACTCATTAGGTAATTAAATGGATAGTTGACACATTGACAAGAAATTACATGGAAATAACACACCCAATTGAGCAACTTCCCCTGGATGCTTGCTTTTCCTAACTACCTGGTCTACAACACAGTATTATTGTTACATAAACTTTTTTTCCTCACAACTTTCACTTTTCTTTCACATATTAAAATATAAATTTAAATAAATTACTTGAAAGTACAGTTGATAATCTGTGGCACTGCCACACCTGTATTTACAAATCACTGATGGATGCTTTGGTCACAGTAAAATAATTTCTTTTACTTACAATTCAGTTCTTAAAATATAATTCCTCTACAATGATGAGTCTCATGATATTTTGAATTTAAACAGCAAAAGAAATGTTTTTCCAATAGTACTATTAAGTGAAATTAAACATTGATTCCTTTCTTGCATTCAGCAGGATCCAGTCTGCAGCTCAGCTATATACACTGCAGTCCTCACTTGTATGAACTTCTCTTCATACAGCTTGTTAAAAGGTATAATTTTTTTCTTCAAATTTTCATTCTGTGTGCATTATCACCTTGAGAAAAGCCACTTGCTATATATATATTTGTTTTAATTTGGGAACTCATTCCAGTACAAAGTCAAATCCTCTTAAACCTTTTATTGATGGCCACCCTCAACTTTGGGTAGCTGTGAAGAATTATTTATCTATCATTCCGATCTCTAAAATTGTTATACATCAGTGAATCGAGTATTCACTGATGTGAATAGTAGTAGCAGCAAGATTTTTTTCATTCTACTGTGTTATATGTTACTGTGTGTTATAATACACAGTATTACCCTGTAAGACAGTTTCACAAATACAATATCCATCAGATTACAGTGTAAGAGTGATGTTCGGCTGGGGCCATCTGCTGGTTGTGTTGCTGATCTTTCATTGCCAGATTTGGAAAATCACTTTATATTTGTAATTCTATTGTAATTATAAAAATAGCAGCATATATTAATAATCACCCACATATACATATATAATATGTATATACATATATAATATGTATATACATATATAATATTAATAATCACCTATATATACATATATAATGGTTTTATCTACTTTTTATTTATTTTTAAGGTTAAATATTCTGTGAACTTTATATGGCCCAATTATCAGAAGAAAAAATAATTAATTTATCTTGCTTTCATAAACAAAATAAAAATGGAGAGGAGAAGGCTTAAAAAAGCTCTTACTTCTCAATAACACCAAAAAGAAAGCAAGGAATAAAGTAATATTAATACTAAGATGTAAATGATTTAGAAAAGAAATTCACATATCTTTAGCTTTTATTTCTGTGATGAAAAGGATAAATAATTCTTATTGTCTTATTTGATACATTGTAAGATTTCACCTTGAATTTGTATGTGTTATTCTAAAATAGCTAAGATGCACCATGTCCAATTTTCTTGCTATTTAAAAAGATCTTAGTCAACTTTATGATATTCTTCAAAGGTTTTTATTAAAAATAAATTAATGCCAAAACAGTAGCAGATGAAAAAAAATAGTCTTTAAAACCAGAAGTTCTGATCAGTGAGCTACTGCAAACTAAGAATCCAGATAATTTAGTTCAAAGTGTAAGTGTATTTTTATAATGATGCTATTATGTATTTATTCACTTACTGAATGATAATATTGACAATTATTTGCACTGTGATTGAGTCTTATTTCTATTATTGCAAGAATTTATGCAAATTTTAACTGTGTTTTCAGAAGCAGGAGAAAGCATTTTACAGATTTTGCAAATTTAAGAGAGATCCTTTGCACCTATTAAATTAGTATACATATATATTTATGTATTTATACAAACAAAACCAAACATATATACATATTAACTTATTATAATAATGCCATGGTTTAGTTGATGAGGAGGTGTTTGGTCATAGGTTGGTCATAGATTGCTTCAAAGGCCTTTTCCAGCCTAATTGATTCTGTGATTCTGTGCCTATACATACATATATGTGCATGTTTGAAATATATGTGTATACATCTATATATGCATATATATCCTATATATCACATCTATATATGCATATATATCCTATATATCACACCAACATCTAAATTGTACTGTTTACAGTCTCAGTTAAACAAAATCCTTGGTTGGCTCTTAATTGTACTGAGATTAAATATCTGCCATTATTCACATTTGCCCTCAGCAGGTCCATCAGCAGGACAGACTTCTAACAGGAGCTGTAAGTGGCAAGTAATTTTATCAAGAAATGCAAAATGCAATTTAAAATGTATAAAAGGCAGATAAATAATAAGACTTCCAAGCATAAACAGGAAAGCATAAACATATTGCATGTTTGGAGACCAGACTATGGGAGCTAGAACTAGGAAGAAAGACATCGCCACCATCATAAATGGAACTGGTAAAAACACCTGTAAGAGAAAGAAAAGAAGTGGTTTAGGAAATAAATGAACGAACTATGATTTTTTTTTGCCTCATTCATTAGAGTAACAATGTGTTCTTTGCCACAGTAGAGTACCATTTCTCATGCTGCTATAAATTCACCCAGGACAAGAGTCATCTGATTCAAATTGCCTATAAGAGAGGAATCTTTTTAAAAATATTTGTTTAGGCTCCTTCTTTTGTCAAGGGGGAGAGACAGGCAGTACTGGAAATCCATTTGTTCACATATGATATTGTGGGTTCCTATATGACACTCAGGGCTGGGTGACTAGAAGCCTTCACAATAAGCATACACTTCTAACCCAGCTTTCTGACTGCTGGAGTAAGAGGAAATTCAGCCTATCCTTAATGCCTGTGATTGTGACAGGGAAGATGAGAGCAGACCAAAGTCTGATGAATTGAATGGCAATTGGTCCTATACTGTTCTTGTTAATGCTCCACACTGGTATGGTTCCACATTGTTTGCACATTTCCCCCATTCTGCAAAGAACCATCTCATGTTTTCAAGTTCTCTGGGGCAGAGATCTGTTTGTTTCTCTTCTTTTATAGTGAAGCAAAATTTTCAAATAAGGCTCTAAGCATTGAGATTATTATTTGTATTTTTGTGGCTATCCAGTTTGGATTTGCACTTCTTCAATGACTTTTGCATGCTACCCAGAACTCAAAAAAAAAAACCTATAAAAATATTTTTAAGTTAGATCAATTTACTTTGTATGGTCGGTGTAGATGAGGTTCCCGGTATCGAAGTACAATCAGGCTTGCACAAGTCAATCCAATCATAAGCCAGGCAGAAAATCCAAAGTAATTTGTTAACATAATAAGGTCAGAGGGGATGATAAAAATGGATGCAATGGTGGTTGAAAAAATCATGGCTGGTGCTGGTGTATAGGAGTGGACATTAAGCATGGATATTAAAAGAGGTAAATGTCCTGACTGACTTCCAGCATAGCTTAATCGACCAAGTGTGAACGTGCTGCAGTTGAGGGCACCAAATATTGAGACAGCAACAGAGAGAGGAATGATCCAGGCAACAGAGGGGATCACTCGATCAGCCCAAGTGACTGCCACAGCAACTGCAAGAAAGCAAAGAATCAGTGTAGTACAAGTACCATGTTCTGAATAACTGACAGACTCAACAGGAAAAAAACTTAAAATACAAGGACCTATTATTTACCGGCAATGCCTGCTTTTTCGTTGCAGTAGTCAAACACTAATCCAATCCTATGGGTATTTCATGCAGGAGCTAAACATTTCCTGGGAGGATGACAGCAAGGAGTGCTGCCTGCCAGAGCAAGCCAAGGAAACCTGCTGGGGCCAATACCACAGTCATGGACTGCCCAGCAGGCCACATCTCACGTCCTGCATCACAAACACACACAGCTGGGCAAGGAAAGAAAATTAACTCCTTGGTCCCTGGCGTGACCATGGTGGTGACACAATCTGCTGTTACAGGAAACTGCCAACAGGTGCACATCTATGTTCAGAGTCAACAAATGTGCTATTAATGAGATTTTGCTTTGGGTGGAACTGGGAAATGTGAAAGATTGTTTCTAAACAAGAATATTCAATATTGCTTGGAAATTAGCTATAGCTGATATTGTTGTGAAGACAATATTTAGTGTGTCTATAACTAAATGTCATAAGGAACATAGATCTTGCAGTGTCCTGTGCAGCATAGCAAGTTATTAGAGATGGGGAAAACAGTGCCTCCCACCTCAAAAAAAAAAAAAAAAAAAAAAAAAGTAATGAAGGAATAAGAAATATTTGAAAAAGTGCTATAATTTTAAGGTTATCTTCTCAGCTGGCATAGATAAACACAGTTCCCCTGGTATGCCAGCTGGCAGCTGCTATTCATGGATAGTCTGGTATTTGCTGCCTCCTTCATTGTAGCATACAAATGATCCATCTCTCCCAGCAGACAGCCTGACACTTGCTGAGTGATAATCTGAGGTTACTGAGCGACAGGTACACTGTTGTCATTTATATTAGTGAGCTTTTTTCATAGGAAAAAAAATTATTGATCCATCCAAATGAGGTATGGGTTTTTTCAGGCCTGTAGGTAAGGTCTGACAGCTCAGTGTCATTACACTGGGATTTAAAATGTGCTGCTTGGACAATCAAGGAGAAAAGCTCCCTTTGGAGCTTTACATGGCCAGTTTACTGGTACAGGATCTGAGACAGGGTTTATATACACTGGAATTTTGTACAGGCTCTTCTGAGAAGTCACAGTATTTATAATGAATAATACACACCCAAAATGGCTACATTTTTGTGTCCATAGTCTTTTCTATACTCCTGAACATGTTTGACTTGTCCACCTCCTAAAGAGCAATGGCTTTAGTCCAAAACTCAATAAGATAGAGAAAGAAGGAGGAGATAGGAAAACAAAGATCATCTCTACACTTGGGACCTGACTTTCACCTTATTTTCCAGGTTTTAATACACTTCTGATTTCTTTTTAGACTGTGTAGGGCAAAGCCAACAATTTCAACAATCTGCCTGCATCCATCCAATTTGTGTCATAGAGTGAAATTAAAGAAGACTTCTCTATTAAAAGAAAATGAACACAAATTTCTGGACTGTGAAGTTAGGTGAGCAGAAGTAACCCAGTGCATTGACATCAGATGGATATGTCAATGGGCCTGTCCTTTTTAATTAAAAAAAAAAAAAAAATGAAATACATACCTGAGGAGACAATTTCCTTAGGTGTGAGGACAGTCAGATATGAGATGTTCACTAGTAAATAAAAAACAATTACTGCAGGAATAGCAGTCATCACAGTTAAGGGGATATTTCTGCTGGGATGTTTCATCTCCTCTGAAAAATACAATTTAAAACAACAAATGAAGCAAGCAGTGTAGCTTCTGCAAGTGTTTTTCAGTAGTGAAGCTGTGCAGAGTTTGACAAGCTTGATACCAAAGTCCTGCCACAATCCCTAATCATGGCTGCTAAATTCTCTGCTTGTGAAGTCCTACAGTAGTTCTCAAACGGTTAATATCGAAGATACTTAAACAGTATTTTTTTACCTAGCTATTTTTAACTATTTTGGAAGGAGGGCTGGATGAAGAGCTGATTGATTCTCAAAATGACAAAACAAGTCATAATTTCCCTTTGATTTGATTAATCACATATTTGACTTACATTAGAAAAGTGATTTGGTAGAAAATTTTCAAGTAGCTGTACTTGAAAATTACTAGCTTAAACATGAAAGTTTAAAGTCACATTATTTATTCTGATGTCACCTCATGAATCCTGATCTGAAACTCATTGAGCAGATTTGCCTATTCCTACTCAAAACCTTTCTCTTTGCTCTTATATCAGAAGTAACAGAAAAGACCAAAGGTATAGACGTAAGAGCAATAATCAGTGGCTTCAAAAGGGGGCCATTCCCAGATGGATTTTGATGATTATCATCTTTTCCAGGGCAAAGATGGTGGAGGAAAATGGTTTAGTGCTAAGCCTGATAGCATAGAACTACTCTTATCAAATAAGAAAAAAACCCAAATTTTGCAGGTGAATAACTCAGGCACTGTCACGCATTCCTGGGCATGTCATAGTCCCAGCAAAAGATGGAACTGGTTTCCAGAAGCTTAATCTCAATCACCCTCATCTCAATCAGAAAGGTTCTTTTTCATTTCTTTCACTCCTTCCTCTTGTTCCCTCACCACTTCCCACTTCCCTCAGCATTTACAGACAATTTCCTGAGTATTACCAGCAAATAACTGATAGGAGGGAAGAAGTGAAAAGTGAAATGTGCAACTTATTTGAACTCTTTTTAGGAGACAGAAATCTGCTTCCTCCTTCACATTTGATTTCTATCTTCTGCTCAGGACATCAGCCTTGAGCTATGATCCCTGTGCTGGCTGTAATGCATAGAGACAAAATCGAAGGACCACAATAGTGGAATTCAGATACTATCAGAGAATTTGGGGTTTATTTCAGATATAAAAAAATACACTTAGTAATTTTGAGCTCAGAAGAGGATAATCACCAAAATTTCCAATTTAAATTTATCTTTCCATCCATTTTGTTGCTTATTGCAGTCTTGCCAGCCAGCTGGCACCTGATCCATCAGCCGAAGCTCACAGAAATGAAGCTATTGTTGAAGCATAGTAAACTCAGTTTGGTTCAGAACTATTTCATAGGTTACAGCTTTCTAAACAGCTGTGCTGCCCAGTGTATGGCATTTATTAGTACTGCTAACTGATCAGAATAAATTAGTATTTTACCAGAAGTCTTGTATTTTTTCAGGCTTACAAAGCCAAGTGCTTGTCTTTAAAGAATCCCTAAGTTTTCAAAACCATACTTTCCTGATTAATATAATTTTTTTTAATTGCAGCCTATTTTTAAAGCTGGAGTACCTGGATTAGAAAGACAACAGTCAGGTTTTTAAACATTAACCAAATTTTCACACTATCCTCACCACTGAACTTTGTGGTATGCATTTAACACATTCCATTTCTTTAATATTTTACATGATAGAGGTCAATGGATACAAATGGTTAAAGATATAACAGCAATATGCACTTGCTTACAATGTAATTCCATGAATCTGACGATACTATAAAACTCTTATTGATTTAACTTGTGATGTGAATACCTAACATTATGAACATCATCTCTGTAGCTTTCACGAAAAAATGCTCATTTATTACTGCCACATGTCAGCAGATACAGAATAGGGAAATAAATAGATATTCAAAAACCTTTTGAATGTTAAAATTGAGCGCAAATTCTATGAAAAAATTTATACCATCTTCCATAGACCTCTCTTTATATACTATTAGACTTCAAAAGTCTATTTTCCCAGAAAATATATCCCATAATATTACTACATTCTAACAAAAGTCAAAATTAATTTGTCCATATTCAAACCAGCTGCATAACCTCAGCTAAGGCACAGATGTTTAAATCAAAATTATCTATGCACCCATAGTTTGGCATGGATAACTTAAAACTTTCCTAAAAATACACTTACACGGACACTGAGAAAGACAAAATGCAAATTTTTAAGGTATGAAAAATCCTATTTATGCATGAGAATTAAAATTAACTATTATGATTTCTCTTTTACTTCCCTGAAAGTGTCAGCTTGTTTCTGCACAAAAAGCAGGAATTTTCCCTAGAGAGGAACAACACCTCTTCTACCAGCCCCAACAAACACTCATGTAAAATGAGAAGGACCCTGTGGTCTTGAAGCAGAGACAAGTTCTCCCAAAACAAGCTGAGGAACGCAAGAACGAGAACTGCAGAACTAAATCTAAAGGAGAGGAGCGGAATACCTGCCATATAGTTGAGGGACCACCAGCCGCCATATGCGTACAGCCCCTGGAAGAAGGCTTCGGCAACCTGTGAGGCATTGGGGATCTCTGAGCCAAACATGTCCTCAAACCTGGCCAGACTCTCCTTTTGCCTGGTAACGAGGAGAACTATGCCACCGACAGCAATCACAGACAAGGCCATCATCTTCAGCAGAGTGAAAACTGCCTGCACCCACGCAGACATTTTGACGCTGAGGCCATTCAAAATCCCCAGGGACCAGAGAACGGCCAAGGCCAAGCACTTCTTCAGCACATCTGGCGCAGGACAAATGCCATAGAAAGGCTGCGTGGCATATTCAGCAAACAGCAAGGCTCGAGCAGCATTTGATGCTGGCTTGGTGAACGTTGATGCCCAGATAAACATGAAGGCAGGTAGGGATCCAAGGCCTCTTTTAATATGGCTGTATTCTCCTCCGGAAAAGGGCAGAGCGGTTCCCAGCTCTGCATAGCAGAGGGCACCCATCAGAGAAACCAGCCCAGATGCGGTCCAGATCATTAGAGCAACGCCAACATTGAGTAAGGAATGTTTTAACACCCCTGTGGGAGACACGAAGATCCCTGCTCCAACAATTGATCCTATAATAAAACTTACCCCATCAAAATAACCTATATTTCTTTTGAGTTGCATCTTGGCTTTTCCTGTTCTTTGCACATCTTTGGGGTCATTGTTTTCTTCTTTTCCCATTTTTTTGTCGTTTTTTTTTTTTTCCACAGCAGATTTCACTTTGTTGTTAGCAGTCTGTCATAGCCCTGCTTGCTAGTGAAATGTTATGGGAAGCTTGGCTTAATCATTCAGAAAAGAAAGCATACTTTGGGTTTTGATGTCTCCTGTGTGAAGATAATTAACCAAATACTTCAAGAAACACTGGCAAATCATGTACATGTTGGTTTAATATGTACTTCAGAAATTATTAAGGTCTGCAGGTATTTTTAAAGAAAACAACATTAAAATTAATGCACAGCAAATGCTCATTTCTCAGATGATTTTCATCAACAGATTTCACTTTGTTTTATGCACATCTTCAGAGACAACTACAAAGGTGAGTAAATGTGACTTCTACGTCAACCCGAGGGAAAGAGGAAGGATATGGCAGCATGAAGAAAGAAATCAATCTTCCATATATTATTGACAGTGACATGGACAATAGATAAACAGCCTGGCACTACTTTTCCACCATCTATATAGAAAATGGACAGTGATAACAGTGAGTATGTTTTGCCAAAATCTCATCAGTCACTGGGTATATTACAGCTTGTTTACACTTCCCTCATTAAATACTGCCCTAGAAAGAAAATTACAAGTTTTATTCCCAGTTTTTTTCTGAGCACTCATTGTTAGACTAGTACTCAAGCACGTCCTATGATCGTTGGACACTGCTGTGAGGGAAAGAAGCTGTATCATAATTTGCATTTCTGCATGGGGGCTGTGGAACAGAAAGAGGAAGGATGGAAGTTCCCACCGGTGTGGCATATGTCTTTTAAGGTGTGGCTGCTGATTTTTCTACATACAAATCAATCTGTTGTATATTTTGCGTTAGGAGCTTCTCTTCAATCAGAAGCATAAACAAATTACTTTTGTACAAAACATGCAATTATTTTGTTTAAAAGATGTAGAGAAAAATGGGCAGAAAGAAGAAAACTAACTGAAAAGAAGCTCAGCATGGACCCCAAGGGTTGTGTAAGTGCCCAAACTCGTAACTGCGAAGTTCTTACTTTTTCTCAGTCAAGTTGCAGAATCAGTTTTGTCCTGCAGGTCAAAACTCAGCAGTGCAGTGAACAAAACTCATGCTTTTACAGGGATCAACTTGAAAGACACAGTGGTTCACACCAGTCTTGAACAGCAGGATTTCCACTCAAATACAAAATAAATTCATCTGAAAATTAGTTTATATAATATGCCATCATGTAAGAAACCTTTGGCTAAAATAGGCATGTGCACAGACTGTTCTTTTAATTGTTTCAATGACCCCAAGTGGGTTTCCTTCACCACACAGAAGCTTTGCAGCATGGTCAGTGACAGAATCTACAGCCCCAGAGCAGCTTCCAATCATAAGAAAATTCTTCCATTTTCTCCAAATCCCTGCAGTACTCACTAAATACTTTCACCTTACAGACTATAAAAATTGTAGTTCTACAAGAAACACACCTCTACTTACTAAAACTTGCAAACATTTAAAATTGCATTTATTAATTTCATAAACTGTAGTATGTATTTAAGTATGCATTTACCATGCATTTTTAAAATTCACAATAATTAAAATATTAATTATCTAGTATTCATGATTGGGAAATTCAGCATGGCATATGTTTTACATGGTTAAAATAAGTAATTTCTTGTTTTATTTTCTGAGTCTCCTTCTCTGTGAAGGCATACATATTAATTGATATCTAGTAATCTTCCAGCTCTCTGTATTCTGCCATGTACAGCTGGATTTGGATCACTATCTTAGAACAAATCAGTGTTACACTCAATGGAATCTTAAAGTACAGATGCAACTGACTTTTTTCACTAATCATCCTAGTGTACAGTTTCTAGTACACTAAAAAAGCATTCACAGAATCTCCCAAACAGCATCTTAATAAGGATTTTTTTATTTCTGACAAAGCTGCCTAATCTCAGAAAACCTCACTGACTTTATCCCTGGGTGGCTGGGCACGGGATCAGGCTCCCCAGGAAGGTGGTCACAGTTCCAGGCCCGACAGAGTTGCACAGTGCTCGCAGGCACACGGTGCGACTCTTGGCGATGGCCGTCGATGATCCCTGTGTGTTCCTTCCGTCTCAGGATGTTCTGTGATTCTGTGAAACTCTTAACATCGGGTGAGCTCTAAAAAACACCAAAGCCCTCCCCGCGTCCCCTCGAAAAGAACGCAAAGCAGTCCGGTCTCTAAACCCGGCCCCTTCCTGGGCCCATGGCAGGAAGCGGCAGGAGAGCGGCAGGGATCGGCAGGGGAGCGGCCGGGAGCGCAGCGGAGGCACGGGCCCCGTCCGCCTCTGTCCCGCGGGCTCCGACAGCGCCACGTCCCCGCGGCCGCGCCCGCCCGCGGCGGGAGCGGGGCGCGGCCGGAGCGGAGCGCGGCGGCGGCGGCGGCGGGGCCGTGAGGCGGGGCCGTGAGGCGTTTTGTCCCGGCCTAAGGCGGGCAGCGCTGCCGTGGGAGACGAGGGAGGATTGAAGCGAGATGCGGTCAGCGCGGGGGCCCGGCGGGATGGCGGGGATCCCCGGCGAGCTCAGCCTCATGGATAAGGGCGTTAAGAGGTGAGTGCGGACGGGCCAGGGAGAGGGGAGGCCGCGGCGTAGGGCCGAGCTGCCGGCTGACGGTGGGCTCCTCTCTCCGCAGCCTAAGAGATGTGTCCCTGAGCTCGGACCTGCACACGCTCAACGCCCACTGTAACCTCATCGCTAGGATCCAGGGGCTCGACCACCTCCGGAATCTGCAGCACTTGGATCTGTCATCAAACCAGATCCGCCGCATCGAGGGGCTCGATTCCCTGGCTAAGCTGCGCACCCTGAGCTTGTCCTGCAACCTACTAACCAAAGTGGAGGGTCTGCAGTGTTTATTTCTGTCCATTTAGTTCCTTCTCCAAACCTTCACCAAGTTACCAAGGTTTTCTAAGAATTGTCTTAAGGTTTACTTATGGAATGTTTGCATATAATTAAGGTTATACCAAGTTAGTATGAGTTGGTATGCTAACAATTTTATAAAGTAAATTTTAAGATGAATATGTATAGCCTTCGTAAGCCTTATCATAGCAAAATGCCTTAATTTAGAAGGAAAACCTGATTTTTATAATATGATTATAGATTAATGTCATAATTCATAGTTATGATCTTTAAAGGTTCACTTTGCAAGCTTTGAATTTGATGAAAGCAAAGCATTCTCTGAAAATTCTACTGTTTCTATTTTTTCCCCTCATTTTGTTTAGGATTGGAAAAACTCTTAAATTTAACTATGCTGAACTTGTCATATAATCGCATACATGATCTGTCTGGTAAGTGATGTTGCCATGTGCTGTGCAATACAAAGCATCTGTCTCACTTTAATTTTGAAAAAATGACCAAGTGTATTTTGAGAAGTTTCTAGCACTTCAAGTGCCAATTCACTGAATAATTCTAACACAGGTGGCAATTGCTGCTCTTCTCAGCTTTAAAGTTTTTAACACCAAAGATTTTTCTGAACTGAAATTTATTCTTCTGTGTTTGGTGAGGCCAAGCTTGTTGAGAAAGTAGTACAGTAAATTTCATACTTACTTCCAAAATATTTATATCTTTCATTTTTATAGAACAAAAATGCAACTTTACATATGATATGTAAGCTCTCTTGTATATCTCTGTTGAAATGGTCAGTGGTTCTTACGATTTCATGCTGCAAAATCAAGAGAACTTGTAATGGAAAATTATAAGAACATTAGTAACAATTTTGTTAGTAAGCTTGTTTTATAAAATGAAACTTCAAGGAAAAGGTTTATTTTTACGTGCTTTTTAACAGCCAGAGATTAATCTGTTTCTTTAAAGTTAGCTTAAATAAATAGCTTAAGTGTTGTACTTGGTGGTAGAGTAGCATAGGTAATTAACATGTATACAGGGATATGGAGCAAATGTTGTTCTGTCATTTCTAGTTATGATATATTATTCACTGAATATTTTTCAACAAGATGCTGTTTGTTCTAAACCCTATAGTCTAGGACTGTAGCAGAAGACATTACTTTGTGGTTGTTTGCTTTTTTCCCTGCAATTTCCAGGATTTCGATCCCTTCATGGAACCAGACATAAGATCAGCCACATTGACCTTCACAGCAACTGTGTAAGCAATATTAATCACTTACTTCAGTGCACGAAGGGGCTGCGCTGTTTGACAAACCTCACGCTGGAAAGAAACGGAAAAGCCAATCCAGTTTGTCACGTAGCAGGTATGGATCTGATCTTGCGTACATGGTTTGTGCTCATTAGCTCAGTGATTTCCTTTAAGCTGTGAGCCATTTTCTGAAGCTTGCAAATTCATTTCTAAACTGGTCAGCCTGCAGAAATCTAAATTCTGTCAAAATGAATTCATTTTCCATTTAAAAAAGTCCTTTTTTTTCCCACCAGCATATTCTCAAAATTGTAAATTGTATACTTTGATAAGGCTCAACATTTTCACTTATGAATCCAGAGGAGGGCCACCAACATGATTAGAGGGATGGAGCACCTCTCCTATGAGGAAAGGCTGAGAGAATTGGGATTGTTCAGCCTGGAGAAGAGAAGGCTTCAGGGTGACCTAATTGTATCTTTGCAGTACCTGAGAGGAGTCTAAAAGAAGGAAGGAGAGAGACTCTTTCCAAGGGCATGTAGTGACAGGACAAGGAGGAATAGCTTCAAACTGGAGTCGGTTTAGATTAGATATTAGGAAAAAATTCTTTACTGTGAGGATGGTGAGGCAGTGGAACAGGTTGCCCAGAGTGGTTGTGGATACCCCATCCCTGGAAGTGTTCAAGGACAGGTTGGATGGGGCTCTGAGCCACGTGGTCTAGTGGAAGGACAGGAGTATTAATATTTATAAGCTGGAAAGGTGGAGAATTCAAAAAATGTACATAGCGATATTGAATTTATAGACAGAGGGCAGGCACGGGAAGTAGCTACTCTGCTACTGATAGAGACTGCAACAGAAAGATCAGTAACAGTTAGCTTTTCCTTCTTTTTCCCCTGGTTTGGTTAGCAGTGGCAGACTCTAGGGTCCTCTGCAGTAATTAGCATTGTCATCCAAATAGGGGTTATGTGTTTGACTAGGCAGCTTAGAGACAAGTTGGAGGATGCATGTGGATACATCACTTTCAGTTGCATTTGAGCTTCTGGTTTGGGGGTAGGTTTTTCAGGCCATTAAAAGGTTACACTCTAAGTTCAAACAAGTTAAATTGTAGCATTTTATATTGGAGTAGTTTTTTTTATTTTGTATGTAAGAGAGGAAAACCTCTTACAGGAAGGTGGAAGTGGAGGATTGGTGCTTTTGCAAGAGTTCAAAGGTAATTTCAAAGACTAGGACAGTAGGAATTACAACCATACAAAATAGCAATCATATCATGAGCATACAATTGATACAGGTGTAATGTATGTATGGTTAAAAACAAACACCAGGTGTTACTGAGGAAAGCCAAATAATGTTTTATGTAATGTTTTTAAATGCACTGATCATGTTTTACAAATACATTCAGGCACTACAGAAACAGTAACAGGATTATTAAAGTTGTCTGATTAACTTAGAAAATGCCACTAGTTTTCTTCTGCAAGTATTTACGTACCTCTTCATATCTATGTCTTTGGTGGCACTTTCAAAACTGCAGTGTTCAGCAGCCCAAATTCTAATAAATTAAAAGCTAACTTCAGTGCTTTACAGTTTCATAATGCCTTATTTCATTCACTGGCAAAGGATGAAGTTGTCTAAGCCCTTTCAGAACTTGCTTTTCCATTACATTCGTCTGCTCTTCCACTTGGTACAACTGTTTGGGTGCAGTAGGCCAATGTTGAAAGGTTGTCTGTGCAATTGCAGTGTGCTGATGGTGGCTGGGAAATCCTTGTGTAGATCAGGACTAGGCAGGCAGCTTTCCAGTTGATTTAATTTGTAATGTCTGTTGAAAGCCTTGGGTGGGGAAAGGTGACACAACTGTAGATAACTCACTACTTTTTTTCTTACATTAAAAATGCAATGAATCATTTAAGATGATGATGTACTTAAAATATATCAGGCATCTTCTTGATTTCTATTTAAATGTAATATTTTTCTCAAGGTTATAGAGAAACTGTTCTTCAGTCATTGCCCCAGCTAACAGCTCTAGATGGAAGAAATATTTCTGGTGAATCAGTGGACCTGGCAGAAGAAAACTGTTCAGATTTGCAGTGTTTAGAAGACATTTTGGGCTCTTTGGTTTCATCTGGGTGCCCTTCCACCCAAGATCAGGTGCCATAGTTTGTGTGTACTGGTTTTAAAATTGACATATGTTATTTTTATATTGCATGCAACTTATTAATGCTACAAGAGTTGTCTTTTCTTCTAACAGAACAATGTTCCCTTGCCACTGGCAACACCACACATCGACCAGGCGCTGGCTCAGTTTCGGCAGCGTACGAGGACAGCAGCGCAAGGTGCCACCAGCTCCTCCACAGAGCTTGTCTCATCTTCTGAACCCGAGAAGAACCATCTTGATAAAATACACAGTGAGATGCGGATTAAAAAAATAGAAGAACAAATTTTACAGATACTGCAAAAGGTGATTTTTTTTCTGTGATTGCACAGCAGGTTTTGTTTGTAAGATAAGGTGTGCTTTTCTGATAATGAAAAATTAGCTGAACCAGACTAGAGCATTTCTAGTGGTATTATGGGCTGACTGTGCTAATGTGTTCTTAATTATTTTGAGATGCTGGGAATAAAATCAAAACAAGTCTTTAAAACTGAAGATTGAACTTTGTATTATGAATCATTCTGTACAGAATAAAAATCATAGTGTATGGGACTAGCAGAGCTATCTGGTTATCTGGTCATGTTATATTAGAAAATTCTTTTTATGTTGTGGTTTTTTTTTTTTTAAATCCTGAAACCATCAGTGTACTAACTGAACCAGAGTAAAACATGAAATGCACCAAAGTGCCTGGATTATACAGTTGGTGAAAATTAATTTCACCAATAGGTCAACTTGGTCTGATATGCTTGTCACTAATATAGTTTGTGTTGTTAACATATGTAACATAAGTTCATCGTGTTTGCTTGGTACTGGTGTTTGCAAGGCTTTTTTGGTTTTAAGTGCTGTGTTTGTTTTACATTTTTCACCAACTGCCTAAGGATTTTACCAAACTTCAGGTATTTCAAAAGGAAACAACTATATGTTCTCAAGCATCCTGGGTTTACTTTAGCTTTAAAACAACAAACTATTTCAGCAAGGAGGGAAGGGATTGTAAAAGTAAAGAACTGGAAGCAATTGTTTAGTTTTTGTCCAAATTATTTTGTGTGAACTTTTTTAAAAATTGCACCTGAATAAGTGTTAGCCAATCAGAAACTGTAAAATTTTTATCTAAAACTTTGATCTCTTCTTAGGTATCTGATAGTTCAAGACAGGAAGCTGCTCCAAGTGCTCTCAAAGCTAAGAGAGACACAGATCTAACTTCTGAGAGTGAAAATGAGAGTGGAAAAGAGAACAACAGAAAAGTCATGAAAGGAAGCAAGATTCCCACTTACCGTAAAACAGCCTTATCTACAAAAGGTCATGCAAGTCATCTAAAGAAGAAAATAACTGACAGGTATCCCAGTGTTTACTATACAAAGCCAAAATGAATTAAACTGAATATTGTCAGCATGAACATAGTTTTAACTTGAAACATTTCACTGAAAGTGGTAGGTTGAGTAAATCAGGTCAGTTAATAGTGTCCTGAAAATGGGTAGCTACTCATGAGGCTTCCACACACAATGAGGCTTCCTTCAGTTGTTTCTCCATATGAACTGTTTCTTCAGGTGAGAAGGAAATTGAACTGAAGATTCCAAAACAAGCACTTTCAAAATCCTAACAGCTTATATTTCCATCTTTATTTTAAATTGTTGTGGCAAAAGAATTCTCCACAGATGGAACTGAGTAATTAAAAAATAAAAGATTCATGGTGTCAGAACAATGGTTAAGAATATATATCCTTGATGAAGCTGAGGATGCCATAGTGATTTGTTTGATTTATTTAGTAAATACTAGAAGTGATGAGTAGAAGACAATACAAATTGGAATATATTTGTTCAGTCAGCCACTGCAGCTCTACAGCTACTCTACTCTTCTAAAATTATTTTGTGTCTGTGTGATCATGAGATAGTTTTAGGTAACATCTACTAGTTGTAAGTATCTTTTTAGAGCTGAATATTTGAATTTATCTGTTTCTGTGGTCTGATTGCAAATTATTTTCTAAATTGTTTTGAAATCTCCAGTATTTAGCTGCTGCACTGAACTGTAAATATTTTTAATTTAAAAGTGTCTGAATCCACTGTTACTCTTTAAACTCTGCATTATAGGGAAGAGAAGAAGAGTTCCTTGAAGTGTCCATGCTCCAGTCAGAATGACTCTCATTTTAAAGTAGTGGGAAGAAAAGCTGAAATACTAACTGGAAGACAGAGCAATATGGAAAAAGCAGAAGAATGTAATTCAAATCACATAGAGGAATCAACATACCAAGTAGGTTTTGCATCATTTCAAGTTAAATATATCATCATCTGAAGCCAAACATATGTCTCCTGTTCAAACTAAAACTGGAGGTGACAAAAATAATTGCATTTAGATATTTTCAAAAGTAGTGGAGTTCCTGTAGTGCCAGCTGGGAGAGGATGTATTTTATTTCACTTTTATGGGAGTTTTTGGCCTGGTTGCTTACACTTTCTTCTGTCATCCATGAATTCCAGAAAGACAAAAAAGTCTTGTTCTACAATTATAAATATTGTTTGTCATTTTTGGCTATGTTTAAATGTTTCCTAGTAAGTTGATGCTTATCACATTCTTGCTAAGGCACTGATTCAAGAACTGGATCAAGAGAAAGAAAGGAGGTGGAAAGCAGAGCAAGCAGAGAAGAAATTATTAGAACATGTCAGTGAGCTACAGAAGAATGCAAAAGAAGAAAAGAATATTCAGAGTATGGCTGTATTCACTAGAGACAGGTAGGGAAATAATGCTATAGTATAAGAGTTTATTATGGGGTTTTTTTTTTTTTTTTTTAGTTTCCAATAATTTATTTCTTAGGCTTAAGAAACAAGGACAGCTTTAAACAATATACTTGGAAAATAAGGCATCAAGAAGTAGTGCTAGAATTTCTCTCAGTATTACCTAATGAAATTCCCTTCTGCAGCTTTCTTCCTATTCTTGTCATAGAACAGTATGAGTATGCCACTTTCCTTCATTTCTAGCCATTACTTTCCAAACAATCTATCATAACTATACCTTCAGTTCAAGCTCTAGTAGGTGTCCCATATCATACTTCTGCCTTCTGTGTCCCAGTCTCCCTTTCCACATACACCTAGAGCATTATTTGCTTTTTCCTGCGCAGCACATTAGAACAGAAATGTTTTTGGCAGGCTAGAGTTGGCCCATAGGCGATGTATTGTGCAGAGCAGGCCTAGCACATCTTCAGAGAACTGGATGTCACCATCCTTGTGTGTTCTGAACAGCAGCCTTTTTTTTTTAAAGATCTCCGTATTTTTGGAGATGTCTGCTCCATTTGTCTTTTTCTTAACTGTCTTGTATTTATCAAAGCCACATTTTCTTTATTTTAGGAAAAACCAAGCCACATGCTTCCTGAGTTACCATCCATGACTGACTGTCCCTTTTTTCCCTTTTTGTTTTAGGTTCACTTTTCCGACCTTTATTTTATACCCATCTACATTTATACTGTCTTCTGTAAGAGGCTTATGATGTTCCTGTAAAGCAAAGTAATACTGGAGTGTCTTTTCCTAAAAGATATATCTGTGAGGTTGTCTCCATCTGATGTTTTTTAAAATGAATCTCCATACAGTAATGCTACACATGACTTAAGTAATAGTTTACGTCTCCTTAAACAGTTTAATGTGACAGTGCTATAAATAGTAAAACTCAGTAAAAAAGAAGATATGTTGCTACAACAGCTACTAATGCATTTTTCTCAATCTATTTGGCATGAAACTTATAAGTAAAATGTTGATAATACAACTTTTTTGCATTTATTCTCAGGTTAAAGGAATTGATATTGAAAGAGAGAGATGCCAAAGCAAGACTGCAAGCAGATGTTCAACAGTTGAAAGGTGAAACTGAAAGACTTACTAATGAGCTAAATCAGGCAAAAAATAAAGAAGCAGAATATCAGAGGGCCATGCGAGCTTTAGAAGAAACACTGTCCAAGATGGAGACACAGAGATTGCAGCAGCGAGCAGCAGAGGTAAGTATTTTTCATGAGTAAATAATGCAATGGCAACAGGGTGGCTACCAGTCCTGAATACAAAGAAATGCTAGATTTTACCAACACTGAGTCTGAGTTTTCCACAATAAAACCTGGGGCTTTTTTCTGCATAGTAGTAGTTAATAACAGGTAATTGTCAATGAATGTATTTTATAAATATAAATTTTATGATGGCCTTAAGATAAAGGAGAACAAGTCCTATGTACTTAACACTGAGAGTTGATATTTTCTGAAAGCATAGAGTGACAAAGACAAGTTTTTAAAGTTGCTAAAATCAATAGACATCTTACTACTGGAAATCTAGTGGTTCTGTTTGTTTCACTGGTCTGAAGAATTATATGTTTTTAATTGCAATCAGAACAAAACAGTAATTGCTGAAAACATTAAAGATTCTGGTTAGTTTGTGTAATGTTTTGTGTTTGTTTGTTTGGGATTTTTTGGTTTTGTTTTTACAGCTGGAGAAGAAAATGATGCTTTTGTAGTCAGGCTCTTTGTTGAGTGTACAAATATATAAGATCAAGATGCTGGACCAGATACTGCCACTATTTCTTTCTGAGAAATTAATTGCTGAATTTTCAGTGTCCTCCACTATCTACTCCTTTTGTTTGTTTATATTCCTGTGTTAGTCTATTCCTGTGTCACTGAACTTAGAGAAAATGAATCTTAACACATCCATCCTGAAAAGTCTTTGAACTGATAGCGTGGTGCTCTAGGAAGTGTTGTTTAGGTTCCCTGAAAGGAATGAAAATCTGGGAGTGTCCTGACAAACTGTGAAGTACCATCCAAGACACCCTCTACTTTAGGCTCCTGTTTGGGCACTTGAGTGGCTGTTCCATTTCTTCCTTACTGTAGATACCCTGGAGCTATTATTGGAATCTAGAGGTGACCTTCAGTTTAGATCAGGTATCTGCCTTTCAGTTTGAAAAGTACTAAATTTAGTGATTTGGAGAACAGGAGAGTGGGATTTGCATATGTGTGTGTGTTTTTTTTCTATCCTATAACAATGGAAACACCTTACTGATGTATGAGGCTTTTATTTTTCCTTCTATGAGTTTGTAGAAATAAGTCATCTCTTTTGGTGGTAGTAACATTGTTTTTATTAAGAGAAGGTATTTGTTCTTAATATTTATGTTTCAAAGAATAATCATGATGCTCTCGAAACTAAATCCTCTTTTTCAGTGGTCAGATTTAATATACCTTTGGCCTATTTTATCCATTCCAAGATTAGATTAAGAAATTCTAGACTATTCTGTAGAGCTTTCTCATTGTACATCCTGGCAGTTACTTTCAGTGGTAAATTATGGTTACTCCACGTAGCAAGCACTATTTAAGGCCTTCAGACTTCTTGAAGGGATTAAAGATGAGTGAGTTTACTATGCATCTAAATGTGTACCCTACTCCCTTGTTCTTGCTTGACATTTTTAAGTGCTTCAATTTAGGAGAGAACTGCTTCACTTCTTCCACAAAACAAAGGAATATAGTGTGATGTGTCTAAAACTTACTCATTAACTATTCATGAAAAGGCTTAACATAGAACATAAGAACTTAGCCTTCTGAAGTGCCCTGATTTTGAATGACCATTTAATGAGTAATCAAAACCTTTTTTATAATTTTTTTCATATCTTTTTTCTTCATGTTGAATCAGAAAGGAGTTTAATATTTAATAGGCTTAAGTCTATAAAATGGAATTACTCGTAAAAGCTTGCATCAAATGAAAAAAGAGGAGTATGCCATCTGGTGTTTAAACTGATTCTACAGTTTTTGTAAAATCGTTAGAAAGCAGCTCTGTTCAGCAGCTCTAAACTGTATAAATCAGAAAGACAGATTTTTACGAAGCAAAGTGTTAAAAAATGAAATTAATGTTGAATACATCTAAAAATGTTTTGTTTGAAATGAATACAAGTATTACAATAAAAGAGTGTCTAATTGAGGAAATCGTTCTGCCAATGCACTTCTTCCACTTCTGCAGGACACCTTGAAGTTCTTTACAAATTAAGTAAATGCCCTTTGTTCTTTATTAAGGTTGCTTTTTGAGCTGTAGAAAGTTAAGACTTTGTTTTAAACATCTTGTCTTAAATTTCTTCAAGTCTTAAAATATATTAAGAAAAAAAAACAAACAAAAAAACCCTAACAAAAAACTCCTAGAAAGCACCTGTTCCTTTGTGTTCTAGTATAAAACATGAAGATTAAATTACAGTTTTAAGAAAATCCTGTGCTTGTCTTTATAACACAGATGAAACAGGTGCAAGAAGCAGAGCTTAAAGCATCAGCAAATGAAAGAGAAGTACAGTTACTTCGAATATCTGTCCGACAACAGAAGGAGAAGGTAAAACAACTACATGAGCTTCTTGTATTAATAGAGCAAGAGCAAAGGTATGAGGTCATTATTTTCTTTTCACAAGATGCTTGTGTTGCCGACATGTTTTTTTTTTAATGTGTTCTACAGTACAGATGTGGGGTTTTTTTCGGTTTGGATTGTTTGGGGTTTTTTTGATTAGTGGGAGAGATGGTCTTTGTAAAAACATAGGTGTCTTCCTACACATTTTCTTGCTCTGCAAGATATTTAAGAATATCTTGTCGATTCCTGACTCATAAGTTCATGTAGGCAACTTCCAGCCTTTCATGTGAAAGGTTTTTATCTTATACTATTGCCAAATTCTTTATTGTAAATACTTGATCTCTAATCCAGGAATAATCAGATTAAAATGAAATTATATTTGAATTACTGTCTGAAGAGCTGCATATGCTACAATAACACAAAATGTTCCAAAAAATTAGTCAGCCTCTGCAGTACCTTACTTGTTGGGTGGAGTGTGAGTTACTTGCCTGGCTGTTTCCCTCTTTGAAAATTTCCCTTTTTGGAGAATACATGAGGCTAAGTTCTGTGGTGTTCAGGTAATACAATCAAACATATGTACACACAATATCAAGAATACAATGAGGTATAGCATTATATAATACTATAATACTATAGTATAATACTATATATAAAGGAAGGTTATTAATAAAATAAGCTGGTTACATTTGCTAAATTGTAGAAGGGAAAATATATTCAGATACCAAGAAAATTGCGGGTTTAGATGGGAAGAATCTTACAGCTTTGTTTTGAGAACTTTGAATAATTACCTCATGAAGTTTCAAAAGATATAATGTGAAGGACAGTGGATATTTTATTTTATATTTTTTTGCTTTATAGTAGATGAACAGAGTAGTGTTGAAGTAGAGGGTACATTTGCTTCAACACTGTTCTTTTAGGTCCCTGTTGCTGCTGCTTTTCAGGTTTTGGGTCTGAGTGAATAGCAGCAGTTGTTGGGTGAGGGTGAATGGAATGACTGACTGCAGAAGTGGGTGTCTGGCTGTACAGGGCTTTTCTCTGATTACAATGTCACTTCCAGATGTTTGTTAACAGCAAAGCAAACAAGTGCTAAATCACAGCAAAAGCACAATTGAATAATTTCTACAAATGTTTGAATTAAAAAGTAAGGCTATACCTTTGGGTGTTTTTAACAGTAGTCAATGGAATTTTCCTTATGCTAGGGCCATTGTCAGAGAAGACTGAAGGCTATCTGTGAGATAAAGGAATTTATCCCATTTATTATGTAATCCTTGTTCAGTAAGACCAAGGAAATGAATTAAAACAGCATTGTGACATCCTGCAGTTCATGTCTCAAGTGTATGCTTGGTAATTGCAGGAAAGAACTTGGAACCCGAGTTGCTTTAAATGGACCTGAATTTCAAGACGCTTTGTCAAAACAAGTGGCTAAAGAGGAGCAGAGGCATGAACAGCGTGTTAGAGAATTGCAGGAGGAAATTAACATGTCAAACCAGAAGTACAGAGAGTTAGAAGATGAATTTCGTTTAGCTTTAACTATTGAAGCAAAAAGGTTTAAAGAAGTAAGACTAAGAGAACATTTCATCTCACACTAGGAGGAGTTGTAGTTCTCTTAAATGTATTGAGTTTGGGCGGATATTCTGGGTGTGGTTTTTGGTGTTTTGTTGGGTTGGTTTTTTATCCCTACGATCTTTGCTCCAAGGATTCATGCAAAAATACTGGTAGAAAGGTTTGAAATATCAGTGATTAGAACAATGACAGCAAATGCCAAGTCAGCATTCAAAAAGCCCAGCATTTTTGTTCATATGTAGAACTTAATCAAAAGAAATTTAACAAACCCCTTCTGTCTGATGTTATTAATTTCTTTTAAAATATGTTGACCTTCAATTAGAATATATTCAATTACAGTAAAACCAATTTTTTGGTTTGTGTTTGGATAAGCTTATTGTTAAATATATATAGATGTATATTTAGTATATAGTTCCTTATTGTGTAAATTTTCAAAATTTAATTTTGGATATACATTTTGATACTCAAATTCAAAACTTGCTTGCTAAATTCCTTAGAGAATTTATTTCTGTGGCTAGTATTTACATTTTTATATGTTAAATAAAATATTAAATTCTTCACCTTAAACTTGGTTTTCTTTGTTTTAAATAAGTTTTAAATAGATGGGAGGAGAGGACAAAGAAGAGACAGGGGTTTTACCCTTCAAATCTTTCTGTTGCAAGAAAAAACATCTTGAATTAACTTTGTCTTTCTTTTGCGATTTTAATGTTAGTTTTAACAATGAGATTTATATCAAGGCATTGTTTTTAGCTCCCAACTATGGTTTTTCTGCTCTGCTTCCCATCCAGCCATGATTTTTTTTTCCTGTGTGGGTTTTGTTTGTTTGTTTGTTTGTTTGGGGGTTTTTGTTATGTTTTGCTGGGTTTGGGGTTTTTTTACAAATACACAGCTGGGTAGAACCAGTTTTTCAATTTGTAGTTTCACGAACAAACCAGGAGAAAACCATTTTCAGATATTCACTGATTTCCTATACAGTTGATGAATTTCTGTGTCTTCACTTGAAATTCAAATGTCAGTTATGTTTATATATGCACATTTTTTTCCAAATGTTAGCATTTTTCAAGTCTTGTCTTATAAAATTTTAGGTAAAACAGGGGTTTGAAGAAGCTTCTGCTGATCTAGTTGAACACAAACAAGCCCTGTTTGAGTTGGAACAAAGGGAAAAAGACATGGCAAGTCTGATTCAAGACCTGACAGATTTAGTGGAAGAACAGAAAGCAAAAATTGCAGAATTAACAAAATCAAACGAAGAAGCTACAGCAAACCTAAAGGTATTTGTTTCAAAACATTTCAATTACATAGATTATTTTTGTGATGTTTCATCTATAGAAGTTAATGATTCCATACAAGCTTGATAAACTAAAAGACACAGGTTTCCTATTGCACTAAATCCCAGTAATGCATGTCAGCCTTTATTCTTGCATCTTGCGCTTCTATTTCTCACAAACACTGCTCCCCATATAGAAAAATGTTGACTCACTCATGTTTTGGAAAGTGTACTCCTTGCCCTGTGAGCAGTAGCAGTTTGTATAGATCAGTTGGTCAATCAAAACTACATTAATAGCCCTGACCCCTTATAAAGTCAAAGAAATGGAACATACTTCTGTACTGGTCACTTATACCAAGTAAAACTGTGATTGAACAAATAATGCAGTGTAGTTTTTAGCAGCTTAGTATCTCCTAGTTATATAATATTAGAAGGGTTATTCCTCATCGACTGAGTGTCAGTTTTTAATCTTAAATACTGTGGGCACAGTTGCTTTGTGGTAACATATTCTAGTCCTATTCTATTATCTAAAAATAATTGTTTTAAATTTAATGGACATAACTTTTGAATGGTTGTGTGATCCAGTCCAGCTTTGTGCTAAAACTTGGGTGGAGGACAACCCCTGCACAGGTGTTTCTAATCTCTCCTCTACATGTTGTTGTTGTTAGGGTGCCCAAACATTTTGTTATTGTACAGAATACGATTCTGCCAGTCAGTGATGCTTTTAAGAATGATATTGAAAAATACCTATATTAAATAGCTGTAATCTGTAAAACAAAATGTAGCTTGGATAACTGAAGAGAGATATTTATCATTGGATGTGAAAGTACATTCCAGCTTCTGTCTTCTTCTGATTCAGTTTTTAATGTCTTTATCTTTTGCTTTTCTTGACTTGTGTGTTTATAATTCTAAACAGGATTTGACATTAATACTTTAGAGTGGGTATTTAAAAGTCAGCTTTACAGTTTTCTGGGATTGAAGTATGTCTATTTGAAGCAAATATTTGTGTTTCACAACTGGAATGAGATGCAGATAGAGCCCTGAATGCAAGCAGAATATTTCTCAGTTAACTAAATTTGGTGTATATAAGGATTACTTTCCTAACCCCTTAGTATTGATTTGAAATTTTGCATATTGTTTTAAATGATCTTACTGTCTATTCCCAATGTTTGTTCGTACAGTGTCGAACTGGAGAACTTGAAACTGTGATTGAGGAGGACAAACAAAAGGCTGTTCAAGTTGAACTTCTAAAAAAGGAAAATGCAAAACTTATTTCCCAGCTGACAGCCCAGGAATCTGTGATTGATGGATTAAAAATGGAAAGAAAAATATGGGGGCAGGAGTTGGCAGAACAGGGTAAAATAATGGGTTTTTTTCTTCTGCAGAAAAAATGGTGTTCAATATCTTACATTTCAAATAATCACTCCAACAGAGTTTTAATCATGACAGGGTCCTTTGACACCTTCCCGATCTTACCCAGTTGTAAAGATGATGTGCAAAGTAGATGTTCTGTGGCACATGGGCTGATACGGGATCTCTAACAGCAGTTGTGGGAGTCAGCTGTGAATACAGTTTATCTGTTTCCTGAAAATGTGAAAATGCCATGAAGTTGTACAAAGAACTTTTAAACGTGAAACTAGAAAAACAAGGATCTGTAAATAATGTTATGTATTGCTTCTTGCATAGCAGGGAAATCTAATATGGAAATTTCAGTATATATCTTAAAAGACTGTTAAATGCTGGGGGAAAAAAAAAGTGTGGGCATTTTTCATTTTTCTCTATTCCTGTGATTCAGCACCACCTTGTGGTCTTTAGTGGTCCGTAAGAGTTATTGTCAACTATTTTTCAGAGAAGTTTTCAAAAATGATAAAACACAGACCTTCAGCTCTACATTTCCTCTTAAGTGTTATCTACCCACAGATTAAATCCCTACAGTGTTTCCAGTGGGCAAAACAGTCAAACCTTTCGTTTGTAAGATTCTTACCTTTGCTTCCCCCAGCCCAATCTCCCAACATTCCTTATCTTGAAATCAATATCCTTTTATGTCCAGGAGCTCATCTTGCACAAGATCGGGGGAAACTGGAGGCAAAAATTGAAGTTTTAACAAATGAGATTGACACGTTAAAAAAGCAAAAGGAACAGGACAGTGATACCATAAAAATTAAAAACAAAATAGTGGATGATCAGACAGAAACAATTAGGAGACTAAAAGAAGTAAGTGCCATATCTGACAATTTGTGTGCTTAACGTTCATTGCAAGTCTTAATTTTAGCTGTCACAAACCGTTTGATAAAAGCTGGGCACTTGTAGTTTTCCAACTCACAAATCACAATCAGGCTGTCAGTGACAATTCATTTCACTGAGAGCAGAAGAGGGCTTTTTATTAAATAGATGCACAGTGATACTACTTTGAATCTCTCATTGAACCATATTTATGTACAGACTTTCTTCTCTTTGCCTTGCTTCAGTTTATTCTTGATAATGATTTTGAGAGAGTTGAAACTAGGATAGCATAATTCTTCTTGAGTGTTTAAAAGAAAAGGAAAAATCATTTTTAAAAGTTTGCTTCACATTTATTTTACAACATAAATATTTTTATTTATTTTGTTCTTGTAAAATAGTATTTTGACAGCAGAAGTAATATGTTTTGTCCCAATAATTCCATTTGTCTCATTTAGAGACTTAAAACTTTAGCTTAATAATCAAAGTTTTATAGTGTGTTATGTCAAAGTTAGATGCATTAGTCATTGTTACACAGATTGTGAGCTCACTGACTTACTCTTACGTAGAATAAGTATTCAAAATAACTTTTTTTCTTATCTTGCTTTCAACTTCAGATTTATGTTTTGATGACTTTTTTTAAAATTGAGACTTCCTTCAGATGAAGATTAAGTAACTGAATATCACTTTACTAAGTGTTCATCATACATTCAGAAGAGTAAACTTTTATGTTGTTCTCTGCTATATTTCATCATAGACTAAACACATACTCTTAAGGGGGTAACAATAAAATTAAGGGAGTTTGTGTATTCTAAAATACTTATCTTCTAAAGGGCTTACAAGAAAAAGATAAACAAATTAAAAAACACCATGAAGAAAATCGGGAAGCTCAGAAATTGCTTCAAATACAGTTGGATGAAAAAGCTGCTGAATGTGAAAAACTAATGAAAAAATTAGAAAGGCAAAATGAAAGAAAAGAGGAATTAAAGCAACTGCTAGAAGAAAAAGAAGTAGAACTTGATGATATTAAGAATGCACACAGGTGATACATACAAATCACAATAATTCTTTGGGATCATTGTATGCAACACTGCTCTGAAGTTATTCTTGCTTGCTATTAAAACCCACAGAAATGAGGAAAAATGGAGGCATGAGAAACTTCTGCCTTCCTAAGAAGTGGTATTTACATTCATTGTAAATATGTGCATTTTCTTTTCAGTGCACTGAAAAAGAGGTGGCAAGGTAAAGGAGAGCTATTAAGCCAGCTGGAGGTGCAGGTTAAACAAATGAAGGAGAACTTTGATTTCAAAGAGAAGAAGCTGATTGAAGAGAGAAATAAAAGTCTTCAAACTCAAAGGTGAACACTTTGTTTATTTTGTGGCTACTCAATTACTGTAGAGTTGCACTATTAACAACTGTGCAGAAATGCTCGATTATGTGAGCATAATGTGATGAAAGAATGTGTAATACCTTTTTAACAACTTGGTGAGCCCAGTTACAAACTGGGCCTAGAAGGAATTCTTGCTTTATAGGTGACTTACTTCATGGAATTGGCATTACAGCATTCAGCATCTGAACTTTTTTTATTTTCATTTTCTTTGAAAATAACCTCATACAATTGGCCTCATCCCATCAATCCAACCTGCCCTGATCCCTTCTGTAGAGCCTTCCTGCCCTCCTGCCCAACTTGGTGTCTGTTAATCCCTGTTTCAGTCTGTGAGAGACTGTTTCTAAATTACCTGTCATTCTTTTCCCATACAAATAGCAAGATTTTAAATGTATTTTCTTGTTCTTCTTACTGTCAATTTCTTCAATCAATTAATAGTTAAATATGAGATGATACAGAAACAAGTACTCATCATCTGAAAAATTATTTCATATGCTTCTGGAATAATGGAGAAGTTTGCTAAACTGATGATTTTTACTTTATTCTTTGGCCCCCTTCTCATGTTTTTCTTCCTTCCTCCCAACTATTCTTGAGAAAATACCAGCTAATTAATAAGACTGCATTAAAAAAAAAAAAAACTACAACAAATCAACAACAAACAACAATAACAAAAAAGCCAAACAAAACAAACCACCTCAAATAGTCAATAGTATTGGGGTTTGAAACTGTCAGAAGATCAATAGTGAAGATCAACAGTGAAATTTTTGTTCTAAATAATTCTCGTTTGTTTCAGAATTTTGTTGTAAATTAATTGCATAAAATTGCCTTGCATTTTGTTCCTACATATTTAAGAATTAGCCCTTTTAAGCAGAATTTGCTTGGAGTTAAAGAAATGCTTCTTTGTGGTGAAGGAGACACTTTTCTATTTCTCTGAGACACAGGCTTACAGGCTGTTCACAGGATCACACAGTTCATTCACTTCTTGGGAACCAAAAGCATAAGGAGATGTTTGAAAATAGGTAGAGTTCTTGTCCATGTTAACAGTAGCAAGCCCTAATCTTCATATCCTTTGGTAGTGATTAAATGCCTCTCCTTAGAGAATGCCAGAGGTCCTAAACACATTGCATAAAGCTAGAACTTGTACTTGAGAAAACAGGACACTTCTGATGCCAATATATAATTGTCTTCATGCTTAAGTTGCTAAAACCTTAGCAAAGGCAGAACTGGACAAACCAAAATACTTCAGTTGTCTGTAGGACTGTGATTTTTTTTTTCAATCATTTTTTTAGGATTGCTGTGGAAAAGCTTCATAAAATGGATAATGCTTTCAGAAAACAACTTGAGTCAGTGTTGGCAGCACATCAGGAAGAACTCTTGCACCTGGAAAATGAAAAGGAAAAACAAATTGAAGCAGCAAATGAAAAAGTAATCTTAATACTCAATTTATACATTTATTGTATTTGCATTTTTATTCTACAGCTGCTACAAGAGTGGTGCTTGGAAGTCTCCTGTTTGAATTTATCAGGCTGACTGGATGGAAACAATTCTGGTTTAGTACTCAGTCTTTGCACAGCAAGAAAATCTCTAGACTTGTGCCATTGCAATATTTTTTATTCAAGCAAAGTAAAGCTCCATGCTATGCAGCTGTTACGAATCAGTAGCTAAACATTTCCTTATCCATACAGGCAAGAGTAATGATTATCTATGCCAGATAATCCATTTAACTCACCTATGCCAACCTTAACTGTTACTGTTTCTGTATCTACTGCATTCTTCCTTAACATAACAACTGGTGCTTTGCTTTTTTTCCTTAATAAATTTTCTGTATTGATACAGTACTTGCTACCTCCTAGCAGATTAATACATTATTTTAAAGAAAAAATTCTGCTTCTGCATCCAGTATCAAGAGAAATGCATTGCATATTCAAACATAAGCATATAATCTTGCATTGCTTATCAGTGTTAAAAATCGCCAAGATTATATGGGTTTAGGTGTGTTAAGAAAAGCAAGAATTCTACTTCATCTCTGTGTGCTCTTTCAGGTCTACTCTGTTGAAGAAGAAATGCGGGAGCTTCTGCAAGAAATGGCAAGCAATAAAAAAGCCATGGAAAATAAAATACGACGACTTACACATGCTCTGAATGATATTCAGCAAGACTTTGAAGATTATTAATATTTATACTAAAAATGTATATTACACAAGCAGTTTCATCCACTACAATGCACTTTTCCTTGTTTTCTAGAGAATTAAGTCTTTGTTATATATTTTGATAGTTCAGGGAGCAGACAAATGTTTTTACATTATTTTCATAATAAATAGTTATTTCTAACCTTTGTTTATTTTTAACTGCTCTCAAAATGCGTCAAAACATGTATGCATCATATGAAATTAGGAATTAGCATGTTTAATAAGAGAAAATGAAGTTGGAAAGTTCCAAGCCAAAACCTTGAAGCTTTGCTTCAGTGAGGTAAAGATTCTTGTAATGAGAGAACCAAGAATGTTGAATCAGAGAAGGGTTTGTTTTGAAAGGGACCTTAAGATCATCCAGTTCCAGCATCCCTGTCATGGGCAGGGACACCTTCCACTAGACCAGGTTGCTCAGAGCTCCATCCTACCTGGCCTTGAATAATTCCAGAGATGGGGCATTCACAGCCTTTTTGGACAACGTGTTCCAGTGCCCCACCACCCTCACAGTAAAGAATTTTTTCCTATCACCTAATCTAAACCTACTGTCTTTCAGTAGTTTTGTCCTGTCACAACATGCCCTTGTAAATAGACTCTCTCCATCTTTCTTGTACCTGAAAACAGGTTTAATCTGCCACTATTGGAGAATGTGCAACTCCTGCAACTTAGAGTGGCTTTTTTGGCAGTGTAGTTTGGTTTTCTCCCCGGCAATAGGCTCCCTACCAGGCTTTTGAAATAGAGGAGATAATAACCTAAGAGCTTCTTATGAAAGCAAAAAATAACCCTTATGTTAATATATTGTTACACTTATTTCATGGAAGAGGCTTTACCATCTGTACAGTACTCAAGGTGTTTACTTCATTTGCTTGTTCTCAGAAGATTCTAAACTTACTGAACTACCCCGTCCTCTGAAGCATTTTCATGCTGCTGAAGTAGAGGGAGCCGTGAGCAGTAAAATCACAGGGACACGCTGGTACAGCAGGTGGGGCTATTTCCTGTCCCCTTGCACCTCGCAGTAGCTGCAGCAGAGTCCTGTTGTTCCAGTGACCGTAGCAGTCCCTAACACAACTTTACCATCAGTTGTTCAGAACCCAGGCTCTAGCACAATGGCACAGTGTAATTGATGGTGCATTTTGGTGCCCAGCAGCTCTTTAAAAGTATTTAGTGCTAGTAAAAAGCCCTGGCTTTTGGGTAACTGTATGAGGCCTGCTGGGTTTGTTATCAATTTGTTAATGAAAGTTTGTTATGTGAACCACAGCTTGATACCAGCTGCTTCTTGTTGAGGTGCAGCTTAAGGGATGACAAAGGTCTTGAAAACATGGGCACAAGTTAAAAGCAGAGGCCATGGCAGTGGAAACAAAATCCTGATGATCAGTGACAAGTCTTTAACAAAGCACAACCTTGAAATCTGGGAACAAACTCTGTTTAAAAAATGGAAGTAGCAGTAGCAAAGCAAAATTTAAAAAAAGGCAGTCCAACAACTGAATGAGGCACCTGCAAGAGCCTGGGAAAGCACTCCCCACTCTGCTTTGCATGGGGAGAGGTGTGTAGGGCTGGGAATTGTCTAGAGATTGCACTGTCTTAGAAAAGGGTAAAATTCCAAATTTGTGGAGGGGACAGAAAGCAGACACCTGCTTCAGCTCTGACACTCTGCATGGCGTTCCCACACCTGACCCATGAAAACACCAGGAGTGAGCCATCAGCTATAATGGGGTGTCTGCACTGTGGTATTCTCAGCTAAGGTAGGAGAGAGCTGTTAAGGACTGTTTACTTGGAATCTGTTCCATTGGTTCATAATATGCAAAAATTAAGAAATATTGGTAATGGTTAGCAGGGTGTAAGAACAAACTCTAACTATCAGTTTTCTAAAGGCAGAATAATTATTTTTTTACTCTTGTGCTCTGTATACTCCGTCCACAGTGTGTGAGGGAAATGCTCACCTGAAAAGCTGTTCAATAGTACTTTCATGGATATCATTGGTGCAGAAAATGTGCACCATTTCAGAGTGCTCTTCTGGCATGTAGATCAAGTGTTTCCTGGGGCACTTCTTTTTTCTTTGCTTATTATTTGACCAAGCTACACTTTGGGTGAAGTAATTGAATACCTGGAATGTACCAGGAAGTTAAAAAGAACTTATTCTTCCCCTGATTCAATTTCTTAATATCTCCTCTGAGTTTCAACTCCAAAATTATTGTTCTGAAACTTTCAATTTCATGACAGGGAGTTGTTAACATTTTTAACATTAATTCTTTCTATTCCTTGCTCTTGGCTCAGGAATTTCATATTAAAGTACTTGGATGTGTCAGTAGTGCTTGGAACATTGTTTTTCTTGCACGTGACTCCATCTTCGGCATTGTTTCCCTCTTTATGCTTACATGGCTTCCTTACAGCTTTTTAATAAGTGTTTAAATGATTTTTACCCTCAAAATGGTAAAATAATAAAGACATAGTGCAGGTGAAAGCTGCACTGAATTTACCTATTCACAAGGATAAATTTCAACCCGGCATGACTGAAAAACATAATAAAATAAATAAATAAAATACATTTAATTAAATAAAAATATAAACAAAATGTGAACACTAACCTTGTCAAATGCGAGGCATGCTCTCATGCATTAATCATGACAATTTAAAATCAATTCCTTTATTAGACTTTCATTTCCCAACTAGAGAATGATCTGTTTCAATCAATATTGAGTATGGAGTCAAGAAATTCTTGTGTTACTTGAGACCAGGACTGTGGTTCCAGGTCCAGAGCGTTAGCATGCACGTTATGAATATGCGATTGCCTGTGCAGGCGCAGCTCCTGCGTGCCGTGGCACACCCAGGGTGCCGAGCCCCACTGCCGTGTGTCATGGGTAGCTGAGGGTCTGCTCTTCTTTACGTGCATCCCCGGAGTTCTCACACAGTATGGACTTTAACGCTTCTCTGCTTTTATTCGATGGTAACTGAGGGAAAGAGGTGTACCTGAACTAAAGCCAAGTATATTTGGACACCAGTGGAAGGGGCTGTGTAAGCATCGAAAATTCACTGTGTCCCTGGCCAGATCGTCAGCGTGTCTTGTGCCTGGCCTGGGGGGTGTAGGAACACCGTCCGCAATTAATCTAAGTGTTTTTATATCAAATGCGAACGGTGAAATGAGTGGCAAGGAGCTATCGAGGCGGCGACAGGCAGGCTCGTGGGACATGTCTGGCCGACTGCAGGCCTGCGCTATCAGTCCTGGGAGCCCTGAGCGAGGGTCGGGAGCACCCCTACCCAGCCAACTGCAATCCCTCCCTCGCAGGCCGCGGGGCCGCCCACCCTGCCAGGCCGGAGGGGGCCGGGCCCGTCCCCCATCGCAGCCCCGGCCCCGCGGCCGGACCGTGCCGGTTTCCAGGCAACGGCGGCGGCGTCACTTCCTGCGGGCCGCCCCTCCCGCCGCCGCGCTGGGCCGGGGGCCGCGCTCCCGCTCGGGCCGTTGCGGCGGTCGCGACACGTGGCCCCGCCGGCGGCATGGCCGCGGCGGCCGAGGCTGCGGGCGGCGGCAGCAGCCGCCACGAGAAGAGCCTGGGGCTGCTGACCACCAAGTTCGTGTCGCTGCTGCAGGAGGCCAAGGACGGCGTGCTGGACCTCAAAGCGGTGCGAGAGCGGGGGGGCGGCCGGCAGCACCGCCGGGCCCGGCCGGGCACAGGGCCCGCCGCGCTGCAGCCAGGGCGGCGCAGCGCGGGGACCGAGCAGGGCCGCCCGCTCCCTCCTTCTTTCCTCCCTTCCTTCTGTCCCGCCCGCCCGCCCGCCCGGCGTGGCGGGGCCTCCCCCGGCCGCTGACGGGCTGCGGGTGCCCGGTGGTAGCTGACAGCTGCCGCGGTCGGCTAAAACACGCGTTTCGGCCCTTTATAAAGGGGTGTAAGGGGCACCGTGTGTTAAGTTTAACTTACTGAGAGTGGTCTTACTGACTGTGCCCTGTTCTGGGCTCTTCAGTAGAAGAAAGACAAGGAGCTACTGGAGAGGGTCCAACAGAGGGCTGCAAAGGTGGTGCGGGGTCTGGAACATCCCTTATATTTTGTAGTCTCTTATGAAAAGAGACTGCGGGAGCTGGGCCTGTTTAGTCTGAAAACATTGAGAGCAGGTCTCATCGGTGCATGTATATATATATATATATATTTATCTTATTGATGGCTGCCAAGAGGATGGTGCCAGACTCTCTAGTAGTGTGCCCAGTGACAGGATGAGGAGCAATGGCCGTAAACTAAAGCATAGAAGTTTCACCTCAATATGAGGAAGAACTTCTCTATGCTAAGAGGGGGCAGAATGAAATGAACAGGGCTAATGCCTTTATTAATATTCAGCTCTTTATTGAAAAGATCAGCTGGGCAGGGGACCCGAACAGAGCTTGCCCCCGCTGTTGTAGCTTTCCTAGGTAGCTGAAAGGGAAGGAAGCATACAGAGTTTGTTCCTGAAGTCCAGAGTAGCAGCTGTCCCCTTTTCTTTCCTTGTGGCACCCCGGTAGTCAAAGGATGAGGAGATGTGCAGGAATCCGTTGCTTAAATCCAGAACAACAGCTGTCCCCTCTCTTTCCCTTGTGGCAGCACTAGGAAGGTCTGTCTTTTTGTCTCCACTTCCCACAGCCTGCCTACTCTAGTCTTTTTAAGGTGATGGTGACAGGTAAAAGTCGATCAGGGGATGTGTTTCCCTCTTCCTCAGCTAGGGCATTTGTTTAGCCCCCTCTACTGTGTTTATTTCTTTATTTAGGGGTGTCTTTATCCCCTAAAAATACTCCCATGAGCCCAAGGGTTTTTTTATTTGCATTTTAGTCTCAGAATGGTAGCGTGGGGGGGTGGGAGGCCGGTTATCTCTGGGTAGTTTAGAGAAAACAAACAGAGTAATTAGTTAATTAACATTTCAATATCGGTACTCAGCTAGAGTTAGTAGTTGTTTCAGTGTTGCCATGAGAACTAGGAAGGCCCTGCCCGGGAGTATCGGGAACTTTGTTCATTACAAGAGCACTGGAACAAGCTGCCCAGGGAGGTTGTGGAGTCTCCCTCTCTGGAGACATTCAGAACCCACCGCACCTGCTCCGGGAGACCCTGCCATGGTGGGGGTTGGACTAAATGATTTCCAGAGGTCCCTTCCTGCCCTAACAATTCTGTGATTTTTTTTACTGCCCTATGTTGCTCTCTGCACTGACTCAGTGTATGTGCTGCTGTTTAAACCTGTTTCTTGCCACCCCTCTCCTTTAAGCAAGAGAAAACCATGTTGAAAAACAGACCATTGCCGCCTTATGCTTTCTGTGTGTGAATCAAAGAAGCTGAATTGGCACAGGAGTGACAAATCATTGTCAACCAGCTCTGCAGCCAGCCTGCTGCCTCCAAGGCATGCGTGTGGCTGCAGCAGCTGCAGCCTCTCCAGTGATGCCCTGGGACCAACCCACCTTGGCAGGGTCCTGGTGCCAGGAGGTCGCTGTGTTGCAGGAGGGATCCTTGCTACTGTGTCCTGCCAGTTCCCTGGAGCATGCTGCTGCTCTGGCCCAGGAGCTCGGGCCCTCTGGGCTGTTGGGTATGCAGTGCATTGAGGCAAAGGTATGTTAACCTAAGTGGTTAAGGTTGTCAGTGAACAGCTGAGTTGTTCAGCAAAGTGCAGCAAGAGGCTGGCTTGGTGCTCTGCTTAAAGTCCTTTCTGGAAAACTGACCTATTTTTTGATTGCTCTTAATAGGCCCCAGGAGGTAGATGGTGTTCTCGAAGCTTTTTTTGTGTATCCCTCTTCAGAGCGGATGCACTTTAGTGATGTTACTCTGGCTAATTAAACTTCAGGGTGAATAGGAAGGACACTGATAGGTTTTATATTCTTCATTTAGTTATGCTGTGTTCTGGACAAGTTGATGAGCTCCTTAGTATTAGTTGCCTCTTTATCTAGCAAAACAGAAAGAAAATGTCTAGATCTTTGGGATTGTTGTGCAGCTTCTTTTAAGTGTCTGCCACATCCTGAGAGATGTTCCAGGTCAATCTGAGAAGCAAAACATACTCAGTGTGAAAGACATCAGGCCCAAAAGCTTGGCTTAAAGTGCCAAAGAGGATTGACTTGAACAATAAAGTTGGGCTGAGTAGTGGGATGGAGCAATGCTTCTTGTTCTCTTTAGTGAGAAAGGTACCTACTCAGAGGGAGTGAAAGGGTTGATAGCCACAGAAGAGTTAAGTGGGCATTGCAGCCAATCACAGGCATTTATGCTCAAGACCCATTGGAGACTGGTTTCTGAATTACAGGTTACAATTTGTTGCAAGTAAATACTAACTGCAGTGCTTAAACTGTTGGTACATTCATAAGCAGTGAGTCAGAACATACATTTCTGAAACTGGTTTTATCCTAAATAAGCCATATGTCTAATGAAAAATGAAGACCAGTTTGTGTGCTTGTGTAAAGCCAGTGTGCTCAGCAAACTGAAGAACAGGACAGCCTTGAAATGGAACAGAGCATTCCAAGAAATGATTCGTGCAGTGAACACCTTTAAGTGTCTCCCTGCTGGCTGGTATTGACTGTCTGATGTGCTGCTGATTGGTATTTCTGTAACAAAACCAGCAGTAGAAAGAAAATCAAATTTGAAAACAGGTGGATTTCCAGCTTTGTGATTTAGCAGTTGAGAAGGAACATCTGTTCTATGGGACATTTTCTGGTGATCTTTAACACCTCTATAATTATAGTTTAGAAGGGTGTAAGAGGAAGCTGTGAAAATGTTTTAATGCCGGACACTGGTAACATCTGAGAAATTGTGGGAATGGAAGTGAGAATTTTCTTCACTTGAAATTTGAATTTTGTATTTACTTTAAAATCAAACAGCAATTCTAAAATAATGATATACTTGTCATGGAATAGCCCTATATAAAGAAATCTACTTATGGAATTAAGCTTAAAACACTAAGGGATGATATAGAAGGGAAAGAACTAAATTTCTATCTGCAGCAACCCATGAATTGCAGGGAAGAGAGAAAAAGAGCAAGATGAGTGAATAAGGGATAAACCATCTGAATGGATGCTGTTCATACTGTACAATATTTGTGCCCTAATTTCTTAAGTGGGCTTCATTTCTAGCAGAATACCATCCCTGCTCTAATAATGGTTAACTAGTGTTTCTGATCATCAGTGCAAAACATGAGATACTCTAAAATCTACTTGTTTTAGGAGTGTACTGGTCAGGGGCAAATAACTGCCTTACAGTTGCTGTACTCCACAGAAGAAGAAAGAGCCTGTCTGTTAGATTTTACATTCCCTTAGTGTTTATGTTGCAATGACATTCAGTACTTTTATATACAATTTGGCAAGAGCGCCATTCAATTTAAAACTCTCACCAAACTGTTGACAGCCCTCTTGGGGAGAAAATGTTGTCATGTGGTACAGGCAGAGTTCAGAAGATGCAGGACCTCCTTCTTTTGACAGAGACACGAAGAGAGCAAGCAGGCAGTGCTGACCCCTGTGCTTTGTGATGGTTCTCAGTAATTACTCTGCCTCAGTGCTCTATCGAGTTCTTCCTCTCTCTAGGGCTAATGAAGCACATTTACAGCTGATAATTTCTGCTGCCTTTTGTCAGCTCCCAGGGAGAAAACAAGTTGGGGGGGGGGGGGGGGCTACAAACTCCCAACTGCCCTTTTCCTGGCCTTTCTTTCTTATTTCTGGGCATGTGTGCCTGCCTGCAGCTGAACCTGTACTGTACAGTGTGTTTTCTGTATTCCATAGCTCTGTGCTTAGATAGTTTATTCCAGCTCTGAACCTATCTATGAGACACTCATGAATGCTTGGCTTGAATACATACTTAATCAAAGTCTGAGGAGATATTAGGAGGAATAATGATAGAGTTCAGCAGCTTAACATTAGAAGGATTTTATAAAAGAACTCTGAGTGTGGAAGCTATGTCCACCCATGTCAGCTGGACCATTGTTGCAGATGTCCCTTTCTTGACACAGGCTAAGAAGAGATAAGTTTTAACAGTGTTTTTGACAACAGATTTGTGTCAGGAAGCCCTTTTCATTATTTAAATTATTAGTGAATTGTTTATGTGGAGGACTGAACTTAATTTCTGATCCATGTACCTGGCAGAAGGTATCACACTGATAACTGCTAGAATGTCAGGGAAAAACTTCTCAATTGCTTTTTAAAATATCTGTGAAATTTTTAAGAGATAATTAGATTACAAGGTCTGTACCAGAAAGCTAGTGTCTGGATTAAACTTTTCAGCTTGGGAACTGGCTGCAGCTTGTGTTGGAACTCTTGTTGCAAGTAGTTGAACTTCATAGCAGTGATTGAATTGTATACAGGGCTAGTCAAGCCAAATACCTATGTAACTGTGCTGTCCATTTTCCTATGAAATGAGCCCCTGTCCTGGGGATCTGGAGCTGGTGGTGGTAAATCTGCTCCTGGTGTTCATGGGAGCTGTGCTTTGGGCACACAAAATGCAATAGCATTTAGAGTGGAACAATTACTTCAACTTTGAAGCATTTGAAATTGGACACTCAGAAAAAGTGACTTATTAAGAAAAAATCTTAAGCTTTGGTTTTATATCTCCAAATTTATGTATATTGGTATCTTTTGCTACCAGTACAGTTTGGAAATACATTAAGATTAGTAAAGCATTTATACTTTGTAGACAGGCCTTTGGGAAAATTTCAAGAGGTAATGAAATGTCTCCAGAGCAGCTTCTTCACTGTTCAAGCCATGAGTGGTATACTAAGTCCTAGGTAAATATGTGGAGCAGTGGGAAAAAAAAGCAGAAAGTTGAATAGCATCTAAGTGTGTGTTGTCCATTCCTTGCACTGAATAATGTACACAGCCTCCAGAATAACTGAAGACTTTGAGATGTATGGGGTGCTGATACAGCATTGTGCAAATGACATCAACTCTGTCACTTGCTAGATTTTTAAGGTTCTCTTGCAGTCCTTGGGAGCAGTGTGTATGTATGCAGCAGAAATAGCAAATTAAGCTAGCAAGTGCATACCTACTGAAACAAGTGATCAAAGAGCCTGGTTCCTTGGAGAGAACTAAACTGCACTTTATATGTATTTGCGTGCATCTTGTTTTGTTAGTTAAGAAAATGTTTTAAAATACTCATACCATTCATAAAATAAATGCTGCTAATGGTGTCAGTGGAAACAGTGTTTAGTGGGTATATCACTGTCAAGGAGAAAGAACAGTGTTTATACTTCATGGCTAAAGGAGTATTTTTATAATCTCTGTCCTTTCTTTTTATCCTTTCAACTTTATTTCAGTAGCAAAAGGTAATTGTGTTATTAAGCAAAGAAATTTGGTTTTCCTTCCAGGTTATGGTTGTCTCAAGCTGTACCTTTCTTTCATATAGGCTGCTCACAAAAAGCATACATTCAATAGATTGTTGGAACAAACTGAAATAAATCATTATGTTCCTATAGTAGAAATTATTTACCTTTATGCATTAGTTGACATTCAGAAGTCTTTGCCTACCCTTCTCTTTATTTCTTTTTCTATTTGTTTAATATATACAATCCCATGTAATCATTGTATTTAGGTGTCCTGAGTAACTACAGAGTCGGACTCCTCTCAGCTTTCCCTTCTTTTAGTGAATATCCTTTGAACTTGAGCTGCTTTTCAGGTGTGGAAGGCATGAGTAGCTCATTTGCTTATTTTATCTTAAGTCTTTGCATCAGTTACACAAAAGTCACCATGGAGAGTAAGAAGTAAGGCACAAAGTGGTTGTCTCTGCCTGATGCTGCTTTGCTCGGAGGGGCGAGGTGTGGCAGCCCTCAGATGCACTGCACAGCTGGCTGTGTGTCAGCAGCAACATCCCTGGCAGCTGTTCCAGGGTGTCAGTGCTCAGTGTGACAGATGTCCTTCGAGGGACATTTGTGCGAGGACAATGCTGGCCTGAAATACTGCAGCTCTCCTGCAGCCACTTTGTGAAATTACAGCCCTGTTGATTGGTATCCTGGCACTACTGAAGCCAAACAAAGGCTGTAATACCTCGAGTGTCAGTGGAAGGAATGGTAAGTCCTTGGCTTCAGAGGCTTGCCCCACTGCAAGGCATTGCTGCCTGCCTTCCATACCTTTTCCTGCCCTCCAGAAAGAGCATGGCAAGCTCCTCCATGCAGTTGAATATGCTCCAGATACCAACCATGGTCTTTGCAACCCCTTTTACCTCCCTTCTCTGTTAGGGGATAGCCTGTTGGCCTGCAGCCAGGGGACTGCTCCCTGTGCTTTGTAGCACTGCCTGCAGGTGCTAAACTTCAGAGTTCATGGTGGTATCTGGCTCTTGGAGAGAGGAACCTTCTCCTTTCAAAGTTACATTAGATGGCATATTTCCAAGGGAGTGGCTTAAGTGTCTTAGCATGCAAGTTGCTGATACTTGTTCTCTCAACAGGCTGCTGATACGCTTGCTGTGAGGCAGAAGAGAAGGATCTATGATATCACCAACGTTCTGGAGGGGATTGATCTCATTGAGAAGAAGTCAAAAAACAGCATTCAATGGAAGTAAGTTATGTCAGTTCTGCAAATTTTCACATGCCTAAGAGCAACAAAAATTGCTTCTTTCTACTTCTTCTGACTAGATATGACACCATAAAATTAACATTGTGCTAATCAATGAACAATGTGATGTGATGTTGTAGAAGTACAATAAAGTTGCAAATGAACTGTATTTGTTTTCCCTTTAACTTGTGTCTGTGATACATAAAATCAAGTTTAAAGCACATGGAAGAGAATATTTCAGAAAACTTGTAGTGCTACTTTATAACTAGCACTTGTAGTTGAAAAATTCACTCAGAATGAATCTGGGAGGGCTGTCAGGACACAGTCTCCACCTATCTGCCCTACCACAGCAGTGCCTGTTTTCTCTTAGGTCTCTGAAGGTAAAAGCTCAAGATAAGAATTATAGGGGAAGGAGCTAGGGCCTGCAGAATAGTTCCAAGACAGAAAAAAAAAAGCGTGTTCCAAAAGAAGATAAATTTTTGTAGAGGGAAATTCTAAATTTGATCTGAATTAAAGAATTTTCATTTTCCTGTCAAAACACTCCTGGGAGGTTAAATGCTCATTTCCTTCATATTGAATATTAGTACATTTTCCAAGTGTTAAAAATAAGTCTTAAGAAATTATCATTGGATATTTGCTTTAGATTTTTACTTTTGGTTTCATGAACCCTTATACCTTTTTAAGAGGAGTAGGTGCTGGCTGCAATACAAAAGAAGTCATAGACAGGCTGAGGTATCTGGAAGCTGAAATTGAAGATTTAGAACTAAAAGAAAAAGAATTGGATCAGCAGAAATTGTGGCTTCAGCAAAGTATCAAGAACGTCATGGATGATTCTACAAACCACCAATATCCTTTTAAATTAATTGTGTGCATTTTGGAACTAGAATTAAAGCAACAGTTAAAGTGTAGGTAATGGATAAAGCATAATGTAACTCATTTAGCAAGGTACAGCAGTATTTTGTCCGGTTTTACTTCAACAAAAGAAGATATAAATCTTATTTACATGACTTTTTAACTTCCATGACTGTGATTGGTAATATGAAAATAATTTAGCATATATATATATATATATATATGTACAGCAGTAACTATTAAGTCAATAGTATAATCCTAGTAACTTGAAATTAATTAGTGATACTGCTTTCCAGAACTTAAATTTTGTTACCAGCGCTTTACATGAATCTTTTTTGTCGCTTCATTCTTTTGAAAAGATTAAGCTATCAGCCAAAGATAAATGGAGTTGACAATGTCCTGAAGCTTGTTGGGTTTCAAACTGGAAAAAAAATCCTGTATATAAATACCAGAGAGTTGCAGCTGCGTTGCTTGTAAGCATGTGTCTAGCTGTCTTACAAAACATACACCTGAGAATGGGAGCAGGAAAGTGCCCTTCTATCTGTAATACTATCGATAAGTACTTAAAAATTACTGGAGTTTCTGTTCAGAAACTGTTTCTGTAGCAAAGGAGATTGAAGTTATATGTTAGAAAAACTTTTGGTAGAGCTAGCACTGAAATTGATTCCCCAGGGAGGTGGTGGAATATTTGTCACTGGAGGTTTTGCAGACGAGGAAAGACAAACATCTGTCTGGAATGTCTGAACAGTGGATTTATCCTACCTTGAGGCAGAGGAATGGGATGGCAGAAGAATTCTGAAGTTCCCTCTAGCAGTATTTCTGTGTGATTCTGGGAAATGCTGATACATACCTGAATTCTGTATTGTCAAATTAGCAAGGTAAATGGTATTCTTCAAAACAAGATTTTACATGTTCTCCTTTTTTAGAAGAATCTCTTCTTGTTCAAGCTACACAACTGTTTTTCTTTTTGTATTTTCTTTGCTGGTACAGGTATTTTCTTTAAAACACAGAACTCTTTATTATTTGTAACAAGCCATTCTGAAAGTCAAAAATAATGCCTTGATTACACCTCTGACAATAATAACGTTACAGTTTAGGCTCAGTTTGGACAAACTTCTGAAGGCCAGCAAATACTAGTTTTATATTGTATTAAGAAAAATGTTCCTTGACATAAATTACATTTTCATATGTCACCCATGAAGATATCTGCAACTGTTTCAATGGTAAGTTGCTGCTAGGCTGTATTTCTAAAGTGAGAGATTTGTTGAAAAATAACTTGCTAACTAACCCACTTTTTTCCTGCAAGTATTAAGAACTGAGAAGTACTCAATAAGTGATCATTACTAGGTAGAGGTCTCATAATGTTCATGGCTACCAAGTTCTGGCATTTTCTAGTTGTAGTCATAGATTGTATAGAATGGAAGCTCAGCTGGAGTCCTTGTTTTGGGTGTCTTTTTTGGTATTCATACTTTTCAGCAGCTTGCCATGGGCTATTAATGGAAGCAGAGACAGGACATGTTGGTCCAACCCTCCAGAAGAACCAGGAAGATCCAAATTTTGTATCATGTTCTGGTGGCAACTTGGCCAGACAGAGCTTGTGATGCTGTACAAATGGAGCCAGCAGAAGGTCAATGATGGGGCATTGCTCCTAAATCTAAAGCATTCCTGTACAGGTGGTTTGAAGAAATTGCTGGGAAGTGCTGGCAGAAGTTACTTCCCTTGACATCATCTCCTGATCCTGGGGCACCTAAGGAAGGTTGTTGTTCAGCCTCCAGCTAGGCTCAAATCTATCTTTTCTTTGCCACAAGGAAGACTTTTTAAATAAAAACACTAGATTAGAAAACTACTGCAGAATTTAACAAAAATGGGCTGCTACTGAAAAGAGGTTAGTCATTACAAAACATGGAGGGAGCTGGCATGGTGCTCACATAGTACTTCACCTAAGTGTTTCTTAGGAGGCAGAGAAAGAAAAGTGTTACTCCAAATCAGTTATGGACAAAGAGGAAATGATGTGCAGGTAAGCAAGTAACCTGCAGTATTGTGCCAGTGGTGTGCATGTAAATGTGGTCCCCTGATTTTAACCAGCACATTTTAATGTGCATAGTAAGCCACAGATGAGTGTGACAGACAGCTGTTACATCCTAGTTGTATGTGCTGTGGAAGCCATGAGCTTAGACACTTGGAAGTGCTGGCACTGAAGATGAACATTAATACCTCTTCTTCTTCTATTAAATCTCCGTAGTACCACCAGTCATCAAAGTCATAAAGTGAGCTAGACCAGAGATCTGGTTTAGCTGAAGTCATATGAGGAGCAGCTGAGGGAGCTGGGGTTATTTAACCTGGAGAAAAGGAGGGTCAAGGGAGACTTTATCACTCTCTACAAGTACCTGAAAGGAGGCTGTAGCCAGGTGGGGGTCAATCTCTTCTCCCAGGCAACCAGTGACAGGACAAGAGGACATGGCCTCAAGCTGCACCAGGGAGGTTCAGGCTGGACATCAGGAAAAATTTCTTCAAGAAAGGCTGATTAAACATTGGATCAGGATACCCAGGAAGGTGGTGGAGTCACTATCCATGGAGGTATTCAAGGAACAACTGGACATGACACTTAGTGCTGTGGTCTAGTTGACATGGTTGTGATGAGTCAAAGGTTGGACTTGATGATCTTGGAGGTCTTTTCCAACCTAAATGATTCTTTGATTCTGTGAAAAAAGGAACTAGTTAAATATTTTCACCTTATGTTATATATACAACTAGATGACAAATGGGTAAAGAATATGGTAAATCTTGTACTGTTGTGAAAAGAAAAGGTTTTTGCAACTATGATTTTAGTATTGGAATTCTGTGATTTATACTATCCAATATACTTGGATCTTAGAGAGACTGCACATGTCCTACCACAAGTTTATATATGCTAAATTACACAGTACTTTAAGTGGCCTCAGAGAATTTCCAGATCTCATTTGAGTGGATACTATACACGACTTAAGAAAAATACACTTAACGCTTTCTTAAAAATTGCTGTTCAACCAGGAGATACACTTCTAGCAATTCAAGCACCTTGTGGTACACAATTAGAAGTACCTAGACCTGAAATGGTATGTACTTGTTTCTCGTTTCCCTAAGTGTTACAGAGCAATAGTGGTAAAGAAGAGCTGTTTTAGAGCAGAGGATTTATCTCTATCCATGTGCAAGAGGACGGGAGAAAGGATTAGGATTGTTTCAATTGAGAAAAGGGAGACCGGACAGAAAAAAGTGGGTTTTGTAGATAGACTAATGGTAACCCTGCCTTCTATTAAAACCAAAACAGACAAGTTCTTCTCTCTTGCTTTTAAATGTTGCAGCTTTCAAAATATTGCATAGTTGTCATGAATTCTCTTGAGAACTCTGTGACTTTAATGTGTCAAGTTTCTCTGTTACATTGTTAAAATGGATCTCTTATGAAAAAGCCTTTTTGATTTAGTTTTGATGTAATTTAGATTTAGTCTCATGGGTACTAGACTGGATAGAGAAACAGACTGCAATCTCACATTTGCCAAAAGGATTAAATTGGCAAGATTAAAGTAGGAAGTCAGATTATTTACTTCTGTCCATCTTTAACTTTTTTGTTGTTGTTGCAGCGCTTGATTTTAAATAGTGTTTTAATAGTTGGGAGAGAGCATGGTATGAAGTGTGATAGCCACTGTGCTTATAGAAGGCTGAAATTCACCTGAGAAGTTTCACAAGCTATTTTTAGTGAGACTAAACACAGTCTAATATCAGTAAAAGCCTCCAAGGGTAGAGCAATGAAGCTGATCAATGGTACTATCTTTGTCCGCCTCTGCTGAAATCAGTTCAGGCAATGGTAAGGTTCTCTGCAAGACCCAAGTTAGCAGCTCTGATGTTGGATTTTGTTTTTTTTTCTTTTTGTTCGGGACTAAAACAGTTGATCTTACTCTTCATCACTTTGTAGAGTTCCAAGTTCTCAAGGAACAGTAACTTTCATAATACATCATCTTTGCAGGGACAGAATGGACAGAAGAAATACCAGATCAATCTTAAAAGTAGTTCAGGACCTATCCATGTGCTGCTTATAAACAAAGAATCAAGCTCCTCCAAGCCCACAGTGTTTCCAGTTCCTCCACCTGATGACCTTGCACAGCCCCCATCTCAGCCTGCAGTTCCAGCGACTCCACTTAAACCAGCTGCCGCTCCTCCAAATCCTCCAGAACATGACCCGAACCAAGGACAGGAGTTACCGCAAACAGCAACTGCAGATACACCATCAGGTGGATCCCGGGGTTTTCCTATCTCTGATGGGTAGGGGAGGAAGAAACTGTTGAGAAAGGTGGTAGACAAAGGAAAGATCAAGAATTTGCATAGGTTAGCAGCTGTCAATTAAAAATCTACTCCAGGGCCTTAGACGAGCTCTCAGGAGGTTACAGACACCTCTTCCTCTTCTGTCTGGTGAAACAGTTGCTTCCCTCACATCTTACTATTTTTACACTGAACAGGTTTTGGATGTAATCCTGTTAATTATTCTGAGGTGCTTCTCCAGAACACATTATGGAGCAAAATTGCAAACCTCTTGACAGAGGTTATGATTTGAACGCGTACCTTTTAATGAGATTGATAATTTGGGCACCAGTTCCAGCTATTGTACCACAAGGTCGCTTACCTTCCTCCACATAGCCACAGTAAGAGGCTGCCTGAATATTTAGTAACACTAAATGAATAGGTAATAGGAAAAGATTTAAGGAAATGCTGTATTACAACCTGCATTCCTGAGGGGTCTGATTACCTTCATTTATTGACCTTTAATTAATTGACTATTAAATTGTGCCTGTGACTGTGGAAGGGGAAGACTTCTCTCACCTGATCCCAGACACTGGCTACCTTTGCCTCAAAAGACAAAGCTGGGGGCAGGTGCTGTGTGTTCTGTTCCACTGTAAAAGATTTGTAATGCGCCTTCCTGTCCGTGTAGATGGCAGTGCCCAGCAGGACAGCGCAGCCCCCGCAGCCCCTTACTCCAGCCTTCCGGAGCCAGAGCTCTATCCCAGCCTATCTGGAGACAGTGCCCAAGCCTCAGCCAGCTCCAGTGACTACCAGAGCTTGCTGCCTCTGGATGTCAACTGCATTCTCAAGCCAAACTCATTTGACATTGCAAAGATGGAGGAGCCTGCAGGTAGGAAGCAGTAGTTCCTGTTTAAATATTTCACTGGTTCCCTGAGCCCTTCTTTGTGACCAAATTACCAATAAGTTACACAGAGGAAAACACAAGTCTCTGTTTATCTTCTAATGAAGCCACTGAGGCAGCTCTGAGGAGCATACTAATTTTGAGCAAATGAGTTTCTTTGCCACCAAATAAGCCTCATGGCGTATGTGGCTCTTGGGTTTTAAGAGATAAGTGGGAAAAATGTATGGGGGGCAAAAACTGAGATAAGTATATTTTACATGTACATAGCATACTATCTCTGTAGCTCCTACACTAGGCAAGCCAGTGTTTTAATGCAAAGAATGTGTTGACTACTGTAAACACATTTAAAAACCCTACATACATAAAGCATGTGCTCCTGTCTTTCACAGGAAATATCAGTGGAGATATTATTGATGAACTCATGTCTTCTGATGGTAAGTATTTATCTTTTCTAATAATCACAAGTAGCAGCATGGTTTTTGTGTGAACAGCACTTAGAAGGCATCTGTTAAATCTGATGCTGAGAGTCAGTATGAAACTACTTCTTTCCCATGTTGCCTCCTCTGTCACTTCTTTGCTCCCCTTTCTATTCCCTGCCACAGTTTATTTAACAGTCAGAATAGGAAAACCTTAATCCAACAAGCACTCACCTGCATGAATAACCCACCAGTATTTAATTTATGGAAAAAGAAAGAACAAGCTGATGACTAGTGTGCTGCCTTAAAATATAAATGCTTTGAATAAGTATGTCAGAATATAGTTCTGGATGCAGACTGATACATGTCCATCTGTGGTACACTAACAGAACAAGTGTCACCCATTTCTGTTCTTGCATGTCCTTGGCCATAAGAGTGTAGTACTGAACCACAGCTACTACAGAATTCATGTGCTCCCTACCTCTGTCACTCTCACTGAGGTGGCAGGCAAGGAGGTGACCTTGACTCGCTTTGTTCCTTTTGCACTGTGTTCTGTAAGGCCTGTAATATCTGCCCCTCAAGAAGACCACTTCAGGGCTCATCCAGAAAGAGATGTGGTTGTAAGAGCCAAGGGGCAAGATGGGATTCTGTCAACATGCCAGTATGTGGTTAACATGGAAACACCCTCTGCTTCTAGAGCACAGATACAGACAAAGGAATATAAATATAAATTATGGCTTTCTGCTTAAAGTTTTCAAAAGCTGCTCAGGAACTCCGTTGCTGCAGAAGAAGAAATTAAACACATATTCCACAGCTATCACTCCACTTCAGCAAACTGACTTAAAATACCAAGCAAAAAATGGCAGATAAATCACTTACTGCCTTAGTTTGAATGCAGTACAGGTTTTCGTGGTATGTATCTCAGTGAGCTTGTCAGATTACCTAGACTATTTTAATTATTAAAACTAACCCTTATGACAAACATACTGAAATATGATAGGGTTGATTTTCCAAGTATTTTAATTTAAACTAAACTATTCCTGCTTTACAGTTTTTCCTCTCTTACGACTCTCTCCTACTCCCGGAGATGACTACAACTTTAACCTGGATGATAATGAAGGAGTCTGTGATCTCTTTGATGTGCAGATACTAAATTATTAGATATTATGTCAACCAGACTACTTATCTACCTCTAACTTTAACAATCTAGACTTCTTCATAACCTAAGTATTTGAATAATGAATGTATAACTTCTTAGTTCACTGACTCTGGGAGTATATTTCCTTTTGCTTCCTTTAACTACTTCACAAAACAAATTCAAGAAGAAAAAAGAGCTCTTATCAAAAATTCTGGCACTTTTTCACCTGAGTGTTTTTCTGTCTAAGCCAATTGTTTGGAGTTTCCTTTAGTAAGAAAAGTGAAAATACTTTATAGCATTTTGATAATTTTTTAAAAAATTATTAGTCTTCTTGCTCACAGTTAACAGCATTTTCTTTGAAGCTTTACTGCCAAGAAGCTTTCTATTTTTTAACTTTTCAAACAATTTTGAAGCTTTCACTGCCAAGCTGAAAATTGAAGGGTGTCAACTTGAGTTATGCTAAACTGTTTCAGTGAACCAATTTTGTGAAGTGCCTTCTGTTTTAGCACTTTAAGTTTCTCACACTGACTTCTGACATTCCACTTTCCTAGATGATAGGAAAGGTCTGTTTGTAGTTTGTATTGAAGTGTGCCAATACTTGTATATTAACAAGATTTTTTTAATAAAATTTTGCAAACAAAGCCATCAGTATTTGTGGTCTTTCATTTCTTGCAACCCCTTCATTGTCCATTTTGCATTACAACTGAGATAACAGGCTTGTAGCAGCATCCACATTTGCTGGTTCCTCTTCCAGGTTTGTGGAAACCTGGAAAAAAAAGAGTTTCAGTTTAAAACATAAAATAATTTCATTTTATTCTGCTTGGAAGAAAAAAACTCAGACTAATAAATATCCATTTGCCAGAAGATTAATTTGACTTTTATATATTTAATTTCAGCTAATTTTGCAGTTATACTTCAGTAATCTGGGGGGATTGCAGGATACACTGAAGTTGAGACATAAGCAGAAAATGCTTTGTGCTTTGGGAGTGTCATACCAGTAATATATCACATGCGGCCCAACTGAGACAGGCTCAGCTTTTAGTTCACAACTGCTCTCAACAACATTTTTGCAAGTTGGAGAAAATACTATTATAGCCTGAGTGATGTAGAGCCCTACTAGCAGAGGAGCAGTACAGTCTGAATTCTTGGAGGAATAAATAACAAGCCAGCAGCTGCCTTGAAATCCTGGCTTGGCTTCATCCTGTGCTGGCAGCACTGTCACTTATGTTTCATTTTTCCCTCAGCCTCTCCTTAAGGTATTTGACACTTGTTTAGTTGCTCCCAGCTGTACAGAAACTTGGATCACCTCAGGCACACTGACAACTCATGTCCACTTCTCCAAACTCCACGTTCCCCCAACAGCAGGATGAATTCATCTGCATCTCATCCTGAAGCACTGCTTTCTCTCCCTGAAACTGTGCCTAGAGCATCAGTCAGCAGAAAGTTTACATGGAGGAACTTGTCAGGAATTAAACTTTTATGAATTAATTCTTGCGCAAGACTGCAAGTAGGCCTGTATTAAAAAAAAAAAAAAAAAAAAAAAAAACAAAAAAAAAACCAAAAAAAAAAAAAAAAACCAAAAAACAAACTAGACAAAGGCAAGAGAAATACTGTCTTGAAGCCCAAGTACTGCAGGCAAAACCACTTTTTCTACAGAAATTGCTGCTTCAGGTGTTGGTCCTTCTGATGAGCTAATACAAAGGCTTAGGAATCAGGAACAAAGAGAGGCAGAACTGGTTGTTTCAAAGCACTGTCAGGAGCTTTAGGTGGGGAACACCCAGGTTCATCCTCTCTGTGTCTATTCATGTAGAGATACAAGTTTCAAATCAAGGGGATGGAGCTGGGACTAACTTAAAAAAAAACAAAATTAGAAATCAGCTAGAACGTAATTTAAAAATACGCTTTTGAAGCGTGCTTCAGCATGGCTGCCACCCTCTTCTCTCTAGTAGTTATATAGAATTTGAACATGCTAACTAGGTTTCAGCATTGCCACACAATTGAAATTCATAAGACTGGGATTCTAGCTTTAAAGTAACTGCATGAATTCACAGATTCACAGAATATTCTGTGGAAGGGACCCACAAGGATCATCAAGTCCAACTCTTAAGTAAATGGCCCTTAAATGGGTTGAACTCAGCACCTTGGTATTACCAGCACCACACTCTGACCAACTCAGCTAATTGCCTGTAGTCTAAGAGCCACATTATAATGCTTTAAACACACACATTCTTTTCATTCGCCTCAGATTTTTACAAAGGGAAATTACCTGCTGAGTGTTCTGAGGTTCTGCTGTGGTACCTTTTGATAGCTGCCGGATTTCTTTCTGAACTTCAGTAAATGCTTTATTTATTGTGCTAACTTTTTCAGCATTTTTAATATTTATCTGTGAGAGAAAAACATACACACATTGGTATTTTTAACAAAAATTCCACTGATGTGAAACTGCTCCATTTTTGTGCAATTATGCAGACAGTGTTACATGCTTTTCAGTATGTTTTACCTGTTACTTCATTAGGTCATCTAGCTGTGTACTAATAAATTCAAAATTAAGAGTTAAACTTGGTCTACTGGAATGGGAGCCCATAGTGATCCAGGAAGAGAACACAGAGAAAACAAAAGTCAGGCTTCACAGGCCCTGCTACACCACCCTCAGCTCTTAGCTGGAATGAAGTCCCTGGAAGGGTTCCTTCCTTCATCTCTCTGGTGGACTGACCCTAGCTGGATGCCAGGTGCCCACCAAAGCCACTCCATTGCTGCCTTCTTCAGCTGGATAGGGGACAGGAAATATAATGAAAGGCTCACGGGTAGAGATAAGGGCAGAGAGAGATCACGCACCAGTTGCCATCATAGGCAGAACAGACTCAACTCGGGGAAAATGAATTTCATTTGTTGTCAAACAAATGCTGCAGAGGAATCTCATCTCAGACACATGGAGCACCTCTTCCCCCTCCTTCTTCACTGACCTTGGTGTTTGCAGGACTGTTTCTTTTAAAAATTCTCACTCCTCTGTTCTGACTGCTGCTGGTGGTATGCTTAACTACATCAATCCAGAGGCACTGCCAGTACCTGCCTTGGCCAGCAGCATATCCATGCTAAAGCCAGCTGGCATTGGCCCTTGCAGACATAAGGGAAGCTTCTGGCAGCTTTTTAGAGAAGCCACGCCTGTAGTCCCTCAAACCAAATACAATTTGTAAATGATTTTACTATGCTGAATTTCTTCCAGTAGCTTACCTTTCATCATCGCACCTTGCATCCTATTTGTTTGTACTATAGGTCTGGCCAACAACATCTACCAGGTTTTGCCACAGTATTTAAAGAAACTCTGCAGCTGTAGCAGAGTGGTATGTGTCTCTCTGGGCACTTCAGCCTTTCTTTTAGCCCAAGTCTGCCTTTGTAAGTTATTTCATCAAAGATTTTACTTTCAAAGAGGAAGTGCTAGAATATAGACATGTGTTGCACTCTGGGGACTGTCTGTGGTAGAGGAGCAGGGTGGATGCAAGAGGGCATAAACTCTCACCACTGCAGCAAAGTAAGATTCAGCTGATCTGAGTCCTAGCACCTGCTGCTTCCAAAGTCTGGAACAGGATCATAGCCAGGTGATGACCTATTACATTGCGAACATTCCAGAAGCATGCTCACTACCCCCATAGTTCATCTCTGAGCAATTTAAACTGGCAGAAGCACACTGTGAATGGTTACACATATTCATTTTACTTTTAAAGCCTCCATAATTTCAGAGCATGTATACAGTAACAACAATTCCATTCTGACTGACTAGGAAAACCAGTATTAAGAAAGCAGTGGCAATGAGGCTGATACAACAGGCCTACTCAGATGAACATTTGAACTGGGACAGTGACTGAAGAAATACAGCCCCAGCTCCCAGCTCTGATCAGAGTGGATGGATGGACTGTTGGTAACATGATGTACAAAGACCATGTGTTCAATCAGGGCTTGTCACCATCTTCCAGTTTCACAGGGGTTTTAGAAGGTTCCAGTCAGTTTTAATGGTGATATCCGCAAATACTCAGGCAGGACTTCTCCAGAGAAAGAGGCTCTATAGCTAGCACGGGTACCTACATCAACAGTTGTCTGAACAGTTACAATGGGCTTTTAGCTATTAATGAGTAAATGTATTTTAGTGATTTTTTTTTTCTGAGCATCTTCTTATACTGCTTAATGATAAGTAAGTCACATTAAGCCCAAAGGCTTAATACATTAAAGAACACAGCTTCAAACACAGAGAATAAAATTTTACTCCTAATAAGCTTTTCAAGACTATGAAACTCAGACATTTCATGAATATGATTTTAAACCTGTTTCTCCCTTTATTATACAGAACAGTCTAGACTAAGAGGAGATGCGACGCCAGCAACATGAAATCATTTTTTCTAAAGTGTGTTACATTCCTGTCTGTCCACCAGATTCATTTGTCAAGTGGAGCTTGCAGGAGAAAATGTGAAACAGCCTTTTTTTAAGAGCCATTTACTTGTGTTTGTCCAGCAGACTGCAACTGCATCAAGTGGAGAAAATAAGCCACTATCTTCTTTTATTATTTTTATTACCAGATGCTTTTCTGGAGGGACAGCTGAACTCTTGCAGAACACACACCTCTCAGGCTGGAGGCAGGGTTTGAGAAGATACCATATAATGACTCACTGCTCACAACAGGAAAACTCTTGCTAAAATCACCCCCATCCCTCTTCCCCTGCACTGCTCCCTGCTCCATGACCCACTCTCTCCCTCCTTTCGGCTGTGCTCCTCTACAGACACAAAAATAACAATATCTTATTTTTGCTTCTTTGTTTTTCTATTGCTTTAGTATGTTAAACTGGCTCACAGAAGCATCTACAGAGCATCACAGCCCATGTAAGGGGCAAAAAATGGGCAAAGAGGAATTAAGAGCAAAACATCCAGCAGTGCATAGTCCTAGCTCTGTTCACTGCATCTCACTGACAGTTTTACTTGACAGCTGAGGCAAATAAACAGCTACTGGATCACAAAAGGCTCCATCCTTTCTGGTTCTTCCCCACTAAAATGCTTCTCTCTGCATTCATTCATTCATAATTAAGTTTGTTCAACTCAGCAACCCAGCACATAAAAATGCAAAATGTATTTTTAATAGCTTTTGCTGCTGATTTAGCAAGTTGAGTCACCTAGTGGGCGTAGAGTTCCTGAGCCAGCATCAAGGAGAGCTGTGGGAATGTAGCCCAGAGCCTGGCAAATGGATCCCTCCCTGGGACTAGGAACGTGACGGAAAGGAGCAGGACTTACCCTCGTTAGATGTACTAACTATGCCCGGTGGTTTGGATCAAGGCATTTTGTTAAACTCTACCCCGAATTACAGCCTCAGCGACACTGTGAATGCAGTCCAGTGAACGCGAACTCGCTGAACTGCGGATGCGCCCTTTAGCCTCGCATTCCCGAGGACCAGGCGAGATACTATCAGACACTTCCCAAACGACACCCCTCAAGGACAGCCGGATGCCTTCTGTGGCATATGTCTGCAAATTAGTTAAGTGAACTTCTTGTGCTTCTGCTTTTGCAGATGATACATACAGTTTTTCCATATACAAACCTAATTTTCCGGTGAAAATTGTGCATTTTGCCGGTTTGTGCCCGGACGCGCACTGCCCCTAAAACAGCTCGATTTAATCAGCTCCGAGCGCCGCGCAGCGAGGTCGAAGGGGAGGAATCCCCGCCGGGCCGAGGCCTCCCGCGGGCGCCGCAGCAGGGCCGGGGCCTTCCCCGTGGTGAGGCGCTGCCGCAGCCCAGCCAGCGCCTCCTCTCGCCGCGGCACTCACCTGCTTCAGCCCGGAGGTGACGGGCCGCGCCTTGCCCTTGGCCTTGGCCCTGAGGACGCCGCTGCGGGCGATGCGGAACACGCTGCCGGCCTTGGCGGCCCCGCCGCGGCTCTTGCCCATGGCGGCGGCGACGGCGCGCGGGCGGCTGACGTCACACGGGGCTGTGACGCGAGGAGCCGCCCATGGCCCGCAGCGCCGTGCGGGGCCGCCAGGGGGCGTGCGCCGCCTCGGGTGGGCGCTGTGGAGCCGCGCCGGGGAACGGGACTGGCGGAGGGTTGCTGTCCTTTCCCTGTCCCTGTCCCTGTCCCTGTCCCTTCCCGGTCCGGTCCCGGCGTCAGCTTCGGCCCCAGCCCTGCTTGCCTCTCCCGCGCCTTCGCAGCCAGCTTCTGGAGCACGGGAAGGCTGAGAGCTGCTTAGCGCGCGCCAGCAGCCCAAGCGGAGTCCAAAGCTCCGCGTTGCCACAAGCACCTGCCCACGGGCAGCCCCCGGCACACGCGGAGCTTGGATAAATTCCCAGCGAGTTTGTGGGACATCCTCATGCCTCACGGCCCCGCTTGGGAAAACGTGAAATCTTCCTGCGGCCCGTTCCAAATGGAATTGGGTTTACGCCCCTGGGAGAAAAACGGGAGGGGACGCAGCGGTGCGGACTTGGCTTTACTTTCGGGAGTGGCAGCACCTGCCCACGGGCAGCCCCCGGCACACGCGGAGCTTGGATAAATTCCCAGCGAGTTTGTGGGACATCCTCATGCCTCACGGCCCCGCTTGGGAAAAAGTGAAGTCTTCCTGCGGCCCCTTCCAAATGGAATTGGGTTTACGCCCCTGGGAGAAAAACGGGAGGGGACGCAGCGGTGCGGACTTGGCTTTACTTTCGGGAGTGGCAGGGGTGACCCCGGGAATGGGTACTGCCGTCTTTCCCTGCCGCACAACTCGTGCTCTGGCGGGACGGGGGCTGGTGGAGCCACCTTCCCTCTGTTGGAGCGGCTCTTGAGAGATGGCACTGCCTTCCTCGGGCCACCCGGACGGTGCTGGGGGAGGCTGGGGAGAGCTTGGGTAACGAAGGGCACGGGGCGACAACAGGCACGGACGGGCCAGGGGGCCGGAGCGCTGCAGTCTCCTTATCAGCGCCCGAGGATCGGGGCGTCGCCGCCCGTCCCCTTCAAATCGGGCGCAGCCGCCTCTCCCGCCCCAGCCCGTCCCGTCCCGTCCCGTCCTGTTCTGTCCCGTGCCGTGCCGGCAGGAGAGCAGAGCCATGCTGCACTGGGGATACGACGAGCACAACGGTAGGGAACAGCGGCCGGGGCCGTCGGGGCGGCCAGCGGGGTCCCGCGGGCAGCACTTCTCGCCGCTGGGCTCGGCAGCTCCCGCGCCTTCGGGAGAGCTGGACGAGCTGAAATGCTTTGCAGTGTGAGAGCGAGCCGATTTTTGTCTCGGCATCCTGCAAGGCAGGCGGCTGCGAGGTGTCCGTGCGTGCGGCATCGCCTGCAGAGCCGGGCCGGGCTTGGCTCCGGGTCCGGTCTGCCGCGTTCCCGCTTGGGATTTCGTTCGCTCCTTTAGCTGAACAGTTGCGTGCACAGATCGAGTACGCGGTTGACAGCTGCACTGATCGGAACTAATGTACCTAGCAGTGCTTTTCTGATTCCTGCTCTGTTCTGCTTCTACTACACGGTGGGAAATCCTAGTTACGTGACTGGGTTATTTAAATGTATGACTATGCACCTAAGAGGAGACGCTTTTGGATTTTAGTTGTTCAGTGATTTCCTTCATCTTGTCAGTCTTTGAAGTCCCAAGATGGGCTCATCAGCAGGCTTAAAGACTTGGCTCTGTTTTGCAACTTCAGTCATGCAAACACTGCTCCAGTGTGCAGACGGTCTCACAAGTCATGCAAGTAGACATAAAAATGTTTTTGTAAATTGTAGGCTCATCTCTGATAAAATACATGGAATATCTTATATTGTCTGTACACAAAGAAATGAAATGCTGTGACAGTAAAGGGAGACAGCTATATATCTGCATATACTAATGCCTATAAGAATATACTTTCTGTATGTTATTACTTAGACTTTGGAATACTGTTTGTGCAAGTACTACCTTTCCTTCCTGGCCCTCTTGTTCCATCTTTTCTGGATGGATGTACTTCTCCTGAAAAACTGGGTGGTGGTGGTGGATCACAGGGATGTTGCAATGATTGGGTGTGTTATCTGCTGTTGTGCAGTCTCCCCTACCCCTCCCCTGAAGACGTAAATGGGTCTTGTTTTTCAATTTTTTTTCTCCATATGTTTCTATGCTTTGAGCTTCACCTGCACTGCCTAGATAAGAAGTCCACTTTCCCTCCCTTATCCTATCTCTTCTTGTTTGCTATTCTCAACCTATAGAGAGGAGAGGCTACCAGAATGTCTACTGGGTTGACCCTGGACCTTGCTTGAGGCCCTGTCTCTCCTATAAAACTCTATATACTGCCTGCCTGGTAACATATTTGAGGTGGAGTTTGCCTTTCACTTCCTTCTTGGAGCCCCACAGCAGCTATGGGGTGGATAGTTCCTCATCAGTCCATCCCCTTCACCACACCTTTCACAGGAGATGAGAGGAGGGTGGCATGGATAGCGAACACTTCAGTGCTTTTCCCTAGCATCCGTTTAATTTCTCAGCTTTTTCTCTTCTACTGTATTTATTTTATTGATTTTGCATGTTATTATTGTTTGATTGAGGTGAAAGGATTTGGTAGCAGGTGAAGGATATTGTTCTGATTCTTAAAAATTTTGTTTGCCTTCATGGCCCTCTGAAATAGTTTCTCTGAAACTAAGATTACCTTTTGCAGTTCAGACAGAAATAAAATTAAATTAATTAAATGTGGTGCAGGTTGATTGCCTGAAGAGTGGAAAAGACATATGTGTTCACTCTGAGCTCTGCAATTGCCACTAGCAACAGTCACAACATAAATCATTATGTGCATAAAGTAAACTGGCAAATACTAAAACATACATGTCTGCATATATGGAATATCGATGTTTAATGACATGGGCTCACTGTTAGGTAAGGAATTAAAATATTTGGGGATTGACCCTGACTGGACACCAGGTGCCCACCAAAGCCACTATATCACTTCCCTCCTCAGCTGGACAGACAGAGAAAATAGACTGAAAGGCTCAGGGGTTAAGATGAGGACACGGGGAGATCACTCTCCAGTTACTTTTCCCAAGACTTGCCATGGGAAAATTAGTTTTATTTGTTCCTTATCAAGTCAGAATAAGGTAACGAGAAAATAAAATCTTTAAAACACCTTCCCTCCAACCCTCCATTTATCCCAGGCCCAACTTAACTCCTGATTTTCTCTATGTCCTCTCCTGCACCAGCTGTGGTCAGTTCATCACATGTTGTCTCTGCCTCTCCCTTCTCTTCAGCGGCAGGACTACTCACACACACTCTGCTCCAGCGTGGGGTCCCTCTCATACAGACAGCCCTCCATGAACTTTTCCAATGTGAGTGCTTCCCACAGGCTGTAGTTTTTCACAAACTGCTCCAGCATGGATTCCCCAGGGGGCCCCAAGTCCTGCCAACAAACCTGCTCCAGCTTGGGCTTCCCATGGGGTCCTGCCAGGAGCCTGTTCCAGTGTAGGCTGTCCATGAGGTCACAGCTTCCTTCAAGATACATCCACTTTCTCCAGTTGTGACCCTCCATGGGCTGCAGGTGGATCTCTGCTTCACTTTGGACCTCCATACAGGGCACAGCTGCTTCACCCTGGTCTTCACTATGGAGCAGGGAATCTCTGCGGTGGCTCTGGGACCATGTCCTCCCCTTCCTCTTGGCATCTGCAGAGCTGTTACTCTCACATATTCTCACTCCTCTCTTTCAGCTGCTGTTGCACAGTAACTTTTCCCCCTTCTTAAAGCTGTCATCCCGGAGCTGCTAGCACTGTCCCTGATGGGCCCAGCTTTGTCCAGCAGTGGGTCCATCCTGGAACCAGCTGGCACTGGCCCCATTGGACATGGGGAGAGCTTCAGCAGCTTCTCACAGATGCCATACCTGCAGCATCCCTGCTACGAGTATCTTGTCACACAAACCTAATGCAGTTCTCGGTTCCTTTGATGCACCTATTCCTGAAATATGTGAAGGCATTATTTTATTTCTGTGAAAACCGTGGCCTTTGCTTTCTTGCCACTTTTCTTACCTCACAGTTTTGATGATGCTTATCTGTAGAGGCATAATACAGAAATCTTGAAGACTGGCTTCAATGTGGCATCATGCATGTTTTTCTCTGCTCAAGGTTTCTGTCAGGATGAGAATGTTCTTGACCCTTAAATCCTTTCTCGTTTACAGGGGAATTGCTTTAGTTAAAAGGCAAATCAAAGAATGAGTAAGTTTGGAAGGGACCACAGTGGTAAATCAATTTACTTCAGTTTACTATTTTTTTGATAAAGTATATGGTAATTATTTACATGTATTGTCTGTTACAGCAAAAATTTCTCTTGATCCAGTTACTACAGTAATGCTGAGGCATTTTCTAAATAAAAGAGATATTAATTCATAGAATCATAGAACCATTTAGATTGCAAAAGACCTTTAAGATACTTCAGTTGAGCCATAACTCCTTATACTTTTTTTCTTTCTGAGAATAATTACATCATTTCAATATCTGCTTTTAAAAAGGTGCTTAATTTTACCCATAATGAATTTTTAATTGCTTTTGTTTGAGCTCATCTTACTGTAACCTAATATGCAAATTACTTGCAAACCTAAGTTTATAAATTTAAGCACTCTGTGATTGATAAACTGGGCAATGGATTCTCTTTAGAAATAAATGAGGATGTGATCCTGTCAAGGTCAGACCATACTAAAATAATGAATTTTCTATATATAACAACAAACTGTGAAAAATAACCAAACCCAAATCCCTTTTCACCTGTACATGCTTCATCTTATGCACATATAGATGCTCACTGGAATACAGCTGTATCCTCTAGTGTCTTCACTGGGCTTGTCTCAAGTTATCCTGTTGGTGAAATTTGTAATCTTTAGCTTCAGCTGGATCAAAATGCAGCACTGTGAGGTGCTATAGTAAGTTCTGTTTCTTGCCAAATTCTTAACTGCCTTCGTTGTGAGATCTGTTTCATGAGCTGGCTGTATGCAATGCTGGTGAGTGGTATGTGCAGCAATAGTCTGACCTAAAAGTGTCAGATAATTGCCTGTGGTAATGCTGTGTCCAAAATAAAGGCATGAAATCTTCAGAGCAGATGGTTCAGTTTTTTGTCATAAATCTCAGTCACAATAGCTTTGATTGTTAAGAGCTACTAGAAAATTGCCTCTAGCAAGAGAACATTTTCCCAATAGCAGGAGAGGATTTCATAAGTTCAAAATCTGGTATATTAATCACTTTCATTCAGTAAAAGAAGACATGAAGGGAAGTGAATTAATGAGTTATACTCCCTGGATATGTCTTAAAGTGCATATTTAGAAAACTGAAGTGTACATTATTTTTATATGGAGGCATCTAATTCACAATAAATTTTCACCCTGGGGACCCCACTGGCTTATATCTGATTGCATGACATGCATTTTAGTATCTCTTTCAATAGTAACGACTTTTTTTTTACAAAAGTAATACACAAAGTTTGCATTGGACTGTGGTCTGTAGAAATGAATTGAGTCAAAGTTTTCCTAGAGTGGCAAAAGCATGATAATTAGCATGATAATTGTACTAGATTTCTGGTAGATTACCTAGTAAGGAATACCTCTTGATATTACAAGTGGTATAAAATGAGCTGAGGTTTCTTGATACTTTCCTGTATATTTTGAAAGGTCAGATGTCTGGTAGTTGGTTTACTGGTAGATGTTTAATCACTATAGCAAACCAGAATTTCGGTCATCTGAGCCACGAACAAATGCCAAACTAACAATAATGTCTTTTTAGAACTGAACATTACTGTTAAATAATTAAGTAGTGACAGAATCACAGCCTTGGGTCCTCTTTTTGGCAACTTTGTATTATTTCTGAATGCAAATCATCCATATTATTTAATTCAAATAACTATAGTTATTTCTGAGACAGAGCAATAGGAGACCAAGTAGTTAAGTGCATAAATATATTTTTGACTTTTCTCAGTTAAGGAGTATTAGAATTATTAAAATTAAGTACCAATAAACTTTTTCTAATGATTCCAAATCTCGGTAGTGAGGAGTGGTTCTTCTTACAAATAAAATTTTGTGTTGCATTCCTAACTACAGGATATTAGGCTCTAAACACAATTAAAATTACATTCTAAACTGTATGTACTTAGAATATTGAATAGCTTTGATGACCATTTGTGAACTGAGAGGAATTAAGTTTAAACAGTTTTATGTTTCAAACCAGTAGGATTTTAATCTTCTGCCTTGGAATCTATTTCTTTATTTAGTTTAGTTAATGAAGTAATTAACAAAAGTACTTTTTAAAAAAATCAAGACTGAAGGCCTTCGTCTTTGTTCTGAGGCTAGTCTTAGGCTATTCTGTACAAGTTTTTCCCACTCCTGTTTTTCAGTGCTGCTCAGAGGAGAATCATTCTCTGCCCAGGTGCTGTGCAAGCTGCAGCCCCCGGCGCTGTGGGCGCTTCCTCCCTGATTTACTGCTGGGGTGCACAGGTGCTTTTAGCACCTGTGAGTTTCTGAGCTGTGTTCACTTCTATTGAAGTCAAGGAAATAAAATAATAGCTTTTCATGTTAGGCTATTAACCACTCCATCATACATTTTCATCCTTTTTTGTCATTATTTTTATTTAAGTGCTAAGCCATCCAGAAAGACTCAAACCAAATTTTTGCACTGAGGTCAGTTATCTTCAGTTTATGGAGTTAGTTATGAGGATTTCCAGTGATGCAGATTTTATTTGACCAGGTTCTGATGCTCATATTAAGTATTTCTTATATCCAGTCTCTCAATTGATTTATTATGCTTTTTACCCATTATAAGCCTGGAGGAAAAACAAGTTCTGTGCTCTTGTTAATACTGAAAGATTGTTTGCCCTGCAGACTTTCACCTTTCTCATTTTCCTTTCTTCTTTCCCCTTGCTCTCCCCTCCTTTCCATCCTAAACCTTGTTTTCTGTCTTTATAGAATATATTCCCCAGGCAACTTACTGTTCATATTTTTCTTTATCTTCTTATCCAAATATGGTTAAAAAATGGCATGTATATTCTTATTGTGAATTATTGGGAACTCTCAGATGTTTAGTAGGTAACAACAGATAACTCACGCATCTTATCAGTGAAGCTTTTCTTACTATTTTAGGATGTTATTTGCCATTTTCTCATATCCATATTATTGATTTATTAGCTTTTCAGGTGACATTTTTTTGCTTAGCCTGCTTGGAGAGAGGAAGGTTGAGATGGCTAGTATTGATTAACAGCTCCTTTAGTTCTATAATTTCTACCTAAGTCGGGTCAATGGTACTGCATCTGTGTCTGGAAGATCTACTCTCATCAGCTTAAGGCAGTAAAAATACAAGCCTCATGCAGGCACCACTGTCCTGAGTGTACCTGTTCTTTGATTTTGTCAGTGCTACACTAGTGTGTGTGTATGTGTGCCTGTGTGCATGGACACTTCATGATTAGAGGGTGACAGTCTCTCTTTCTTGTGACAGCTGATGTGCACAGTTGGTGGGCTGGGAGGAGGTGATCAGAGGTGCAGCAGTGTTTAGGTTCCAGGCACTGCCATCAGGCTCCAGGAACCACTCGGGATTTTCTGACATCAGCAGTTGCCTTTTTTGACATCTCCCCATCTCATTCAGAGTGATCAGTGGAAGATGTGTTCTTAGGTCTTTTGCAGCAAATGACTAAGGCATAAAAAATTCTTAATACAGAGATTTGCACAGAAGAGAGGTAATCCTTAAAGACACAATGAGACATGATATTAGGCAAAAATGGCATGTCAAAAATTTATTGGGACATAGTGCCTGTTGGATACAGGATGCCTGATTGAATGAGCATTTGTTTTATGTGTCTTGTGCACAGCTGAGTCTTACCTGGGAATAATTATCTACATATCATGGCTTTATTTAAAGGGGCATGCAAGGTACATTAAAGGGTCCGGAGAACTGCTATTGCAATATGATGCAGCAAAAGTAGCTGAATGTTTTGATCTGTGTTTTCCTGATGCATCCTTTTTCAATTTAAAAGATGCAGATGAGGACAATTCAAGTAGAGTTTTCTTTCATAAGAATGAGGCTGCTGTCAGCAATTTAGACTTCTCCAATGCATTGCAGGGCCTGCCCACTGGAAGGAGGTTTTTCCTGTCGCTAATGGAGACCGTCAGTCACCCATCGACATCAAAACTGAGGAAACCAAGTATGACCCTTCCCTCCGTCCTCTAAATCCCAGTTATGATCCAGCTTCTGCTAAAATCATCCTTAACAACGGGCACTCCACCAGTGTGGAGTTTGATGACACTGTCAACAAATCAGGTTTGTTTCTTTATTCTTGCACTGTAACTTCCTCCACCAATTCCTAAATAGAATGCCTACAGCCTGGGCATGTCTCACTGCTGGGTATGAACTCCTTATAAACAGTAAGGCTTTGCTCCTCTGGATGAGAGATTCATTTTTCCCTGTCTTTCAGCATGATGCAGTGTGGGAACATATTTGGACACAAGTTCGAGGTTGTGTTTCTCAGAAAGTGTTGGGATTCCCTACTTACAGGAGTGGTTTGATCCACCCCCACCAGCTGGATAGTGCCAGCCCCCTCTTTGAACAGTGTTGTGTACAATTTTTCAAATGCTGCTCTCTCTCTCACTGCAGATGAATCCTTTCTGTCTCATTACAGGTTCATTCCAACCGAATCGCTCAAATCTCTTATCTGAATTTAGCTGCAGGTTTGGTTATGTGTTTTTCCCCTTTTTACAACCTATACTCATACTTCTTATGACAAGTAAGAGCCAATACAAGAACAAGTGAAATAGATCTCAAGTAAACCCTTTTCTTCTCTGAAAAGTATTATTGCCCAAGTCTTTTCCAGGAGTATGTAGCTTCCCTTTTTGCAAAGCAATAGTTCTTATTTAGAAGTTCTTTGGTCTATCATAGTCTTTGTAATGTTAGTGCCTTCTGAAACCTTCTCTTTTGGGCAAGCCAGCATGCCTCCTTTTCTAGCTGTAGGAGTGCAGAATCTTCAAACAATAAAATAATTTTGTGGCTATGTGAGACTTAGCTGAGGATCCAAGACCATATGATGCTTTCACAAGCATCAAAGCCAGAGAGAGACTAATTTTTGATGACCCCTTAGTCCTGAGGACTTACTGGCTCATAGTGGCAAGAGGGAGAGACATAGATGCAGACACCATCATGTTTTTGTTTCCTGAACAGTCTTAGTTTTAAACTTTCTGTCAACATTGGATGTTGCCTGAAAGCCACCAGCTGACCATCAATGATTAGTCTGACCTTGTGTCAGATGCTGCGGAACTTCCCAGAACTAATCTCTGCTTCGAGCCTAGTAGATGCTGGTAAACTAAAGCACATCTCTTAGAAAAATATACAATCTTGATTTCAAATTTTCCAGCGATGCTGAACCTACCACAGCCTTTGGTAAGTTGTTCTAATTGTTAATTACCCTCACAGTTTAAAAGAAAAAAAGTTAATGAATGTGAATACACCAAGAACCTCTTCCACTCTTTTAACTCCTTTCATGAATTGACAGGGTCTGAGCACATTGTTTCTCTAGGCTTCCCCTGGTACCAAAGCAATGGTAATGCAATCCTCCTCTCACTGCTTTCCCCAGGCCATATCTCCAAGGATACAGTTCATATCATGGCAAAGCACTGACAGATGTTGATCAGATAATTAACAGATGGAATATTCAGTCTCCTTCAGTAGACTCCTTGTCTTCTATGTATGGACCAGATTCTTCAGTCCACAACCATAAATTGAGTAATTCACTATTTTCCCTAATATTTGTCACTGACAAACTTTATCAGTATTGTTTTTGTTTTCTTTCAGGTCATTGCTCAAAAAATACTGAATTTTCTAGGGCCCAAATTTGGCTTCTGGGCACCTCTGTGAAGTAAGAACTCCTGCCATGTGTTGGTTTCATGAAAAAAAATCAAATTAGTTGGTACTAAATATATTAGCATCTTCTAATGCATTATTAACTTACTCCCATATGAACTATTTCCTCACTTTGGTCAGCATTGGAACTGGGCTGTCAAGTCTATAACCGTTTGTGTAAGTCTGTTTATGCTCTTTGCTACCACATTAGCTCCATTCTTTGAAATTACTCTATTGATCTTCTTCCGGTATTTTTCAAAATTCAAGATACTGATATTTGCCTTAAGAACTTCTGACTACCCTCTTCCTTAATTACTGTTGGAATGAAATGGTTTTACCATCATTGTGTGATGTGGTACAAATACATCAACAGGCCATTTTCCACATTTTTCAGCATAAGTATTTTATGCTGGTACATTTCTACATAATAGTTTTTCCTCAGCCAGTTAGAACACTGATCTTTACACTTTTCTAGGATCATTTGCATTGAAGTTTACCGTCCTTAAAATAAAGAATTTAAAAGTGCCACTGCTCCATCTCCTCTGTTTGCTAAGTTTATAAGCTGTGTAAATGCATATTTTTTGAGTTGAAGCTTTAAGGAAGTTAAATACTTTTCCCCAGAATAAACAGTCCCAGTTCTTGTTCATTATCCAAGATACTTGTGTTAGCAAATAGGCAACTTAAAAATTCTTCTTCAATCTTTATTTTGGTGTATTTTGTTCCTAAGAAAGTGTAGGTTTTGCACTAAACCTAGAAGAGAGAAAAAATTGCTATTGTCCTCCCTACTGCTCTTAATTTAAAAAACATCTGGTTAAATCTCCCCTAATTGCCCCTTAAAATTACTGTAATGAGCCAGTAAACTATTCCAGATTGATTCCCAAACACTAAGAGGACATAAAGAGTTGGGAGAGTGGAGTGATTTGTTTTGCTGTGAATAAGGAATCTCTCTGAGTGTAATTCATATTCCAGGCTCTGTGAAGAGATATTTTGATTCTAAGTCTGACAAGAAAACTATGAGCATTGCAAAAGCAAAATAATGAAAAGCCCACCCATATGCATGTTAGTTTGAATAGAATTAGAACAGAACAGAATATAAATAGAAAGAATAGAATAGATTCTTTCAGTTGGAAGGGACCTGCAGCAATCATCTTGTCTAACTGCCTGAGCAGTTCAGGGCTAACCAAAAGTTAAAGCATGTTGTTAAGGGCATTGTCCAAATGCCTCTTAAACTCTGATAAGCCTGGGGCTTTGACAAGCTCTCTAGGAAGCTTCTTCCAGTGTTTGACCACCATCGTGGTAAAGAAATGCTTCTAGCATCCAGTTTAAATCTTCCCTGGCACAGCTTTGAGCCTTACCCATGAGTCCTGTCACTGGATACTTGAGATAAGAGACCAGCAGCCCCCTCTCTGCTTCCCCTCTGCAGAAGTAGAGAGCAGTGAGGACACCCGTCAGCCTCCTTTTCTCCAAACTAGACAAACCCAAAGTACATAGCTGCTCCTCATAGGGCATGGTTTCCAGCCCTGGCTAATTGTCAGTAATGTTGCAGTTGTACAATGCACATATAGCATTGGCTTAATTTTATTTATGTTAATATAAGCTCCTTTTCCTCAGACTTCAATCTGATATAACTGGATCCAGTTGCAAATGAAGGAAAGAGTCCTGAAAATTTCAGCTCCTCCTATTTTCCACCAAATTTCAAAGAGGAAAATAAATTCTGCTGACATTAAATTTGTATGATCCTGCTCCTTATTCATAAAACCTATATTTTGAGCTTAATTTCTTAGTGATTCTTTTGAATATAATGAAGACAGGAAACTCTTGAGTGTTGAAAAATATAAGTATTTTCCCATTCTCTGAGAAATATCCAACCTTGACAATAACAGCATACCCTTTAGTGGGCCATAACCCTCTAATCTGCCCATAAATGCAATTTTCATAGTCATATCCTTGACAAGTGAGGGTTTCTGTAGCACTTCCAAGAAATGAAAAGCCGTCTGAGACAACTTAGGAGCAGGAGCAGAGGAGTGTCCGAAGACTGAAGTTTGGTGTGAGGTTAGAGGATGTGGATAGAGACTCCCGTTCTCTCAGTGAAGCCTTTTCCTCTGCTTGGGTTTCCAGTGCTGACTGGGGGGCCACTCAGTGGGACCTACAGGCTGCGCCAGATTCACTTCCACTGGGGATCAAATGATGAAGCTGGCTCTGAGCACACTGTGGATGGGATGAAGTATGCGGCAGAGGTAAGGCTTTACATGGCGTTATCTGTACCTCTAAGCTTGTGATTAGTTTTCCATTGCAAAAATAATGTTGCCCTTCCTCTTCCTGCTTTTCATCTTCCCCTCATTTTATCAAAGGACAAGTGGTCTTCCTGAAGTGTTGCATGTTTGGTCCTTTCTCAAAGGAGAACCTCTTTGAAAGCTTTGCAGAGGATTAAAAAAGGAGTACAGAAGACAAGAGCTTGATAAGAGCAAGACTTAATGTTCAAGAGTTATTTTAAACTCTGTCTTTCATTGCTTCTTCCTTGGAGAACATTTTCAAAGTCATCTTCAATGACAAAGCACAGAATTATTGGATTCGGGGCCTATGTAGTGTAAAGTTTGTGCATGACTTAAGAACATTGCATTTTGTGGTGCACTTAGCAATGTGGTGGTTATGACTTTGAGAACCATGCTTTAATATCTGTGGGATGCCTGCTGTCTGTGGGGTGGCTGCTGTTTGTGGGGTACTGTTTGCTTCAGTGGAGGTGGTGTGCCACAGGGAGAAGTGCACCATCTTCTCTGGCATGGAGCATTCATTTCTGCTGTGTCTTCTTTGGTGTATTAGAGTAATCTGCAGGAGAAAGTTCTCAGTATGAGATTCCTCTTTGCAAATGGAAGTAACATGGAATATTTTCAGGAGACTGATATCTTTAAAAACATATGATTCAGACAGTGTCAGAGTTTTCTGGGGTTAAAAAGAAGTAAAAAGTGTAAAAATAAATGGACAAATAAAAGGCATAATACTATAGAAGAAAGAGATGTAATGTTGCACTGTGGTGTGATCAGATTTTACTGGAAATTGTATAAGAGATACTGGTCAGGAAAAAAGATTGGTTTTCTAACACTAATGGGGAAAAGTGACATTTGCAGTGTATAAAGGCTTATGTTTTCCACAGGAACCAGGTGAGATGGAATATAAAGAATTAATAGAGGTGCTTTAAAACCATTAAGTACCAATCCCAAATTTCTAGCTGAGAAAATACATGTTTCGCATCTAAGAAACCAGATGGAACGAGAAAATATCTCTGAATTTCTAGCCAGTCTAAAAGCCTTTCTGTTACCTGTTGGTTGGGTAACCCTCCACAAGAAGCTCTCTAGATGTCACTTTGGCTTTGGGATAAGAAACTCAGAATTAAAACTAAGGCTTCTGAATATTGTTCACACAAAAGAAAATACCTCAGAAGGAGACATGAAGATGTTTTCAGTGCTCACCTTTGTAAGGAAGATGTGCAAGGTTTGAAGAAAAAGCATCGACTGAATTGAAGAAAGAATTAATGTATAGGTAAAGAAGACTGCAAGGTTTGACCCTTAAGCCCACCAGGAAGCAGAAGGGATCCGTGGCTCCATTCTCTGTGACAGCATACGGTCTGATCAAGGTCTCTTCACAAGCTGCAGTGACGCCACGGTGGTAAGACAGGATATATTCCTTAGAGAAGTCACAAGCCATTGAGAATGGGTCTGTACCCAAAAGTGTTTCACACTCTGTTTGGGGGCTCTGGTTTTTGGAGGGTTACCTTCTGGGTTTTTTTTTTGGCAAAGCTATGAGGGAGTGGGAGTGAGCTTTTAGTAGCTGTGGGAATTTTTGTTCTTTGTTGGGTTGTTTTTGATGGTGTTTTTTTTTTTTTTTTTCAAATCCACAATAAAGGTAATTTCTGACTGAGAGTATCTGTTTCCTTTCTGCATATGTAAAAATGTAATTGTTTAAAAATTGTTCAACATAGGTTCTGTGAACTTATAATAGGGAGCAGTGCAGACACTATGAACCCCAGGATATTAATGTACTTGAGAGAGGTTTAGTGGACTATGTTCTCCTCCTGGTTTAAAGTATAATATTCTTAGCAACTTTCCTTCAAGGATTTCTAAAGCTGTGAGCCATCATGTGTGTCATCGTGGCTGTACATGTATTATTATTGACAACAGTGGGATTCCTTACTTGCTGCAAGTAATGTTTCAGCACTTTAGAGCCCAAATACTTAAAATACTGATGTCAAGTAAGACCAAGTAAGAGTTCCATTTTATAGATATGGAAAACTGTAACATGTAGAAGTTAAGTATGGATTGATATTAAGAATAAAAATCTTCATACTTCTAGATCCCTATTTCACCCATGCAGCGATGTTGCTTCACATAGAAATCCATTAAAGCAGGTTTCAGCTTTCCTAAATTGTTCTTACTTTACTTGTCCTGTAGGTGCTGTGTTCCAAAAGGAAAACTTTTTTTTCATGGCTTCATCCCAGTTTAAGTCATTCAATGAGTTGTTTTTCAGCATTCTTGAAGTTCAAAATCTGAAAAGATGGTCACCAATTTTAGAAAAGCCAATCTCATGCCCTGTTTCTGAGCATCTTTAACTAAAAATTATGTGTAATAAGATTTACTAATCCTTTGAGGATTTGTGAAAGTAATTAATGTTTATGAAGTAGTTAGAGTTAAGTGCTGTGTGAGTGTGCTCTCTCCAGTTTGGCAGTCAGACCATTGCTCAAGGCTGGAACAACCTGGAACTTCTTGGGAACCAGGAGCTCCTGTCATGAACTGCAGTCAGGAATTAGCAAACCTAATTTAACAGGAGGTACTTAAGTGGCATGGAAATAGACATCACAGGCTTTTCCTCTTCTCTCCTGGCTGGGTAGTGTCTTTAAGCTTCTTAAGTAACTACGACAGGACACTTCCAGAATAATGCATGTTGGAAATGCAAATGCTCAAATCTGAGATAATTAAGCTGCTTGTAAGGGCATCACTAGTGGTAGTCATAGAAAATAACATTTGAAAAGTGTCAAAAATGAAATGCTGATGTTCCTTAAGCTAAAGAAGGGAAAAGGGGTCAGTGCAAGTTTAATGTGTATTTGCCTGTTTTCTAGCCATTTATGTGGATGATTAATGTTGCTTGATTAAAGAAAAAAGAGGAGTAAAATACTAATGACATCCTCATGAATTTCAATCACTTTTTAGAATCAGCTGTACTAAAAATGGATTAAAAACCTCTAGTTGTATAACCATTGGCTTTTTTTTTTTTTTGTTCTTAACTTCTCAGTTCAAAATCTGGGGACCCAACAGCAATTTGACAGGCACTGTGGTGTGCCGATTGCTGCTAAATTTTTAATAATCTCAGCTGCTGGAAATGCTTTTGCCATTTGTGTGAACTACATATTTACTGATTTCATTAAATATCTGCATTTAGAACACTGAATGATTCTGCATACAAAAGAGTGAAATAAAAGTAAAGTTGTAATATTAATTTGCCACTACTTGAGTTCAGTGAAAGTTGATGCTGTCTGTGTCTTGCTTTTCAGCTTCATGTGGTCCATTGGAATGCAGAGAAGTATTCCAGTTTTGTTGAGGCAGCTTGTCAGTCAGATGGACTAGCAGTCATGGCTGTATTTCTGAAGGTAAGAAGAGAATGCTTCAGCCCTCATAATAAATCTGCATTATAAGCCCAAAGAGATAATGGTTATGGTTTGTGTAAGTATTGCTAAAGAGATACTTGTTTTATACTTATTTCCTTCGTAGTGTTTAGCTGCCAATATAGAAAGTTGTGCTTCCTTTAAGAATAAAAATATCAGCTTAACAGATTTTTCGAGACAGTCAAACAACATTAGATGTGGAACTTAATTCAGTTGCCTCTCTTTAGATCCCAGTAATTTGTTCTTGACTAGCATGTTCCTTTAGGGAGACAGCTTGATTTAATGTTTTCGTAATGGCTTGTTTCTGAGCTGGTACTTTCTTCTAGAAAATAATAATAATTAAATAATGCAAAACCAGAAACTGGAGAATTTCCCAATAAGTATTTTATACCCTTTTTTGCCTTTTCTACCTGTTCTAAGATTAAATTCGTGCAACAGCTTCACTGAATTCTGTATGAAGAAGCAGATGGGGTCTTCACACAATCAATGGCAAAAGATAGGGCTTTGGTAAATTCTGTGGTTTCTGGTGGCTGACACAGCTTCCTGAGAACAGCTAGTACTGGTGCTGGCACAGTCAGAGAGCCATTCCACGCAGCAGAAGCAAAGAACTGCTTCAGTATTTCAGTAATTCTGTCTTTCCAGTTTGCATTACAATGACTCAAGGGAAGTGTCACTGGATTTCTTAGCACACAAATTCAGTTTGGAATGTTCTCATGTAAGAACATTGTTTTCAATGTTATAAGCAGTTAAAATTTTTATGTTAGTCTGTAACTTCTAATATCCTTTATATTAAAACATAAAATATAAATAGTTTCTATACCCCTGTAGTGAAAAGTTTGTAATTCTTTTGTAGCTGAAGTAATTACTATGAGTACCCAGAATACTATCAGCAAAGGAGTGAATCTTCTTTATGACCAGTATTATTTCTAAGGACCAGCTAGTCACAGGCTTGTACTCACAAAATGCATCAGATCTTTCACTTCCATAAAGCTGTTTTATTATGCATTAGCTTTTTTATTAATTTTTGTTGCTTTTCTCTGGAGCTCCAGTGTTTGTTTTTTCTTTGGTATTAATAGATTGGTGAATGCAACCCTCAACTGAACAAGATTACTGACCGCTTGGACACCATCAGAATCAAGGTGAACAAGTGCTTCTAAAAGAATGCTAGCTAATAGTGGTGGTTGCTTTTGTTGGGGTTTTTTATTTTTTGGTAGGGTTTTTTATTTTTTGATACCTGGCTGCTACTCCCTGCAGCTTCATATTTCCTTATCTCTAGTGATTGATACCTGATTTGAGACGGTTTATGTGCATTCTGTTTAAATTGAAAACTAAGTAGACAAAAAAAAATTTTACACAGTAAAAGAGCAGGGGAAATGGCTAATTCCTCACAGAACCCAGTCTCTGATAAATCTGTTGCTATGAGGATAGAAACAGGGGAAAAACATACTTTGTGGAAAGCTGTAAAAAAGATGAGGGAAAGACTTCCTTCTCTGTTTTGATGAGGTACAGGGTGAGAAATAACCTATTGCTTGTGCAAGTGAATTGCAAGTAATTCCTGGGAGGAGTGGGGAGGGAAGCAAGTGGCAGTAACCTGTGGGGTTACTCTGCCAGCCCCACAGAGACCACATTGAAAGTCAAACATCTTCTCTCTTCTCCCCTCAACTTCCATTTCATAGTCAGCTGTAACTTAGGGGAGCCTGTGCTAACATGACACCTTTCATGGTGTCCTGCTGGCAATCAAGGAAAGTCACAGCAAAGCTGTCATTGAGGTAAGACCACATCAGAAGGGCAGTGATGAGGACCTCCTGTCATCACCCAAGATGGTGCCAGCCCGCTTGATAGTGGAACAAGCTCTACCTCCTTTGGCATGATTTACTTTGGCCTCTTGCTTTTAAATAATATTGCCCTGGTATTTCTTTTTCTTTTATTTCTTTCCAGGGAAAAAAAGCACTATTCACAAACTTTGACCCCAGCTGTCTGCTTCCCAAGTCCCTGGACTACTGGACTTATTTTGGCTCTCTCACTGTTCCACCTCTTCTTGAGAGTGTCATCTGGATTGTTCTGAGAGAGCCCATAAGTGTTTGTTCTGAACAGGTATCTTTGGATTTTTCACTGCTATAGAAATGTTGCTTTTGTAAGAATGGAAATTGTAAATGCCACTCAAATTTATGGGTTTTTGCAGACCTTGGCACTGCAGACCTTACAAGATTTTCAAAAGTCAAAATTTGTATATTGAATTTATTCTGACTAAAGTTGCCTTTCTTCCTGTAACAGCTATTTAATTATTCATTTTAAAAAAGAATCTGCATACTCTAACAATTAATAAACAAAAATAATCCATAGGGAACTTAAGAAAAGATTTCTGGTGATGCTTAGAAATTCTGGAATTCCAGTTGATTTAATTATTTGCATATCCTGCTCAAACCTCATCTTTGGCATTTTTATCTGGCAGACAAGTAGTAAATGTCTTCTTGCATTCTAAATACATAAATCTTGATGAATCTACTAGAATTGTGAAAAGAGAATACTACTGTAATAAGTTGGGGTTATGCTAGGCTGTTTTAGGAAAGCTGTGATTTGACATAAAAGAGTCTATTTACATATCTTGTTAAAGCTTCATGCTGTATCTTAACTTGGCAACAGTGACACCCAGCGGGCTGATCCTCTTAGGTGTAAAGTATTTCTATGTAGAGACCATCTACTCAGCAGAAATGGTGACTTCAGTCTTTGCTGTAAATGTTAAGACAGGTCCCTGAATGGATTGTTTGCTAGGAAACCTCAGATTTCTGTTTGTAACTAATTTGAAGTCATTTATTTGCTCAATGTGTGTATTTTTCTCATCTGTATTTCTTCCTCAGTCCCCTCAATCTGGCTTTATAAGGCTCACTGCAATGTGTTTGGATCTAGGATTGAAAACTTGTCTTAAGGTACCAACTTTCCAAAGACAAGCCATTTTTCAGGTTAAAAGTTTCTTATTTGGGCAAATCTATAACTAATGGATTCAAAAATGTGAAATTTCTATATAAACAGCCACGTGTAACAAGGTCAGGGAACATGGTGTGGGAAAGTGTCAAGTATAGTGATCCTTTATTAGTAATTTTTCATAAACTTTAGCTATGTCTTATGTATTAAAGTAGAAATTGCTATATTCTTATCAATATAAACATGCATGCAGCTGAAGTGTTTTTTTCCAGTAATGTCCACCATTGCGATTGATCAGTCAGCACTGTGACTAATATTGTTCTACCATTTAATTTTATTCCTCAAGTTTGTATTTCTGTAGGGCTTTAGAGTTTACTACAGACTTTTTGTTGCACTTTTCAGGTTGAAAGAAATTAAAAATAGCTTTTAAGTTTTTAGAAACTTACAGGACCCTGAATTACAAACATTAGCTTCAGAATGGGGTGAAGCAATATAGCATTGACCATTTTTGCTCCTAATGTCAGTATGATGCAATGTGCCATTACAACTAAATGCTCTATTATAATGGAATGGTTTTTGTGCTGTCCTACCTTTCATAACCCAGGAGTGAAGTAAAATGATATGTAGAAATAGTAACTATTAGAAAGATTAGAAATTAAACAAAATTCTATACTTAGGTCAGAAATCAGGCTCAAATTTCCCAGGGTTTAGACATGGAGATCTGATGGGGTTTCTGCTGAGATCAGCATATGCTGAGTTATAAATCATTGCTTGTCCTGTATCTTCACAAGAGAAGAATTTGGAATCTCTCCTGGTTTGAGTGAGTGCTAGTTGCAGAAGATTTCTGTAGCACCACACCTGGTGTGGTTCTTCCAGGTTAATTGTGAATATATTCTTTGAAGAAGGAACCATTCACAGAATGTTTGTATGATAAGAAACATAATCTTATCTTTTGGCAAAAAGCATTTCAGAATCTCCAAACTATGAAATATAACTAAAAATATATATATAACCCCTTGTTTAGATTAGGTTATAGAAGACAAAGTGTGAATAAAGGAAACAAGTAATCCTTATGCCCAGTTTCATGTTGGCATGTATTTTGGGATATTTTCTCAGTAGTCATCCCCTTTTTCATTTACAAGGATAGAAATGGTGAAATTGCCATTCCCCTCATGACTTAATAAAATACAGTTCTGTTCTTTCAGGTGGAAAAACGTGATAAGTGCCTTTAATATTTACATGCTTTTTGATTAGTGTTGACCTGAGGGTTTTCTGCTGAACCTTATGTGTCTTTTGGTTACAGCTGGCCAAATTCCGCAGCCTCCTGAGCACTGCTGAGGATGAGGTTGCCTGCTGCTTGCTGAGAAATTTCCGGCCTCCCCAGCCTCTAAAGGGACGAGAAGTCAGAAGGAATTAAAGGAGTAAATCCAGAGTAGGCTCACTCTGAGACCAAAGGCTGAATTCATTTTCATATACTTCATGATTTTTTTTTTTTAGTTGTTTTAACTAATAGGTGTTGTTTTATTAGTGGTTTCCATGCAGTCATTTCTCACAGGCAAGTATGTCCAGAGTTATCACAGATTCATTGATATTAACAGGTCTGACTGAGTTTGAGTGCATTGGCTTGGAAGCACCAGGCCATCAGCATTGCATGCACACAGGTCACTGCTAATCATAAGGGTCAAATGTGATGGAGGACTTGCCCAGATTTTGCCACCAAATTACTGAACAGGATCCTTGGTAGTATTGACAGTATAGGATGTTCTGGGATAATTCTTCTGATCTCTGACATAACACTTAGCTTCTGTAAAAACCTCACATTACTGTTCTCAAAGAAAATATATTTCAAGGATGATGTAATTTCATTGCTGACTTATGCAATACCGTGCTTACTTTCCTACAAAAAACAGTAATGATAAGCAGTATTTAAGTAAAACAGATATTTATATGATCCTGTTATTCTGGCTGCTTCATAGAAGTAATGATGTACTGATTGATGGGTTTTTTAAAAGCAAATAATAAGGATTTTGTATATTGCAAGATCATGTCAGGTAGATTAAGTATTCCTGAATTTCCCAATGTCACAAGATGAAATTGTCCTGAAACCTGGAAACTGCAAGCTGGAAAGGCATAGAGGGAGCTGTTTGCGCCTAAATCCAGTTTGTTGCATTTGGTGAAAAATAAGGGATTATTGCACTATATCCATGCAAGCATCAGACTTTTGCCACTTCAAATCAAGAGGCAGGGATAACTGTTGTTCCAGACCATTGCACACTGCAGTGTGAACCACATGCTGCTTACCTCTCATCTCGCTGTGGAGCACAGTGCTACCCAGGTATAGAATGTGTCAAGGTGCTGGCTGATGATCTGCTTCATAGTTGAACTTCAGTGGTTGCACTTATATTCCAAGACCAAAGAGAATAGTCAGAGGGGGCCAAAGACATCGGAATCAAGTCAACATCAAATAAAAAGCTCAGCCAATAGCAATATGTTGAAACGTCTGTCTTTATGAGTTGACTTGAGCCAGTGTTTCTCTCAGGAGCTTTTTTTATCTGAATATAATTGGGGTTTTTTACACCAAATATTTTTATTAATGAGCATGCCATAGGATGTAGCTTAGGATAGAATTATATTTACTCTCAAGCTGTGAGAACTACATAGTGAAATCCAGTGAGTGATACCTGAAAAAGGCAGCTAGAGATTTTACTGGCAGCAACTAACACCAGTTTCTGTAGTACTTCTGACAAATCCATCTTCCATAACTGCTCTCCTTGAATTAATTTTTAAATAGGTTTTATATGCTTTGCCTTTTACCTCAGTGGGTCATTTAATCTTAGATGAACAAACATGAGGGAAATCACAATCAGGATTGACATTATATGCTGTTTTAGAACAATAAATTAGACATAGACATAGAGATATTTTATCTTAGTTTAAGATATGTGGAAATTTTTGTTTTCTCCTCCCTGGAATATAGCTATTCTATCCTGCAAGGCCTCCCAATGCCTTTTGAATATTTTCTGAACAAAAGAACACAAACAGAGCATTGGGGAAATAAAAGGCATTAAGCAGAACTAAAAAGAAAAGCAGGAATGTGTTGTATGTTTTCACTCCCTTTTTTAGACTTAGGATTGGATCTCACATGTTTCCCTGTTATGTGAGTAGCTACAGAATGTGGAAAAATGTTTACAAATTGCAGGAAGGATACAAAGGATTTGTTAGTCTCAGAAGAGAAAGGAATAAGGCTACTGCTTCATATTGTAAACAGAAGTTTTACGTATTTCTTACCTATTGTAAACAGTGGAATTGATTCAATTCTTTTATATTTATAAGGATTTTACAAAATAAAATATGGATTTTATGAATGTGTCTTGTATTTTCTATTGAAGAGCCTAAAGTTTTACAGAGAAGGCTATACTTTTATAATTAACACCTGCAGCTTTAGGTTTGGAAAGAACTGTCACCCATCATTTGAAGTCTGTCTTTGCGTAGTGTAGTATAAGGTCTGTCTTTATGTTCCAAATAAAGTATTTTTGGCAGTAGTATCAATTCTGCAAGTTTCTGAGAGTGCATTTTTGAACTATTGACAATTTTTATTGTTATGCTAATAAGTTTTAGAAGAAGTCATCATTCAAGTAACTCCCCTTTTGTGGAGATGCCATGTTCGTGTTAGATTGGCCTAGCTGGAACATCTGAAAAAGAATAGAAATGCTCAGTTACCTGAAATCCTTTGGGAACAGCTTCTCAGGTTATCCATCCCCTGCAACTGCAAAGTGTGAATTTGGACGCAGTCTCAGCTCTGAGCACTTGGTTGTGCCCTCAGTCACTAATTTCCTGTGTGCCCAAGCTACACTGAACCTCAGACTACTCAACATGCTCCCAGAGAATCTTATCTCAAGTATGAACTCCATGTTGTCCTCTACAGTAATTGAGGCTGAAATACGTCATCACCCAGCCCCCCGCAGCCACATGTCCTTTTGATCAGCTCTTAACTATCTGACACACTTGGAGCCTTTATATTAAGAAGAACAAAATGCTCAGTGACCAAAAAAACATAGAGTGCATTTGCTTAAAATAGTAGCTGTCAAGAATTGTGGACTGCTGGAAGGTTGATTACCCATAAACTTATTTTCAGGATTAAATAAACCACAGCAGAGCCCTGGGGTCAGCTCTGCTGTTTTTGGCACAGGAGGGAAGCAGTCTGCTCTGCTATGCTTATAGCATTTGCCATCATTCTCATGATGTTTTTAATGTTGCACATGTTTAACATCAGCTGGGAATTTTCTTTATGTCAAACAAAAAACTTGATATAGCAGTCGTCCCTTTGGGAGTACAGTGGGCTGAAGATACACCAGACATCTGTTTGATGCCATACACCCATTTGCTATGTACCTGTGTTTTCTCTTCTGGTTTAGAGATTTGTCCTTCAGTTGCTTCCAGACATGAACTGTGACCTAAAGGAATTCTAAGAATCAATTTGATGGAAAAAACCTCAAGTCGTCAATTAATAAATCTCACAGAAAATAAAGTGGAATATGGCATATGAATAAAATAACATAAATCAAATATATATGTTATACAGTTTCTATAAACTTAATGAAAAGGAAATCCTGGATTTATATTCTTGTAGCTTTAAATAGGCAAGGGGCAGATTACGAGATAAATCTTCAGATGTTAAAAGCTGCAAATAATTGAGAAACTTGGAGCATCTTCAGGTTGTAAGCTCAGCATGAAGATATGAATACCAGAGGAATCTTGCTCAAGAGATGTGGCTTCTTTCTTTTACGGTCTATTAATTAGTCTAAAAAAAGCATGGTGAAATTTCCCTTATCACTCTGCTACTAGGTGGACCGCAACTAATTTCTGACCTAGCTGTTACATTTTTTTGTTCTCCCACCCAATGTGATCTTGCTTTCTAGTTATAGATGTGAATACAGAGATTTGTTCTGTGATTTAATCTCTTAGATACTGTTATTTCTGTATTTCTTATTTGTGAGGAACTTGACTCAGTGACAGGGGACCTTCTCTGTATGTCTGCTGTTTTTGTGAGACAGGAGATAATACTGAAATGCTGAAATAAAAATGTTTCTAAATTCATGGTTTTTTTCCTATTTCTGTCAACCTCTCCATCATTTATGCCAAGTGCAAGTTTTTACTGTGGTAAACATTTGTATGTGTGATCTGTGTGTCTTCTCCTGTGCAGCAGGATTTGAGGACAGGGAATGTCTCCGACAGGAGAATACTGGATTGTGATGTGAAAACAAAGATTCTCAGCCTCTGATTAACAGAGATAATGTGCTGCACTGTCAATTTCTGTGTCTGTTTCTATTTTATCAAATTTCACCCACATACTTGGGTAGATAAATTTGAATAATTTGTAGATACTACCGACAGTTTCATTTATCAGATGAAAATCATATAGGTTACATGCAACAGATAGGAAAAAAAAGGGTTTTTGTGAAGATCTGATTTAATTACTTTTCTGACTCTGGTTTGTAAATATTTTGAATGAAGTATCAGCTGTTTAAATGCCAACACTGCTTGCCATTCTTTTCCTTTCTAAAGTTGTATGAACAACAGACAGAAATGTGGCCTCAATATTTCTTCTTTTTTAGCAGCGCTTCGGTGATTTTGAGGAAAAAAGTGAACCCAGTTCTTTGTGTTTTCCTGAGAATTTTTTTCCTGATTTATGTTTTCCCTTTGTCCTGTTGAAGCTTCAACTTTTTTATGGTTTATGTTTTCATTAATAAATTGGCAAAGGGTGCTGATGATATAAAATCTTCCCCTGTCAGAAATAGATGAATGATTGATTGAGAACAGGGATATTGAGTTAGAAAAGATGATAACAGGCTAAGCTGTAGTAAGTAATCTAAAATTCTGAACTGACTGGAAAAAACTGAGTGGTGAGATTTGGAGAAGATAAAGAAAAATGCTAAAGATAAAAGAGGCACCCTAAAAGCCTTCTAATAGGAAAAGACGCCCTTTGCATATTGCTTTTGCCGATAGATGTCACTGTGAGTAAGGCAATGGTCACCTGCCCACTGACACGACATCCTGAATGAGACCCACGGTGCCCTGAAGGCTCAGCCTGTGAAAGAAGAGTATGCAATATAACTCATGTATTAAGGATGTGCTGTTGATAGTGATTTACTCCCTTTCTTAAAAGTGAAAAAAGATTGTGGAAAAAAACCCAAATTGCATAACAAAAGATACTCACATTTAAAAACACATATTTAGGCGAACCTGTGCATTTAAATGCTCCCCCATTTTCCATAAGGAATTGCTGTTATATAGTTTCACACATGCCTAAAGCCACATGCCAGAAACTACCACTATAGGAGCAAGGTAAGTTTTTTTGTGTTTTCTTCTATCTGGAAGTTTCCCCAAGCATTAAAAAAAAAAAAAAACAACAAAGTCATTTGTGTGCACGGCCATATCAGCACTACCAAGCAGGCTCTGTAGATCTGGCACATTCTAGCTTAGCTGGACATCCCTGAACCCATGGAAAGCCACTGGGCAAATCAAGGGCAGCAGGGCAGGCTATGCCAGTGCCTTAAATTCTGGCTGCAAGCTTTGGGCAAGGACAAATTCACACATACAGTAAATACAGCTGAGCATAGGGAATCATCATTAACCAGTTGTGGGTTTTTTTAAAGGGTGCAGTGAAGATTCATTTGGAAAATCTGATCAGTTATTTAAACCAGTTTCTGCTTCAGTTTTCTGAGTCAGATGAATGATGGTGCTCATTTCAGCCATGGTACCACTGTTGCCTAACTCTCTGTGTGAAGTTCCAGAAAGGGCTTTTCTACCTGTCTCTCTCAGTTATGAGATACTTAAATATCACTGTAAGGAAACAAGGCAGGCTTCTTGGTTCACACAAGCATGCTGAAAATGTAAATGTGTGTTAAAAGAGCTTTTTGGTATTTCAAAAGTCACATCAGTCAGGTGAAGTCCCTGGTGTCTGGAAAAAAGGAAAGATTGCACCTATTTTTTAAAAAGGGTAGAAAGGAGCACCCCAGGAACTACTGATCTGTCAGCCTCACCTCTGTTCTGGGAAGATCATGGAAGAGATCCTCTTAGAAGCTCTGCTAAGGCACAGGGAGGACAGGGAGGCAATTTGAGATGCCCAGCATGGCTTCACCAAGGGCAGATCCTACCTCACTAAACTAGTGGCCTTCTATGTTGAAGTGACTACATCAGTGAACTAGGGAGGAGCCATGGATGTCACATCTCTGGACTTCTGTAAGACCTTTGACAGAGTCCCTCCCCCACAACACCCTTCACTCTAAATTGGAGAGGGACTGATGGGATGGGTGGAGTGTTCAGTGGATGAAAAATAGGCCACGTATCCTGCAGAGGGTATTGGTCAATGGCTCAATGCCCTGATGGACATCGGTGACAAGCGGTGTCCCTCAGGTGTCTATACTGGGACCAGTACTGTTTAGTGTCTTCAGCAATGACACAGACAGTGGCATCAAGTGCACCCTCAGTAAGTTTGCAAATGACACCAAGCTGACTGGTGCAGCTGACACAGCTGCAGGATGGGATGCCACCCAGAGGGACCTGAAGAAGCTGAAGAAGTTGGCCCATACGAATCTCACGAGGCTCATTAAGATCAAGTGCAAGGTGCTGCACATGTGTCAGGGCAACTCTTGGTATCAACACAGGCTAGGGAGGAACAGATCAAGAGAGGCCTGGCCAAGAATGATTTAGGGGTGCTGGTGGATGAGAGGCTGAACATGAGCTGGCAGTATGCACCCGCAGCCCAGAAAGCCAAATGTGTCCTTGGCAGCACCTCTCTTTTTAATTTATTTGCATATCTGTCATTTTTACTGCTCTGGATTTCCTCCTTTGTGTCAGCATACAGAGGGTATACACAGCCTACATGGCCCCCACCTCTGGGTTATAGCAATCAGGATGTAATCTAGTAATCTACCCCTGCAGTGCAGCCATGGCCAAGTGGGAACACCCAGGATATCAGAGCTGAACAGCACTTGGGTATACATGCTGCTTAGGAGTGATATTGCATAAATAATATAGAAGTCTCAAGATTGTGCATCACTTTTCCCTAGTGACTGGTGCATTGCATCCCAACATTGTGTTTGGAGGTGCTTGTAGAGGCATTCACACTAAGTTCCTGCTAAACTGGGTTGAGATTAAAAAAAAAAAAAAAAAAACAACTCAACTAAGAACTTCCTCCTGCATCTTGCATCCAGTAATTCATGCAGGAGGAAACATGACTGACTGAACAACTTTTTAATGAAACAGAGAAAGCTCCATTTAGTTTTCTGGAAAGTGTGTATTCCTGTTTAGTTGTGCTTTACATACTGTTATTTATACGTCTGTAGTGAACTCATTTTCTATTATGGCTTAAGGCTCTTTAGAATCAGTAGCCATCTCAGCCTGGGCAGTGCGACAACTTCAGCCTGCACATCTTTGAGTACTAAGAAGTGCTTCACTTCTATTACCTAGCACTTTTACCTAGCACTGTGGTAGGCATTGAACACACATGAGCTAATGCTTCTCCCTGGCACTAAGTGTTACTTTTCTCATTTGACTGTGGAAAATCTATCTAAGACAAGAATAAAAGCACTAAAAAAAAGAGATGTTAGATGGCTAAAAATAACTATATTTAGTTGTATATTCTTGTTTTCTGACACTGTTTTTTGAGTATACAGTGAGGCATGAAATCACACTCACCATGTAAGTACTACCAAGTTACATCAGTGTCTTCACTGACAAAAAAACCCAGTTTTTTAACAGTTCCTGTTAACAGTTTTTAACAGTTCCTGTTAAAAAACAGTGTAGCTGGTTCAAAGGCTGCCCACCAAGGCTCTTGCAGAGGCAACAGGGATGCCTCAGGCTGAGCAGGGAAGAGCCACTTCTTGAATTAATGTGCTAGCTACCAACACCCCCTGCTTTTTCAGAGGGGAATCAAGCGTGTCTGCTGTGCCCTGCAGGGAACTTAATATCTGTGCCTCTCAGGGTAAATAAAACAAGTCAGGACTCACTTTTCTGGTCCTGAAATAAGGGCCATAACATGTCCTGAGTTTGTGCAGATGAACTTTCTGCATATTTTATTCCATACAATCAATGGGAAACCATAATCTCATTTGGTTTAGTGAATTTAGGCTCTCTTGCAGAGAACTCTAGCTGACATTTGCCAAAACCACACTGGGGAGCTTCCACTTGACCATGGCCAAAACTTTCCTTCTCCAGCTGTTAGTATAGGCACAACACTTCTGACATGTTCTTAGGGTGCCACATACAGCAGTGTGACCCAGGCCTTCACCACCACCTCTCTTCTTTCTAAATCCTGTGTGACATCTTGTCCCCAGTCTGTCTGAACACTCGGATCTCCACAAGCTGGCTGCTGTGTGAGCACCACTGCACATGGCATTCCTGCACAACAGCAGTATTTAGATGTCTCATAAATGAGAGAGGCAGCCTGGTGTCTGCTTTCTGGAGTTCTCTACTGAATTTAGCCACTGGCATTCATCCTAAGTTTCATTACAGGTGCCAAAATGCATCTTCTGGAATCTGTTGTACGTTTTCTTGTGCCTTTCCTTATTTGCAAAATGGTACATTAATGCTTGTTCCATTCACTGCTGTCTTGCACGTGGTCATTCATGTTGTCTTTCAGCAGAAATTCCAGATTTTTGTGACTTTCGTGTTACAGAAGCCAGCACTTACGTGAATGCTGTTTCACCACTGTCTTTGTTAGGTATGCAGTCAAGCTAGAACCAGCTGGTCCTGTGCTCTGAGCCAGGAGCATGACGGTGAGATTAGAAATTGAGTCCCCTCTTCTTTCTGTTTGGGCAAAGGTTTGAAGCATGAAAAACTGGATATGTAGAGGGAGTTGACTATATGCCAGGACAGGTCACATACCTGTTTTAGAGAGAGCACTGAAAGGTATTTTTAGAATGCTGTGTTTTAATGGTAGGTTTGCCCTAGGGGACTGAGCCATGTCTAGGATGGGAGCCTTGTGCAGAAATTAATTTCTGTTCCTAACTTTGCACCACTTTTCTTTGTGGTTTTGAAGGAGTCACATTATGTCAGTACTTTCAAATGGATACTTAACTCCTTGTTTAGCCATTTAAAAAGAAGCTTTTAATTTCCTTGAAGTACTGACTATGTAGAAGATCTCCTAGTTAACAGAAGTTCCAGCCCTATGGATCCCTTCTGTTGTGGTGTTTAGAGATTTTAAGGCATAACCTTTAAGAAAAAAGAGCTCAGGAGTAGCTGCTGAGTCTTATTATTAGTCTAACCATCTCACTGTAATAACTGTATTTTTGTATGTTTGCAGATATACAGAAGAACGTGAGTAAAAGCATAATATATATCACAGCCTTTAACGCAATTAAGACTTAATATATAGTCCTTTATTATTATAATAGTGTTCTGTTAAAAAAGTCATTTGAACTCAGCTATGTTCCTTTCACAACTGACACAACTTGCTGTAGTATCACAGAAATGAGATTTCAGAAGTATATCTAGAGCTTGATCTCCTGTACATAAGGGTCTGGTCTTGCAACTGCTTGAGCCAAGTATCTGTTCTCCACCTATCTCTCATCAATCAGATATTCTTGAATGAGTTAAAATGTCAGTTGAGGAAAGAAATATGTCTACAGCAAATGCTTGGAAGCAGAACTAGAAGATCACAGGATAGGACAGCAATGGTCATGCCAGGGGAACCTAGGAGGCAAAGCAGGGTACAGTGAGTGAAATAGGAAACAATTCTGTAGGTCTTGGTGGAGCTTTCCTTTGCAATACTTCTCTAAAGCTGTCTGGAGGCTTTCTCTGGAGCCTTTCTCTCTCTTGACCCAATAACAAAAGCATTCATGCTACAAACTTCGTTGTGGGATATGTAAAAGAAATGCAAACCATCAGATTATTGGCTGACAACTTTGGAAAATCCTGCCTTAATGTTAATTCTGCAGGACTTGTTCAAGGGCTAAAAGCACTCAGAATAGCTGGACGGTGGCTGTGTTGGGCATTTCTCTTAAATACATGCATTTTTACAGACAGAAGACACAATGGATCCATAGGACCATAACTCCAAAATATGTAGCAGAAACAACCTGTATGATGCCATGAAGATAATTAAGAATAAAGGGTCTTGAGAGGCTGTTAGAACATGCTTCACAATGGTGGAGATCAATGCAAGAAAACACGGTTTGGTGAGGGACAGAGGGGATGTGCAGATCTGGCCTCCCCTGAAGAGCGCAGGGAAGCCCGATCACATGCACAGAAAGCGCTGTGGATGTCCCCCTCCTTGCTCTTCCTCATGGGGAACCTCCTGATAAGACAGGGGTGGTTCTGTTGCATCAGCTACTGACAGCTCTTTGCGCCACTACTACCAAATCTGTCCAAACACATTTTTAAAGGGTAAATCTAAACATTTCCTGATGTCACGTTGCAGGGGTGCCAAGGGTTAGTATCTCCTTATCATGAGGAAGCAGTTTGGTTTCAAGGGACAGCCCAGATGACCAGATTGCCCCAGGCCTCAGCTGTCTTCTGGTTAACACCCTCCAGCTGAAGGATCGAGCTTACAGCAGGGCAGGAGAGGGTATCCTCTGAGGTACCACTTCTAAAAGTACTGGCTGTGCATGTCTTGGTCTTTCATATTAGAATCACAGAATCATTTAGGTTGGAAAAGTCCTCTAAGACCAGCAAGTCCAACCATTAGTGATTCACATTATTGCACTGCTCTGGATGCTGAATGTCCCAAATTCACCTAAGATTTAATTGCATTAGTCATGCCAGACTTTTGCAGTCTTTTGGCCCCATTCACATCTTTATCCTGTTCAGCTGAGGTTAATGAGGAGTTTGCTAAAGACTCCAGTGGCAATAAGAGCAGGCCAAATCACTGTTACACATCAAATCTGTCGCCTCAGAAAAGCATGTCCTTGTGCCACTGGGTTTTCTGTGAACAGCTGATGCTTTTGTGATCAAAGGGTTAAAAATGGTGCTTAGGAAACTGTCTCACATGGTGCTGACAAAGTCAGCACTGGTCCCCACAGGCTGGGCCCAGCAGGCTCAGCTGTGGCTGAATTCAGTGGTGTGGGCCTGGCCTGAGTCACCATGGCTGTGTGGCAGAGTTTTGGCAGATACCTGCTGCTCCCCTGCCCTGCTGTATCTGGTCTGGGGCTTTTCCCAGCTCAGTCTTAGATTTCCACCCAGGTGTGTGTATGTGTACTAGAAAATGACGCAGAAGTTACATATCACCCAAAACAATGAATATCAGAGACATAATGGATATCCTTGGAAGCGTTCAAGGCTATGTTGCATGGGGCTCTGAGCAACCTGGTCTAGCGGAAAGTGTCCCTGACCATGGCAGGGGGTTTGGAAATAGATGATCTTTAAGATCCCTTCCAACCCAGGCCATTCTATGATTCTATGATTTTAAGATATTCCAGCTTCTAGATTTCACAGATTTGTCAAATGTGAACAGTAGCTCTCCAAAGACAAAAATGGGACGTGAAGGTAATGGATATCTGAAAGGGGGGATCATCAGGTGGCAATAGATTAATGGTAAGGGAAGTGCTCATTTCAGGCTGTAGTTTTTACAATGTGATCTCTTGGTTACTTCAGAGCATTGCAAAAGACTTAATGACTTAAACAGTCAAAAAAAAACCCTGCACATTTTATTTGAGCTCTCTGCTAGTGCAGAAAAACTTCAATAAGGCCTGCAAGGAAGGTAGAATGCATTACCATAACATAGGCAGTATACTGGGAATCCTGGTGGTATTTTTCCAGATCCTCTCCTCTCCTCTCCTCTCCTCTCCTCTCCTCTCCTCTCCTCTCCTCTCCTCTCCTCTCCTCTCCTCTCCTCTCCTCTCCTCTCCTCTCCTCTCCTCTCCTCTCCTCTCCTCTCCTCTCCTCTCCTCTCCTCTCCTCTCCTCTCCTCTCCTCTCCTCTCCTCTCCTCTCCTCTCCTCTCCTCTCCTCTCCTCTCCTCTCCTCTCCTCTCCTCTCCTCTCCTCTCCTCTCCTCTCCTCTCCTCTCCTCTCCTCTCCTCTCCTCTCCTCTCCTCTGTAAATTGCTTGTGATATATCAAAATCTGTTTCATATGAAAAATTATCTATAAATGCAATGCCTGTTTTGGAATGGAATAAAGACAGGGCACAGAATGATTTAATTGTGTTTCTTACAAATACATTACATTGAATTAAGTTAGAGTATTGACTTCTGTCATCATGCTTAACAAGCAAATGACACAGGGCAGCAATGCTACACAAGCCGACCAGATATAACGTAAATTTATTCATTTCACAGGTTCTGATATACTTCTTGCTACTACATTGTGATAGCAAGTCACTGACCAAGGCCTTGGCAACCCAGCTGCTGGCTACACATATTGGTTAACTGAAAAGGTGGTCCTAGGAGTATGGCTCACTGAATGAAGCTTATTGCAGCAGAGGTGCTATTTTCTATTTAAAACAATTCAGCTTTCAAGTATGTTTGGAACAGGAATTTGAAATTCCTCTGTAGTTTATAATGGAAGTGTGAAGACCTGTAAATGTTTACAGCATGGCTGTATAGTCAGAGGCATACAAATGTAAAAGAAGCAACATATAACATGTATGTAACAACATATGCTGCAAAACCTTAACAGATAATATTTGCTGAAAATCATTTAAGGCAGGTACTTAATTTCAAACAAAAATCATATAAATTACATAGTGGGGTTGACTAGAAACCTAATTTCTTTCCTAATGCTTTATGTTGTTCCTTATGGAGTCTGACTACTTCAGACCTTTGTCACTGCTAGCCATTAAGTAATCCAGTTGTCGTGGCTGGAGCAATTTCTAAAGCTGAGAATTGCTGTCCTTGAGGAATAGTGAAATGCAAGTGAGTGGCTTGAATGCACAGCCAGACCATGGTCCTTTATTTTTCCATGGACACATGCCAAATAATTATTTATTAGATGGGCAGTAACTATCTCACAATTCATTTTAAAACACTGACAGCATGCCACCCTTACAATATTGTTTCATTTCAGATTTTATCTCTGGTTGTCTTGTGTCTTTATGAGGGAATTAGTGTGAACAGTTACTGTTTTTTTTTTTTTTACAAGACAACATAAGAAAAGTGCATTTCTGGTGTTAATTTTTCCCTGTTTTTTTACTTCCTTTAACTGAGTGAAATTTTAGTATGGTTATTGTGAGGCTGTGCTGGTGATAAATACCAGGGTTAATTTTAAATAGATGGATGGAAGTGCAGGATTAGGTAGGAGCCAGTAATGGTGAACTCTTACTTCTACATAAAAAGCCCTTATCTATCTGCAGCATGGAGCCCAAAATTTCTCATGGGATGCCATAAACTCATACCTAGATCATGCTTTCAGCTCTCAAATCTCAACAGCCTCATTCAGATGAACTCCAGCATGACTTTGAAGTCTTCAAAAAGGCAGATGAGAGACAGCATAGATTTTAATTTAACTGCTCTCTATTTTATTATAATCAGGCTGTGATTATGTTTACCCTAGTCTTTACTGAATTCAAGACTGTCAAGACACCATTAAGTTTTTCATTGCATAAGCCAACCTGTAAATAAAAACATACTTTAAAATCCTAAATACATAATGATAGTTTTATTCTTACAGAATAAAGAATAAGAATATGCTTTATAAGTATTGATTAATTGAACTTTGCAAACCCATTATGAACAAGACAAAATTTAGAACTTTTGAGAAAATAACAGCAATTTTTCCTTCTGCTTTGCAGAGTAATACAAACAAAGGTGCAAAAATAATCTGTGTTCAGAAGTAAATGATTGCATTGATCATATGTGCTTATCCTTGAAATTCGCTTTGAAAACATGTTCCTGGTATCTTTTTTTCAATGTGAAGGATGAGTAAATATATTTTAGGAGCATATAATATTGTATAATACTGTGTTATAATGGTTCCTTAATATAAAAAGTTCTGTAATAATAAGGAATTATTTTTCCTGCCCCAGTTGGTTTCTTTCCAAAAAGTCTGAATATGTCATGCATGGATTCAAGATTTCTTGGAGTTCTGATCTAGAATTTTCTTTTCTGATTGATAAGACGGAAGTGCCACACATGACTCAAACAGTCTGTCTGAGAAAGTCCATATTGTTGTAAACGACGTGGAAAACAAACATGAGAGGTGTGAACATTCCCTGTTACAAAAGTAAATGAAACAACACAAGTTCACTAGCACCCATGTTTTAAAACACAGCTCTTCTTGAGTGGTCTGTGGTTTAAATGGACATTTGGGTAAAACATCCATCCAGAAGCATGGGCAAAGGTGGAAGTATTTGTTATATCAGCATAAGAGGCAATAATTTCCACCTACTTAACACAAAGGCATATTTTTTTTAGTCTTCATCACTGCAGCTTTGATATGGAAAGGGAAGAGAAAGATATTTGTTTTCAATATGTCAGTAACCAGCCTCCAGGAAAACAGTGACAATTGCCAAGCTATCCAGCTTGTTGAAAGCCTCAGCTGCATTCAAATTCTTGTCTGCCTTCCAGTGAATGATATAAAGCTAAAAACCAATTAACAGGATCAATTTTGCTGGTTCTATTACAAAGGAATGCCACAATCAGTGAGAAATAGAAAAGCCACTCTGCAGTCTTAGGGTCTGAGGAAACTGAGAACACGCTTGTGAAAGCTTGCAGATTTATGGTGGTCAGCTGAATTGCCCTGGCATTGTCAGGACTCACTCAGGCTTTACCTTGGGTAGGCAGAACTGCAGGGATTCCTGAAAACAATTTAGAGGTAAGTACACAGAGATGTGGACAAGCACAGCTTACAAAAGACAGACATATTTCTAACTCTGCTGGTAACAGTTTGCAGTGCATGCCTTTTAAAATGTAGTACATTAAATAGCATTTTGTGGAATGTAACCACTTTGTTACACATGGTACAATATTTACCCACAAAAGCCCCATTTGCTGCAAAATATTGATGGTATGGCCATGAATGTCATAGAGTTTTAAGGAATTTTGTTTAGTCTAGCATTGTATATTGAATCCTGAGCTTTTTTTTTTTTTCCTATGCAATATAAACTTTCAGTTTGGAAAGCATAAGAATTTCTTTAAATGCCATCTCACCTATGAATATGCTTAGCATTTATGTAGGAATTAAGTAATTCTATGGCAATAGACTAGTCCTGGATTACTTGTATAACATTTCAGCAACATCACAAGAGAAAATATAAAATATAAGGAGGAGATTCTAAAATATAGAAACAGAACATAGCAATTATCATGTAATAGACATAATCCTAAAAATCTGTTTTCAATCCTTTTTTGTTTCTAATTCCATTTAATTTTAAATCTGAATTGCTGTATTTTCAACTTAACATCTTTACTGTTTCAGCATATTTTAAACTATTGATTCAAAACAAACTATTAAACACCTAATCATGCACTGCTTAAACACAGCTGGAGTGCACTATCTCTTTACAACTGAAAGCAATTCTAAGGGGACATCCCTTTCTTATCTTGGCTGTATCAAGTGAGATAGCTTGATCACTTTGGCAAGAGAAAAGGGAGATAGTTCTGGCTGTGTGTTCCTAATGCCTGGATGAAAAATGTATACTCCATCTCCTTAGTTTGTCATGTTGGAATGTTCATAAAATCTAAAAAGCTGCTGTTGATAAAATCTAAAAATATAACATTACATGGAATGAACATGAATAGTTAGTGTATGCTGATGACTATTAGCAGGACTTTAAGGCACTGGAAAACAAATAAAACCTGTTACTTTAGAGGTGGTTTTAAATTTTTGTAAAACAGACCTTGCTTCATTATCTGAAGACATTTAATGTACTGGAACAGCTGCTGGGGCCCTTACTAGATAACTTTTTTCCCTCTTTGCTTCATTAATTTCTTCTGTGTTGCCTTCTTATTTGGTGTCCTTGAAAAGCCAGGAGGAACAAAACCAATATACTCAACCACCTTGCAGTGATCAGCATGCTTGTAGTTTTGAGGAGCTCCAGATACAATTATAGTGGGGCATCGGGTGATCAGGCTCTCTGAAAAGCAGATGATGTAGTATCAAGCTCAATGTACTTGTACAGCTGACCTTTGAAACATTTAACAGAGGTTATTTACTTTTATACCTGTACCTTACAGCCCTATTTCACTATTTAAATATGGATTAGATTATCTAAATTTAGCTTAATAAGCACAGTCAACATAACCCAATTTGCTTTTGCAAGGTCAACTTTGCACATACAGGGATGGTATTGCTTTTGTAAAATAAAATAACTACCAAAGCTATCTACAAATACTTTTTTTTTTTCCCTATGGATGATATACATGAACAGACCTTGAAAACTTGACTTTGTCTTTTCTTTCATTGACTCTGCCTCTGAGGCATATTTCCTTCCATCCACTGTGTGCTCTGAGCCTTGCTCATTAGTTTGGAATGGAAATGAAACTGCTGCAACATTTATGTTCCAGAGAGGGGTCCTCCAGTCAGCCTTGCAAATGCATGAAGTATGGTAAAAACTTTATCAATCAATAAAGTCTTCCTGACAGCCAAGTTATAGATTCCAAAGATGTTTATACTGTGCAAGCAGTTTTCTCTTTATTCACACCTTTTTACATGAGATTATTTTTAAATATCTAGAGAAAAAAAAAAAAAGACAGTTTATGTAGTTAAACCAAAGTCATTGAAGGTTTTAATTCTAGATATGTATACAAGTGCATCAGTCATAGTAAATCTGCAAGTCTCTTCAACACAGTTCCCAAATTCAGGTGAAATATATGTGAATACATCTCCTCCTCCAGAGAGTATGACAGTGTTTTAAAGGTCTATTTCTTCACAGAAGTAACAGTTATAGGTACTTGATGTTTTCTGAACTTAGATTATGAGCTGCCCCAGGTGTACTCAGATGTTACTGACATTGCTTATTGGTCCTTACCATTAATTCCTTGCTTACAAGCACATAAAAGCATATTGATTTTCACTGTAGTGATAGGCACCTCTAATTGTGCATGCTGCTTAGAAATATGTACCTGCAGTTGCATATGAACATCACACATCTGCAGAAAGAAATCTCCTTTGCTATCAAAGTAATGAGACTCACAAAAGGAAAAAAAAAAAAAAACAACAACAACAAAAAAACCACTAGTCTGCAGTGTTTTCAAAAAAAAGGCACAGTTGAGTAACTGTGTTTAGAAAGTCTCCTCCTACGTTCCCCTCCCCAAATCAGTGAGTATCTTGGAGGTTTCCTACTGGGAAATTACCTTTTACCATTGACACAGGAACACTTGCCAACAAGTCCCAATTTTAAAGAACATAATTTGGATCTTCTCTGACATTTCAAAGGTGTTGCCAAATAGTATAACAGAATTAGCAAGCATATCCTAATCTATATAAGTACTCCTGAAAAGCAAATAGTCTTTCTATATAAATTTCTTTAAAAGAGAATGAAAAAAGAAATCTTATATCCCCCCTCTTCAGGTCCCCTTTTTACTAAACTGAAGGGTTGTCTTTATCCTTATCCGTAAATTTCATGTGGAATGAAACCCCAATACCGATGATCTCTTTGCATCTGGAAGGTTTCCAAGAGATGCACAGGAGATCCACAAACTGAATTTTTTTAGTTTTAGTATCTATAGGAGACTGAAGGTCTCCACTGGCAATAGAGTGGAGACTGGCACAATAACATGTGCCAGTGCTCAGGTCCCAGGAAAAATAAATAATTGAAGTTTTCTGCTTCTAATTCTGTACCAGTACTAAATTGATGTCACTTTCCCATGGAATTGTATACATAATAAAGATTCTTGATATAAAATCCATGTAAATAAATACATTATTAAAAAATCTGGTTTTCTTTTAACGATTACTTTTACCATTGTTGCCTTGATAACTGCAGCTCAAACTTGCCTTTTTTTTCTCCTTGTAAGGTGCTGTCCTCTTTTAAAAAACGCTACTGGTGCCTATGAAAACTGTTAATAAGAGATCTCTGATTTGAATTTCCTCTGAATTTCTAATTTACCTAAGGGTTTTTATACTGCTCGAACAGTAGAGACATTAGCATTTTCTAACCAGCCTTTATTGATTCTATATGACTTCAGAATGGCATGAGAAACTACGATAAGAGGTTGTAATAAGGTTGTAATAAGGAAACAGTGTGGTCTGCACAACCAGAAGATGTTTACTTTTTGATTCAGTACAAATATTAAAACAGATGTGAGTTGGATGCCAAATTAAAATACAAGTCATTCTAACCGTTCAAATACTGTCCAAAGACCTTTACACTAAATAACCCAAAGGATAATTATGACATAACAACTAAGACTACAGAGAAAGCAGTGGATGCTCAGCCTTTTTTAAAATCCACGTCAATGATTTAAGAAATTTACATGCAGATTTTAGAATATTGATTTTGAAAAATCACTAAAAAATAGTCAATCTCTGTAGCTTTTAGTGGTGGTAAACAACCTTCAGTGTTCAAAATGGTCAATATATTATTAAATACTACATTAATACAACCAACAATGCTCTTAATAAGAAAAGAGGTCCAAAACCTTCTAAGTCCTACCAGCTTCAGATGCTTTGGGAATGATTTCATGCCATTTTTATACTGCTGGGAATCTTCAAGGCAATCTTTTGGGGATTGATACCTGACTGTTTTAAAGTTAAGTTCTGCTAACATATATGGGATTTTGCCTGGATAAACTCTGTCTCATGCATACTTAAAAGCAGGATTGCATTTTTGGGACCTTATGCTTGATAAGTACTGCAACTGTGGTATTATCTATATTTGTAAACATTTGAACTGAGTGTATGGAGTAATTGTTTCTATATAAAATAAGGTTTATCATAGATTATGTAAGTCTTGCCTTGTCATCCTGAGTTGCAAAACTGGAACTTGTTGACATTTTCCTGTTTTTCTTACAGGCTATTCTCAGTAATAGGAAACTACTGATATCTGCCTTTGCAGATGTCCGCAGCTGACGTCAGGAATTTCAGGCACCATTGTGCAAGTTGTGTTCTAACCTGTAAAACTTGTTGCAGTGATGATTAGAGATATGACAACTTTCAGGTACATCTCAGTCATAGCTGGATTGCAATATTCTGTTCATTTTTTTGGGTTGTTCAGAAATTATGTTTCATCAGAATAGAAAATGTTCAAAGAAAAATTAACACCACAAACTTTGCTGAAACACATCTTCGACTGCTTAGTCTCTGATTCAAGTCATATTACTAAAATGATATCAGCCATTTTGAAACAGAATGTGCATCTTGCAGAACAGAAATTTTGACTTTTCACCATATCTGATATCAATTACCATTGCTCCTTTGGAATAATGTAGGAGATAAATTCCTTCATTTCTAAGAGAGCCAGAGCACCAAATCATCTGCAGTTGTTCACACTCATGGCAGGGTGAGAGAGACCCCTCAGTTTCTTGTCTGCCATCAGTTATCTGTAGACTGCGTTTGTTACTGTGAGTTAGTTATATAGAGTTATCAAATGTATATAATTATATAGTTATTTGTATATATCTATATATAACTCTATATATGGAATTACATATAGTTATCAAAGACCTTTTTGCCTGCAGTCAAGAACTATCAGCTGAACCACTGCAAAAGAAAGTGACTAGTTAGATGGGACTAACCTAGAGAGATCTGAAAATGTATTTATGGTTTGTGTGAAACAGATGATGCATGACAGCATGATAGATAGACAATATAATATAAAGAAATTCAGTGACAAAAATACAAAAGAGTAGGGCAAGGTAATTTTGAATTTTCTAAGAAAGGAATGAAGTTTTAGGAATAATACCAAAGGAAAAATAAATATTATCTTGTTATACAGATGCAATGAGAATATAATTTGGAAATATTACCACAGTTTATTTTGCTTCATCAGATAATCAATGTCAATTTTATGACTATGAAAAATATTCTTTCTGCACTAGGTGAGGATGGCAGAGACTCAGTAAAATGATCTCTTGGAAGAGGAGCCAAGATTTCAGAACTGTGACCTTTTTACTGTTGCATCAGCCTGGCTATAAAGTAATTCTAGACTCTGGTTTAATGCAACAGCTTGTGTGTGACTGACACAACAACTGCTTTGCTTCTTGAAACCCAACACAACTGGCTTATGATTCCTGCCATTACTGTTTTCTGTTTCTACATCCTTAAGTGTACTTCAGCTTTTAGCCATGATCCTATCACTGTTGTTAAAATATTTAAATACAAGTATTTCTTAATTTAAAAAAAAAAATCTGATTCTGCTGATTCTTAGAACTTTAAATAACAACCTGCTGTCAACTCCTTTTCCTTTTTCTTCTGTATGAATGCAGGGAGTAAGGTTAATGTTATGAAGGAGCTCTTGACCTCATGCAAAGTCCAAGAGCCAGGATTCAAAGAGTCCAGTGTTTTTTTTGAATAGGCTTCCCAATTTTTTTAATTCTTGAAGTTACAGTGTGGCTGCGCAATAAGCCTTTCTCGAGATGGCAAATAAATCAGGTTTGACTTTAAAGAAAGTCCTAGGAAATGCAGCTTAGAAAGGGTGGCTGAAAGCTTACTGCTTGTTGCACATCTCATTCTATTTGGGCAACTTCTTTAAGATCCCTTATCTAGCTGACAAAACCCATTTCAAGGCTTTTTTTGCAACAACTTCACACTAGGAGGAAATACCTGAACTCAAGAGCACTGAAATCTTTTTTCCAAAATAAGAGGTTTTTGTAAATTGCCATAGGGATGGAAGCAAATTATTTAAAAAATTAAGTTAAAATAATATTATTTAAAGCAGTTTATTTTTGTGGCTCTTGTGTATTTCTCCACTGTTCTTGTAGTCCAGATGTTGTCATATTTTTCCAATACATTAGAACTTGTGGGACTAAATTGCTGAGACAGAAATCACAAAAATGTCCCAGCAGCACAAGGCATAGGAAGGCTGAGGATAATAGATGCTAATACAATTCTTAAAACTCATCCCCATATTCCATCAACCACTGATTATTGTCTACACATTTTAGGCTACCCCACTCTGCAGGGAAAGTGTTAGCACTCTTCCAGGAAACTGGGATTAATGAAATGTGATAGCCTTGGCAGAGCCTACACAGTATAAATAGAAGTGGATCCCTGGCTTTCTGGATGAATGTGTGCAAAGATTTAATGTCTAAAGCTCTGAACCCACAAACCATTATAGATGTGTTTAACTTTATGCACAGCAGGACACCTACTGACGTTATATGAGAGTATGAAGTTAAAAATGAACATAGTATAGGAATGAATGAAAAAGAGTCTTATTTTAGGGATGCTAGTCAGAAAAAAACCAGAAAGCTCTTCCAAAAATATTATGTTATGTTATGATGTTATATTAATTATACTATATTAATTATATTATATCATTTATATTATATTAATATTGAAATTATTTTTCATTTTGTAAGTTTCAAATACTACATATCTCAATAGTGTATTGATTTGTGAAAAAGACCCTGCAAATATTCTTACTAAATATTTCACTAGCTCTCACAGTGACATTTCTTATTTAACGTTTACAGACAATCGAGATACAGTTATTTGTAATGGTCTGGTCAAAATTAAATATTGTATTAGACAATCTTCCCATACAGCTATTGTAACCAGTGGGGGAAAGTTGCAAAATCATGAAAGTTCTGGAGTGGAATAGGAGGGCTCTTCCAAGCCACCAGTCCCTGCTTGATCTGAGGAAGCTCTGGCCATCCTGGTGTAAAGTATTACACAGGGTGCAAGAGAGAAGAATCACCTTAAAAATAAAATAACGCATAGTAAACATTGGCCTGTGGCATAAAGGTGTGAGATAGGGCCCTGATGGTTATGAAAGAGATGTTGTCTCATATTACCCCACACCTGCTTCATGCACTGGGCTTTGCTAATGTTAGAGATAGAGCTCAGTTTGTGTGTGCACAGCTGGTTATTGTGGGTAGGATCAAACCTGGCTCCTCTACGTCAGGGAAAGTGTCTTCTTAACTGGGGAATTTTATCTGCTATGGCCTATAGTTTTAGGCTTTTAATGCTAACTCAGCACATATTTTAAGTTCAGAAATACAGTACATCAATCTATATAAAAAGTATAGAACTGTGTCCTGTAACTCCCTTTCCCAATTAAAAGAACAAAGTCTGAAGCAAGGAAAAATGTTGTGTCCAAATAGTGAAGTATTCATCTTATCACTGGGTACTGGGAATATGTAGTCTATATTTTCTAACAAATAACAACAAAACTTTATAGTTGTCATCATGCACCTCATATTCAGGGAATATATTTAATTGCAATTAATATGTACGTTTAGATAACAGAAGAGATTTGTAGGTGGACAGGAAATGTTAATAAAAACAAATTTTATGTTTTGCAGTTATACTGACACAACATTAAACATTTGATATTAGAAATGATGAGGTAGTTCAAGTTCTTTTAACCTTGTATCTGAATATGAAAACAGCATATATAGTGGCAGACTCATAGACTTATAGATATAACATACATAAGAAAAAGACAGCCTGTTATGTTTGTATATTTTACTTTCCCTAGATTAGGGGTTTTCACCAAGCAGTCTTGTTCTTCTTGCTTGTCTTTCACATCTAAAAGAATCCATAGACCCCAGAGTTTTGGACCTAAAGTTGAAAATCTTATTTGTGTGTCAGGAGATTGCTGAAAATTGCTACTTGAATGACACATGTTCAGGCTTTGCACGCTTCAGCTGGAATTGCTGATGGGTTTAAACGTAGTTTTGCCAGGTGTATTTATACATACATACATACCTATATATATATATATATATATATCACTGCTATTGCTTGAGAATCAATTTGAGCTGTATCTGTGGCACTGTATGTATGGAGCAGATGTTTGTCCAATGCAACCAAATATATTCAATTTTTGTAGTTCCAAAAATTTTAGTTCTTTTTTACAAGGGTTTGTGGTGACAGGACAAAGGGAATAGCTGTAAACGAAGAGAGGGTAGATTTAGATTAGATATTAGGAAGAAATTTTTTACTGTGAGGGTGGTGAGGCACTGAAACAGGTTGTCCAAAAGGGTTGTGAATGTCTGGAAGTGTTCAAGGCCAAGTGCTGGATGTGGCCTTGAGCAATCTGGTCTATTGGAAGGTTCCCTGCCCATGCCCATGGAAGGGGGGACAGAATTGGATGATCTTTAAAGTTCTTTTCAAACCAATCCATTATTCTACAATACTTCAGTGATTGTGATAGCATTTATTCTGGAAATTGCATTAGGCATTAACTAAATCTCATGATTTTGTGCAGAATTGACTGTTGAATAAATAGTGCAAGAGAAATGCCTTCTTTCAGAGGTGTCACTGCATTGAAACTGCATTGTTTTAATCAAAACGTTGCTCCTGATAGAAAATATTTTAATCAGAATAAGGCAGTCACACAATCTCCAGCTTGGAGGCTTTCACTAGGGAGCTGTGCCCTCTGCTGTTGGCTTGAGCACAGTGAAGAAATAGCAATAAACAGCAGCCTGAATACTTTTGACCTGAAACATGGGTAAAATGGGACAGTTCAAAAACATCTTCTAACATAACTAATTTCATAGGGTAAGTTGTTGTCCAAAATCTATTTGTGGTATGAGAATTTTTGTCAAAATGCTGCAGAATATTTAATTCAAGTTTCATTGTAAATTGCATCTGGTGGCTAAGAATATTTTTTGTTTCTCGTCACCTGAGAGACTCATCAGTTAAAAAGAGGAGAAAAATAACTTTTGAGATGGATTTTTTTTTCTTTTCTCAGTGATGAAGCATTAAAATTTATGATTTCTTCTGAAACAATGGGTAGAAAAAGTACTAACTCTTCTATCAAAACAGAAGTACAAAACCAAAAAGTGTATGGTTACTGGAAAGGTTATTGTTCTTTTGATTATTGTTGAACTTTTTTCATCAAATACTGCTTAAAATCCAATTCAAAGCTTATTTGTCTATATTACTGGCTGACTATTCTGCCTGTAGTTTGCCATACCTTTTAATCTTACTGCCCACAATGGTGATAGTCACAAAGCATAATTTCTATAAGCCAGTGAGGGATACAGTGCTTCTTTCACTACTTCTCAAATACAGTTCTTAATAACAAAGGCACAGGGGAAAAAATAATAATTTCAGTTGCTATTCTAAACTATTTTTCTCTTTGAGCTACTAAGCTGCTGGAAAAACACCTTCATGAGCAACACATTAAAGTTTTATAACAAATGTAAAATTCAGATGTGTGCCTATGCAAATAAGCATATTTATGCATCACAGTGGTAGTTTAGCTGATTTGCATTCTAAGATTTTATTACACAGGCAGTGTTCTTTCTGGTTATGTTCCACATTAAACTCTACAAGCATAGTGCAAGTTGGAGAAGTATCCAAACTGCAAGACAGGGACTAGGGGAATAAAATCCCTCTCATGGTTAGAGATCAGGTTTGTGACCATTTGAGGAACCTGAACATAAAGTGGTCTATGGGATGTTGAAGTAAATCCCGGAGTCCTGAGGGAATTGGCTGATGTAGCTGCCAAGACGCTCTCCATGACATTTGAAAAATCATGGCAGTCAGGTGAAGTCCTAAGTGACTGGAAAATGGAAACATCGCACCCATTTTTCTAAAGGGCATAAAGGAGGACCCTGGGAGCTACTGTATTTTCAGCCCTACCACCTGAGAATATAACGTAACAGACCTTCATGGCATCTATGCTGCATGGAGGACAGAGAGGTGAATCAGAACATCCAGCATGGCTTCACCAAGGGCAAGTCCTGCCTGACAAACATAGTGGCCTTCTGTGGTGGAGTTGACTATATCAGTGGACAAGGGAAGAGCCCCTGATGCCATCTGTCTGGACTTCTGTAAGGCCTCGGGCACAGTCCCCCACAGCATCCTCCTCTGTCAGTTGGAGAGAGATGGATTTGGGTGTACTATTTGGCGAATGAGGAATGAGGAATTGGTGGAACCATAGTACCATCCAGAGGGTCAAGGGTTCAATGTCCTGATGTATGTCAGTAACAGGTGGTGTCCCTCAGGGGTCCATATGGGGACAAGTGCAGTTTAATGGTTTTTAACAGCGACATAGTCTAAGGGATCAAATGCACCCTCAAGAAGTTTGCGAACAACACCAAAATGAGTGGTAGGGTTAACATACCTGAAGGATGGAATGCCATCCAGAGGGACCTGGACAAGCTTGAGAAGCCAGCCCATGAGATCCTCAAGAGGTTCAACAAAGCCAAGTGCAAGGTCCTGTACCTGAGTCAGGGCAAACCCTAGGATTGTAAAAACTGGGGTATGAAGGGACTGAGAGCAGCCTTGCCAAAGAAGGCTTAGGGCTGCTGGTGAATGAGAAGCTGGAAACGTCCCAGCAATGTGCACTCACATCCCAGAAAACCAACCATATCCCGTGCTGCATGAGAAGATTGGCCAGCAAGGAGGTGATTCTACCCTTCTGTTCTCATGAGATCCCACCTGGAGTACTGCAAGCAGCTCTAGCAACCCCAGCACATGGAGGACATAGATCTGTAGGAGTAAGTCTAACACAAGGGAGCCATAAAAATGGGTAGGGAGCTGGAACACCTCTCCTATGAAGAATGGATGAGAGAGTTGTGCTTTTTCAGCCTGGAGAAGAGATGGCTCCAGGTAGACCTCACTACAGCTATTCAGTACTTTAAGGAGGTCTATAAGAAAGATGGGGATAAACTCTTTAGTAGGGCATGTAGCAGTGAGACAATGGGTAATGTTATAACTAAAAGATGGTAGATTCAGATTAGATAAAAGGAAGAAGTTCTTTACCAAGAGAATGCTGAAACACTGGCACAGATTGCCCAGAGAGGTGGTGGATGCCCCATCCCTGGAAACATTCAGCTTAAGGTTGGACAGAGCTCTGAGAAATATGATCTAGATGAAAACATCTCCGCTCATTGCACAGGAGTTGGAAGTAGATGACCTTTAAGGTTCCCTTCCAACACTCTGTGATTTTATGATTCTATGATAAGTATATCCACTTGTTTGCATCGACAGCCTGGCACAGTGTGACTTGTTGGTACCTTTCCTTTTTCACCAGGGCATGTTTGAAACCTCCTGCATATGCAACCTAAGAATCATATTTGTTAAGAAACAGAAATAGTTTAGGAATTTCACAGAATTCACAAGTACCCCAAAGACATTAAACCAACTCTGTCACCTCCAGACACTCCATTTCTGCATTTGCACTAAAACCCCCCCCCATCTTAGCCCTGTGTAGAATTCTTATAGATGTGCAACTAACAAGAATCCCAACTGGGAAATTCTAGTGTGTAAACTGAAGTATGAGAATGTAAGGAATGATCAAGATTTAGTAAGAATTGTAGAGAAATTGAGCAAGGTTTTTGCAAGGAATCATACATATTCCATTACTGTCTTCAACAGAGGGCATCCCACTGGGAGGTGAACAAGCTTTGTGATGCCTCCTCCCCATCTTTGTGATTCCCCTTCCTAAACAGGAGGGAGAATTAGTTGTTTTTAATAGATTAATCTTGATATCTTTTCTAGTCTTAAATGAACATCTGCTTTTGCAAATTTCTGATAAAATTATGATGTGCCTCAAAATGTCAAAAAATATGGCATGCTTTCCCTGTTTCCCTGAGTTCTTGCTGCAGTGCAGCGCATTCCATGCTCCCTGCTACCATGAAATGACACTTTGTACTACCTAGTTATCCTACTCCTCTCACAAAGGTACAAAAAAATGAACTCTGGTGTACTGCCAAAGCATCAGAGAGAATTGTGGGAGTCCCAGGTCAACAGAACAGGCTGCAGGTCTCCTTTCAGTTTAAAGTAAGCTTTTTCATCTGTTTTCTTCCCAGAGATGGCCTTGAAAACCTGAAACAACGTGAACAGACTGAGATGGAGGCAAGCAGCCAAGGAGTTGATCTCAGCTTGACAACAGGCAGAAAGCAAGAGTATTGCTGGAGACAGGTGCATGACGGCACTCCTGCACATTCATTCAGAAAAGAAGAAATCCTGAAAAAATCTCCCTGTCCCTTACCATCTCCCTGGCCATTGTCCATCCCATTGCAGGCTGACAGAGCAAGAATGTGGGAGACCATGAAGGACACTCCCAGCTATTTCACTTCAGCTCTGAAGAACATCTTTACCTGACAGGACAGATAGTTAAAAAATCAGAATTATTACTTTTGTGAAGAATTCGTATTCTGTTTGTTTCTTTTCAGTTTACCCCAATTTCATGTTTCCCAGTAACAGTGTCTTGAAAAATGCCCACTCTTATTTGAAAGGACTATACCCTTGTGTTTCTTTAGTGGAAGATTAAAACCACTCAGATGATCTCAATAACATCAGTCTTTGACAGCTTTTTGAAGTGACAAGAAAACAGATCTAAATAAAGATATTTTGGCTTCTGTATTTTAGAAACTGAACCAAGAAAAATGCAAAGAGGAGTCTGTAAGATGCAAACAAAAAATGGAGGACCCACAGAAAAGTATCTGTGTAGAATAATATGGGACCAGACTGGATCTGAAGATGTGGGAAGATGGAAAGGAACTGTGTGTTAGGACAACCTGGTGAGATCAGAGTTCTAGCTTGTGGCTGCCTCACTTGCACACCTTGAGTACCTCTAAAGTGCATACACAGAACAAGGCTATCTTAGCTTCGCTTGATGGCAGAAACGAAATGTTTCTGTCCTTTACATTAATCATTCTGTACTTTGATGGAGGTACTAATTTTCAGTGAAGGACAGCCCTTCTTTTTCTCATCCTTGTATTGCTCTCTGCCACATAAAGCAACCACTGAATTTGGGTTCACTATTTTTCTTACAGAAGTACTGCTCTTGATGTTTTTTTAGTTGGCCATATGATGCTACTGTTGCCTTTGCACTAAAACTTGCTGTACTTGTAGGAAGGTTAATCTTGTCTAGTGCAAGACTTTGGACTTCAGATATGTTATTTTCCCTCATTGTTTTACTCTTATTGACCATCAGCATAGTGTACATTAATAGTTCGTGTACATTAACCCTACACATTTCTTTTTACACGGCCAACCATTTTGAAAGTGTATTTTGTCCAGAGACTACTGAAAACATTAGTTCTTTTACTTCTTTCCCAAATGTATATCAGTAAGTGAAATTAAATTTTAGCAAGCATGTTAAGAATGACTTATGAAAGCAGCTCTTATGCTAAGTAAAATTAATATAAATTATTTTATTATATTTTCTGAAATATATGTGAAATATTTTGAGGTTGTTATTTCTGCAGGAGGTTGGGCTAGGTTATAAAATACTTCTCTATCACTACAAAAAATATTGGAACACTAGATAAGACTATTGAGTTCCTGGTTTATTCTATTTATTTTCCATGAACAGATTCAGGAATCATAGATTGTGCCATATAAAGAATATGTCCAGAATTAATGACAAGAAGAATGAGTCAGAGATGTGGGCATTGCCTCAGGAATTTTGAACATGGATGTGCAATGATTTTTATAATTCATTACATTTGGATTAGAAAATACATAGATAATGGCTGTTCTCTGAATTTTTATCTGTGGTGAAAACCATTATGTGAATAAAGTAAAACAGCCAGCAGTCCAAAACTTATCACTTTGTTAAGATAAACTAATAAAATTGAGAGTTCAGATATGTATATTTATAGGAAAAAAAAGAGTATCCAGTAAGTGATGATGTGGGATGTTGCAAGATGTGGATGATCTCAGTTATTACAAACAGGAGACTAGATGTAAATGAAGGGGATTATAAAAGCTATAATTAGCTAATGCTTCCTAAAAGCCTAACCTAAACTGTTGAGGTTTTTCCATTCCAACATGCAGTACCATACAGAGATCACATATCACATAGTAAGTACAGAAAGAAAAACAAATCTTATACAAACAGTATTGTCTTCAATTATTTCAGAACAATCTTTTAAATTTGCTGGAACAGACACTTTACCTCTAATGATGCTGCGATTGCTGAAGGACTGTTTACTTATTATATTGGAATATAACAAAGACATTACAATTAAATGTCACCAAGTTACGTTGATTTTATTTACATGCTTATAGATGATGTTTTAATCTCTAGATTGTGCTGTAAATTCTGAAGAAGGCTGATGTGTTGGTGAAGAAAACAGAATCCCTTGTCTTGTAAAAGCAAGCTTACTATTCTCAGGAGTGATTTCGGTGCTGTTTTACTTATTGTTTACAAATATTCACGTGTTAACATAAAAACTTGAGGAAGAATGGCTGTATCTGTTCTACATGAATCTTATTCTGTCTGTAGAGAGTTTTCAAAGTCTGCAAATATGCAAAGGTTCAAACCCTGACTGAGAATAAGTGAAGGGGCACAGGAGATCTTTCTTTTCACAGAGAGCCAGCAAATGTGTCTTGCCCTTTACTGTAAACACATGGATAATAGAGGGAAGCACCAGAGAAGGACTATGAGCAATGCCAAGGATTTTCAGAAGTGTGGTTAATGCTGTCTTACAAAGGACAGGCAGTCTGTACCATCTGCTAGAGATGCAAGAGAACAAAAAGTGCCTTGTGAGACATACATAGGCTAATTAGGGAAGCTCGGGCTTGATTCTCCCAAGTTCCCCCCAGCACGCCCAAAGAACATCTGGTGAGCTAATTCAGGAACCAGACCAAGTTACATTAATTTTTAAAGTAAATTCATAGTTTCTTCAAATGCAAAGCTTTATGTGACTTTAAAAACACACAGCTGTTATTGAATATAAACCTCCAATATCTGGAGTAAGTAAAAATGTTATTTACCTGAACTGTGTCTGTAAAGTGTGCAAGTATGAGCACTCCAGCTAAAACAAAGGAACTGGTTATGGGCTTTAAATCCTTCACATGCTTAAATTCTTGGTTAGGTTGGGCTTTTGTGCTAGATGACTTAGCTGTCCAGCAACAGTTTGGAAGCAGAGGAAGGTCTTGCAACCATTTCATCCTACACAGCACAAATTTCTCATTGTCACAGTGTATCAGTGGTCCATTGAACTCTTCTTTCCTCCCCCATTGTACTAAATAAATGAAAGCTTCAGTTCTTATGCCATAGAAGCAAGTGACACTGAATATTTGACTGTCCAGCAAATCTTAGTCTGAGTCAGTGCTAAGAGTTGTTTTCTGTTTGAATGATATATAAATACAGCTTATATCTGTGATCCATAAGTAGGGTTCCTCCATCAGGAAGATGTCTTACCTTCATGTAGGCACTAAAGTTATAGTGGTGACTGTTGAAGCAAAGACATCAGTTCCTAAGGTATCATTTTTCTGAAAACCAGCAGAATTCTCGTAATACAAAATGGCTCATATTTGTCTTCACTCTTGCCATTGGCATTTGTATATAAGCATGACTGACTATTAAAATATAAAGCTACTGTGGAAAAGCACATCCTGAATGTCTGTTTTTCAGTATTACAGGATGTTTAGTACCCAGTGTTATTAGATATTAGTCTGTGTACTACCATCCAGAAAAGAAAAGTCATAATATTGCCAAAAGCAAAAGACTGCTGTCAAAGCTAATAAATTCAGAAGGGCTTCATGAAGTTGTTGTCTGTCTATGATGAAAAAAAGAGACTTAAGATGCCTTTTTAAAAATACTTTTGATATTAGATCATTACTAGTCCATAGGAAAATGCTTAAACTCTCAGAAATTGTGTTGGGTAAGGATTGCTTGACTTCATGGATTATGCATCCAGCTACTGAAGTTAAATTCTTTGTACTTCCTTGTGGTTTGGGTATATTATCTGTTATTTCACCATAATAAATAATTTTGGTGTTTTTTACAAGATTACAGTTTATTATTTTATTATACCCAAAGATATTGTCAAACTCAGACTTTTAATAAACTCAGAGAAGTAAAAATGCAATGCATTTAGCATCTCTGAATTTATAGCTAAACAAATGGTATTGGTCTTGGAATACACAGATGAAAATTGTTGGCCTGTTGCCCAATTATGTGTGTAAGACCTATAATTGAAACACTAGGTTCATTGCCCCTCTCAAAAGAGGTATAGTAATGCAAGGTTAGAAAAATACTTTCCGTGTCTAATGCCTTAAAATACTTTGCTATAATTTCTGTAGAGAACCTTTGCAAAAAGCACGTGGTTAAAGCTGGAATGCCCAGCCAGAAGCACATGGAAGAAGACTAAATAGTGAAACTAACTTTACAAACACCAATGTTTAGGGACACAAACTGACAAGTATTAAAACGAATTTCAGGTTGTTGTGGGTGCTTGTTCTGCTGTTTGTTCCATCCAGCATGCTGCTTACTGACTGCAACTCTGCAAGAAAATAGTGAAATAGATTGGTGATGTTCTGCAGTAGGGGCACCCAGAACAGGCCAGATTTACCCCTTCAAAAAAGGTGTTCCTGTAATGAGTAACTACTAACATCCAGCACTTTTGTGGCTGTTTTGATGAATAACAGTTTGCAAGAATCGTATTATTAATCTTTAACACAGTCCTGTGAGGTAGAGAATAGGGTGCTGTACTCTCTGCATGGCTACAGCAATGTGAAAACTGGCCAGGGACTGACAACCACAGCTCCTCAGAGGACATCAGTGTTTGAGATGGGACTAAATTTAATGGCTTATCTTTTTTTGTCATATCCCTTTCATTACAGTTGTGCTGTCTTGGAGGAATTTGTATTTTGAATAGATGGGAAATCTTTTCTCCGGGCATGTGGGATGTTTGAGAAATTGGCAGGTGCTGATTGACCATACAAGCTGCCAGGACTGATGAGCTTGAGACTTCTTACAGGCATTTCCTGATCTGTGATTCTTCATGATCATATATTTAAGCCTTATTTCTCCATCTCAGCTGACCATATTTCCAGTAAGGTCTACTAACAAATGAGGCCTGTTTCATTTTGTATCTGGGTTGTGCAGTAGTGAACTGGTGCATTATTCATATCCTCAGAGAATGCATCTGAATACAAACATTACATTGATCTCAGTTCTGAGCAAATCAAAAGTATTTTACAAGTCTAGAATGGTTGACTATATAGACATCACTAGAGTTGAGGGAAAGACATCAAGCCAGCACCAAGCAAATGTGAAGAGCCAAAGAGAATTATTTATATTCTCAACTGCTTTCCAAGGCAAAAACATGTTCTCCTCCAATGACAATGACCAAGATCTGTGCCTGTAACAATCTGGGGAGGATGTACAATCACCGCTGCTGGGAGGGCCGAAGTCTATAGATCCAAATGGCAAACAGTGTGCTCTGGGTTAGCAGTTCTAAGCTAGGGTAATAAAAGGTATTACACTGTTCACTATTACTGAACTCTTTATGTGTTGGATTATAAGCCGTGACCATTACTGCAGTAGCAAAAACAGCAAATATCAGAGGGCACTCCTCAGTGTCACTTCTTGGTATGACACAATTAGTGTTTTCAAAAAAGTCTGAAGTGCAGCCCAGTGCAACAGTAGTCACTGTCTTTCTTATAAGGATGAAGCATAATTGCCTTATTTACCTCTAGCTTGTTATATCAAAGCCCTTACTAATCTTTGCAGACAGTTAGGAAGTTAGGAAGATCAGAGAATTTGTGCTGGAAAATACTCTGTTCTTGCCTAGGAGGAACAGTTCCACAATGACATAAAAGTCTTACTAACCAAGAAAAATCCCTCAATCAGAATATTCAAACTGGCCTATTACATTTGATTGTTTTTATAGATACCCTGAAGCATCCTTAAGGTCAAAAGTAAATAGCTTAGTTCTGAAAAGGTCTGAGTACTTTGTCCCCATACTTCCAACATATTTCTGTACCTCAGCACTGCTGTGGGTATGTGAGTAAGTTCACTGAAATTACTACTGAGAATTAAAAAGTTTGGTAGGAGCACTTAAAATATGCCTGGCATCAATCTTAAACCAGCCATGAAATCTTGGCATCCGATCAGGTGATTAAAAGAAAAGAGCAGGGTTGTGTTTTTCTTTTCAAAATACATAATGTAAAGATGCATTAAGCAACCAACGCATTTGTAGAGAATGGAGAGTAACACCAGAGAGAAATTTTTAAAAAGAGACTGAGGAACATGAAGACACAGAAAGGTAGGACTAGTGAAAGACAAACTAGCAAAACCTTTTTTTTTTTTTTTTTACTGACAAACCATTGTGCTGAGTCATGCTAAACTGTGAGATGAACAGCATTTCTCTTAGCTGCATCTAACTGGCATCTTTAAAGTAGAGCTGTATTTTAGAATCCATAGCCCAAGCCTGAACATGGTCATATTAGAGAATATTACATTACAGCCCATCAAGATGCATCAGTATAAATTCAGATAAATAAGACTTAGAATGCAGAAGATGAAATCTGAGGATTTTGTCCATCAGACTATAATGAACTACCAACTGCAAAATGGGGTACTGCTCTATTATTGTATCCCCAGATAGACTTTTAAATATTAGATCTTAAGATCATTGCATATCATTCTTTCAATCTGCTTCTGTCAATTCATGATAGACTGTTATTTTCTTATACTGCTGTGAAAAGAACATTAACATGCCCAGCCAATATTATTTCTAGGTTAATAAAGGTTTTTTGTTACAGTTTTGTTTCCCCTCTCTTCTGGTAATACCTGCTGTTCAATATGTGTGACAAGCATGGGCTTCCTAATAGTGACTCCTTTTTTATTACATACTACTTACACTTGCAATGCACAAATAAATGTTTATACTTACACACATCCAGTTACCTTTTCGTTATCGACAGATGATTCTTTCAAAGGTGCTCTGTGGTCTTAGAGTGAAATTTCAACTCTATTGAAGTGAAGAACAGATATTGATAGAAATGGGATGTTATGCTCTGACCTTTCAAAGTGCACAAATTCTATGGATTCAGAAGGAGTTCCTTTCTGAAAACTTTGGCAAACACACATCTCATGGAATTTCTGGAAAATGTCTATGAGATGAAAACTCTTCTGCCTGCAAAGACCACATTCAAAGGCTGGAAACACATGATTTTCTTATAAAATTCTCTTTTAGGAGGACATATTTCTCTGGAAAATATGTGTGAAGTATTTCTTGTTTGCATCATTAATTATATTATATATTTCATTGAAATGCCTCTTATAGAACACTTATGAACTCCTCCAGCCATGTTAACATTTCTGTGGCCTGGTTAGGACTGTTCCCAGGCAAATGCTACTGCCAGAGTATCATGCAAGATAAAGGTCATACATAAAACTCTACCTCGATATAGAGGAGTTGCCAATCAGCTGGAATTTCCAAACAGGCACATATGGACCTTATAAAAGCAAACAGTACAGGTCAAACTCTCATACCTGGATTATTTCAAGTCAGACTGTGCCAGTGTATATAAAAGTAGACAGCCCAGCTCAGATTTGGATATCAGTGTGAGTGCCATACAAGAAAAGCCCTATGGGAATCAATAGGAGAATCATATTCCTGCAGAGTTTATCTGTTGCATTTTTCAGATCTGGAAGAGGTGTCTGAAATACACACTGTATTTTTGTTGTATCAGATTTGTATGTGATAAACAATAAATTTACTCTTTTTTTTTTATGCTAGTACTTGTCCTTCCATCTGTGCTCATTTTAGCACACTTCTACAAGGAAAGCTTGTTCACCTTTTTGTTCTGTTTGCTAAATCTACAATCTGGCTTATTGTTTTCATGTTTATTCTATCTCACAGACTAAATATTAAGTTTTGCAAATGATAAAGCAGGTTCTAAACCACAACAGAAGGATGATGAAAAAGGTCCTAAAGTCTAAACTGCAGACTGCTGAGTTACATACGTTCTGAACTGGAAAGAAAAAGTCTGCCTAATATATGTCTAGAGGTGCTACACAAAAAAAAAAAAAAAAAGTGTTAATGTAGCTAAAAAACTCATTGTGTATAAAACCAGCAAAATTAACCCAATATGCTTCTTATTTTCCTTTGTCAGATCTTCCAGTAAGATCTGGCTGTCAATAGGGGTTTCCATTCATTCATTCCTACAATGTTTTCCATAGCACGGCATCTCAGTGGAGGCATATGACAATTTGGCCTTTTTGGCTATGGCATGCCACCATGGCATCCCTCAATCAAAAGCACTGAGTGACATGCTTTTCTTGCACTGCCTGGCATGCAATGTGCAATATGTCAAAAACACTGCTGCCCCTTCCATACTGTGTATTATCAGATTCCTTTTTTGTTGTATTGTTTTCTTCCACAATCTATTAAATGTAGTGGAATATATTTTATATTTAGATTGGCCACAGACACTGAGTAAATGCTTTTGCTCATTTAATATGTACTCAATGTGGGCACACTCTGTGCTCCAGCAAAGCCCTTTGCATGAAATCACCCATGGGAAATATCCCTGAGCATGGTGAAACTTGGAAAACCTTACCTTCGAGCAGAGGCATTCTTGAATTACATGCTGCTGGCATATTTACCTCTGTGTGTCCCCTCACAGTCAGCTATCCCTAGCTCTCATGCTGGCTCCTGGAGACAGCTGGAAATTGGCATGTTGAGGTGAAGCAGTTGCTCTAGTTATTTCAAGATGTTGGCCAAGTCAGTCATGGCTGGCAAAGCTCAAAACTGCTGCCAGTCACTTTTCCATGCATCATTCTTCTGTAAGTGCTTTGTGTGCTCTGGGTAAAGCCATGGCTCTGAGCCATTTTCCAGACTTTGCTTATTCCTGATTTCCATTCTCAAAAAAAGAAAGTCTCTATGACTTCAGGTAAGGTATTTTTGTAAGTGAGATGAGCATGATTATGCTTTTTCCTTGTTTAGCAGAAGCAGATGCAGCATCTGAACTGCACATCCAACAGATGGTGTTCTACAGGTATAGCATGTTATTTGTACTGGAGCCTCTCAATCTTTCATTTAGGTAACAAATGTACAACCCCCTGAAGAGCATCTGTTAGGTATCCAAAAGGACCACCATGTTTTACTTATTTTGATAATCTTTTGAATATAAACTGTTTTCATCAGGTGCCTAACTGTGATTGCCTGTGATTCTTGCCAGTTTTGGGCAAGACCATGTCTGCAACTACTGAAATCCTGAACTTCTTCATGAATGGTGTAGATTGATCTTGTTGTGCTCTTGCCTTTGCTATTTCAGATGGCTGATGGCTTTTATGTGTCCGAAGTTCAGAAAATAGAATTAAATCACTGTAATAAAGTTGTGAATGCACTAGTAATACCACTCCTCTTAAATGTTTGAAGCTTTCTATGACAAAAGTGTTTATTTCCTGGGAAAAGCAATTTTTTACAAGTTAGCTAATAATGAATTTCTGAGACAATATCATAAGAAAAAAATAAAGGTAGATCCTACGGAATGCAAAAATAATATTATTCTGATTATCTCTTAAGGCAGGTAATGCTACTACATTTGCTTTTTGCTCTACCTTTGATGAGGAAAGCAACAGGAAAAGAAAGCAGTCGGTGAGACACTGTGGGATGACTCAGCGCCTGGGGCTGGCTCCAAGTACCTACATTTGTCACTTGTGTGTAAGTTGTGCAGAAGCTGACAAAGAGATGCTCCTCTGGGTGCAACAGGACCAGCTCACTGAAAAGCTAAGATATGATGATTTTCACCTTAGGATAGGGCTCTTTAATAAAGAAGATTGTAAAAATTCTCACATAGAGCAATGAATTTAAATACTAGGGGGAAAACTGACTTGCATCTTTTTCTCTATAATACGAATCATGTTCCTCACCTCCACAAAGGGCTCCAATAAGCATTCTTTGTGTGTATGAAGTTGATTAAAAGTCTGAGACTTCCATGAACAAGGCCACTAAAGCTGCCTGCTTATACAGACAGAAAATGAGCTGCTTCAATTAGAATTTCATGAGCTCACAAGTGTTTCTCTCTAGACAGATAAGGTAGAAATTAATTCAAAAGGATTAATGTGTAAGCTTTCTGAATTAAAATTGCAACAGGTGTCAATTTTACATGCCTGCCCTTCCAACAAATGTGACATTACCCATTTAATTTATGGCAGAGTAGAAAAAATGTTTTTTCTTTTGTCCCAGAGTTCTCTTTTGAAAGCAAAAAGATGTATCCTTCCATACCACTGTACCCAAGTCACCTCCTTGTATATTCTTAATTGAATTCTGCCTAAAGAAGATATGAGGAACTACATGTTTTGAAGGATACTTTGATGATGAATAAATCTCTATTCCTTTAAAGATAGTAAAAGGATGCCTCTTACAATATTGTGTAAGTTGCTAAGGTTAATTGCGTTTTAATTTGATGCATCTTAGATAGTAAAAATACTATCTACATCACTACAGAAATTTTCTCAAATGCAGATTCCTAAGTGAGACATCTTGTCCTTCCTGTGTCTCAAAGGACTAAGTATCTCTACTTAGATTATATTCAGAGCAGGAAGAATTGACTAAACAATCTAATAAAGTAATTTTAGTTATGCTAAACAAAGTCCATATTTAGATATTTATTAGCCTAGGTACACAGCACAACTAGAAGGGGAATCTTTACCTTCCAGATGATTTTAGGACATCAAATAGGACCAAGTTAGTCCTAAACTCTGTATATTGCAGCTTCTCAACCTTTTTCCTGTACCTCACCAACACAAAGGGTAGAACCTCTCAAAGCTGCAGATTTATTTCCATGCTGCATTACAGTGCTGATAGGTACAAGGAGCATTTGGACAAGTTCACTGCACCTGTGTTGGAAATCTCCATGGTTTGTGATGCTTCTTGACTGACTCCCAAATATTTATCTTGGAATAGTATTTAGTTTGAGTGATGCAGCTTGAGTTTTTAGCTCAAGGTAGACAGAGTTGCAGCAGTGTTAGCGGGGACTGACAAAGCTATGGGAGATTGCAGCAAAGCTGGCACTTGAGAGAAAAGCTCTTGAGTATCCAAAGTAGATGTGCAGACAAAGCCAACTAACACAAGCATACTGTCGCTAACTCCCCATCATCTCAAAAGCAAATGCTTTCCTGACTAAAATACCCACTGCTACGTTGCCTAACACGAGAAATATCTTTGGTGTAAAGCTCCCTGCATGCAGAACTGACTGGACAACATCAAACCCAAACTTGAGCCTATGGTCAGCAACGGCCTCCTTTGGGGCTGGCAGAGTCTCCCTTTGCTCAGTGGTTTTGCAGGCTGTGAGATATCCTTTCAGGCAGACATAGGGCCTTTCTGAGCTGTTGCATGGGAGCATTTGAGAAATCAGGGAAACGGCAGTGGGGGAGCCTGCCCGCCCTGGGAGCTCGTCCAGAATCACCGGGAGTGCTTCACGCCCGCGGCGCTGCCTAAGGAGGGGAGAATTGAGTTCCCTCCGTCCGCTCCCGGCGCTGGAGCAGCCGCTGGGCGCTCCAGGCAGCCTCTCCTCCGCCGAGCCGGGACCCACGGCCCCGGGGGCTGCGGGGCGCTCCCGCCGGCCCGCCCGCGCCGCCGCACGCTGTGCCCCCGGGCTGAGCGGGACGGGGACGGAGGGAGCCGCGGGGTCCGGCCGGCATCCCCCTGCCTCCTCCGGGGGAGAACACGGCTCTGCCCCGCGGCCGCCCCCAGCCCTGCCCTGCCCAGCCTTGCGGGGAGGACTCGAAGCCGCGGCGCTCTATAAAAACCCCCCGGGCCGGGAGGGACGGGACCACCGCAGCGGGACGGGGCGCGGGCAGCAGCACCATGGCCCAGTCCGTGTGGGGCTACGACAGCGACAACGGTGAGCGGGCTCGGGGCCACCGGGGCGCCGGCATGAGCCCGGCTGAGCAGGGGCGACGTTTCTTTATCTTTGCCCCTCAGGACCCGAGCGCTGGCACGAAAACTACCCCCTGGCCAAGGGCGACAAGCAGTCGCCCATTGAGATCAACAGCAAGGACGTGCAGCACGACTCCTCTCTCGCCTCCTGGCACGCCAGCTATGACCCCGGGGCAGCGAAAACCATCCTGAACAACGGGCGCACCTGCCGCGTCGTCTTCGACGACACTTTTGATCGATCAGGTCGGTTTGTATTTTTTGAGGGTTGTTAGGAATCAAGGTTTGCAAAGCACCGGGTATCAAAAAGCATCCTTTAGTTTCCAGCCTGTGCAGGCCAGCAGAGAAAAGTCACTTGGGAACGTAAAAACGGTGCTCCGGGAGTTTGTTCTGGTGGATCTGAAGTGGGACAGAAAGGCTGTTAGCTGTACCCCTCAAATGCAGACTCAGCTGGACTTCTCCCTATGTCACCTCCTTCAACACAGACACTACATCTTCAGGTTTTGTGTAAGGGACAAGAGTGGTGCCCAGAGGGGGTTTAGAACACTCTGAGACACTTTGTAAACCAAAAACTTGTATATATATTTCTACAGACTGTGATGTAGATTTCTTCTGCATGGTAATTCTTCAGGTACTTCAGAGCTGAAAAAGTTACGACAATAGCATTTATGTAAATAGCATTTTATCGTTTCTGGAAAACTATGAAATGGCTTTGTTATTTAATTAAGAGCGAGCAATCTCATAGCTCTAAATTAAATTGTTCAAAACTTGATTGCAGAGCTCTATCTGTATAGCTCTGGATGCAGATAGGCAACAGCTGTCAAAATGATTATTAAATTCACAATATCATGTAATGCAAAGACATCTCAAAAGCATGGCATATTGATTGGTCTTTCATCAAGAAAGAAAGCAATCTAATTAATGGAAAACAGTTACTTTTCTTTGTATTTCTGTGCATCTGTTTTGATGGAACTTGTATTGAGATTTTGTTTTTAGTAAGCTATATCTCTTATGAAATATATCCACAGTACATTGAAAGATCACTTTCCTGCTTATCTTGATGAGCCCCTTGTTTCCTGGATTTTTTTATTTATCATTACAGCTACACGTTACTGTTCCATGTCTCTCAGATGGAATCTCAACTATTTAGGACCAGGATTGTCTCTACATTATGTATTTTTATGGTCCTTTAATATTTATTACCACAGTTTCTACACAGCAGTTTCATAAATCACACTTTTATTACCATAGAAACATAGAATGGTCAGGATTGGAAGCAACCTTAATGATCATCTAGTTCCAACCATACCCTTATGACCACCTTGCAGTAAACCAAGTTACTAAAGATGCATCCAACCTGGCCTTGAACATTTCCAGGGATGGAGCATCCACAGCTTCTTCAGGCAACTTGTTCCAGTGCCTCACCAACCTCACAGTAAAACATTTCTTCCTTATATCCAATGTAACCATACTCCTTTTCAGTTTGAAGACATTCTTCCTTGCCCTATCACCAGCTGCCCTTGTAACAAGTTCTGTTTAAAAGCCAGAATGCTCTTCCAAAAGCTCTGCATAAAATGAGTGCCATGACTGAAAGCATGGGAAGGAAAATGGTAATGAACATTTTCACATGGTGGTTCTGTTCTATCTTCTTTACAGCTTCCTAAAGGCTGAATTTTTTTAGGCTCTCAAGAAGTTGTCTGTCTAGGGAACAGTATTAGAGAAAGATCCCAATTTGGCCAAACCAAATGCAGCCCTTGGTGCAGTGCTTCCCCTAAATCATTTTCCTCTTATTTCCTCCCCATCTCTCCCCTCCCAATCACGTCTGTTTTTTCAGTGTGTGTAGTCACTCCTGGCTGTCCTTACTTTCTGCAGGTTGCTGGACAGTTATTTAGGACTCAAGTGTTTCATAGGCAGATGTCTGATCAGAATCAAATACAATGCTTGGCAGTTCTGAAAGACCATGAGGAAGTATTTTGTTGACATTCTATTAGCTTCATTTGTTGGCTTCTGCAGTGCTAAGAGATGAGGATAAGTAGTAGTCACAGATTCCATTTTAATTGGAAAAAGAAATATAGTTGAAGATAATTTTGGTTTTATGCTAGAGAGATTTGTATACTGTTATGAAGTGCTGTTTTCAAGTGCTTCACAGTATTTTAGCTCTGAAAAGGGCCATCTGTGAGAAATGAGTGGTAAATGAGTTTACAAATCTGATTTAGCTTGTAAATGTAGTAGGTCACATAAATTCAACTCCTGCCTCCCATTGATTCCAATGTGAAATGGCAACCAAATACTTTTGAAGAGTTGGCCTTAGATTCTATGCCTTTTTTGTCCTATATTTGAAATAATAATAATAATAATAATAATAATAATAATTTTCCATTGAAGGCTTCTAAAGAAGGTTTACTCAATATTACTCAATACTATACTGAGTTATGATTATTTATGTATGAACAAAGTAAAAAAGTAAGAGAAACTACATGCTTCAGTCTCAACAGTCCTTTTTTTCTGGCCCTTCCCTTGATGGTTGTGATACCTACCAACTAAAAAGAGAAACTGCAAAGTTAAACCTCTTGCTCTGTGTAGGTATTCCAACTTGTAGGATATCAAGAATTCATTTGAGACCATTGGGCAAAAGAGGATTTCAGTGTTAACTTTGAACTTCAAAGCTATTGGTAGACATTCAAACTTGAATGCTATTTAAACAAGGCCTTCTGGCACTGCAGTTGTGAACTACATTATCAGCTTTCTGTGTAAGGAAACACGACTCATTCCAACCTTAGGTAATGAATGAAAAATACATTTGAGAGCTTATCCTCTAAGCAGTCCCTGCTCAAAAGAATCTCCAGGCTGAAAGAGCAGGTGTGATGTTTTGAAAGTCAGACTTGATGTCAACTGTCAGACTGATATATGGTCAGCATTATTTGGCTAAGCACAGCAGAAGTAACAGCTTCTTAGTTTCCCTTGTTGGTGACTCAAGAACAATTCTCCAACTCACTTGACCTAAACTTTATTGTCTTCCCTCACTTCCAAGAAATAGATAATTTTTAGATTTTTAATATTTTTTTAGAAGCAGCTATCTGTAACCATTGTTTAGTTGTCTTGATGCCTTGTGAAGGCTCAACTAGAACAGAGACTAGACAGAGCTGAAGAATAAAGTATTTATTAGAAGTATTAATTAGGTATTTATTAGAAGGCTTTAATGGATATACCTTGGGCAGCACAAGGTAAAAGGCATGCCAATCATGGACGGGAGGTACTTTCTGAAGCACCTTTTGGTTAATTTAACAGCCTTAATGTCAATCTTTTTTAAAATGACCCTTTCTTGACAAGAACCACCTGTGAACACCCCCCCTTCTCTCTCCATACCCAGAACTGTAGTGTGTCCACTTGCCAGGAGAAAAGGGGCTTGTTGGGCAGCTGGGGTTTAACTCTGTGTTAACCCACAGTATCCCCATCAAACAGAACTCCTGACAACAGAATTTAGCTGCAGCCACGCAAACTGGCGAGCGCTGTGGGTGCCTGGCGGTGGGCTGGCTGCAGGAGGGGAGCTGCGGTGTGTCCCTGCGGGGTGGTGGCGGTGGCAGTGGTGGGACTGACGCCGTGTCCCCGCAGTGCTGAGGGGGGGCCCGCTGAGCGGCGCCTACCGCCTGCGGCAGCTGCACCTGCACTGGGGCTCCTGCGACCAGCACGGCTCCGAGCATGTCATCGACGGCGTCAAGTATGCGGCAGAGGTAGGACAGGCTTGGAACAGCAGCGTCCAGCGCTGGCCGGAGTCCGGCTGATTTCGCATCTGAACGCATTAACCATTCTCCCTCTTGAAAGTATTGAGCTACTGGTTTTTCTCCGCCTGTGAAACTTGTGGATACTGCTTAACATGCAGTGGGATAAGCTGCATCTGCCAACACATGTAGCCCTGCAAGTATCTACTAACACGGATTTCTTTTCTTCACGCCACAGTTTTTGCTGGTATCTTAGAATGTTTCAAAAATATTTGCGACAAAGCAATCTGTTATTTCCAAATAGGAAGTGCTGCTGAAGTTTTTTTGGGTTTTAGTCATTTCTGGTATAGCTTGAGTTACCAAGTTAGTTTCAAAAAGAATAGAAAAGCTCACTAAAAGCACATTTGATAAACTGACGTTCAAAATTAGATTCATCTTAAAACTAATTCAGAGTATGTTTAGTTTCTGAACATCTCTGCTTTAAAATAGCTGGGTTTATTTTCAGGAACCACAGAAAATATAATGTTTGGGTTTTGTTTGTTTGGTTTTTGGTTTTTTTTTTATGTAAACCACTGCAGGGCTGTTGTCCTAGTATGTTAATATTCATGAATGCTTTAGACCCCAAAGACTTTTTCAGGTCCTAAATATAAGTGAATTAACTATTGATGGTAGAGATACTAGATGGTACTATAGATGCTAGCAAAGGCTGCCTCCTTCCTCCACCTTATTTGAGAATAGGCTCAAAATACATACCTATGCTCACAAAAATCCTGCAGTAGTGTTTTCCTGCCTTCCACCTACACTCTCAAGGCCCAGAGCTTGGAGAAGCTTTGTCCACCTCTCACAGGACAAAACAGAGGCAGATTTTCAGGGTCAATGTCAATAGACATTGCAGAGAAGACTGCGGGTGATGGCTTAGGAATTTTTTTCCCATTCCTTAACCACAGCTAGTCTTTGCTAGTATTCTGCTTTCTCTGGTCAACTAAAGAGAAGAAATCTGCTTCCTCAAACTATTTCTTGGCTAGTTCAAGCACAGACTCTTTATGTTACTTTTGTTAGCAGTACTCACTGATAGGAGAAGAAAGCCTGGAATATATGTAATTTAGCTACATTGCAACCAAAGATATATGGTTGCTCCAGCTTTATGTTTAGCATTAAAATCCTTGTCCTCAAGAGAAAAGAAACAGAGAACAACAGATCCATTCATATTCAGGACAAATTATATTTTTTGTTGTTTTAAAAAAACTTTTTAAAAAATACTTTTTTTCCCCTGTATGACTGTGTTCCAATGCTCCTTAATCTGTGATTGCATACTGCTGGTTGCAGCATTTCTAGCTATATGCATGAAGAAGAGATTTGCTGGTCAGGGATGCAAAAATTTGAAATATATCCTGTACTTGAGAATACAGCACTGTTGAAAGTATATATGAGAAAAAAATGTCAGATTATATCCCCACTCCCTTCCAGTACAATGTGCTGAAAGTAGTAAGAGATACAAACCAGTAACGTATGCATTACATACAACCCAGTGTTAATCTCTGAGCTGACGTCTGCATAGCCTGAAGATCTAAAAATGTACTTGAGATGAAGTGCATGTCAATAGGTGTTTTATGCATGTGTGCATATCTTGTGCTTAGATTAATCTATTTATAGTTGCATTGTCTGATATTGTGTGGTAAACTCCATTTTCTTTTCCTATGCTTCAATTAAATGCAAAGCAATGCTTTATGGAAAGCATAAGCATATAAAAGCATGGGAACAGCAGTAAGAAATACTTACATAGAGTTTTCTTTTTCATGTCCATTCCTGTACTTACTCTGTACCAGAATATTTTCTTAATTTAATTTAAAGTGAAGATTGTGCTGTTGATAATTTCTTGTATTTATAATTGAGGCTTAATTGATTTTTAGTTAATTGATTTCTAATTATGATTTTAGTTACATATGGTGCACTGGAATCCAAAACACGGTAATTTTGCTGGAGCTTTAAAACAACCTGATGGTGTAGCTGTTGTGGGCATTTTTCTCAAAGTAAGTGGCAAATATTCAGTCTTTGTAAGTTTTTCTATTTTTCCTCTTTCTCTAGTGCCAGGGGAAAAGTTAAAATTGTTTTTTCTGCACTGCAGCCCTGTCTTGTGGTGTGCACTGGGTGAGGAGGAGGGTCTGCATGGGCTGAGTGTTTCCTTTTGTCTTTTGTGTCTTTGTCTGCTAGCAGGTGTTGTATCTGCCTGTCAGCAAGTTGACTGATTCCCTTCTCTAGTCTCTTGTTGATTCCCACACAAGCTGGGAATCAAAATGAGTTCAATGAACTTACTCCCAAAAAGAAAGAATTGATGGTAAAAGACAGCCACTCAACATTCTAACCGTGTAATACAGAAAATTTTAAACAAAATAATACTGTACCAGTATTTTCAGTTTGATTTTTTATAAACTCTATAGAAAGAAAGTAATCCTTGTATCAGATCTGTATGTGGTCTAGGACATTGAGAAATGCTAACAGGCACGCAGCCTAATAGTGATAAATTACAGAAACTTCAGTCCTTTTAGCTGCAGGTGGGCATTTCAGCTTGAACACACCATCAGGGAATAAGTGTCCTTTTATTGTTTTATCACTAGTAAGTGGCATTTGTACAAGCAAGAGCAAGTGGATGTAATTAATTGTGCTACAGTGTCCCTGGACAGACTACATGAAGTGTCATTTTAATTCTATTACACTGTGAACCAACCTGACCTTTTCTCTTGTGGTTAGTCTAAATTGAAGGTCAGCACCTGTCCAGATTCCTCCTTCAATTATTCTTCTTTTGTAATTCCTTTCAGTCTATTTTAGGCTAAAGTTTTATGTTGTCAAACACAATTTACAAAGCACACCACTATATCCCTATTAACCATAGCTAAGGTCAGCTAAAGTCAGCTAAAGGTAAGTAGTATCATTGTCTTCTCTCTGGCCCTCTTTCCCTGTTTCCTTCTTGCTCTTTGATGAAGGAGCTGTTGTTTTTCTCTGAATTTGTCATGTTCCATTACTGGGTTTTGGGATACTACTAAAACAGGATTGAATTATCTTCTGAGGAATTGAAATCAATCTATTTTGGAACAAGACATGGCAATAACTGAACATCTTATTCATACTACCTTTACTCTTCTGGGATGTCAAAGCTTTTGGAAATGCTAAATATGATGAACACAAGCAATAAAGTGACCCCATAGCTTTAGGTCATCTAGACATGAATTCATCACATGTCTTACATCAAGTCTGATCTGACTGTGTGTGTGCTGCAAAATGAACTGTCTGTAGGAACTACAGCCCTTCAGGCCATCAAGACTTCGCCAAATTCTCAGACATCCCACAGTGGCTTGCTTTTGAAGCAGGAGCCAAGGGCTAAGCCCTGGGTAGTGAAACTGAGTGTGCAGTCCATTCCTCAGACAGGCGTGATGCCTTCTAGGGTCCTTCAACACATGTTCAAATTGCAAAGCCAGCTACTGGAGTCCGCTATTTTGGATGGTCTTTCAACACAGATAGTTTTCTGTCAGTCCCTACTGGATGCTCTGAGACTGCTATTTCCTAATGTGACAGATGGGATGTGATGAATTTCTTTCAAATACTGTGGAACATGATGAAAAAGATAGAGTATTTGTGCTTTGCATTACAGGTTGGAAAAACTCCCAAACCAGAGATGAAGAGAATTCTTGAAGAAATTGAAAATATTAAGACCAAGGTATCAAAGCAATTTTTTTTTTTGTGATATAATGTAGCTGGAAAGCCATAAAAGCAGGAATCAGTAGTTCAGATTCATATTTTGGCATTGATTTGATGCCAAACAGTAGCACCAGAGATGATACATTGGACTGTGGAGCATGATACTTTCTTTTGCTTAATTAAATATTTAACTCCTCACGTCTGTAAATATTCTGGTTGAAGATGATTTTTTTACCAATCCTTGCATACACAATTGGTCCTGCAGGTCTTATTGGTCCTGCTCTGTAAAAAATATGCCAGTGGGCCAATACCAAGAAGAAATTAAAAGCTTTTTGAATTTGAGGACAACAGTGGCCAAAAAAATGCATATAGCAGAGTCAGAAATTTAGTTCGCCTAAAATGAGAGGAAACTAGTAGCAATGATGGAGCAGGCTCTCAGTCAGTGTAAAGGAGATGAAAAATGTTATTAGTTTTAAGAAGGAACTGTATTTATAAAAGGAGTTAAATGGTGCTGTTTCTGCCCCAGTCCTAAGTTCTCTCTTCCTATGATACTAGCAGAAATAGCATTGCAAATATATTCTAAACTGTTTTTCAGTTTAATTAATGATCTAAGGCAGTCCATACCTATTGCATACATACAGCTGCTGAAGGGAGTTATTTGCAGAGAACTGCAATATTGCATGTATTGTCAGTTAGTGTTATGATTTACAATAAACTTAATCTCTAGGTATACTTAAGCAATTCTACTTCATTACAAACTTTATGATTCTAATAACGCTAAAAGTTGTTGTGGTTTTGTTTGTTTTTTTTTTTTTAATTTCACCTTGAACATGCCACCAGATCACCAAATTTGTAGGCATTTGCAAATCTACCAGAAGTCCTTGCATTTAATGCATTTAATGTATGTGTGTACTGCAATTGATGTGCAGGTCTGAGCCTGACAGCTCTTCTCTCCTTTGTAAGAGTCATATTAATTTTATTTTTTTCAACTCAGTTTTCAAATGCAATTAATTTCTTTCTGCTGAGGCAACTGAAGGTTATTTTTCCACCCTATCCATGCCCCTGCCTTGATGTGTCCATGTTATCTCTTTTGCTGGCTTTCTCTCATAATGCCTATATAATTTTTTTGGCCATTTACATGTAGTAGTTCTCAAAAAAGCAACAGTTGAAGTAAAGCAAAGAAAGATAAGAAAGAACCACATGTTGTATTTAATCTCTTTTTCTTTTCTGTCATCACAGATATTTTCCCAAAATTACTTATTTTTCCAAAAGATTAATGGGTGATATCGCTGGTGTAATTATCACACATGCAGTTTCAATTGCACTGATGCATTACAGGCAGAGGAGTTTCTTGGTCACTGTACTGTATTTACTGAAGTTCACAATTTTGTGAATTTATTTGCAAATTCATGTTGAACTTATAGAATAATCTTTTCAGGAAGATATAATTGGAGTTACTCTTTCTACTCTTAATTTGTGCAAGGATACATAGAAACTATTTCAGATTCTGACATTTTGTTCTAATCTAGAGAAGATTCTCCATGATAGAAGAAGGAAATAGGAATAATATAATATATCTTCCTTCCCAGAAGGAAATCCAAAATATCAATAGAGAAGCGAACTGCATTTCCTTTGTTAGTTTTTGTTGCCCAGAGGGAACAAGGAATACTCATCACAGTCCTGTGGAGTTACAGTCCTATTTGGTGGCAGACTTACCAAGAAGTGTTGTCTGATGTCTGCTTTCTCCCTTGTCTTTTGGTAATCACCTTGAATTTAGGACCCAGTACTCTTACAGGAGATATTTTAATGTTTTACTAAGTGTAATAGCGCCAACAAAAAGACTGAGTGTCACCATGAATATATAATTAGAGCACAATCTTCGGAGGAGAGAGGTGTTGATTTAAATTCCTCCAGATAGAAGAGAAGACTAAAGAATCTGGGATAAATGCCCAGCAACTATACTGTTGGATAAAAAGAGTAACACTACCAGCAGTGCCACAGGCTTTAACTTTTATCCCAATAGCCCAAAATAAAACACAATTTTGATAATTCCAGAATAAAAAAATGTAAAAACAAGTTTGCTTTGATCCCACACAATTCAGTTTTAACTTCTTTTAATTTATGAATGCAATCAAAATGCCAGTTATTATTAATTGCTGGGAAAGTGCCTGACAGGAAGAAAAGGAGATTGATTTCTTGCATAAATCTTGGTATTTAATTGCTTCCTTTATAATAACATTGATGCTGATGACTTTTAAGATGCAGATCTCTAAGAGTAACTGCAGAGAATTTTTTTGTTTCCCTAAGGGGAAGGAGGCTCCTTTTCAGCACTTTGATCCTTCAATTCTTTTCCCCAAATCTCGTGACTACTGGACTTACCACGGTTCTTTCACCACACCCCCCTGTGAGGAGTGCATCACTTGGATTCTCCTGCGGGAGCCGATTGAAGTCAGCTCAGACCAGGTAAACTCCAGCCATTTCTGCTGCTCCTTTACCAGTTCTCAGCAGTGGCTCAGTATGTCAGGGTGATGATTTGCAAGCTCTGTGTTACTTTGAACTTTTTGGTAGGGAAAGCTTTAGCTGTGGGCAGTGAGAAACTGCCTGCAGAATGCACTGTTGAAATGGGCTGTAAAACTGACCCTGAGAATCAGGTGCTCTTGCAGGACACTTCCTGGAACAGCCTCAGCAGTGATGTTCTTGGGATCCAGAAAATCTGCTAAGGCAGAAGTGCCCCTGAGCCACAAAATTCAGCCATCACTGAAGACTCAGTTCATTCTACGTGCTTTACAATTAAGTGGAAAGTGAGACTAATATTTTCCTGGTTTAAGAAATTGCTGGTCCAGACCTTGACTTCTTAAAAGCTGTCAGTGAGAAAGATCAAACAACCTACAACCTACAAACCTGAACATTCATACAAAATAATGTACCACTTGCATTCACATAGCTCAAATGTGAGGGAAAAAAAAAAAAGCCTGTCTGGATAAGGTGACATTTTTAGATCTTGTGTCAAAAATTTTGGCTATATATACACCAAATTCTGCTTCAGCAATACAAGTCAGAGTATATTCCTTCTACTGAAATGGCTGTTTTCAAAATAGATTTATTTTGCATTTGGATGAAAGGGTAACAATTAACAAAGCAGCACTGAAATTAAGTTAATTGGAATAACAGCAGCTGAGTGCCGAATTCATGATTCAACTTAATAATGCAGTTGGCATATCTCTGCCTTACAGATCAAAATAGAAATTTCTGCACCAGATTTTTCTAACACTGCCTTGCACTGACATAGGTCTAGATCCTCCTTCACAGATAGCTGTATTTTCACAAGATGTCCAGCTCCAGCTGGTCACAGCAGGGCCCTATTCTTTTTCCACACTGTGGGCGTGAATCAGAGAAAAAAACAAAAGAAGCCCAGGCAAGGGTCAGATGATGAACTGTTCTGTGGATGAAGAGTGTGAAGATCCACAGAAACAGTGCAAACTCCTGGGCTGCAGCAGTTTTTATCAGTAATCTCAGTATTATTAGAGACTGCCATTGTGTGCTTGTCACTACACAAGAAAATTCCTTTTTCATCTCAGAGTTTGTTCTAGGCAGTAAGGTCCACAGTTCTTCCACATGGACACTTGATTTTTTCTTCCTTTCAGATGGCAAAGCTCCGTAGCCTTTCCAAGAATGCTGAGAATGAACCCGTGAGCCCTCTTGTTGACAACTGGCGCCCACCGCAGCCCCTGAAGGGCAGGATAGTGAGAGCCTCATTCAAGTAAAATCTCAAGTCTCACTCTGCTGAACCTGAGTGAGAAAATCCCTAAAATACAAAAGTGTAGTTAGTTTTTTGCTGTCTACTGCTTTTCCTCTGGATCCAGGTCTGTGTTTCTCAGTTTGAAATTCTGAGTGGTAAAAGTGTATCTATTTTTAAAAGCAGATGCAAAACATAATACTAAACATAATAAGCAAATGGTAGAAGTAAACAAATACTAAACATAATAAGCAAATGGTAGAAGTAATGATTCTTGACCACAGATGCCTCAGCATTTATGGTCACTTCTCTGCCTTGTGGTCTTATAAGATAAATAGGCTCAGTTTCAGTATTTAAAATTAGCTTCAAAGGAAATATAGTAAGGCGAAAAAATGAACCAGTAGCAGAGGAAAGCAGAAGTAACAGTAGATGAACAGGAGGGAAATGCCTGTCTCTACAGTGTGACCTTGCTCAGACACCCCATCCTCAAAGGAGACATCCAAAGAATAAGTACCCCTTTAACATACCAGGTTTTCCCTTCCCTGTCTTGTTCATAGTTTTTTATCCAAGATTAGTATTCTGAGAGTAAAATCATTCATACTCAGTTTCTTTGCGAAGAAGAAAAGAGACCTTGCTGTCATTTCAGTATTTGCTGTCTTCACCATATCCTGCTACTGCCATTGTTGATCTTTTCTTCTTTCACTGCTGCTGTTACTTCACCCATCCAGTGTAGAGTCCTGCTGGTTTCACCTTGCCTTGTATTTAGTATACCAGATTTAGTATTGCTGAGGGGGGAATGAGGGGGAATGCCTTTCTTCTGCTGCTCTGTTATCTCCCAGAATGACGGATTTTTGATGCTCTGCCTGCTTCTTGTATTTGACACCTTAATGGTTTCGCCTGATTTTGCTGTACATGGAAAGAATCTTTCTGGATGATTCATATGTGTCCTTTGTCATCCCCACTACTGAAAAATCCAGATTAAGTCACCTATGTGTTTGTTTATTTGACTTTGTAGCTGGAGAATATAAGTAAATTCTGTTTGGCTCAATTCCTTTCTGGGGAGACACATCAGCTTTCAAATATGATCCAAGCAAGGAATCACTGGCAGACAGAAACATCTATATCAACTTCCCCTGTCCTTCATCAGTAAACTTTATCATTTCAGTGTACAAGTACCATTTAGGCTGAACCCACATTCAGATCATGTGAATAAAGATCTACATTATATTCAACACCCAGGTGATTATTCAGTATTGGACATACAGGAGATTGGATGGTCAAAGGTGGTGCATAAATCCCACTGCACAGGCAGCTTCTGGGTTCGCTGTGTTCCTGTAACTCTCAGGAATTGCTACTGTAGGTAGCAGTGGATGTTCTTCTGGAGATGTTCACAAACATGTTCACAGCAGCATTTACAAGGGATATGTCAAAGTCTGAAAAAACCAGGGCTACAAATGGCTGGAATAGGCATTTCTCAATCCTCCTTAACAATTTCACTTTCCACCTTTACTAGAAAAATGGTGCTCCAATAGGGAAGTAATGAATGGGCAACACTGGACAAATTCTGTTGTTATTACCAGCACAATTCAGTGCAAATGCAGAAATGAAACTGGGGGCAGATTTTGATCCTTTTTATTCATTTAGAATTGTTCTAAAGATTGCTGAATTCCCATTGAAAGTTAGTATTTTAGTTTATTAGGAATGTATTTTGCTTAGTATAAAACAGTTTCTTTTTAAAAACTTAAGTTCATGTGAGTAGAAGCTAAAGTATTGATTGAATCCTGTTTACAAATGTTTTGGCACTGCCTTAATTTTATCAGAAGATCAGCTTTTGATATTATGAGTGCAGCACTTGCAAGGGTATTGATTTTAGGAGCCCCTTAGATCTTCTTTAAACTCTTGAATCTCAACACATAAAAAATGTTACTACAGAAAGCTCATGAGCAACAATTTTTCCTACTGTACTATGTCTTACATGTAAAATTTCTTCTCATATCCATATGCAGTTGATCTTGGTGATAAGAAAATATTAACACAAGTAACTGAGACAAGGGTTTGAGTCTTTCAACCTAAAAGCCACTGACTGTGATATTTTAATCTCTTGTTATTGAGGCAATAAAACAAGATCGTTGTCTGCACTTGAAATAACTGCTTTTATGTCATGAGAGAATTAATAAATTGACTTACATAAAAAATAAATTGATTGCTGTTTTTATGCTAAGTGATGACTGAAAGTAGCAAAATCTTAGTAGAAAACCTTGCTGCTCCTTTCTTTGGTACATATGCTTGTAATACAAGGGGGACAGACATTTTAGTACTTTTTAGCTGTAGGAGTTTAGTACAAGAAGCATATCAATAACTTAGCTGAAATGTTACATAATTCTGAAAATTCCTGATTAGTTTATAGTTTTGAAGCACACAAACTCGTTCAAGAATAATTGCCTGCAAATGAGAGAATGAGTGCACTTTGCTTGGTTTGCATATTGCTTGGTTTCCTATACTGCTTTTGAAATGTAGAATAGGAAGAAATTTATGAACTACTGAAATAGTGGTTTTGGTTCCAACAACCACCATTTGGTTTGTATGCTGGCAAAAAGGAAAATACAGTCTGAAATGCATATTGCTTCCTCATGCATGTCCTCTGATGCCATTCTCTCTTCAAACTATTGTTAAACAAAAGCATCAGCCTCACTGAAAATATGCTTTAAAGGGTTTTTTTTTTCCCCTTGAAGAATAAAGTGCACACAGTTTTGTTCCATTGCCTTTCTTCCTTTGATGAATAGTGTAGGTTAGCATTGATTACCTTAGTGGCAAAATCAGAAAATGTGGATTCTAATCCTGCTGCCCCATGTATTTTAGAGAGGAAAAAAAAAAACAAAAAAAACCCAGTAAAATTCCTTATGAATTTAGTGCCTATAATGTATATATTCATTACAGCAGGGCAGCCAAGTGATTCACATTGATTACCACCTATTAGGTTTTGACAAAAACTTGCCCAGTTTCCCACACCTCACAAGAGAAATTACTAGAAAAATTAAAAGCTTATTCCTGTAGTTTCAAAGCTTTTCTTTACTAACTGAAACAAGTGTCACCATCTTTCAGTCGTGTGTAAATTTGTCACTGGACTGTGAATTCCTGGTATGACCATCATATACAACCAGCTATGATGCTGCATTTCTACTACAAAATGAAAAGAACATATATCTTTTTTTTTCTGTATCTCAAAGAAGGATGCTCCTGGATGTCCTTGTCCTGATGTTTTTCTGCTGAGTAATCAGTGTTGAAGAATGCTCATATTGTCAGGGAGTTGGACAAAATAGAACATTATCTATTTCTTCCTGAGGCATTTTGTCCCATGCCTCAGCAAAGGGATCAGTGGTATGATGTGTGTTCCACCTTGTCTATCTCCCTTTCATCTCAATGAATTCTGGCATTTATCTTTGTCAATACTGGAGCACAAAGCATGTATTCAGGAATTATTTTACTTCCAATTTAATAGAACTTTGTATAACATTTCTCACTCCCCCAAGAGGTAATGTACAACCAACGATGAATCAGAAATCAAATCAGACTCAAGGGGTTTTTTTAAACATATTTTTTAAAGCATCTTCTTTTCAGTTTATGGCTGCTTATATGTTGATTTGCAAAAAAAAAGTGAAATAAAATTATTTGTGAGGGAGAGACAGAAAAACTCACATTAAAACACATAAACAGATTTGAATACAGATGGAGAACTTGTGATGTTACTGAGAAAATAAACACCAACACAGTATTGCTATTATAGAAAACTGTAACTGTATTTGGACTGAATAGTACAATACTTGCAAGAATGTCCATGAACTTTAATGAGCAAAGCACTTGTAGATTAAAGACCATCTAGTTCCAACCCCCATGCCATGGGCAGGGACACCTTCCACTAGACCATTATTTGGAAAAAAAAAAATTGCGGATGGAAAATTTTCTGTAAAAAAGGAGGATGGAGAAGAAAGAAATGCAATTTGTACTGCAAACTGATGAAGTGAAGATACAAGTCCACAGTCTAAACTAATACCTCGCTTTCAATAAGGATGACTGTGAAGAACATGAGTGCAAATAAAGAAGGGTTAATAGGAATATATGTGTATGTGAGAATGAAAATTACCATTAAGTGAGATGGTAAATCAAGTAGGACAGCAGAGCAAACTTCATACAGATGGAGTTGTCTCTGCTTCAGAAAACAAAAAGGTTGGCATAATAAATTGCAACCCTTCTGTTGAGCACTGTATTTCACAAGATCTCCCTGGAGACAGCATCTTGCCTCTCTACAGTAAAATCCAACAGGAAGGTTGGAAGCAATGATGCCATCAGGTATGCAAAAGAAAGGTTTCAGTTCCTAAAGAACCACAGCTGTAGTTAGTACAAGCAGGAACATTGACAGAATGTTATCTGCATGGGAGTTCTCAAAGTAGGTCTCACTGATTCTGCCACTAATTCTTTAAGTCAGAGGTTGACATTAACTCATGCTTTTGCAGTTCTGTCATGCCATCAGTAAGCAGAATATGCAGTAGGTGTTAGGAAAAAATATGCCTTTGGTAAATTTGAGTAGCACACTGTCATTCTTTTACTGTTACTAATATCTTGCAGAAGATCTGTCAGAAAACTGAAGAACTTGAAACTCCTTCCTGCAGTTAGACCAGTTTCCACACTGCACTAGACCAGAAAGCCCATGGACCAGTTGTCTCAGACTTCTATGGTGGAGATAATAACATCTTTACTAGACTTAAGATTTTTAATTCTTCCAATTCCCATTAATTTTTTCTCTTTTTTTAAACTGACATTCCACGATTTATCCTACTTTCACTCCATAGACAACAAAAACATTCCTGCTAAAAACTAAAGTGAAGCATGCTACTTCTTGCTTGACTTGAAATGGTCATTTTCCAGAGTCCACACGGTGGAGCCAGTTCTTCAACAGTCACCTTCCTGACACCACTTTCAGCTAACACGAGGCCTGGGCAGTGCAAATTCTTCTAGTCCTGCACAAGTAATTGAGCATTGAAACAAATGCAGTTTATCCAAGTTCTTCTTGAGCTACAGGATCTGGTGTTCAAATAAGTATTGATAGCAATGGACTGGTATTCACTTCTATGTAAAAATCTTCTGTATTTTGTCTCCATATTTATTCATGCAAAGTCTATGTGAGGAAGTGCTTTTGTTTTTACAGGCTGAGAATAGTCCAGATTATTCCATTCCTAAAGTCCCAAAGAATCCTGTCACAAGGTAAGAGGAGTTCCAGGTGAAAATCACCCACTGGTATGTACTGAACTGGTTGCTGATTTGAGTAATTGTGAGACCAAGACTGCAGATCCATTACCCTCCATACTAGCAATACCCTGGCTGAATAGCAATTTCAGTCTACATAGCCCTTTTCTCTCTGCATGTCTCAGCCATCCTTCATGGTTATGATAATTTCTACACTGACTTAAATATCAAAGACATTTCCATTAAGGTTCGCTTCTTTCAGAGAACAGTGATTTTTTTTTTTTTTCCTTAACACTGCAGGCTACCAGCCATTAAGCCCTAATTTAAGAGGTCCTACAATGTTGTAAATTGTCTGTGTAATAAATCTCTGCTGGAGAAAGAGGATAATCATCAAATATTTTTTTCTTGTCAGACATCATTGAGCAACAAATGGCAACAGTGTCAGCAGCCTATCTAAATTTACAACTAAGCAAATGCTACTGACCCTTGAATAAACAGATGAAAGTTGATTTGTTGCCCAATAGTGTGTAAGAGCTATAATTGAAACACTGATTTCATTGTCTCTGTTGGGAAAGGTAGGGAATGCAAGTTCAGACACAATACTTTCCATGCCTATGTCCTGGAGCATTTTGCTGTAACTTCTACCACTGAAAAATTCTGAAAAATGGATAGAGTCAATGTGATCTAAATAAAGTTGAGGCTTTGGAACATTTCTTCTGCCTTTAAGGTAATAATTGTGCCAGGACTTGCATTAAATTACACACTATAAATATGGTACAGTATTTTCTTATACTGGTGTCCATCATCAGACTATTTTAATACCGCTGTAAGAAGCCCTATAAAATATTTCAAACATTTCCAACCAGATTTCCTATATGTTCTTCCCATAGCCTCAAAACCCCAAATTCATAATATTTGCTGTGTATACAGGTGTCTTCTCCTCATCCTAAAGGTAATGGGGGGTAAAAGTCCACTGCAGACAATCTTGACTGGCAGTTCTCTGTAAAAGCAACTCTTTGCTGGACTCTGATTGTGACCTTTTACCCTGGATATGATCTGGGTTATAGTGAAGTTTGCTTTCTGGCTTATGTTTCAATCAATTTGATCTTTTAATGGTTTATATTTAATAGCATACAGCAATTAAAACTGTATTAGTTAAAGTAAATAAAAGTAAGCATTGCCATTAAATAGACATTTCTGGAATCCTGACAAAAGCTGCTGCTTTTGCTACTCTGCTGAGCTTGGCTGTCCTACTTAGTCTCTGTCACCCTTTCTGGAAGCACAGTGTTCCTTTTTACAGAATCTGACTGAAAGGTTTGCCATTTTTACATAAGTTTTTGGTGTTTGCTGGTTTTTTTTTTGTTTAAATGGTGAACCAAAAGCAACACTAGATTAAAGTTCTCTCTTCTTTTTTTTTTCTTCTTACTGTAATGAAATGTCTTTAATCAGGAAATGAAGCCCCGTGATTTGGAAAAGATCTTCACAATATGCATAGAACCATAAAACTTCAAGTTAAACAGTGAATCCATTACTTGCATTTGTATCTTCACATCACAGGATGTAGGGTCCAGTTCCTGAGGCACCTGTTTAAGTGAGCCATCTCTTCACTTGGCAATATTTACTGTGACTGAGCTGTTGAATAAAAGACACGCACTAAAATTTGTTGCCTGGATAGACTTCATGAATGTGGGTGCACATATTTCCATGTCATCAAGGGAACTCAAGGAGTAGATGAATTCCATTTATGCAAGCATGGAGAAATTTTTGTGGCCAGTAAATAAGCACCATAGCAGTGCCTGGTTATAACCAGACAGAAGACAAGCTGTTGAACATCTCCTTGCTCCAGCTTCTGATTCATTGTGTGGTCTATCTGATGCACAAAAATGTCAAGATTCCCTAGTTGGAACTGGTGAAGGGAATGTGTGAGAACATTCACATAATCTTAAACTAGGATGTGGAGTTTTGCCAAACAGCCCAGATGGAGAGGGCACAAGGCAGTATTACCTGCAGAAGTTTTCCCGTCTGTGCCTTGTCACAGGGAATCTCTGTATAATCCATTTATCCTGCTAGCAGTTGCTGGAATTTATGATCTGGTTGTAATTTTTCCATTACTGCTTGGACACTTAATTAAAGCATACAAATTACTTATTTACACTTACTTTACTTGGAAAACACCCCTGGTTACAGCTGGGTAAGGAAATGGCAGAGTCTTCACCATCAGGCTAAACCCATCTCCATATCCATGATTACACTGGCCACAGCCCAGAAATCCTTCTTGCTTCTGTTTCCAAAATAATCTATGAATCAATGTTATACACCAAGCATCAGATCTTGCCGTGGACATGCTTTCTGTTTGTGCTTCTTTCGTATGTACTTGATAAGATCTACAGAGTTTATGCCAGCCTGTCTCAATGGCAGTCTTACTGCTTGATTTGTGCCAGGATTGTCTCTAGCAGCAGGGTCTGTTCTAGAGTTTGCCTCATGGATGCAGGATTTTGGGGGGCGCCTTCCACCTTTCTCCTGGTGATGCTTTCTTGCTTACCTATGTCTAGTACAGAACAAGCTGCTTCTCTTTGTGTGGGAGATGGTCACTGCAGGCTGCAAACCGAGCTGGAATAGTCAATGTGCACTTGTTGGATTTCTTTGTCCTAGCAGGCGGACAGAGTTGCAAAATTCTCTGGAATTTTTTAGAAGTTTCCTGCACTAAGCAGCTGTCTGATTGGCCCATCTCATCATAAGATAGACTTTTGCCGGTGCAATCTTTCTACAGAAATGCATGTTTCTGGATTATCCTGCACTGCCATCTCAACTGTACCAATGGCACAAGCTGTTATCCCTAAGATGGTTCCCCACACATCAAGTAGTATGCTTCTTGGGCACACTGAAGTTGTTCCACCTAAACTGCTGTACAGTCACTGCAGTGAACCTGTTGGCTCCACAATTAAACTTGGGTGATGTGTGTGTGTGTGTGTGTGTGTGTGTGTCTGTGCCTGTGTGTCTGTGTGCTTGCAGATGCAAGTATTTTCCAGAGCTTTGAAAGGAACTGAAAGGTAGCAGGCAAAACAATGCAGTTGACAGAAATGCCTGGATGGCATTCAGAAAGTATCCAAATGAGCTCACAATTATGTGTTGTAGCTTCACTGCATTGCAAAGTGGGTAGATGGGAACACATGCTGAAATAGGCCAAGTGTTTTACCCACATTCCAGTCAAGAGTGCCAATACATTTTTAACATTCACCTAGATAGGTTTACTTGGGCTTTTATTTCTAGCTTATCCATGTATGAAAATTTTTACCTACAAATGTGACAAAAATACCAATACTACCAAATATGCTCTTTTTTTCTTGTTTCAGTATAGATTTTTGTCTACGTGGACGCTTAAATAATGTAAATGGTGGAGCAGGACGTGTCATAGCAACTCTTCCATTTTGTAGATGAGTAGCAATAAAACCATAATAAATCCTGGCAGAAAGATATTTTATAAAGCTATCTACTCCTAATCTGTAAGTATCAGTTCCTTGACAATAAAAAACTGGGGGGGGGGGGGGGGGGAGGGAGAAATGGGGATTGTGACATAATAGCAAAATAATTCAATGCAGTATGTAGTTTTTCTTATTTTGGCAGACAAAGATCTCGCTGTTGATAGGTTTCCATTCATGCCTACCATGTTTTCCATTGCCTGGCACAAATTTCAGTGAAGTGGAAGGCATATGACAAACTGGCTTCTTGGCTGTAACATGCCACACCAACTATGGCATGCCCAATGAAAAGCACTGTGTGAATGTCCTTAGCGCAGTGCCAGGCATGCTATGCGCAACTCGCTACAAAACAATATGGTGCTTTCTGCAGCTCCTTTTTTTTTCTTTTTTCTTTTCCACGCATTCCTTATAAAAATAGCAGGTAGACTATATTAATATTTGCATAAGGCACAAAACAATAATTCCAAAACTGTTCTGTAATTTGGTGCAATTGCTCTGCAGTCTGGCACTGCACTGAAACACAGTTAAAGCAAGTATGTCTTAGCCTGCTCTACTGACTGAGCAAATCTAGTGAGCTCTGCTTCTGCTTGCCTGTGGTACTCCAGCCCACTGTCTTGCTGGCCCTCCACTGCACTTGCAATGCTTATTCAATGCCTTTCTTAGGCAATAGCAGGCTTAAAATTGGATTCTAGAACTACTTGCACTAGTGTTGAAGATGGAAATTATCACTCCTGCCAACCTGCTGATTATGCTCTTGTTAGTGCAGCTCAGTGTGCACCACAGCAAGGGCACACTGCTGGCTCAACACATTTGCTGTCCACCAGGATCTCCACATCTTTTTGTGCAAAGATGCTTGGTGGCCAGTCAGCCCCAGCCCATCCTTCCCAGGTGCACGACTTTGCAGTGCCTTTGTTGAACTGCTTCAGCCTCCTGTCAGCTCATTTCTTCAGCCTGTCTGGGCTCCTCTGGATAGCTGCTCATGATTTCATCCTTAAACTTACTGAGTGTATATTTTGTTCAGGTCATTAAAGTTCTGCCAGAAAAAAAATAAGAAAAAATAAATTTCCTTCCAGAAAAATAATGGATACTGTGGTGGAGCAAATCTTGTTCATCGTATCTGAATAAAGTTAATCTAAATTGTCATTATCTGTTTGACTTGTCTCTTTTTGATCATAGGTGTACAAAATTTCAAGGATGGGGATTCTGTGTATACTGGAGCGTTTTACCAATGCATCAGTACTTTTACAGGAAGTATTTATTGACCTTGCCATCTAGTCTTGTCACTTCTCCACTCACAGATATAGTAATCTGCCTTATTTTTCTCCTCTCTATTTTATGGACTTCTGGCAACCAGCAAATAATTCTTGTACCACAAATATTTTTTTCACTTTTTTTCTTCACTGTTGTTCCTTACCACTTGGCCCCCTTTCTCTTTTCTGCCTGCCCCAAGGACTCATACCAGTCTTAGTAACCCATTTACCATGCTTAGTTCCCGTTCTCCTTACAAGAGTTCCATAGGTCCCTTGTCCAGGCTATTCTCCTTATGACACAAGGGAGGTTTCATATCCCTCTTATTCCCTTTATTTCCTTCTTCTATCTTGTCGCTTGGCCAATAAATCACTTAGTGATTTATCAGTAAATATGCCTAATTGAGAAGATGAACAGGAAAGACATTCAGTTTATAGTTGGGCAGAAGAGTATTAACTGGTGAGACCAGCTGGCTGTTTATTTGATCTGCAGAAAACTGCAGAGTTATTTAGGCTACTGGAGTGCTACAGTGCTGCCCATTCCATCGTTATCACATTACTTCCAGAGAGAAATGTCATCAACATGATGTCATAACCTTCAGCCAACTGGCTTATATGATGCTGATCCTAACACTTATTTGAAATATGCCACAGTTCTGAGGTTGGATCTTTCTAGGTTAGTTTTAGGCAAGCTTATATATATCACAGGCACTAAAATACTTCCCATTTGTCAGCACATTTCCCTCATATTTTTATTCTATTGCATATGCATACTTTTCAGGTTGAATAGCATGCATACTGTAGCTCTGAAACTGACCACCAGTTCAGTAAGAACTAAAAACACCGTAATTTTATTCCAATTGGTTGCTTTTCACATACAGACTAAATGTCTAAATGACTAAAATGACTAAAATGTCACTTTCTGACTACATCCTTTTGAAAAGCGGTATTTCATTCACTTTCCTAGAAGATCATGTCATCTAGCAGCAATATTCCACTGTGTTGACTCATAATAATGAAATGACAAATGTCTGCTTAGTATCTTTTAAGTCAATTGCTCTTCTGGCTGTGATCAGCTGATTTTCAAGTCTTTGTGTGTTTATATTCAATAAAGGTCAAACAACTGAACTATTTCTGCAACTTCCTTTCTTCAAGTAAAACTATAGATAATTTTGCCTGATTCCTTTAAGAAGCAGCTGATAGCCATTCTTGTGAAGTGGGACTTCATTGCTTTTTCCTGGTGGTATATTAGGTATGATTTTATTGCTCTCTCCTGGTGATCCACAAAATATTCAGAGGACTTTCAAATTCCCTCTACATAAACTGTTATGCATATTCATCACAAAACTTAATATTTAAGAGCTCTGGATACAATCTCTGAAGATAGTGTGAAATACTTGCTGTACCCTCATTACTTGCAATTTGGGAACCCCAGATAGGTTGGATAATTTTCCCACAGATCTCCTCTCTGTTCCTTCTAGTCTGTGTTTAATTTTGTAAATGCTGTATTAAGAGTTTATTTTGAGGGTTAAATGGCTGTAGAAGGGTGAGCTGGCATTCTCCATTTCTTGCAGAAATAACTCTAGAGAAGCAAGCATGGCCTTTTAGCAAAGGTTCAGCTCCTGAGATCAATGCTTTTCCATTGCCTTGTTCTCCCTTATACAAACAACGTAGGATAAGGAGGAAGAGGCAAAGAAAAAATTTAAAAAAAAAAATCTGGGACAGAATGCTTGAATTAGTGACACAGTTTGTATCAGTGTTTTTATGAAAAAAGCCAAAACTGGAGTTGGACTGTGCTATATAAGTGGCAGCATGTGATGAAAAATAGGTCTGATCTTACTTATAATTTCTATTGATCTGACTGGTAATGGAAAAAGGAATTTTTCTGTTTTAATGATGGACTTTCTCAATCACTGTATTTCTTTCTTCACTTAGTTCTAAATAAAAAAATTCTTTGGATGAGAAGCTGATTTTTCCAAGACCTTCTAACAGAAATCAAAAAACCACTACAGAACTTTCCTAAACTTTACTCTTTCATTATGCAAGAAGGTGACTGCTATTCATTAACTTCTATGGTTACACATTAAGTCTCTCTATAACTTGACCCTCTGTGTGGCTATCTTGTGTTAGAGCTTTGTCTCTATTTTATCATTTTCTCAGCAAAATGACACTATGTGGAATTTTTGTAGATAGAGATGAAAGCATCATAGTTGCTGAGATCTGTGGTAGATACAGAAATAATCTGAAAGAATGAATTTACCTTTATATTTATAATCAAAGCAAAATTTAGACATTCTGATCTGATAAGTTTTGGAATTACATGTCTAAATCCAGGACTGATGACACAATTACACTACAGAGAAATACAGTCATTCTTAGATTGATTAATGTATCAATCTGATTTGAATGAACAGCCTTTTATTATAGCATATTTGTCTATGCCCTGTACCTAAATTCAGAATAAGCTTCAAACATTTCTCCATCACCACTGTTAAATCCCTAGTTTTAAAGGTGATTAGTATTATGTGGAAAAATATCTATCTGAAGTGTAAAGTCCAAGCATATGTCTGAGAAGTAAATATAACTGCCCAACCTAAATCTCCTGGCCAACTATGTGCCTTTGCCTCTTTGAACAGGAATTATCCTTGTACTTGGTCAAAATGAGACTACAGGCTCTTGTGTTAATGATCTTTTGTCTTATGCATCCGAAAGGAGAAGTGAATAATCATGAAGGATGGAAACAATATATAGAGGTGATAGTCTGCTAATCAGTCAAGGATCTTGCACTAACTCCTGGTCCCTTGAGCAAAGCCTAAATAAAGTCATTTGGGAGGAATCGCTATGTCAGGATTGCTAGAAATAGCAACCTCCTCCACCCTCTGGAAGTGAGTTATGAAACATGAGCAAACACAACCTCTTCATCTATTTCTGGAAGTAATTTTCATATCTTTGTCCCCAGCACCATCAGTAGTATCAAGGCTTTGGTTGATGGAGCCTCACAATTGCAGATCTTCCCTCCCACCATGTTCCTCAGAGTTTTTAGTTTGCTGACACAGAAGAAGCTTTTGTGAGCACTTCTCCATGACATGTAAGGAAAGGGGACTTTCTGTCCTAGGACTTTGCCTCTCATTAGCTAAACTGCAGAATTATTTAAGTTCTGATATATTTCAGCCCTTCTATAAAGGTAGGTAAGGTGCAGGATCTGGACCATAATCTTAAAGTGCTGAGGTTCACCTTACATCAAAACCATTTCATGGAATATTTAAAGGCATTTGAATCATAAATGTCTTCTGATAAAGACATGCTATAGTGAACGTGGTCAGAGGAAGGGCAAGAGCTGGGGCATTTTAGACTGGGAAGTGGGACTGCTGTTTATAAAGATTGTGGGTTTCTCTTCCAGACCTTCCTTATGTGTGTTCGGATCTTAAGACTAAGAATTTTATCAAATCAGTTACTACCCAAGATTGAGACTAAACGGTTTATGTAAACTTTAGAAAATTATCCTGGCAAATTAATATAAACTACACCTAAGTGAACAGAAGTGACAAAATTGTGGGATTTTCATGGCAGACATGCACACTTTGCTTTTATTAAGTAATGACATCATTCTTACTCAGTGCCAGAGCACACATAAGCAGATCCACACTTAAACGGAGACTTACATTTCAGCATATATGCCATCTGGGTAATGCTTGCAGCAACACTATAATGGCTAACTAACCAGAAACTTCATAGGAATCTATATATTGAATTTGTGTGTTTATTTTTTCATGGACAGATGCTGTCTGGTGAATTTTAATCTCACTTCCTAAATGATCTTGATTTCTGAACTCAATGATTGTCCTTTAAATCACTTTAAAATTAGAGACCAAGCCTGTCTTACTTTTTTTTTAATAAATCTGACTTTAACATTATCTAAAACACAGAGAGGGGACCTGCCAAATTGTGACCTGTGGTCTGCCCTGATATAACTTTCTGTATCTCATCAAGATATAAGAACAACAAAACTTATTGGAAGTCAAGGTTCTAGGGATTTTTATGCATGAGGTGAATTATCAAGAATCCTGGAATCCTGTTTCCAACTCCCTCATTATTCTGCTTTGTAAACATGAACTACTCCCAGTGTTCCTGATTACCTAGCTGCTTCCTTTCTCTTTTTAGACCACCTCTGCTTGGGACCAAATTCAATCTTGACCTTGTCTTCTATGCCATCTGTGCATTTTCTTAAAACACTTCTCTCATACAGACCATGTTCAATAATCAAGAGCCCAGTGAAGACTTTTAAAGGCTTTCTTTTTGGCAGAGAAGAACAGTGTTTTTAAGGTATTCTACACAGGTCTTTTCTGAGAATGAAGTGAGTATTTCATCTGGAGAGAGGTGTTGATGGACACAGGATACTCAGGCTTGGGGGAAGGAATAAAATCCAGAGGAAAGGGGTAAGAACATTGTTTTGAATAAGGAAGAAGATCAAGGTAGAAGAAGCCAGAAGAAAGCCTCCTGTCTCATTTGGTCCTCTTGATGACCTTCAAATCCTAGAGAAAAAGAGTTCAGCGAAAGCAGATATACAAAAGACATTTGTTTTTCCTCAGAAATAACTTATTTATTTGATTTAAAGGTCTGAATTAAAGTGTCTAATGTTAACATATTTTATTAGATTGCTTCTTCTTTCTTTCCACAGTCATTTTTAGGTTATCTAAATGTCAAGGAGTTCACACTGACTCTGAAAAATTGCTGTGCCTGAGAGCTCAGGACAGAAATTACAGTATCTAAAAATTCCTGAGTCTTCCTACCCAGGCCATAAAGTACAACCTCAAATCTGTCCATTAAAGTCAGTTTAAACGACACAATACTGTTATGTCACATGCTGTCGATCTGGAGGTTTGTCTGTGGGTCATGGCAGTGAAAAAATGCTCAGAAATGGAAGTGAAAACTGAGGAAGAGGTGGGAAATAGTATGTGCTCTGTCAGATATAAATACAAAGCTCCCTGTGTACTTTGTTCATGTCTCCACTTTTAATACTGCAAAGTCACTGGAATACCTGAGGTGGTTCCAAACCTTGATCTGTTATCTTGCCTCAAATTGTTCATGGCAAAATTATATGTAATTGTTCATTGGCTAACACTTCTCTTTAGCTTCAATAACTCTTACAATTTGTTGGTGTTTACCTCTCTGATGAAGTGCATAGAAAGACAGCTGTCACTTACCCTCTTACCATTTGTTTGCTATGCAAAGCACACTAAGCTTTTATAGTCTCATCTTATAAAAGAGGCTCTTTAATGGCCTTGTCTCCCCTGCACCTGTTGCAATTCATCGTAATTCAGCTTCACGAGGCCAACAGACCTGTCTCAGAGGTCATACCAGGGTCTCTTCAGCTGCAGTAACATGTCCTTGGTTTATTCCTGGGTTTTTCTGTGAGCAGCTCCTGCCTGGTAAATCTTCTGGACATGTTATCACCAACAGACCCACTCTTCTTCCTTCTCTTTCACTTCTTCTGCATATCAGAAAAACATCTGTCAGCCAGGGCTATGATTCAAGACCACTGTGTAGCACCTTCAGCTACTAAATTTCACCCACTGTAGTTTACACAGCATTCAGGGATACTTATTTTTTCTGCACTGTGACTCCACACTTCCGTCCTGGGCCATGTGCATTTTTTTTCAACCAACTTGTACTTTTTTCCCTCATTTTATCACTATCAAGTGAAATAAGCTCAATTCCTTCTTATACAGAAAGTCTTCTAAAATTTAAATCACAGTAACTCACCTTTTATTCTAGTGTTTTGTCTTCTATTTAGTCAGTCCCTCATCCATTTTACACTGTTGGTGCTAACCTCTCTATCTATCTAGCAATTCCCTATGTGTCAGAATAACAAATATTTTTAGAAGTCATTTGATTTCTGTGTGTGACATAAGGAACACATGCCTGCTAGCAAGTGTGTTTACAATTTTAAGTGCAATCTGATGCATAACACCCTCCTAAATGAAAGGAGAATTAGAGCTGAAGCAAAACAAACAAATCCTATGCTTAATTTGATAATGACGCTTTCATCTGGAGCTGGCAGGAACTGGATCTTCAGCTAGTTTAATGATTTCCATTTACCAAGAAACATTGCAGTAGAGGAAGCAGCACCTTTTTAAAGGCTGGAGCAATTAATGCCACTGAATTTTTGCAGGGAAGTTGTTTATGAAGGCAACGGGAGACTGCACAGCAGGGAGCAGCGCTGGAACCCAGGCGAATACACGGGAATTTCCTAGGGAAGGGTGTGAACCTGTGATAGCCATTTGCACGCAAAAGCTGTTGGACTCATCCTCTGACCCCCTGCTGGCCCCTGGATCGGGGCTGTGCCACACACCCAGGAGGGAAACACGGCTCCAGCGCGGCCTCCTGAGGAGACACCCAGCCCCTCCGAAGCGGACCGGCCTTACGCCGAAAGAGGCTTTCTACAAAGAGCCATGAAAAGCCCCGCCAGCCTGCCTGAACCTGCACATTTCATTTCAGCAGCCAGCCAGGCTAAAGCTCCCTGGTTGAGCTGGCTGCGTGTCCGCGCATGGATGCGCACCTATGTCACTTGAATTTGAAAACCATTCCTACGTTCCCTACAATTCCTACACAACTGCCTGTGCCTAGTGCTGGACATTCGTGTTTTTCTATATTCCCATCTCCTCGGCGCCGGGGCAGGCGGTGGCAGCCCTTTCCCCTCGCTTGGCATTCCCGGCACTGTGCCGGCCGGCTCCTTCCCCCGCATTCCCGGGGGACAGCGGGAGCCGGGCGGGCAGTCCGAAGCAGCGCAGCTCTCCCCGCCCCCGGCTCCCGGGGCCCTCCCGGCTTTCGGGCGGCGGGGACGGGCATGGATTTGGCGGGAGTCTATAAAAAGCCGCCGTGAGACGAGGCCACCGTCCTGCCAGAGCCGCCGGCGGAGGCTGGGGCGCGGCGCCAGCACCGCACCATGATCAACCCCAACTACTACCCCTGGGGCTACGACAGCGACAACGGTGAGCAGGGGCCGCGCCCGGCCCGCTCCTCCCGGCACCGAAGCCCGGGCGAAACGGGGACCCGCTTCCCGAGGGAGCCTGGCGGGGATACGGGCTCCAGGCGGGCCCGGGGCTCTGCAGGTGGCGGGGCCGAGGCCGCTCGGTTGTCGCTCGCAGGCACGGAAGAGGCGAAGCTGGCGGAAGGAGAGGTCAATGGCAAGGGGTCTTTGAGTTAAATAAAGTCAGTTTTCCTACTGCAAATGTAAGTTAAAATTTGACATAGCAATGAAATCCGGCTTTAGGCTAGCCCTAGTGAAGGAAGAGCGGTGCTGGGCTGCAGGCCCCACCTGCACGGAGAGGTTGGGGTATTGGTGGTGTCTTGTTCCTGCTCTCTCCTCTGCTGCAGGAAGAACAGTTCAGCATCGGTCAGGCTTTTTCCACATGAACTTCTTGGTAAAATCATGATGATAATTTAACTCACGTTTCAAATTCTTGGCGTGTCCAGGGATCAATGGCCTTTTCTGGTTCCATATGGCTACATGGTGCCACATTTGAATCGTTTGGGTATATCCCATCATATTTCTAGCCACTGCTGGACTTGGAGTATACACCTCTGGTTTTCTTCCTTGGCATATTATCACTCTCCTAGTAATTAGTCTTGAGGTTGCTATAAGAGTTTAGGTTCAGTTGAAGGATTTGAAGTATCCAGTATTCCAGCTAGAAATCAATGTGGTTGCTTTTTATACACTGAAACTTTTGATAGGGCATGAATAGCAGCTAGGCAATTACTTATTAATACACTTAAATAGTGTTCTATACTTAAGCAAAGCCAAGCTTGTGTTAATTGTAACGAGTATAATTCATATCTCATGAAAATATTTTCATGATACTTCTCTGTACTTTTTTGTAGGACCAGATCAGTGGCACAAAAATTACCCTTTTGCAAAAGGACGCCATCAGTCACCGATTGAGATCAATAACAAAGAGGTGCATTATGATAGTTCTCTACTACCGTGGTTTGCTAGTTATGATCCCGGTGCAGCTAAGACCATCCTCAATAATGGGAAAACCTGCAGAGTTGTATTTGATGATTCATTTGATAGATCAGGTCGGTTTTGTTTTTATCTCTGTTATCATATATAAGTGACTGCTTCTCAATTTGCATGGAAGAGCCTGCTCTGAATGTTCAGGCTCTTGGAAGGGTGCTGTGTACTGCCTGTGTGTGATGTACAGGTTTCTCTGACCAGGTACCCTGTGCAAAGTCTGGGACTTCTTTTAAAGTTCATCAGTAAAATCCCAGGGAATGGAGAGAGCAGCAAAGAAACTTGGTACAGGATGAATTAAGGTGTAAGATAAATTTCTGGGGCTGCAAAAAGTCATTGCAGTTGTGTTGCTTTCCAGGATTAAGGAGGCCCAGGCTTTATCTGTGAGAACTGAATTCCACTTTACCTATTTGAGATGCCCAGCAGAACATCTTAAGTTACAATATTTAAAAACTCTATCCATGTAATTTGTGATAAATGAAGTAACAAGCCAGATATTGCCACAATGTCACAGTATTTCATAAGTTTTAACTCTTTTTGGCATTAGTGAGGTTTTGTCTTAATGAACATGATAGGGCTGATAAATTTAATTGCGTCAGGTGTAATGTCCAGAATCTTTTATCCACTTGCAGCTATGAAAGTATACAGTGTACAGACTTATTTCTTACCTGCATTAAAACTTACACTTTCTATATGACTAGGACTGACAGCTGTAATTACTAGGAAAAATTTTACTAATAGATTGTTTCATATTAATATATATAGACATGAATTTGATTTAATTTAATGGATTTTTAACTAATTGTGTTTCATGAAACTGAGGATCAAAATGTATGTAGGCTGGACTAGTTAATACACTATCAAAACTCACAAATTACTATGCACTCAAGAGTTTTGTAACTTTCTAGCAAAATGGGAATTTTCGATTTTATTTGAATAAAAATATTGATGTCAGATAAAATGGTACACAAGTAATGTAGCTGTGGCATGTGAGATCTCCATGACTATTACCATCTTTTATCATCTGTTGTATTTGTTAGAACAGTATCAGATATACCAATGGTTGCATAAAAATAAAAGTGTAATTATTGTTAAAGTAACTCAGATTTTGAATGGGAGGCAGTATCCAGGCACAGCATGGGTGCAACACTCACCACAAACAGCAGAAAGTTTCAGAATGTTCTGAAATTTTTTTCAGATGAACTGCTCAGTAACTGTTGTGTTTTGATCTCAGAAATAAAAAGCAACTCACTGCAAAAAAGTAGGTGTATATCTCAACTCTTTGAAGTCAAGAAATATTCAGTGTTTGTTATTATGTCTCCTTTGTTATACCATTGCCTGCAGAGTCTGTGGGTGGTGTTCTTTCTCTAATATAATGCTAATTGCAGGACAAATTCCACTGTGCATACTCCTACTGACTTGAACACATTTTCAGTTTTTCAGGATATGTACCATGGCTTGTTTTTTATGTAAAAGAACCACCAGCTGCACAAAACATATTTATGCAATAGCAATCATATAGGAATGAAGCTTTTATTCCTTTGGACAAAGATACTCATTCTCTCTATATCTGTGTATGTGTCTATCACTCTGTCTATCTGAATTATTTCTGAGTTAACCAGAAAACTAAACATTTATTTTCCTAGGTTTTTTCAGTTCTAGTGGTTATACCCATATCTGTACTTCTGTCTACATTTTCATTAATTTGATAAAATAGATTGCTGAAAAAATTGCCAAGGTGAGTGATAAAATTAATTACTTTGAATGGCTTCAAGTTTTACATCCATTGTGTATCCTGCCAAGAACATTTGGAGAATTCACGAGTGAGGACAGTTTCTTAAATTCAAACAATTAAGAGTGTCATCCAGTGTAATTCAGGTATTATGTTGAAAAAGGCCTTATTACTTCTATGTTTAGGGTTAGCCTAGAGGAAGGAATTGGAGAATTTATTTCCAGCTATTTATAAAGTCTGATTGACTTTGAGAATCTTCTACAAAATTGAAAGCTTTGCTGACTTTGCTGACAGATGAAGTTGCTGTAGGAGCAGTTTCGTGCCTCTGCTGCCTATCCATACAACTTAATACATTCTTGTGGATTCAGTTTCCTGTCTTACTGTGTGCATGTAGCTGAACCTTATGCACTGTAAAAAGATTGCAGGTGGGGGCTGGAGTCTGAAATTAAGGAAAGATCTGGGAGCTGAAATCAAACCTTCTAGATAGCTGGTCTCAGTAAAATAAACCAGAACTTGGGTTTTTGGCAGCCTAACAGTGCTATGTTTTTTGGCCTGATTGGCAATTCAGATATTCTTTTAGATCCAGCAGTGACCCATTTTGGTTTGAATTAGGGCTGAAATCTTATTTTCACTATCAGAATCTGTTTATTTCTAAAATTCATAAAATATTCATATCAGAGAAGTGTCCTGAGAGCTTCTAGCTGGTGGCACTATTGTAATGATGCTCCTTGAGATATATAACTTCCTTACAGTTAATGACTCTTTGGCTATTGTTGTGATACCTTGGTTAGATAGTTACACTAGAGTGTTTGATTGTTTGAGAAACAGTAGAGATACAAAAGTCTGGTAATGGAACCCAGACAGAGCAGCTGGATGGAGATACACTAGGGTCACATGGATACCTGCCTTCATCTTCCCTCTTTGTTTATTGTTTCTGTTGGCACTTCCTATGGACGTTCATCAACCAGATTCCTACTTCTTCTTTTACTGGCTTTCAGATGGGTGACATTGAACGGTTTGGAGTACCTCAGTGCAGGCACACATTTTTACAGGCTTACCTTGATGCTGTTTGCAGAATCTTTCCTATCAAAGAAATGTGTGGCTTTGAAAGTGGATGATGCAAAAGAAAAAAAAAAATAGAGACAGTTACTGTAAGAAGTCGGAGCTTGTTACTTATCAGCTCTTCTAGCATGACTAGGGCTTGTGGCCAGAATTTGCTCAAATACCTCTTTGTGGGAAATCTCATTTATTTTTGCAGATGGAATTTTGATTATCAACTTCTTGTAAATAAAACATTCATTTTTTCACTGGTTATTACAGAGTGAGGACAAACCCCAGTAACTTTAATTAATCCAGGGGGAAGTCTGTCCATAGACATTCCAGTTTGGTTGATTCCTGCAAAATGTTACTTAACATTTTGTCTGCTGAATTTACACTGGAAAAAATCAGTAGCTGTTACAAAAATCCCAGTAAATCCCACTAAATCCCAGTACTTCTGTAGTTGTGGTACCACTCAATGGCTGTACTGCATAAGGCAAAAGGCAGCAAAGTAAAATTCTTCCTTCAGTATAACAACACATCTGTCATTTGTTGTGTCTGCATGAAGGTATTGAGAACTCCTGTACTTGGGTACAGGGAATTTAGGATTTGAGCTTCTGTTAACTTGGAATTTCCATTGTTAAAATTAAAAGTGCTTGACTTTTAATTCTAGTCAAGGGCCTGCTGAGGCTACAGCTACACAGAGGACTGTCATTTTTCTGCCCCTGGAGATGAGGCAGCCACACAGATCATAAACAAGGATGATTTGGGAGCTCTCTGATGAACAGGCTGTGATCTGAGGGCACAAAACTAGCAAAGACGTTTGTTTTACAGTGTAGATGAGGGTGGGTGGCTAGCAGGCAGACAGACTTCTGTCTGACACCTCTTTCCCAGTCTGTCCCTAAAAGAGTACAAAGTTCAAATAGAAACAAATGTAATCCTACTGCATATCTATTCAGTGCTTGCTTAAAGAATTTTTCAGTGAGAACTGAAATTTGAGTTCCAAAAGCTTTTAGGAAATACATTTTATCCCTGCAGTTAACCGGACAGTTTCAGATCCTCTTCTGAGCAGAGGCTTTTTTATGACTTCTAAAATGTAACACTGATGGGAAACAGCTGTGGTTTCTGTACTGCACTGTTAGATTCTATTATAAAGCAGCATAACAAAGGTAATGTGCCTTTTCAATTGTCATATAGTAGTACATTACTAATTTAATTTCACTGGGGTTTGCCAGTTCATTTTATGGATTTGGCAGGATGCGAGATCATAAATCTTCCTAGCACAGTCATTTCTTGTCATGTTTATAAAGACAACTTGTCTCATGAGTCTGCTTTGTTCTCTGTGGTTTTTTTTTACCTGCCTTTACAGCAAACAGGGAAGAAGTTTGTGTAGGCATAACTTTGCCAGTTTTACTTTTAGTAAGGGCAAATGACAATTGACACTAGCACAGATTAACAACCAGACCCCTACAGAAGCTGCTCAGCAAGTGGATGCACATATTTGAAAAGCTTCTTGTCACTTTTCTGTTGTCAAGGGCACCCAGCTAGCTAAGGTAAAGTGACTGGAGCAGCCATCTCCACTCAACTGCATGACACCTTCATTTTACTGTGTCACAGAGTGAGAGACAGGGTTTTCTTGCCTTAGTTACATCCATCTGTGCAACACTTGCCCTAGTGATTACATTGAAAGTGAAAAAAGCCCCTTATTTTATTAGCCCATTTTGTCTCATGCTGCTCAGCTAATGACAGAGCAAATGAAAGGTGAGCTTTTTTCCAGAGCAGATGTCCATGTGTGTGTCCATGTAGAATTGTTCTGTGATAGATCGTTCTTCACTGTGGATGTGTGGGGACAAGAATTTGGGCAAGACAGACATGACATGTTTATGTCTGGTATCAGGCACTGATGGATCACTGAGGGTGATGTGCAAACTCATTTAGAGTCAGTCACTGGGCAATGGGATGAGAGTTTGCAACAATGAGGCACCAAAAAAGGAGTGAATACTTCTTTCCCCTGTCTTCCTGGGCTGGTTTGTGTATTTCTGCACCTGGACCATGTTACTTTAATGGCAGCAAGTTTAAGGGAGTTACATTTTGGTAATTCTGCTGTGACTCTTAGATATTTAAGGTGAACATTTCCTGTGTAATAATTATCAGAAAAAGTCCCTGTTACGTGTAAATAATATATACTAACATTACTGAAAAATAATGTCAAGATACCATCTCTTCTTTTATAAACTTCTATTTTATATTCTTTTTCTATTATGTGGTTGTGCATTTTTATTTGTGTAGTATTGAAGCCCAAGAGGATAAAGATAATGTTTAGAATTTAAGTTCTAAAGCACGTGCCTAAAAATAAAAAACTCTACTAATTTTGAGCTATGCAGACATTGTTTGGGATTTTTAATGTTTTAAATATTGGAGAACTTAATTCTCGTAATGGTTTTGTTTATTTTTCCCTTTTTAAAATGTAGGAAAATTTAATTTACTTACATTGTCTTTTCATGCATTTTTATGTTAATACTACACTTGTAATTAAAAGAAAGGAAATACCTTTTTGTCCTTCATTAAGCATCATTCTTTCTGCTTAATGTGTGCTCGGTAAAAGTTACTGCCTATTTATAGATGAGTGAAACTGGAATGTGTTGGCATGAGATGATGCAGAGCTTCACCTAATGCCCAATCAAAAATGTCTGCAGATGGCCCGTCAGTGGAAATAATTACATACTTTTACCTTAAAGAGGATTACTTGGCCTTACAGATCTATTTTAATGGAGAATTTATGGCCTTGTCAGCTACTACTCTTACCCTGTGTTCACCACAGTTATGAATGTTTGTGGGAAGAAGTCAAAGGAATTTGTTGAGAAAAACAGCTACCTCAACTCTTAGTGCTGTATTTCTTGAGATGATAATGGATTTAATTATTTTCAGATTGAATGATATTTTTCTCTGGCGTATAAAGACCAGTTCCTGAGAACTGCTGAAAGCTTTATAGGAATGCTGTAACTTCTATCCTCAAAAAAAGTGAATGAGAATTGAGTATCTTCTAGTATTTGGTGAAAGTAAATACATTTTTCTATTTCATTGATTCTTTCAAATAGACCACCTTCATTTACAATATTATTTATAAATAGTAACATTATTTAGAAAACTAGACATCATTCATTACTGGCTGGACTTTTCTTTAGGAAAATAGCTTGCATTCTCAGTGTTTGCTTTTCTGGTTTAATTTCTGCATTCTTTCTCCTCTTCCATAACTGGAGGGAGCAGCCATTAGAGCAGAAGCAACATCAGTGATTTCATAACTCTTTAAACAAATAAGTCATAGCCTGCAGTAAGATACACAATTTTGTAGTGTTTTCTGGGAATTTGTTTATCATCTAGCACTTCAGTAGTTGATCTTAATCGTGGTTATATTTGTGTACTTTCACATCAGCAAATCCTAGATTCAGTTCGGGGGAGATTAAGACCTCTAAATTTAGGTGTCTTATTTTGGGATTTTAAAAGTTGGTGTGTTATATCTAAACTGCCATTTGAGGCAAAAGAGTTGGAGTTCAAGGAATCCAGAGAGCAATTCAGTTCACTGTCTGTTGAGTGTCTACTTTAAGGCATGCAGAATTACTCTAGAGGCCTGACTGTTCTGATTAGGGATTACTTCAGTTACCCAAACACAGGCATTCTGTGACATGTTTGATAACCTGATCTATTTCCCCTTGCCTCCAGATATTGGTTTAGAATGTACAGTTCTTCCACAAATCCTGGACCAGATCTCTCGGTCCTGTCCAGATGTCTCTCGACTATTCCAGAAAGTACTAGGTGCACATTCATGCAGCTGAATTAAATCAGCGATCTCTAGTGACTGTAATGGAAGCCTAGACACAAAAGTTCTCCTCTGCCTGTAGGTGCATATGGCTAAAGGTGATTGCCTGATGTGTGGCTAAAATCAGTGCAGATTTTCAGAACATAAAGCCTCTGTACAGCAAATACATAAATACACGAGTAAATATTGCAGATACATAGGTATTTCATTTAAAAGAATTGGGAGATCCTTGAGTCTGATGCTGTTGCAGATTATCAATTGCAGTGCTGAGAGGTGGGCCACTTCCAGGAGTCTACAGGCTGCGGCAGCTGCACTTCCACTGGGGCTCGTCTGACGACCACGGCTCAGAGCATGTTGTGAATGGAGTGAGGTATGCAGGAGAGGTAAGACTCACCACTTCTTGCTTTAAAACAGGGTGTAAAATAAAATTTGACACTGTTGTTGTGGTGGGACAAAATTTGTCATTTCTCTGTTTTCCTGGGAGTTCTTTCTATTTATTTATCTGTGCCTTTTTATTCTTACTCCCATTGATTCTTATAAACGTAAATCAGGTTGAAGTAATTCTCACAGCAGGAGAAAAGAAAAATTCTGTGTGAAACGAAGGTTTCCATGTTCTCAAACCAGTGCGGTGTGAAACAGCACAGCAAGACTGAATTACTCAGATGCAATCCAAACTTACCAAAACAGTATTCTGCACAGTATTCTGAAAATACAGAATTATAGAAGTATAAAATTGCAGTGATAGAAAGGGGTGGGAAGAATTAATTACCTTGGTTCTTTAGCACCTTAGGATTGTAAAGAAAATGACAATGTAGACTAATAATATACATGAATGACATTCATAGGGATTCTTTGATGGAATTGGTATAATTTGAATGCCAAATGGAAATGAATCACGTATCAGTGGATGATGTCTGAACTGCATGGTCTACCTGATTACTTCAGCAACTTTTCTTCAGCTTTAAGATGAGATTACAGTTATTTTTTTCAACTTCTTATTCAGATATTTATAGTTTATTTTAAAGCAAATAGTATAATTATGCTATTAGATAATTAGATATAAAAAATAGATGACTTTGCTGTCCCTTTTTTCTCTCTTTCTTGGAAGGCCTCATTATCATTCCTTGTTGCTTCAAACTCACACTTCTGTGAAGAACTGTAAAATTCAGCCTTCTGATGGCCTGCTGTTGAATAATGGGGGTTTTTTACATGTTTTTCTTTGTTTCAAGCTACATTTGTTACACTGGAATCCCAAATACAGTAATTACCTTGATGCTAAGAGACGAACTGATGGGATTGCTGTTTTGGCCATATTTTTGCAAGTAAGTAGAAGCATGCAACTCTTCTTTGCATTGATACTATGAAGTTTCTATTTTGAGAGGGTTAAAAAAAAGCAAAACTCTCTGGTGGGTATATTTTCTAGGGATCCTACCACTTTGAAGGGGTTGACTTTCAGTAATGTATCCCTTTCAAGTTACAGAGCATGAGTCATATTATCTCAATTGGTATCCAAAACTACACACACTTGGCCCTGCAGCTATTGTGTCACTATGTAGCCCATGGAATGGGGACATGTGTCAGAAGTGGCCCCCTGACCAACAGCAGTCAGCTGTCTTTTTTGCTAACTGGGGACAGATTTCAAGGACATGCATCTCTTCTAGGTTTTTCATGAACTTTCTCTCAAACAAAATGTCTCACAGGCAATACATATTACTCATCCTTTTTTAAAAATCCTTTTAGGGGCATGCAACCTTAGCCTGAAATATTAGCTGTTGCTCTCTTGTTTAATTGATATGCACTAGAGATAGAAAACTGGATGTCTTTTTTTGAGATCAACAATTGCAAACAATATATCTGACCATGAAATCTATGTTGTGAAATTACCTGTTATGCTAAAATTTCTGTACTGATACAATTTCCCCCTTCTCTTCTTCCCCATCATAAGATCTATTGGGATACAGGCAGAGGTAACAGACAGAAGACATAGCTTACCAAGCTGGTAGGGGTGATATGTTGGGTTAATGCATTATAATTTTATAGTTGATAGATGTTTAGATAGATGCTCATAGTTTTATAGTTGATAGATGCTCATATAGAAAAATAGGAGAAAGAAGAAACCTGGTCAAGCAGAACTCCTTGCTTAGCTCACACTTTCTTCTTTACAGGTAGGGGAAACTCCCAAACCAGAGATGAAGAGAATTCTTGAAGAAATAAATGCTATCAAAACAAAGGTAATGATGTTGGGCTTTTCATTATAGGAAGATTGCTCAAAGTCTCAGGACAAAAAAAAAAAAAAACAAAAAAAAACAAAAAAAAACAACAACAAAAAAAAAACCCAAACAAAAACAAACAAACAAACAAACAAAAAGCCCAAACAAACAAAAACCAAACAATGTCTGACTTCCTAGTTTTCAAATTCTGCTCTGCAACATTTCCAGCACATATTTGGGAATAAAACCATGAGTAGCTTTTCCTTAATATGAAAAGTCCTTTTTTTCATTCACATATGAGCCTTCTTTGACTTAAGCGGGGCTTATGAGTTTGGTGAAAATGACCAATTTCCCCAGTCTTTGCTCAACTAGGCATGGAACCTTATTGCCTCAGTGGGCAGTGCCAAATAAAAGGTATATTTAGAAATTGGTCCATTTGGTCTTAATATATAGGCTGCCTAATGGATCTCTGGAAATGCCACTGACTAGACATTTGTGTCTTAGATAACATTATGTGATAAATCTCACATTTCATAGGCTGTCTTGCTTGTTATTAGCACAAATATTATAAAAGTAGTACCTGTCTCACTTTATTATGTAGTGACCTAATGCAATATTCAATAGATAGAAAGAATTCCCATAAGAAAGGAGGCCAGAAGGAGAAGTATTTCTGCACAGAAATGAGTGAAACACATTGGTACTGGACGCCGCTTCACATGAGTTAGCTCAGGTACAAGAAGCAGCATCATGGAGTTTTCTGTTTTGTCATGCTTCTCTGGGCCCATCTGTGAGGGTCACTCAGTCCCCCTGTCTCACTGCACCATTATATCTCGTGTAGATCTGTGCTTACTTTCCTCAGTTCATACATTTACAGTATCTGAGTCATTCCCTATTACTTAAAATAACAGAGCTGCAAACGACTCTTGGCTAGATTTGTTGAAGAGTTTTCTGTTTGGTTTTATTGTGTTTTTGTTTTAATTTTAAAGGGGAAAAATGCTCCTTTTCCAAACTTCGATCCTTCAATTCTTTTCCCTAAATCTCATGACTACTGGACATACCATGGATCTGTCACTACTCCACCTTGCGAAGAGTGTGTTACCTGGATTATTCTTAGAGAGCCCATCATAGTCAGTTCAGACCAGGTAAACTTCCCCCCTCATTTTATTTACATGCAATAACCTGACAAGGAAAACAGTCGTTGGATTTGTGAGAAATTACAGGATTAAAAGCAGAGTGAAGAACTGCCTCACATCCAACAGCATGGTAGCTCAAGCCCACAGATATCAGAGAACTTTTAAAATCAATAAAAACATACCACAGGGTAGATGGTCAGAGTTTTCTTTCAAAAACATCATTTGGTAGAATACAAATGTAATGGAATTGGTGATTCTGTCTGCCCTGTATTGCAGATGGGAGTGCAAGTTGGAAGTGTTGAATTGCATGCTTGATACCTGTTTCTGGAAGGCATACCAGCTAAATTTTCACAAACTGGAGCAACATCAGCTGACTATAATTTATTGTTAATATCAAAAACTCCTTTGGTCACTTACTGTAAAGGAGTAGGTCTTGTTAATTTCCTCTAATTTCCCCCCAGTCCACTTACAGGAATTTGAATGCCCTCTTTCAGCACATTTCAGCCTATGATTCTACTCTTACCACACAAGTCAGTTTTCTCACCTGAGGTTATTCCTCTGGTCAGCAGACTATAATGATGCAATACCACAAATTTCAAGGCTCCAGGATACAAAGCGTATGGATATTAATCAAGGGACTGGCATATTATGTAGGTATTACATTTAGACATATAACTTCTCATTTTAAGTTTTCAAGATTATAATGTGTTTAGTGTATTCATTGATGTGCATGTTATGACAAAAAGGAAGTATTTTTATTTTCTAGTACTTTGTATTTAAGTGGCTCTTTTAAGTAATACAACTTAGGTATGATGAGAACCTTAGCTGGCAATAGATGAAATATGGTAATGTGTTCATATAACTTACAGCTTAATTTTCAGAGCTTATTGAATTGCTCTGCCTTCTGTTTCCTTGTCCATCTAAAAATTAAAATACGGGGGCTATTTTAAAGTGGGTACTTCTGTTAAAAATACAAATATGGTCTGACTGGTTTCCACAAAATGAATCATCTTAGATGTTTATATTACAGAAGATCAGCTACAGATTATATTAGGAAAAGTATAGTCATTATTATTGAGCATCTCTGATTTAAAATGCATTTTTAAAGAAATAACTAATCCCATTATTGATCCAGCTTCATGAAAAGACTTTTTGACTACAGTTGTGTTTTCTCAGCTGTTCTAAAATTAGTGGGTTTTGGGTAACATACAGACTGTTCTTTAACTATCCCTCCTGTAGAAAAAAATGGAGCATTTAAGTTAAAGATGAAATTACAACATAAAAATGAGACATTGGCTCTTACCCTGAGGTAGCTGCTTTTCAGGCAGAATTGGCAGTGTGTGTGAGCTATTGTCTAGAAATAAAATAGAAATACTTCTCTCACTCCAGAGTGCCTGCACTCTAAATAATGTATTCATAAGAGGATTGTGTTGCCAATTATTTCTAATCCTAGACAGTGTAGTACCATGGCAGCCTCATTAATAGTGATTATTTTAAGTGTGTGTGCATTTGCAGTGGATTTCTTGGATGCTTTTGCAGCCAGATGGTAACCATATATTAGCCACAAGGGGAAGTGCAGTCGCTGCACATCAGTGCTCTGCAGGAAAATGAATTCACCAGAAATCCCAGGGAGATATAGTGTGGGTGGCCTAGCTGCTCAGATTACTTTTAATGAAAGAACAGGAATTTCACTGTGGAATAACTCTGTCTAATTGCAGACTAATTTTTTCATCTTTATGTAATCGTAGCCTGAATACATGTTGGTTTTTTACTGAGTAGAGCATATCTTTCACAAATAATAAACTCCAGCACTCTTCTCCAATAATAATTTATCAGTTTTAACAAAACTGATGAACAATTTTCATCTCTTCCTGTACAAATTATTCTTCATCTGAAATCTGAAATTTAATTTCAGAATATTAATCCATTGGATGCATATTATGCTGGTTATAAATGTGACCTCATCATTGTTCAGGCAGACTGAGATGGCTGGCTTTTCTGAGCTGTTCAGTGAAGAGTAATGTTGAGATGCCTGAGCTAGCTCAGTCCATAAACTGGAACAAGTTTAATCACAGTGAACCCAGGTTTTACAACCTAGTCAGAAGTTCTGCTTGTATTGGCCTTGAAGTCTGTACTGAAAAGTAGATACATCAGCATATAGAAGCTCCTGGTGAACAAAGGTGATGTGTGCTCTGCATGGGGCTACGTTTTCAAGCTTACATGGGAAATGTGTGCATGCTTTTCATGGTAAGTCATTCAAACAGGGACAGGTTCAAATGTCTGAATCACAGCTGATGTGCTTTGGGTCTAGAGTAGTGCGTGGTAGTGACAACAAATAAATATAGGGTATCTGTATACATGTTGCATCCTTTGAAAATCAGAAAGCACTAGAGAAAGAGTATTGTTGTGATGCACTAAATAGTTATTTAGTTGTTGTTTTGCACTGGGTGATTGGGAATTTGCACTGAGTAGTTTTTATATTGCACTATGTCACACTGGTCTATTCCACACACCTTTCCCCTCCCCCTGCTAAGCCTCAGGTGTGATGGGTTCTCCCTGACCTGCTCCCCTCTCCCCTTCTCCTCACCTGTGTCCCATTGGATGTGGCCCTTCGGTTCTGCCCCACCCATTTTTCCCTGGGCTCAAACCCCCCCACCCCGCGGGAGGACACTCTCTTGCTCTCGGACACCATCAAATACCTCGGCCTGTGTTACCCCCTGAGGTGTTGCTTGGATCTGAAGTGGCTCCTGATAATTAACAGGATTTAGTCCTAAGGAGCAGAGCACCTTTTGTCTTTTATCTGTGTCCATGTAGATTCCCACCCCGTGATCAGAGGGGACAAAAAAGGGAATTCCTACAGAGTATTAAACAGTTTTGACAAGTATGGGAAAAACTCTTCATATGGCATCCCCCAAAAAAGGAAACATCCCTTGATATGGCCAAGGAGACTCAAGCTACAGATCTTGTTTAGAAATCATTTGAAATCTTGACCAAGTCTTTATCCAGATTTAAATTCCAGTTCCTGTTATTTATAATGAACTTCTTGTGTAACTGCAGCAAAATATATCCTTTGCTGCAGACCTACCATGGAAATGAACAATTAGTTTATAATTCAGCTTTAAAACCATGTAATTCTAAAGGATTCTTAACAATCAGGCACTAAGGCAGGATTAGAGTAGGAGAGGTTTATTACAGCATGTGCTGCTGTATTCACATTTTCTGAGTGCTTCCCGCAGTTTCTGTGGCTGTACGCAGTTCTGTAGACAGTACCTAAATTACACCATTTTTCACAATCCTGTACAAATAGGACCCATTTTTCTGTTTTGACTATTCCTAAACCTATCACTAGGAAAAGAACAGAGTACGGTTCTTGTGGTGGTGGGGTGAAGGACATTTTCACAACTTTGAAGGAGACTTTTCTCCCCAGCTGTACCAGCCTCCTTAGTTTAATTGTTGGGCTGTAGATTTGATCCCAAAGGATTTCCATCAATTCATTTTTTGCTCTTCTGCAGATGGCAAAGCTCCGCAGCCTCTCCAAGAATGCAGAGAATGAACCTGATCACCCCTTGGTTGATAACTGGCGCCCAACTCAGCCGCGGTATTTCAGGATGGTGAGCGCGTCGTTCCTCTAGGACCTGGCTCCTGTTGGGTGGCTCTGAGAGAGGCAACCTTTAGAAATAAGAGGTGGTTTTGTTTTGTGTCTTTTGCTGCACTTACACAGAACTCCAGCTGTATGTCTGGAGGCTGAAACTTGAGTTGTGGAATGAGAATTTCACTTTCAGAGGGTAGCATTTATTTAGGCAAATCCTACTGTTAAAATGGAAGTAGAGAATCCGTTTGGTTCTTCATAACTGCTTTAACATTAGCTCTTGTTAATAGTTCAAAGGAAGAAACAAGATACTACTAATAATTACAGGACAGTTTCCTATTGTGCAAGTGTCCCTTGATGCTTGTCTGATTGTATACTAAAGAGGTTTCAGTTAAGAGAAGTAATTGTTTTCACCATTAAAGACATATTTTTCAGTAGATGTTTTCAGCATTATCCATATCCAGCTCTGAGCTGCACCAGTTAATTCACAAGGCATTCTTGGAAATTATAAACTCTTTTTGTCTTTGGTACGTAAAATATGAAAGGATAGGAAATTGTGTTATAATCACTGATAAAGAGCTGTACTTACTCTTTCTTAAAATAATGTACAGGTGAAACAGGTCTGTTCTGAAAATTGTATTCACCAAGTTATATGTAGTTAAAACTATGGGAAGGGGGAAGAGCTATTTCTTTTTGTGTCACAACTAATTCCCTTTATTGGAAGACTAATTTCCATTTTAATATTCTAGCAGTCAAGGTGACATAAATTTTGTGAAGTTGGTCTTTGTATCCTTCGTATATATTTTATTCATGTATGCAAATGGCTTTTCTGTGTAAAAAGGGTGTTAAAATAAGAAGAGTCCTTAGTCTTTTTAATTATTTTTGAGACAAATTCTCATTTCATGTACAAATGTAAACAATCCTGCTGTCAATGATGTTTGTGCATAAACATCTGAAACCACAGGTGGACTCTTAATCAAAATGCAATTCACCAACGTGTTCTTGTCTCTTGTTTTGGCACAAAGAACAAAGAAACAGGATTGTAAGCCTCAGATTGAAATAACACTATTTCTGCATTAAAAAATCCAATAGTAATAAATACATTTATTTAAGATTTTTTGTTCTGTAGTTTTTTACTATTTAGAAACATGTAAAAGTAACAGAATTTTAAAGAAAGACCTGTCAATGTCCTCTGTATTATATCTTTACAGAAACTGATGATGCGTAGTATCTTTTTAAGATACTTGTTTGAACTACAAGAGTACTGATTTCACATGACACCTAAATAGCCACATCCTTGAGACATTCACATCTATTCTTTTAGTGAGATCATCTCTATTCTGACAAAGGCTTTCTTGCAACATCATATGAATCAACTTCACAAGTTGATTGCAGAGTGGAAAAGTTCAGTCTATATCCAAACTCAGTAAACTGAAAGGTAATTTACAACTGACCTCAGGAAATACAAAGCAGGTGCTGCTCTGGCAGTGGCTAGATTCTTGGCTGCCATGTTAAGGGGCAGGAGGACGTTGCTGATCTTGTTGATGGGAGAGGGGTTATGTTCCTTCATTACAAAAAGGAATATTGAAGCAAAAATTGATTTTCCAAAATGGTTTGTTGGTTGTGAGTTACAAGGTAAGTTGTTTTATAAGGAGCTTTATTGAACTGAGTTGCATATCCTAGAGTAGGCTTTTTTTTTTTTCCTTGCAATTCATGGTATTGCAAATGTGGAACATGTAATCTCAGGGATTTTTAATGATATGGTGGCTTCCCAGTCACACTTTGCAAAGGAGCTGTCTGGGTGCTATAAATGCAGCTGAGGTAAGCCTCATCCTCCAGAACCATGTTTATTAATTTGGAAACTTAAAAGCTGAAGTAATCTCTCAAAAGAAAGTGTCATTTGACTCTCCTATGAAGTTGATTTCATATTATCTGTATTTATAATTGATGTAATTAAAGTAAAAAGTAGACTAAATTCGACCCAGGAGAGCTGCAGATAGGAGGAAGTGTGTGGAAAAGGGTTTTGGCAGTTGTTTCACAGACCCTGCTCCTATGTTCAAGGACTGCCGGAAGTAATGATGACAGATCTAGAAAACAGTGGTACAGCAGGCATCAGGGGGAAAATGGAAAGAGTAGGAGTAAAAGGAAAATAAAAAGCCAAAGAATGGGGGTGGGGGCACTTCAGAGACCCTGTGAATCACGCTGTAAACTGAATATATGAGGAGTTTAGGGAGAGTCTTGAAGGCAGCAGGGAAAAATGTGGGATGCTGTGAGTCAGCATTTAGAATGTGCTCATGTATCATGCAATTTTCTGCTCTCTCTGGCTGTGTTTGTTGTTATTCTGCAGAGGTTGCCCCTTGCTTTGCAGCTTTCCCCAAGTACAAGAAAAATTAATCACTGGTATGACTGAATTCAGATCACGTAGTAGTAACATCCATCATACTTCACTTCTTACCTGCACATTTTCACTGTGTGGTCTAACTCTGCACTGCAGGAGCAGGGAGAACTGGGTTCAGAACTACCTGGTAAAAAGACATCCCATTTTCATCTTGGTGGGGTAGAACACAATGAATTACTACTGTATTTGACTTTCATACCATGTATGCCTGACTACACTTGGTGACCTCAGTGCAAATTACAAACAGCCCCTCTGAAACAGAAATGAGACATGCAGCCACACTGCACAGCTCATTGGCAGTGCCTTCTCTGAGTCACTTTTCATCTGCTACAGAGGTCAGAAATGGCATGGCCATGCTCTGTGGTGCTGTGAGTCTTCCTGAAACTTGAAACATTTTAGTGGTATGGCTGTATCTGCATCCATGTCACTGACAGTCTTGAACAGGAGCAAGAAGGTGCTGTGGAATGAATTGGCAGCTGCAGTACCACCAGAGATAAGATTATGCTCTTCCACAATCAACTTTAGATAGGATCTTCCCTTCTAAACTTCATCAAACTAAAATATATCCATAGTAAATGTGTGGGGAGTCCATTTTCTTATGTTTCTCATTGAGAATCTTTTCTCTAGCCCAAACATGTTGATCACAGAAGTTATCTGTGGGTTACCTGTCTGCAGCTGGCAGAAGACCATCAACCTACAGTCTCACTTTGTGGAGCTCTCTGAGGAGGGCAAGAGGAGGTAGATACAGATAATCTAAAATTCTGTATAAAAATAGATGTAGGTTTTAGTGTTTGAGTCAAGATTCAGGTGATGGATTTACTCATTAAATCTTTAGATCAGAACGAAACTTGATTAAATCTGATTTATTTCCAAATTTATGCCTATTCTCTATTTTGCCACCTCTTGTCCGCACTTTGCAAGAGCAGATCTCTCGCCAGCCCTGGCTAGCTCTCCATGGGGCAATAGGGCAGCGAGAGGCACTCCCTGCTGAACCCAGCAGGGCTTTAGAGAGTGCCTGCGTGGCTCCGAGGACACTGCTGATCCCACTGGCAAGGAAGGAGGCGACACTCTTCTGGGGATAGGTCCAAGATTTATTGTGACTCCGAGGAGAGCCCCAGAGCCCAACAGCACTTGGGAAAGGGAGTTTTGGGAATCTTTCCCCCACAGAAAAGAAAACCCACCAAAAGGGAAACCTCCCCCTACCCTTAGGGAAGAGGAAACCCACCCAAAAGACACAGAAGAAAAAAAAACCTCAGAACAACTTACCCTGTAAGCCAACCAGGGAAAGGCAGAACAGGGAAAAAAAAACCTCGAGTGGTGGAATCCCGATGGAAGTTCCGATTCCTACAGTGCCTTTAGGAATTGCTGGAGCTTTCCGCCGGGAACGCTGCTCCTAAAACAGAGCCTGCTCCCACCGGAGGTAGTTTGACGGCCAGTGAAGATTAAGTCCAGGGTTCTCAAGGACCTCAGGATTCTTCTGCCCATGGGGTCAGAGCCTTTCTGGCCGCACATTGGGCGCCAAACTGCCGTGCTATTTCATTAGAATAATTATAAGAAAATGAACAGATCTTAAGACCCTTTTTTATAATAAATAAGATATTATTTTGCAACCTAAATGCATAGCTGTTAATACCATGAGAAGATTTCAGAATTGTTTTTGCTCACGTTTCAGATTTGGGATCACAAATGATTATTAGGACAGATGCTCTCTCCTGTTGCCCAGCTGTGTGGCAGCAGTCCTAGCTCACTGGAGCTGAACTCGTCTGTCAGCTGGGGAAAGCCACCCATCCAGAAGGACACACAGCAAATCCCTAGTCATGGTCATCAGGACGCATCATATCTCCAACAGAACATGCTGAAGTTTGACTCCGTTTGGTAAAGGTTTCATTCCCTCTCCTCAAAGCCTTTTACCACTGAACAGACCTATGCTTCAGTCTTTTTACAGATTACTGTCTGTGTATGTGTATATGTATGTGTGTATCAATATATACACAAAACACGTGCTGTATAAATACACATTCTGCTGCTGATTTTGGTTAATGTGTGATAGTATTTTGACTAAAACTACAGCTAATGTCAGACTCAGACTTCTAGAGAAGTTACTGTGCTTTTAACAAACCTGTCTCTAGTTGGCTGCCTGCCACACCTAGCTGTCTTCCAGAATAAAGTAGCAGAGGAAACAGCTACTTTTCCTCCTTTCCCTTTCCCTCCTTTTCCAAGAACAAAAGAACTCCTCAGTTTGGAGCAGGTATGCTTCTTTCTGAGATCACTGAAGCCATTAAACACCTTGTCTTGCTTGAAAAAGCTTGCTTAGAAGCCGAAGAGCACACTTGCTGGTCAGAGACTTAGAGCTGGCACTTTTGGATTCCCAGTTTCAGATAACAGGTCAAGAGAAAGAAGTCTGTGAAGGACCTTGAAACTCAAAGTGAGTTATGTGCATTTAATGTAAAAAAAAAAAGGATTCATAGAGGTGGTGACACAACCCAAAGGACAGAACAAGAAAATTATGTTAGCAAACAGTGGAAAGTTTATGTTTGCTGGTGCTGGAAGAAAGGACATGGCATCAGTGAGGCTATGAGACACTGAGATCCTCAGCTGATTTTAAGATGGTTGGAATAACAGATTTTGCACCCAGTATTTTCTAAATACCAATGCTGTTGCTGAATAGTATTTGGTTCTTTGCTTGATTTAATTTTAGAACTGCCCTTCTGACTTAGTGGTTCTTTGTTTTTTTCAGTTTGAGCTTCTCTTGTAGCAGTTTCAACCTATCCTTCAATTAGATTTTATTATTCTCTAGAACTAAATCTTACCACACCTTCAAACCACACTTCTTAGGATGTTACTACTTGGCATTACTGTACAGAATCATGTTCTTAGGCATCATTTTCTGTTCAATGCAGAAATCTTTGGTATTCCTTTATTTACTGTTCCACCACTTTCTTCTGTATTCCCACACAAATGACATATAGGAGGGACATTCAAAATCATGAATTCATTTAGCCAGTTTTTTAAATACCTCTAAATTATTTCTTCCTTCCCTTTCAAATGCTGAGAAGGGCATAGAAATACTATCAGTTGAGAAGGAGCTTCTTGCTTTAATGACTGTATCTGGACCAGGAATGCTGGGAGGTAAATCAGTTACTTAACTGAAAGTTCATGAACCTTTCCACAGTGGTCCTGTTCCTGCTTGAAATGCTCTGACCTTTGCTATCATGTTTCTTCTGCAAAGTGCCTTATTAGACAAGTTCCTGGTTAAAATCCTTGATGGATTTAATGAAACAAGCAAAATGCTGCAAGTAGACGTGAACTCTTGACATATCTAGTTTCTACTTACATTAACTATTTTGGTTCACTCTGATTATGAAAGCTCCTGCATTAAGATGACATGCAGAATGGTATTCCTAAGTGTCTTTATTAAAATTGGGTAAAGTAGGTTGCAGTTCCAAACTAATTTATAAGCTTCAGAAAGAGTAGCTGAAGACATACTTGCACAGATAAAGTAGGAGAAAAACTGTAGCTACCTGTGTGTACAATTTAAAATGTCATGTCTTTATTTTGCCCATTTAATGATAAAGGCAAAACCAGAGACAAACTGATAAATGCTCTGTCAGTGCTGCCCATGGCGACTCACCAGCCCTTATAAACTTCCTCACTGCTCAGGTATTGATTGGCTTTTTGGACATCTTCAATGAAAGCTAACACTATTGTGCCATCCATAAATAATTCATTTTGCAGTGAGACAGGATAAGATCCATGACACACAAATTTCAGAAGCCTCTGTGACCTGTGAGAATTGTCAATGGGAATGATTGCTTTGTCCTCTGTGAAATGGCTGCGCAGCAAACCCAAAGGAAGTCATAGCCCTACCCCAGAGGGGGTGTGGACAGTCTCCTCCCATCTTCTTGGCTGCTCCATGCAACCTGCAGGAGAGAAAAACTGAGACAATTTTTTACTTTACCAAATTTGGGCAATAGATTCAAACATGGAGGAGCCAACTGCTGGACACATGCACATATGGATATGCAAAATAACATTTTGTTTTGCTAAGCAAAATGGTCAGGTATTAAAAATCAAAAGGGCCTTTATAAAGAACAGAAAAATACAAGCCTGCCCACCTGAAATATCATGATTGCAAATATGTTGCTATCTCTTATAAGATGATAAAGACACTATTTCTGTGGGCTTACTGTTTTGCTAAAATTTATTATTAAAGACAATAATAACAGAATTTCTGTAGATATGAGCTGAACACAGAGCATGAGATAACGCATTTAATTGATGGCATATAATAAAGAGTGAGCTTGCTTTGCTTAGTGGTGGTTGTTTGAAATGAGTAAATTCATGTTCTTTTTTACTGAGATTCTAAATCACTCTCTCCCCTCTGCCTGGTCCTCTTGTAAGGAAATAAAAATAATGATGCTCTTTAGAAGAGATTGATAGTAGGCAGATCTTTCTAGATCAGTGTTTCAGAAGATTATAGTTTCCAATATAGCTATTTTTTAATAATAGAAATAATAAAATCAGTGCAAACTCTTAGCTGAAGTACATACTTCAGCAATACAAAAATGTGATTGAAATTACTAATTTTTTGTGAGGGTCACCTATTTTTTAAGTTTTCATTAAAAAAATCTAACTATTTACATCTGCATAACGCCATTAAGAAAGAGGAATGAATATCAGTAGCTACACTCTTTCCTAATACATGTCCTTCCAGGCTGCTATTTGACCCTCCAATCTGGCAGACCAACTCTTTTATAGCTTTTTACTCATGACATTGGTGTGGGAGGTTTCTGAGGCCAGGGCCCAGTGTGTCTGAGCAGCTGTTCTTCTAGGGATCACTGATGATCTTTGTGTGAAAAAAGGTGATTTACTAGAAGATTAAGTGTATATTTGCCCTACATACAAGTCACATAACTGACATCTATCCCTTTGTTTATTCTGGCAGACCCAGGAAGAGATGCTGATGGGTTTCACCTCAGATACTTCAGTGCCTCCCCAGTGTCTTGTTCTGTCCAGCCAGGCCAGAATGAGTTTCCCACAGTGTTGTTATGGAGTGTAATGTAGCCCTGAGGCTAACACTGGTACTAGTCTTGCCTTGCAAAAGTATTCAGTCAATGAATGGAGTCCAGTGGCTCAAGCCACTAAGGTACTTCATGGCCTTTGAGCAGGTTCTTCTTTTCATCTTTACACTGGAATACAGAAACTAGTCCTAGGAGAAGGCATGTAGAGTCCTGCCAGTGCTTGGCCCAAGCAATGACTTAGGATAAGCAGTCACTGTACATAATGAATGTAATATCTCTGGGGACTGGAAGATGGGTCTCATATATATGTGAAAATCACAACTGTCCTGCTAAGGGAGTTGAACATCCTTTTTTCTCCTTCTCTGACTCTAGACCCCTGAATATTTCACATTTTTCTTCAGGAATTCACCAGCTTCAACTCTTGGTGGACAAAGAATCTCCAGGACCTAGTTAGTAGCATATGAACCTTGGCTGGCAAAAGTCTTGTCTGAACACTCTTTGGCTAGACAGCTGCAAGACTCACACATGCAGAGTGTCCCAGCAAAACTTTTTAAAGAACAGTGGCAAAAACCGCTTTAGAGATCTTTTTGTTCTGCACTTTGTATTAGTTTGGCTTGAAAAAAAATGCTTATTATTTGGCTGCTTCTTTGGTCTATCAAGAAATTCTGAGTAATTTCAGTAAAATTCTGAGCGTAGGGTATGTTTATTAATTTGCATGCTGTTGAAATATTAGGTGCCAGAGTAGCTGGAAGTAGCAGGAAGCCTTCTCTATTTGCTTTGCAGAATTCTTTTTATTTAATTTTTCTACTTCTGCAGCTATATTTGGCTAAGATTTGTTGGATTTTTAGCTGTAAATAACAAATATATGAGAAGAAACTTCATCTTTGATCTGATAACAAATCTCACATACTAGAATTGCAATTGTATTTTTTCAAGGTATTACAAGATTTTAGTTAATGGATTTTATGTTCTATATGTCTAGGCAAGGGCTGCATTTAAAACTGTTTGCCTCATAAATAAAGCTGAGATATTAGCACCCAGTGTTTGGGTCCAAGCCCTTTCAGGGTTTCAAGGAGTGTTCTCTAGCTCCACCCTCCAGTAGTGAGCTCTGAAGGTGCAATTAATTTCAAGGATATCCACCCTATGATCATTTGTTGAAAATCGTTTCTCAGTAACAAAAACACAAACAGTAGACATTTTCATCTCTAGAAACACTGGGCTTTAGCTTTTCTCTTCATAGTTTCTTCAGGGCTGCAGTACATTGAGTGGTTTTCCACAGCATGTAAGAAATGTGGATTCACATTCTTGTTACTAGCTAGGCTAGAACTGAGAGATCTGATATACTATAGCCTTCTGCATTCAAAAAAAAAAAAAACAAAAAAAAAAAAAAAAACAGGAATTGGTGTGCTTTTCTGGAAAAGGTTGCTTTTATGTTTGCATATAAATTCTTTATGTCTCCTGATAGATCTTGCACTGAAGATTACCAGCTACACCCCTTCTGATAGAAAATACGGACATTGACAGATTATAGAAATAGATTCAAATTTCTGATAATTTCTTAAGTTTACAAAAGGTTATTCTTCTATTAGTCTCAGTAAGCAGCATGGTCTTAAGCCTGTTCTGACAAATTAATTGGTTGTAAGGATTGCAAAGAAATTAAAGCCTTGCTTGCACTACTAGCCTTGAAGTTTCATCCTAGTTCTTTGCATCCTTCATTTCCTATTTTCTTTGAGCTATTCCAATGTGACTCCATATTCTCTTCAGACTTCAAGGGAAGGTCAGTATCTGTCAAACTTAAACTTTGCCTTGGGAGACTCACCAATCTGCTGGAATTTCACAGTGAGTCTGGAGTTAATAAATAAGCTTAGGTCAAACTTTCAATCCTGGATTACTCCAAGCAGGCTGTGCCAGAGTATATTTGTGCAGACAGATCAGATCAGATTTTCATTCTTGACTGGAGCCTTGAGTTTCAGCAAGCACATCATTCAAGTGAGGTCATGTGAAAGCATGGCAATAATCACCTAAGGAAAGAAAGTATGCACTATGCACGAGCCCTGCATGCTTTTGTTTTAAAGGAAGCAATTAGAACTGAGGTGCAAAACTTTTTTATAGAAAGGTTGGGGGTCAATGACCCCCATGGAAGAGAATGAGATTGAAAAAATGTTTAACTGTAATTTGGGTCTTCAGGAGGGTTACCTGGTACTGACATGTACAGTGATTTATGTAGTGTATGCCATAATAAACCCCAGACATAAATTTTCTTCTCAGACACATTAACATAGCAATGAGAGATCATGTTATTGCCAGCAGAATTGCCAGATTGGGATGGCAACATTTATCATCTCAGACTGCAATTACAAATTTAAATCAAATGTATCTATAAACATAAACATGCATATTAAAGCACATAGGTAGTCTCACTACCTATGGTAGTCTCATTACATGAAATCCATGATTTTTAAAAGATAAGTCTCTAGTACCTTTTATAATAATTTTATTTATTTGTTTAAGGTCACAGCAAATATTGAGCAACAGTTACACCTGCCTTTCTTTCTAATTTATAGTTCCCATATCCAGAGAGAGAAGAGATGGAGGGAGGCAAGGAGATTCAAACTCAGATAATTATAACAGCATTTAAGATGAAGGATTGAATTCTCTTGGATGATTTTCAAGGACCTGGTATAGCTGGATCAGAAAACTGAGCACGAGAAATAAAGAATAATGGTTTAATTTTCCCATCACATTCAAAACTCATAAGGAAAATCCAGCAGAGAAGCAGAGAAGGTTCAGCTGTCTGAGCTGGCTGGAAAGACAATTGTGCAGATGGGATCCAGTGTTTCTTCTTTACACATGGAAACAGAGGGAATCACTAGGCTTACCAGGTTACTTAGCTGCTAGTCTGAAATGTGTTGCTTGGCAGATCTCTTTTTATGTGCACAGCTTTGTTGTTGCATCACTTTGAGCCCTCATCATTACCAGTCCCAGCACCAAACCCTTCAGTCACTAAGCTATCCCTACCATATAGTCTCTTTGCATATCACAGTCCTGACATTCCTGCCACATATGTCGGAAATCTCACTACAGGTCAGGTGAAAAAAGAAAGTGATTCAGATTGTGATTAATCTTCAAGTATTTTATCTAGGATGAGGCAGCTAGCTTGAGTTGGTTATTAATTACTCACATATGTTTCTGCAATAGGTGAGCCTAACAGAGGTCTCCAACACTTGGATCCAGGAGACAACTTTCATGCCTGCTTGCCTCCAGTATTTTGGTTAAGTTTATGCCACCTCTCATTTCTCTGGCACAAAATCATTGTATCTCAAAACAGAAAATTCCATCTGCTGAATGGGAAACTGAACTGTAAGGTAATGTCAATGCTATTGCTCTTGTCCATACTCAGGGAGGGAATTGCAATTCAAAAAGTACTGTTGCAGGCCTAGAGAGATCTAGATAGGCTGGCAGAATCCTTTGCACTAAAAGTTAGTAGCAACAGAGGAAAAGCAGTTGGTACTGCCACGAGTCCCATGTAAGTAGCCCATTGAGATGCCTATTGTCCCAGGCAGGTTCATGGAGTGACCCCAATGACTTAAGAAAATCTGATTGAAGCCTGAGGGCTGTGCATAACTTCCCTGATGATCACAGTTTTCCACAGAGCTGTCTGGAGGAGACAAGCAGACTCGTACAGGACAACACAAGGCTGTCCTAGAGACCTTGCTGCAAAAGCTTAGGCATTACACTTCAAATAGCTCCGCAATGGAATACAGATCCCACTCTGTAATAACCTCCTTTGGTGACTCATTTGTAGCAACAGCTCATTCATTTGTCCAGTATTTTCCATTTTCTGAACCCCCAGTCTCTCTGGCTCTTCTCACTTGCACACATCTACCCAGACACATTCCCACAGAGCCAGGCACGAGGCTGCTGTGAGCTGGGGAAGCTGGTGGTGAGGAGAAGGTGCCATGACCATGTGTCAGAGTGGGACAGCCTTTTCCCTGCCCCTGGCAGACAGCAGTATCTGGCACAGGGGGGCAAGATTCCAGGAGTGGGCAACACACTGAGCCTGTGTGGGACATCAGCAGTGTGCTGGGTCATCAGGGAAAAAACCCTACAGTTGCAGGGGTAGTATCCCCTCAATAAATCAATAAAAAAAGCAAAACCCCTAAATAATTCATTACCATACTACAGAACTAGAGAAAGACTCCACAGGAGTCAAAGTAAAGGAGCTCAAACCAAAGAAATCAGTAACTAGTGGATATCATCTGGAAATAGACCCTCCTGCAAACACAAGATGAAGGAGGAATCCAACAACTTAATTGTGGGAGGCAGTCCCAGGGAGGATCATTCAGGGATGCCCTGGGAGGCTACAGTAGTGTAAGGAAAAGTATTGCCCTAGGATTCCGCCTTCCCCATGTAAATGAGGGTATGTACATCAAGCGTCACACCCTCCCCCGTCAATGCCCATCACCGGTTGTAACACCCTTTGTTCTGGAAAAATCACTGTTCTGTGTTCCCCCATTGGTTTCCTTACTAAACCATTCCTTCCCCTCTCCCTCATTGGTTCTGCTCAAGGTTACCTCATCCCTGCTCCTCCCACAAGCCTCTTTCCTATTGGTCCCTCTGTACCCTGACCCTGCCTTTCCTTCCCCTGTTATAGTCCCTAACCACTATTCAGAGCTCTCAGAGTCAGCTTCCCTTGCATAAGGTTGCTTCCCTGCTCTTTTCCTGCCTCATCCTGCTTCATTCATTCTTCATTGACCATTCAATAAACCTACGTGAACTGCAGCCCTCTGAGTGTCCTCCCATCTTTCGGTGGATTGTACAAGTACATTATCTGGGCTCCTGTTGACCAGCCAGCAGTGGGCTTCCCTGCAGGACCAAGGTCCAGGTGGCCCGCATCTGGCGCCCGAACAGGCTGAACACCTGCTTGTACAGCCTTGAACGTCTCCAATGGACTCTCGGATCTGTGACCTGGTCTCCAGCGGAATTCAGGACCAGTTCCAGGAGCAGCTGCGCTTTCTGAACAGAAAACTGCTCCTTCCTGGCCTGCTGACAACCTATAGACCTCCACCTCTCAGCTTTGGGGGAAGCTGTGGAATCTATGGGACCAGCAGAGATCCACCGCCCCTTCAAAGCCCCTTTCTTTTCGTCTGTGTCGTCAGTTTGGTGAGTTTTCCTGGTGCTTTTGCTTGCACCCGACTCAGGCTCTTTTCTTTTGCTTTTCCATTTGCTTTGTGGGGGAAACTTGTGCCATGAGAAAATGGGCAACCGCCTTTCTCCGGCCAGATGGGATTTTTATGCCCAAGTTAAATCTACTCTTGTTCTGGGAAACATTTCTTTTAAAAAATGAGACTTAAAGGCTTTTGTTAATTTCATTTTTTAACATTTTCCTGAGGTAACTTGGGAAGATGCCTCTTCTGTATTGTTTTGGGGGAGAGTTGGGAAACATATATAAGACTTACAAGTTAAGGGGAATTTTTGGGTGGGACGTTTCTTTCCTATTTTTGATTCCATTTTTAATTTAATTAAATCAAAAGGGGAGAGTTGGGTCCCCGGTTCTCCTGCCCCTCACTCCTCCCTCCCCAATCCAAATCCCATTTCCCCTAAGGGTGGGTCAGGAGATAGATCCTGCCAAAATGGGGCACAGGGCTGCTGCCGTCCCCCTGCTGCCTCCCGCGTCACTCTGTCCCTCTCTCGTACTGGGACTGGCCATCCCAGTTCGAGCCTTACCAACAAACCCCGACCTACCACCACATCGGGGGTGGGGCTGGGCTCGGATTCGGGAAGAGGCCATTAAGGACAGGGACTTGGATCTCGCTTTCAAATTTCAGATTTCAGATAAAACAGCAAAATACAATCAGTGAAATTTTTGTCAGAATATCAAAGTTGCTTTTTCACAGAATCACAGAATAATGAGGTTGGAAGAGACCTCTAAGATCATCAAGTCCAACCTATGCCCTAACACCTCAACTAGACTATAGCACCAAGTGCTATGTCCAGTCTTTTTTTAAACACATCCAGAGATGGTGATTCTACCACCTTCCTGGGAAGACAATTCCAATACTTTATTATTCTTTTGGTGAACAATTTTTTCCTAATATCCAACCTATACCTTCCCTGATGTAGCTTGAGACTGTGTCCCCTTGTTCTGTCAGTTACTGCCTGGTGAAAGAGACCGAGCCCCACCTGTCTACAACCTCCGTTCAGGAAGTTGTAGAGAGCAATAAGGTCACCTCTAAGCCTCCTCTTCTCCAGGCTGAACACCCCCAGTTCCTTCAAACGTTCCTCACAGGACTTGTGTTCCAAGCCCCTCACCAGCTTTGTTGCCCTCCTCTGGACGTGCTCAAGCATCTCAACGTCCTTCTTAAACTGAGGCGCCCAGAACTGGACACAGCACTCAAGGTGCGGCCTCACCACCGCTGAGTACAGGGGAAGAATGACCTCCCTGCTCCTGCTGGCCACACAATTCCTAATGCAGGCCAGGATGCCATTGGCTTTCTTGGCCACCAAGGCACATTGCTGGCTCATATTCAACCAGCTGTTGACCAGCACCCCCAGGTCCCTTTCCTCCTGAACACAGTCCAGCCACACTGTCCCCAGCTTGTAACATTGTAGGGGATTTTTGGGGCCAAAATGTAGAACTCGGCACTTAGACTTATTAAACTTCATGCTGTTGGACTCCGCCCATCCATCCGATCGATCTAAGTCTCTCTGCAGAGCCCTCCTTCTATCCAACAGATCAACACAAGCTCCCAGCTTAGTGTCGTCTGCAAATTTACTAAGATGCAACAACTAATGAAGGACTTGATGCCCTCATCCATGTTGTCTATAAAAATATTAAATAGAACTGGCCCCAGCACAGACCCCTGAGGGACACCACTGGTGACTGGCCCCAGCTGGATGCAGCACCGTTCACCACCACTCTCTGGGCCCGGCCATCCAGACAGTTCCTAACCCAGCGAAGAGTGCTCCTGTCCAAGCCGTGGGCTGCCAGCTTCTCCAGGAGTGTTCTGTGGGAGACAGTATCAAAGGCCTTGCTGAAGTCTAAATAGACAACATCCACAGCCTTTCCTGCATCCACCAGAGAGGTCACCTGGTTATAGAAGGAGACCAGGTTGTCAGATATGACCTACCCTTTGTAAACCCATGCTGACTGGGCCTGATAGCCTGGCCATCCTGTAAGTGTTGTGTGATAGCACTCAGTATGAACTGTTCCATTATCTTACCTGGTACTGAGGTCAGGCTAACTGGCCTGTAATTACCAGGATCCTCCTTCCTACCTTTTTTGTAAATGGGTGTCAGACTGGCCAGTTTCCAATCATCTGGAACCTTGCCAGTGAGCCACGACTCTTGATAAATGATGGAGAGTGGCTTTGCAAGCTCATCTGCCAGCTCCCTCATCACCCTGGGGTGGATCCCATCTGGTCCCATTGATTTATAAATATCCAAGTGTCCCGGCAGTTCTCTGACTGCCTCCTCTCGGATAGCAAGAGGATCATTCTGCTCCCTGGCACCACCTACCAACCCCTGACGACAGTTGTCTTGAGGACAAGCTGTCTTGCCACTAAAGACTGAGGCGAAGAAGGCATTAAGCATTTCTGCCTTTTTCTCATCTTTAGTTACTAGGTTGCCTGCCTCATCCAATAAGGAACAGAGGTCAGTTATACCCTTCCTTTTACTATTAATATATTTGTAAAAACTTTTTTTATTATTATTTTTAACAGAAGTTGCCAAGTTAAGTTCAAACTGAGCTTTGGCTTCCCTAATTTTTTTTCTACATGCCCTAGCAGCTCCCTTAAATACTTCCTGAGAAATCAGTCCCTCCTTAAAAAGATGATACATCTCTTTTTTATTTCTAAGTTCTTTCAAAACCCCATCACTCATCCAAACTGGCCGTTTGCCTCGTCAACTCATCTTTGGCACAGAGGGACAGTCTGTTCTTGCACCCTCAAGATCTCTGCTTTGAAGCACACCCATGTCTCCTTGACTCCTTTGTTTTCAAGGGCTGTTTCCCAAAGAACTCTCTGAATAAGTCTCTTAAATAAGCCAAAGTCTGCCCTCCAGAAGTCCAATGTAGAAATCTTATTAATATTCCTCTTTATTTCACCAATTATTGAGAATTCTATAATTTCATGATCACTGTGCCCCAAGAAGCCTCCAACCTCCACATCACCCACCAGTCCATCTCTGTTTGTGAACAACAGGTCCAACATAGTCCCTCCCCTGGTGGGCTGGCCCACCAGTTGTGACAAAAAGTTATCCTCCACACACTCTAAAAACTTTCTACACTGCTGTTTTTCTGCTGTATTAAGTTCCCAGAAGATGTATGGTAGGTTGAAGTCGCCTACAAGAACAAGGGCTGATGATCCTGAAACATTGTTCAGATGCTTATAGAATAAGCTGTCCACCTCTTCATCCTGGTTGGGTGGACGATAGCAGGCTCCCAGTAGGATGTCAGCCTTGTTGGTCTTCTCCTTAATTTTTACCCATAGGGACTCACCTTTGTCATCATTAGTTTCAATACCTATGACATCCAAAACCTCCCTAATGTAAAGGGCCACCCTTCCACCTCTTCTCTCTTTTCTGTCTCTTCTGAAGAGCTTGTAGCCATCCAGTGCAGTGCTCCAACTATGTGAGTCATCCCACCATGTTTCTGTAATGGCAACTACATCATAGTTCTGCTGTTGCACCATGGCCTCCAGGTCTTCCTGTTTGTTACCCATGCTGCATGCATTGGTATACATGCACCTCAGCTGGGCTACTGATTTCTCCCCTAACACAGTCTTGCCATCCTTGGGCCTGCTTCCAGACAGCTCAGATGCATCCCCTTTCTCCTTCAGACCTAGTTTTTAACAAATTCCTTGACACTGCAGCATTTTTATGATCCTTTTAGTGGCCTAGTGTCTACACTTGGGTTTTTTCTTCTCGTGCATATCTGGGAAGAGATGAGGAAAACAAAATTCTATATTCACCACAATACTCACAAGATTTTGAATATTGTCATCCCAAGTTATAACATATTAATTGTCCTAAGTTATCTCACTGAATTCAGAAAGGTATTTCACAGATCTTAATATGTCTGAATGATCCAACTGAATGTCAGAGCATGCACTCCCTCCCAGCCCCTTCACCTGATCCAGGCTGTGATAGGGGCTATGGTATGATATGCAGAGGTGCTCCAGAAACCCCATAGGGCTCTGTCCACTCACTGCTTCCAACAGTCTGTCTAAATACCTGGCTACAAGATTGTGAGATACACTCATAAAGTACTTTCTTTTCAGGGACAACAGCTTGCTTAAACACTTTATTGCTTTTCCTAAGTCACTGTTCCAGAATTCGTAGTCAGAAGACAGAATTTGAGTTTTCAAAGATTCATTAAACAAGATGCAAAACAAAACAAAACACAAAACAAAACAAACCAAACCAGCTAGCTAACAAAAAACATTTAGAAGTAGATTCCAGGAAAAAAAAAATCCTGCCCTGCTACAAGAAAAGCATTCCCAAACTGTTTTTAGACTCAACATCATTGCTGGCCAATTAGACCATGCTTGATAATTTGGTTTGTTAGCCTTTACAATAAGTATCTTATACACAGACAAATGACCTATACTCTCATGTCTGCTCTCATACCAAGCTGTCAGACAAAGTGCTACCATAGAAACAGAACAAGTACCAGATTTCCTTTTTGCCTCGTTTTAAGAAAAGTACATAAAGAACACCAAATAAATCCTTATTTTTTTTTACTTTTCTTAAAATAAGATTAATGAGAAAATAGTTTAGCACATAAAAAATTAGTTTCCAGGCCTTGATAGATACTGGAGAAATTCCTATTACCTTATGGAAAGATTTCTTCATTACTATTCTTAGTAAAAATTCTATTTCTTAGTATTTTCTCTCTTTTATTTTTATGTTGAAAAATAATGGTGAGGTGAGGGAATCATACTATCTTTGGTAGGGCATTATTAACCTGGACTTTGGGAAGCTGCAGTTCAGTCATCTCTCACCTGTTCATGGAATTGATGATTCAGCCAGCTAAGCCTCCTGAAGGGCTGGGATGTGTTTTGCACCCCTGGCACCCCTAGTACAAGGCAGAAGACAAGCAGCACAGGCTTCAGTGCTTCACTCATTAAGTGCTGAATGAAGAACCTTTTTTCTCTTGCATATGGGTGGACCTGAGGCCAGCCTGGGCTGCCCCAGGGTGGCAGAAGTTCCCTGCTGCTATAGCCAGGGGTGCCCGTTATTATTTAATCCCAGTCATTTGTGAATGAAATCTGCAGGCAAGAGCAGCAGGTCATGGACACTTCACCTTTCCTCACCTCTGACAAAAGAGATGCCTGGTCCACATCATGTCTCTGGTAGCCCAGGAGTCACAGGCCAGCAGGAAACCCAGCCAAAAAAATAAATTGGCACCTCCAGTGATGAGTCACAAAGCACCGATGGAACCATAAAGGCAGGAATAAGCAGGATCCTTTTGCCCTTTCAATTTTGACTGCTGATCCCTGAAGGTATTTTGTCTTTTTTCCCCCTCTATTTCCCAGGTTTCTATTCAGTCCCCTCTTCATGTGTCTGTTTTATCTTTCTGTTTCTGCAGTTTCCACCTTCCTGAAAAGAGCCTGCAGGCCTTTCAACAGTATTGTTACATACATAAAGCCATGGTAAATCTCAATTACTTTTTATTTTAGTCAAAGCTGGTTCATTTTACCCTCTTTCTACTGATAAGTAATTTAGTTCAAGACATGTGAAGGAATCTGCCATGCTTTCTGCAGTGACCGGAGGCAAAGCTACAGGGACTTAAAAGGAAAATGTAGAAATTAGCTGGTGGCAAAGACCTCTCTGAAGAAGTATGATTCTGCTTGCCAAATTCCTACCAAGCAGATCACCTGAACTGGTTTGCATTACTGTCATTTCACACAGTCCCCTGTCCCCGAACAGACTTCCTGAAGCTCTGCTGAAGTAGGATTTCAGCTCCATGTTTCTGAAGTGGAAAGAGCAGAGGCAAACCTCCATGAGCCTTACTCTGAACCCTGCAGAGCTGCAGACCGATGGCCTTGTTTGGTCAGCAAGAATGAAGTCAGTCCTTAACACAAGTGCAAAGCACCGTCTCTGCAAGACTGACTGTTTCTGGCTCATTTTTTATTAACATAGCACTCCAACTTCCCAGTCCATACTCTTCTGTTATCTCTGTGTTCTGAAGGCACAAGTTTGGGCCATTCAGCACCTCCTTCTATCACTGCAAATGCTCATTTTCTACCTCATTTTCTGTGACATCAGCGACGACACCCATTCCCTTCTTCTGAAGGGGCCTCACTTCAGGAATATGACCAGACCTTGAAAAAAAGTCAAGTGTAGTGTGTGAAGGGAGCCCAGCCCGCGTCCTGAGTGTTTCTGTGACGGTGAATCCCTCGGTGCCTGCCCAGCCCGGCTGCCCTCGCTCGCTGCCCCGCTTCCCGCAGCCTGTCCTGCCCTCTAGTGCCGGCCGCTGGCTCCTGTGCCTGCCTCTCCCGCTGAAGCACACACTCCCCGGGCTCTGCGCCGGGACAAGGTGCTACAAACATCGGGAAGCCTCGCAGCAGAGCCCGGGGTGCACTGCTGTGAATCCTGGCCCAGGAGGACTGTGGAATCTCCATTCTTGAAGCCATTCGAAAACCTGAGCGGACGTGGTCCTGGACAACCGGCACTGCCCTGTACTGCTTCAGCAGGGGGACTGGCTAGATGACATGAAGAGACCACATCCAACCTAAATGATTCTGTTTTTCCTGGGCTTAAGCATGGCTAAATTTATCAACATCTATTAAAAATAATTTCTCTAATTCAATTTGCTTAAAAAAATCTATCAGCAGCATTTGTATATTTGTAGACGTCTTTGGCTTGTGCATGCTTGTATATTTTTGAGACACTCCTTTTAGCTTTAGACTTGGTGAAGCATGAGGAAGCTTTTAACATATTTTCTTGATTGTCTGGTTTCTTTTGAGCTTTGTACTAAAGACATAACTAAGATCAAGAATTTTAGTGGAGAAAATCAACATTGTGCCGTTGGGAACTAGAAGAATTTATTTGGGTGTATGGGTTTTGGTTGGGGTTTTTTGTTAGTGTTTTTGTTTTGGTTTTGTTTTGTTTTGTGTTTTTTTTTTTTTTTTTTTTTTTTTTTTTGTTGTTGTTTTGGTTTTTTGGGGGAGAGGGCTTTTTTTTTTCCTTTTAATTGTGGATTTAATTAATGAGGTGTTTTCTTGATTAATGGCTGCAGTATCTTCCTCGTGGACTACAACTGAAATCACCGTAGAAGGATGTAGCTCTTCAGCCTCATCTCTCTATGCTGAGGCAGGAGCAATCATACTTTTTTCCTTTGGAAAAAGAAAAAAACAAAAACCTCCAGAACAGATGGATACAACCAGTAGACCAGACTATTTGGATCTTATTGAATAGATATTATATTTTTTCTTTTTCCCCCCCATATGTCAGACATTGGGCACATCTAGGGATGACAGATTTGATGCATCACCAGTGTTTTGGTGAGACACAAACAATTTCCAGTGCTGTGTCTTGAGCACATCAGTTTGAACTATTTGTAATCTGTGTAATAACCTGTGAAACAATCACTATAAAGCTATAAAATTATAAAACATTACACCAAAGTCAAGTTTGTAACAAGGAATTTTTGTTGTTTACAGCTAAGAAAAGCAATAATCTCAAAAATAGGTCACAAAGTCCTCAGTAAACCCATATTGCTTTTGTCTGAAAACAAAGTAAATAGGTGTCCATGAGGAGTGAGTAAACACATATGCAAGATGATTAACCATATAAATAATTTGTCTCATTCTTTGCACTTTTTATCAACAGTTAAATTTATCTCTGGCTAATCTTGCTTGCATGCGATGCATGGAAAAAAATTACACCATTATCACAAGACACAAGGTCATGTGTTCATTTCAGTAGAACAGTGTATTATGGTCATTTGTTCCTGCTTTGGTTACTTATGATCCCAATGCAGCCAGGGCCATACTGAACCAGAGGAAACATGTAGAAATGCATTTGGTAGCTCCTCTGACTTTTCTAGTTACTTTATCTTTTCTATCAAATTTTTATAATCACTTTGTGAGACAAAGTTCCCGTTCTGTTCATTATTACAACAGGATTATGGTGAGACAAAAGCTTATTCATTTCTACCATTTAATTGTACTGAATAAATTTTTTAACTCCACAGCTTCTTTTTCATATGGAACAGCACAAAGACAGCATTTGATACATTGAATAATTGGGATATTTATTTCAAACTGTGAGTTATTACTCCAGTTAGCAGAACTGGTGTCTGCTGGGAGTTTTAATGCTTTCTCATAAGGACAGTCACTGGTTTTCAAGTCTATGCATGACATCCTTCTACCACTGATGAACACTCAGTATAGAAGGCCACTAAGGAATCCTGTCTTTGTTGTTTCACCTGAATTAATCCTTCTTTTGAGAACATTATTTTCTGCTACCTTAAGTGCTTCCTCCAGATGCTCAGAAAACAACCTGCACTGTCCTTGCACTGCTGGTGTGATCTCATCAGCTTCTGACTACTTCTGAAGCAATACATTCTGAAAGTCATTTCCAGGCATATTAGCAACAAGAAAATAATCAGGACGTTGGCAAGCTGGAGAAATGGGCCAACAGGAATGTCATGAAGTTCAACAAGGAGAAGTATGAAGTGCTGTACCTGGGGAGGAGCAACCCTCTGCACCAGTGTATGATGGGGGCCATTGTAAGTAAAGGGTTAATGACATTTGCATTTTATGCCTTAAACAAGGACAAGTGAGTGAAACAAGTGGTGAAATCTCTTGCAGAAAATATCATGGGTGCCTATGCACAAGCTGCAAGTGGAACAAAGTCTCAGATCTGGCCTTGCCAATGCAGGACCCAAACTGAAACTTTTCATCACAACCTTCCATTGTGACTCCCAGAGCAGATCCCCCACAGCCACCAAACTGAGACCTGAGTAAGCAGAGTGGTAAAACACACACATTCTCTTGCCTCTCATGCTATTGAGGGACTGTATAAAGAAAGTCAGGGAATGAACTCGGTAAGACCCAATCGGCAAGAAACCCAGGACACTGAAGGACCGATGGGATGGTACTGGATCCATGGTGGTGATTATCTTCTGCTTACAGTGTCTGACTCCTACTCCCTTTATCTCACTCTTTCTGTCTTTCTCTCTTGTCTCCCTATACAAACAATTTTACCAAAAAAAAGCTGGAATTGTCATACCACTGGTACCTTAATTTGGGCAGAGGACTTTAACATTGAATTGTTACAGCCATTTATCTGAGAATACCTAAAAATACTTGCAAGACAGGTCTTGCTTCAAGGTCTTCCATGTTGTACAATTTGTTGTACAACAGATGCCAATTTACAAGACTACTTCGCATTGTCTACCTAAGTTAAACCAATGGTATATAATTAAAAGCCAGGAGCAATAATCTTCAAGTTCTTTCTGGCCCTTTATTAATCCCTGACCAAGACGAATGTAATTTTCAAAAAGATGAAATTTTGTGATTAGAAGTGGTCCGGAAACTCTAGTCACATTTGCCTGAAAATTCATGATTTGTGATAGAATAATTATTGGTCCTAGAGATTGGGATAAAAATACAATGTGAAATCAGCCTTGCTGATGTCCTAGAGAACATGAATCTGTTAGAGAACATCCTTGGAATATACATGCCTTAATGACTCAGTTAAGAAACCAAAGATAGAATTGGCAAAACTGTTTTAGCTATATGCTTTCCCTACCCAAATCCAAGATGTAAGGAAATAGGAGAAGAGAAGAACCAATGTTCCCACAAAAGAAAAGTCCTAGCAAGTCCTTCACTTCAGTGGTGAGCAAAGACAGAAAATGTATTATACTACAAGGTAGCACGTATATCCATGATTACTGACTACAACATTAAAGCAAAATGATGATTTGATCCACCCTTTGAGCAGCTATAAACAGAGCTATTTTATTCTATCCATATATATAAATGGAGTTTATTTCATTGGTATGAGACATTGTTATGAGCTTAAAATTCCCTAGCTGGTGTGATGGAAACCACAGGTAGCATTTTGCATCTGTCTCTTAGGATTCTTGCAGTATTTTTATCAAGCCTGATTTTCAGTGCAGTTCATGCCTGTCTTACCTACCTGCAGCCACACATCTCTGTATCTATGAGTGTGTGCACCTGCCATTGCCATCAATGCCACACTCTGAGGTGGAATTACAAAGCCAGCCTGAAGGTTGTGTTACTGTGTGGCACTGACCCATCAGTTGATGTGAAGACATTATTCCCAGAGCACCTGTTGCACAGTCCTGAAAATCTGCCCCAGAGTCCGTGCCCTACAAAAGAGAGGGCATTGTTTTACTCTCTAAGGCAAAGTCCTGAGCATTTAAAATTTTACTAGAATGCCTGCCACTAAAAATCAGTCAGGGCCTGCCACTAGGTTGTAATTCCTCTGAGGACAAGGGCCACATATTTATTTCACGTGTCTGCGATACCTAAGTATCTGTTATTGCTACGTAATGTCTCATGATTGAAGATGTAGCCACCATACATGTAGGTGAGTTTATGAGTGGCAAATGATTGCCTCTGAAATAATGAAACCCCAAATCAATGTGACACTGCCAGATTAATTAAATGTCAAATCAGTCATTTTCCTCTCTGTACCAGGCCAAGTGTTCTTTGGAACAGTATGCACAGATCTGTCCAGCTATCAGATGAATTCCATTCCTCTTTCAAAGCCAATGATTATAATACTGAAAAAAGAACCTGAATCCCAGCTGATATAAAAAACATGCTGCAAAAAATTGCATCAGTGAGACAGCACTTATCTTTTATATTCTAAATTAATTTCATACTAAAATGAATATACTCAGGTGGGCAAAATAACAGGATCTAGGCATTTTTGTCTCTGAGTGAACAGTGAGTCAGTAATGATCCTGCTTTCATCTGAGGCACAGATAAATCTGTAGCTGATGCTATGCAACGTAGATAGCTGAGTCAGAACTAAGGATCTGTATTTTGCAGCCAGAAGCTGATGAGATCACACCGGCATGCAAGGACAAGTTTCAAAATATCAAATAACTATAGTACCACAAAGAAAAAATTGAGAAATACCTTCCAGGCAGCTCTACATTCAAATGAGCTGGTCAATACTAGTATTTAAACACAGCTGTGCAGAAGCTTGTGTTAACTTTAGCCTAAGACTTTGGTTCACATCATATTTGCGCTCAAGTGAAATCATGGTCATCCATTTAAAAAAAAAATAAGCAGGCATATTTGTATGACATAATAATGTCAGCAAAAATACTGACCTTAGCTTAGTTGTACAGTACCCATTAATTATCATGAAACATAAGGAGTGTTATAAACGATCATACAAAACCACATATAACAACTTCCAACTGAAAAAACGGAAGTTTACATTCCAACTATACTACACAGAGTACTTATATTTTAAGCACTTATGTAGCATTTATGCACAAGAATTATCTGAATAGAAAATCAATTTCCAGAAGTTGAATTTATCAAAGAGTCGGCAATTTTAGTATCACTACACGATCTGTGGAGAGAGGGAATGCCCTTTAGGATTGACCTAAGCTGCTGAGTGTCAAACATTGGGCTTTTGGTAGTGAGGAGAGTTAACTTCATTTGACAGCAATTGGGTTGCTGGATTAATGTTCCTCCCCATCACTTGTCATTGACTACAACTCTTTCAATGCAACCATTCTTAACTCAGAACCTCTGCTTTTAGTCTCCCTCTCACCAGGAGGGGATGGGGGAAGAGAGCAACTTAAGTGGGACTTGATTTCCCAGCTGTGCTTTAAACGAGCACTGCCATTTAGAATAATAATTTTCTTCTTGAGAATTACTGCTTTACACAGATGGACACGACAACTTAGGACAGCTTTGAACAAGTCCTTTGATTTGTGAAGTCGTTCGTGATAGTTAATTTCTACTTGTTTTATGTGCTGACGATTTTAGCTTCTGCTCAGGCCTTGCAGTTCCTAACGTGGGCACCAGTGACAGGCAAAACTTGCTACAGACTGAGGTCACAGCAGTCACCCACGAATGGGCACTGGGAAGCCCGCACTTTCCACAGAACGAGACTAAAAAGGGGGACGATTCGTGTCGCGTCTCGTTTGTGCCGATGCTGCCACGCTCAGTGCCAGCGCCTCGACAGGACCCCGGGCCGGCCGGGCCCGCGCCGCCGGGCCCCGCCCGCGGCCCGCCGGGCAGCGCCGCGCTCCGCCCGCCGAGCGGCAGCAGCGGCCCGGGCCCGGGACAGCTTCGTGCTGGGCCGCGATCGGCTGGGCCGGGCCGGGCCCGGCCGGGCTCGCTGCCTGCTGGGGCGCTCCGCTCTGGCTGGCGCCACATTCCGCTCTGCTCACGGGCAGTCTGAACGTAGGAGTTGCCGGGAGCGCCAATGCCAGCCCGCCGGGCCGCGCTCCTCACGATGTGTGAGCAGCACCGGCCGCCTGCTGCATCACAGGAGAAACGAATGCGCGGTTGGGCAGGGTGAGGCACCGTCACCTCGTGTCCCGCTCTGTCGGTGCTCGCTACACGTCCCGGGTTAGCCGGTGCGAAGTGTGGCACTGAACCAGGGGTAAATCCGGCCTCTGCCGAGGCGCAGGCACTGCCCTCTCCCACCGGACCAGCCTGGAATTCGGGGAGCAGTCTGGGATTTGGGAGCAGTCTGGGATTTGGGGAGCAGTCTGGGATTTGGGAGCAGTCTGGGATTTGGGAGCAGCCTGGGATTGGGGAGCAGCCTGCATAGCCCATGTCATACTGGGCTGAGCATACCCCAGGGCACAGCCAAGCGTGTGGGCTGAGATGTGGGGCCCGGGGAGATCTAATCGGGTTGTGAGCTGCAAGCAGGGAGCAGATTAATGCGGATTTGAACTCCCTGCGGAAGGAATTGGAGGGGGCGTGTTCAGGCGTTTGCAATGTGTTTGTATGTGGTATAAGCTTTCCTCCCCCGCATATGCACGTTGGATTTAATAACACAAAGGTAGAACTTTGCCTTTGCCTTTCAGAGGAACTTCTCATCACTACAGGGGTGTCATCACTGATACAGCTCCATGCAGTCACAAGACCCAATGCAATAGAGACAGAATATAAACCACATTTATATTCATATCTGAACAACAGTAATAATGCAGGCAGATACAGGCAAATCCGGCTGAGATTGTGCCTTCTGGATATGCAGTGTTTTTCAGCTCCATAGTTTTTGGGGTCTTTTTGGGTAAACCCTATTATGCCATTTTCCTGTAGCCCTTCAAATGCCCTTTCCTCCTCAGTATGCCCTGTGCTAGGCACACTGTATTAAAGTAGTTAAATTTCCATGATGCAAACAAAAACAAACCTTGTAAGCCTTGTCAGAGGCAGAAGAAAGATTCACTGGTGTTAGATGGCAGGGTTTAAAATGCAAAGCCTAAATCAGCAGAAGAGCTTGCAAGGCTTTTCTCCTACAGGTTGAAGGACCAAAAAGTCATGGACTTGGAAACTCCTGTTTAAGGTCCAGCAGGGCCAGGCTTCCAGGTCTGGTATGGCATATTCTCTGCTGTGTATCAGTGAGTAAATGAGAGACAGTTTTATCTGTCACACATATTTAAATCCTTTTATCCGAGGAAAGAAAAAGGGAATAAAGATTAACCCCCAAACAGTGGAGGAATTATTTCTATTAGACAAGTCATATTTTCTCTAACTTTGGGAATAATTCTGAGTCAACATCCCTTTGCCCCAATACAGATTGGTTTAAAATATATCTGACTTGAGGAGGGGCCCTAATAAAGCTTAAGGCCTAGAAAGTGCTTCTGTCCAGTTGCTCCTGAGAAGACCCCAGCAGCAGTGGCAGGTGATTACAGAAGTTTTCTTCATGGGACCTCTGCACAGCCACAGAAGAAACATTCCAATCTGCTTCCATTTGCCAGGTCTCTCAGGGTGGGCAGGAGGAAAACCAGAGAGAGCTAGGCTGCACCTGGCACTGGCCAAGCCACTATTTTTCACTGTCATCAGAGGTAAACAGTAACATTACCTTAGAACTCAAGAGTTGGGAATTTTTTTCCTAGAATTGTTGCATTTAATGACAATTATTTAGCATGATTTCTTAATGTATCCTCCCTTAAATCTGTGATTTTTTGCCTCAATGAGTTTATTATTACTGTTTCTCCTTTCTTTGTTTATCAAAATAGAAAGTATGCTATGTTATGCTTCGCTTGTCTGGTCTGATCTACTCTGTATACCAACAGTTTTTGTAAGTGCACCCAAGATAATTAATACTTGTTGAAGTCAAGGTGAAGTCTGTGAGTGACTGAATATGAACACATATATGTTTGTATTGATAGAGGTCATCTGATGCATTATTATATCTACATGTTGCTTAGTTTTCAAGTTATGTAGGAGGCCTAGAAAGTGGAGCTGCTGTAACTGTGACTAGGTATGTCTCTGCATTCTTTGCACTGTCATTGGCATTTTATGGAGAAAATACTTTTTTTTTGTATCTGCGTATTGCTGTGGGTTTTTCTTCTGCTAGCATCAATTTGTGTTGAATTTTCTTACAGATTTTGTGTGAATAAAACCAGGTTTATATTCCAAGGCACTGATGTTTCCTTGGATTTTCACAAAATTTTTATGCTCAAGCATTGATATTTATTTCCTTGTAAGCTTAAAAATGTGCAAGACAACAAAAGATACTAAATAAATGGAGGAAAAGCAGCCAGCAAAATAATACAAGTACAGCAGGACATAGTGAAATAATTAACCCTAAAGTCATGAAACTGAGGTTCAGCAAAGGCTTGCAGGCAGCCTGCCCAATAGCAGTTATATAATAGCAATAATTTGTTGCTTTTCTGCAGAGCCCTTCTTACCCCCCCTTCTCCCCCCTGATAAAATGTTTAGCACACCTTGTACCATGCTGCAGGGGCTTGAGCACATGAGCTTATTGTTTTGCTGTTTATACCTCCCTTTCCCAAATGCCTGGAATTTCTGGTTCCCCAGCAACCCCAGGGGCGTCCAAATCCTGCACTTTGCACTATGCAGTAACGTCTGTATGGTCTAGAGTGGGTTTAGGGATGAAAAGTCACTGTACTTCAACCTGCAAAAAAAAAGAAACAAACAAACAAAAAAACCAACCAAACAAACAAACAAACAAAAAAACCAAAACAACCAAAAAAAAAAACCTAAGAAGTGAAACCTGCAGATTGTAGTATCTGAATTTCATAAGAGTGGGTCACAGGGAGCATTTCAGCCATGGTGATTTATGAATTTGGAACCACTTATCGACTCTGTCTTGCTGCTATTTATCCTGTCTTCCCAGACATTATCCATGCAACACAAGACTGTGATCTCTGATAACTGTAGGAATGAAAACTGAAATATTAAACAGACTTATCATGGTCTGAGGTTTTCTGCATCCACTGTCTCTCAGCTGTTTTAGAAAATTATTGCCTTCACCTACACAGGGCTTATTAATGTAAAATAGCAACAGTGGTGTTAAAATGCAGTGGTTGCATAATGCAGGAAGGGCTTGGCTGCTGATTTTTTTCCCTTTCTGGTAGGGAAGTATGTTTATTAGAGGGGCATCAGCAGGGTTAGGAAAGGAAAAGCAGCATGGGAAGGTACTTAGCTGTCTTTTCCTCATAGTTAAACTAAATGTTCCATTTGGCAAGCAGTAACCTTCATGACAATAGCCATTAACTATGCTGCCATCTCTTCAGTGTCAAAACTTTTTGTACAGAAATGTAGATACATTTTGTGAAAGCAGGGAAGTTGACTCTATTAACACTACATCTTAGGGAGCTTTCACAGTCTTGTGGTTCTTCCTCTCCTGGATTATCTCAAATTTCAGTACTGCCCTACAAAAGTTGTAAGATGTCCATTTTGGAACATAATGTTGCAAAAAACTTCTTAAGTAAATTGTTCCTTGTTATATGTATAATGATCTCACATGATTGGATGCTGCTGTTCAGAAACATGCTCTTCTCAAAATCAGATTTTCCAGAGACTGATTATTAGAGAGTTTAAGGCTCCATGCTTTGGATAGGACCTTACCAAAAAGCTGTCAAAGGGGCTCGTGATGTGTGGAAGAGACACACTTTTGAGTGACGTCCTTGACCTCATCTTGCTGCAGGTTGATCTGCTAAGGTCATTGATAGAGCAACCTGTAGATACCCACCTGCACCTGATGTTGTAAGACCATGACACAGTGATGCCTGGAACTTCTGCTAACGTGACCCTTCCAGGGCCATCCATCAGTCTGTGAGAAATCTAGTATGCTTCCACCATCATGGAGTTTCAGGGACTGTTCCTTGATTTGAGAGGACAAGAATTAATATTAATGATGAAAGTCTTTTAAGAAAAAAAAATAAGACTAACCAGCAGTGTCATATGTCTATACAGTTTTCATAAAACAGGAGTGTAGGGGAAAATGAATACAAGTTTGTAGAAGCACTGGAATACACAGAAATGTGAATAGTCTGCCTGGTCCTGGTTACTTCTCTCTCTACTACACTTTACCTTAGAAGTTATGGGAGAAAAAGAAGGCAAGCTTTAGTTTTCTAACTCTGTTATATTCTCATAAGATTATTTTTCTAATTCAGGTGTTTCTATCCCATAAGGATAAGTCTGCTAGTTCAGGCTGCTATCATTGCAGATACATCAAGGTTTTGAAATCTTAGTTGTGGGGTTGGAGTATAGATGTCATTAACAATAAAAGAGCTTGTGATGTAGACAAGTCTTTTATTGGAAGAGTTTAGATCTCCACCAGAAGAGTCAAATATTGGATGTGCACTATGGAAGATGTAAGGGACAAAAGAGGTAGAAATGGCACATTTAGTTTGAACAGAGCTCTTCAGGAAGATCAAAAGACAAGCTAAGATGCTTGAAAAATAAGGCATAAATTGGTATTGTCAAAAATCCATCAAATCACAATGAAAAACAGAGCAAGATGTATTGCTGAATATTTGCAGCTAGAGAGAAGGCCTGGATAAGTTCCATGAATTAGCCAGAGAAGTAGACTCAAAGTGAGAAAGGAGAGAGGCATTCTTGAAGGACAGAGATAACATTATAGTGGAGAATTTGGAGAAAGGAAAATGTCAACTCCAAAACTGACCCTTCTGGATAGTAGAATTAAGATAAGGCACATCAGAAAGATTGATCCAAGAGTGGACCAGGACAGAGACTGAGATGCTTCAAAAGAAATGTGGATATATCAGGGGGAAGAGTGTTTACTGAAATAACCATAACTTATAAGGAGAACAAACTTGGATTAAAGAATAATACTAATAAAAAAATTACAAGTAATAATACCGGCATTTAGTTCATGAATCCTAAAAACTAAAGTAGGAGCCAGTTAGGAGAAAAGGTAAATAATGTTATATTGTGTGTCTATACTATTACTTTAATCAGCCTGACTTTTATGTTAAGAACACTTATGATAGAAAAACCTGTTCATCTCTTGTACTAATATTAGCATAGAATAGATGCCTCAGATAAATATCACATCCACAAGCCATTAAATAGCTTGTAATCAAACAAAGTATTTTTTGTTTCAAAGCCAATCCCATGCAGTCAAGTTTATTTTGTGTCTTATTAACACTGAAGGAAACCCTGTCATCTCTTATCTATCTTCTCAAGGAAAAATAATTCCTTTTTAATTAGGTCATTGCAGTCATGTGCTGCTGTTATAGACTCTTCCTGATATACAATGATGGATAAATGCAGCATAGCATTTAAGGAGGTTTGATGCTGGCATGGATACATTAATATGCAGGCTGTAGAGCAGGTAGAGACAATAGACTTTGATAATACAAATTCCTTTCCTGAGTTCTGTCCCAGTTCTGACCAAACTTAAGGCTGGCAGATAAGTTAGGGTCATTTTTACCAATACTACCAGGCTAGAGGACACAAATTGATATGAAAGGCCTACACTGAAGCCATTGAATAAAATCTACTTTTCAAGTCTGTTATCATTCAGTCCTTAGAATTTTAACAAAGATCAAGATATGATTATCCCATATACATAATTCTGAGCTATCCACACTTACTAACTTATTCTTTGGTAAGGTAAAGTCAGACAAGAGAAATGGGAGGGATTTAAGAGTGATGTTGGTTGTTGTTCACCTGGAAAGGGCATGGAGGTGATATTTTTCAGAGAAGATTCCATTTGTTTATAAGGTAAAGGAGTTTATTGGCAAAAACTATACAGCTAATGCATAAAAATGTCATCAAACAGAAAGTCCAAAAAATGTTGAATTAAGCCTCATTTAAATTTAGATTTATTCTGATAAAACTATTTTAAGAGGTATCTTAAAACACCTTCTTTATAAGACTGTTTAATTTCTGAAATGTCACTGTATGTTTTTGCCATTAATAAAGTTTAGACCAAGTTTTCATTATGTAAGAGTCATATTGAAAAATCCATGGATTTTGAACTTGGCTCTATTGCAATTTTTTTGCTAGGAACAATTATAGATTCTTCTAAAGACTGTTGACTATTGGTGTGTGTCTGAGGCTGCCTCTGGAATGTTACTGTAACTGGACAAATTATATAATTGAAAAAATAGTAACTTTCTAGTGAAGTTCCATGTAGGTGCTGTCCAGAGTGACTTTCAGTTTTGTAGTAGATTCTTGGGTCTGAAATAGTTCTGCTACAGGTGAATCCCATGTAACCTTTTCCCCAGAACCTGTATTGTGGGAAAATGTCAGACTGTTGTTGTACATCACTTGAACAGTCATGAGGCAGAGAGGGTGAGTTAACAAGGTCAGGGAGTGTACAGCTGACTGTGCCAGCCTATATGCAATAAATGCCCCGGATTGCACAACTTGGAGTGGTGTTCAGAGCTCTTCCGTTTGTAGCTGTTGTTTCTGCCAACACTATTGATCAGTCCTTTGCCTGTGTGCACTCCAGTCCAAAATAAAGCTATTCCTGCCCAGAGGGGCTTTTGTCTTATCCCAGTCTCCATTATTCTGTGCAGCATATCATTGATACGAATTGATGTTAACCACACCTAGTCAATTGTTTTTTGGGATAGAGATGGCTGTAATTTGGCATGTAAGTTCCATGTAATTTGCCACACATTCAGGCACAGCTCCCACCCTAGAGGAGTATGCCATTTGACTGACAGGGGTTCTGTGCTGGCGTAGGATCTCATGAGTAGCCCCTAGCTGCTGGAAGAAGTGAGCTGGTACAAGCTCATGAATCCAGCTAGTCACACCACCAGTTGGTGTACATGCAGCAAGCGCAGCCTGGCTCTGCTCACAGTGAGAAGCTGCTGTCATGTGTGAACTATCCCCAGAGTTCTTCCTTTCCTCAGCTTCTCAGCGGATCTGGTACTTGTCTCATGACCAAATTAAGCTTTGGGTTGTGGCTCACCAGTACTTGGCTCTCGTTCTAAGCAGCTACGGGTCTTCTTTTCATGTTCTTTGTTTCCCTGTCTAGAGCTGCTTAGACCTTCACACCTCAAACTGTTGTGAATTCTGCCCATCATGCTGGAACTATTATCAATAACATCTTGATGATAATGCAGTGAATATGCTGCAAGACTTCATCACAGATCAGCTTGTTATATCACCTTATGAATTAGCCCATGTTGGTTGTAAGAAGTCATCTTTTGTTAAATAGCCAGGTTTTTGCTTGTCTGGCAGAGAGGTAGGTACAAGAGCTTGGTACAGCTTTACCCTAGCAGAGAGCTTGATCCTGTGTTGACCATATAGTTACTGTGAAAATTCATCAGAAATGATGGTCCTTTCCTCTTCCAGGAGATCACTTGTGTGTCTTTAATGTCTCTAAATTAAACAGATTAATGACTTAAAACTTGATTCTGTTGATGGATACAAAATGAAAGTTACACTTCTTTCCAGAGCTTTCTGATAAACAGCCTTAGCAATTTGTTGAGAAGTGTTCAGTAAGTAAATCATTAGCATCAACAGTTCCTATTAATCCCTCTACAAAGGTGTATGAAAAAGCCCTGACTTCTGCAATCTAAATTGAGTCTGACGTATTTTGGAGGTTACAGATCATGATGCTTCATGGCCTAAGCAAGACAAGCAGGATGTGCTTCAAGATGCATCCTGTTTTAATGTTCCATATAAAAACAAAGTGCTTGAAAAGGCTTGATTGACCTTTACCTTGCATCTCATCATGGACATACTTCAAAATTAAGAACTGCTCTAGGACTGGAGAGACTTTCCAGGAATCTTCAAAGTCTGGGTTTCTGATTGCATCAGAGGTTTTAATAAACTCATTGAAGCGATGTAAATGTCTTAAGGTTTACTTCTTCCTTTTCCTCTCTTTCTATGGTGATAAATGCTATAAAAAATTTCTATTGTTTGCCTGAAAACTGCTTTTTGATTTCTTAAAATAAGAACTGGCAGTGTATGAATACTGTTAACACTGATGCTCTATCAGGAAGTCTTTCAAATGTCATACAACTTGATCTGGATTCAGTGACAAACGGCCTTCAATCCAGTTTGTCAGCATGTATGTCTGACCAAGATAACAAGTTTGAGAAGTACTTGTTTCCTTTTCAAACAGAAGCTGACTGGCCTTATTACTGCTGGCAAATCAGTTTGGATGCTTCCACTTCATACTGTCAAACCTGTGTCAAATGACAAGCCCCATCTGAGCTGTTTCTTCAAATAAAATAGAAAGACTGTCTCTTTGACAGTCTCTATGGCTTTGCACAGAAAACCTCACTAGCTATTTTTATTCAGCACAGCAGCTATGCCCGTTGCCCTTCAGTGTTAACTTTGCATTCAAGAAGAAGGTTTCATAATTTTTTCCTCTGTACATAGAAGTTTCAGATGGTAGCTGTGACTGACTGCAATAATGCTTGGTTTTGACCACAGCAAAAGAAAAAAGTATTCAGCAGATAGAGGATATTATATCTTTCACGAAAACATGGGATTTCATAGAAGTTTACCTAGTAGTCATAATTCCCAATTGCAAGTTATCTGTACAAGCACAGAAAAGTTGCCTTTTTATTATTTTTTTTTTTTAGAGCACTCTGTGTTCTAGGCTGGCTGTACACAGCTTTATCCTCACATTACCACCCTTCTGCCTGCATCCCTTTCTACAGCATTTGTCCCCAGCACTGGCAACTGCAATACATCACTGACACTGAAAGAGCTGTAACAGCTTATACAGCACCACTATGGATCTTTTTCTGGGTCAATACATCACTGTGCTAAGTGTCTCCACTTCTGTGAACTTATTATTTAGGGGTTTTCACCATTTTTGTAACCCACAATTTGCATGTTAAAATTAAACTTACTCAAAAAATGTCAGCTGTGCATTCTGACAAACCCACGTACATAAAGTGGTCAGCCAAGCCTGTTTCCCAGGGAATTGCTGACAGACAAAATCACAACTACCAAAATCATGTTCTTGGTAAAATCAGCTTTTGTAAGCAATTCTTTCTCCTCTAAACTTTGGCAATGAGATGTAATTGATTTCTATGTCTAAATTCAGTTTGAATTGCATTTTTCAAAGAATATTCAGCTCAAAACAAGTGGTGGGAAAGAGATTATATCCTGCTGCCAGTCCAATATAGAAAGCCATTTAGAATTTAAAGGCCAACATAATTTCCATAATGCTTTGATATAAAAGAGGTGGTAGCTGCTCATCATTATTTGGAGTTGTTACCTGTAATAGCAGACAATTTGGTACACAATGTACAGTTATTTGTAGCTTTTGAAAGGCTTTTTACAAGGAGCTGCATAATCAAACCAGTTTTGTGTAGTGTATCAGTCCTGGGAAAATACTAATCCGATCAGAATGCTTAAGAAGGCTGACTAATGCTAATGCTTACTGAATAGAAGTTTTCGGAGATGCATGCGAGAAACACCACGAAAAATGAAGAAATAAAAAAACAATAGTTACATTACTGAACTTTGCTTTCTGCATTGAAAAGTCGATTTTGTGAACTATGCAATATATCAGAATATAATAAATTAGAAGTATTCAGGTGACATTGCAGTCTTAAATTTTTATTAGTTTAGAGCAATCCAAATTCAAAGCATCTACTTTCTATTCATTCTTGTTGAAGACCAAGTCCTGCATTCCACCTGCACGTAGGGTCTTCCTCTAGCTGTAAACTGGACATGAATTTGGATTCTTAATTTTCCTCCATTTTCTACTTCTTCTGAAAAAAAAAAAAATGTACAGCTTGGACAGATATGAAAAAGAAAAGGAATTCTATAGAAGCATTTTACAATACATGACTTTGTAAAGTGTCTAAAACTCTGATGAGCTTCTAACAATGGTCTTTATTTTTAATGGGTGCTAACCCACGTGCCCAAAGTAAGCATCTTAAAATGGTAAAAACATAAAAAGTCGCGAACTGTTATTTTTTTCTAGATTGTCCTATGCTTTTTGAAAATACTGTCACCCCACTGCTTGTTTCAGAAGATAATTACCATTTTCCTCTAATAGCAGCAGCTAGCCAATTTCACTTTGCCTAAAGCCATCTTTTCCAAAGAAAATATATGGCAAAGCTAAGTTCTGTCACTGATGTGTTTTGATAATTTGTAGGGAGTGTTGCAGGGTGACTCTAATATTTTCAGTTAGCCTGGTTGTTTTCAAAGTTGTTGCATCCTAAGCAAGTAGAAGAGATATTCTATGAAATCCACTCTAGGATGGAAAAGCATGTAGAAGATTTTCACAGAAAAGAGTAGAGTGGAGAGCAGACAATATCCATTCCAAGACAAAGCCTTAAACATGGCTGGGATAACCAGTGATGTTATCCACTGACACAGGCTGAAGTTTTCAATGACTTTCTGACTAAAAACTGGTCCAGCCAGCTCTGTACTGCTTTTCCTTTTCACACCACCTCAGGCTCTGCAGAGGACATTCTGGGGTCAAGCTCTGACATGAGTAGGAGATGAAGTATTATCCCCAGTTTAAACTGTTTGTAAGATAACATATCTGAAATAGTCACCCTGGTACCTTGTGTCAAGGAGTGAAGAAGCTATCAGCAACTCTGCAGGTCAACATTCAGAAAACTGACATGAAAGAATCTTTTCTTTATTTTTTTCTCTCTGTGCTGAAAAGAGTTTAGCTAGTCCTACAAGGCTGGCTTTACAGTTTGCTTTGATTGCATATGCCATTGAAAAGCTTGAACTGATTTGAACTTTGTGAGATGGATAGCAGCTGTTGTACTAAGCTGTTTAAACCCACCAATTTGGGCTTAAACCTTGGCTGAGTAAATACAAAGCCTTAACCATACATAGTAACCATAATGAGCTTTCCTCTTTCAATTTCTATGAATAGAAATTATTTTTAAATCAACAATATTTTACTGCCAGATTTTCCAATACCAAATTTTCCATTGCCAGATACTGAAGTATCTTACAAAAAAAAATCACACAAAACAAAAAACCTAAAAATAAAGCAGGTGAGTTTATTTTCATTTTATTTTTTCATGAGTGAAATTACTGTTCATCACTGCTGCTCATCTCTGCTGAAACTACTGTTCATCACTGGAGAGAGCAGTACAACTCTCTCCTCCCTAAAACAAAGTTTAAAAAAGCCTAGCATTGGAATCATGCAAAAATCTGAAAAATTATATCTTTGTGTATGTTTGTGCATGTCTAATACATCTCTGGAAAAGGAGAAAGGAAGATAAAGTGGATGAAAAGAAATGTAAACAAAACCAGCCTACGATAGTGTGAGTACTTCCAGTTGGTTTCCGTAGCCTTTCAAGTCCAAAAATCAGTATATGCATATAATAGGAAAAGTTCCAAAGCATTCTTTCTGAAGTCACAAGGTTGTTTCCTTATCACTGAGTGAAGCATCTAATGCTGATACAAGTAGGACAATAATGTTAATTTTTTACCCAGGTAGAAAAGAATGAGTGAACAGTTAATAGTGTAAAGAAAGAAAAATTAGTTCTGAGACACAAGCTTGTTAGAATTCAGAATTATACTCAACCCCATAACATCTGAAGGTCCTTTGCCCAATATCTCAGCCTATCACAGAATTTCATAGGGAATGCAGAACTTTTCATTTAGTGGCAGCTTGATGTAGAAATATATAACAAAAGAGATTTCTCAGTATCTTACTGTATTTCCTAGACAGAAATGTAAACAAACCAACAGATATTTTGTCAAAATAATACTCAACTATTTTCCCAGGAACCAAAAAAGAGATATGTATTATGTGACTATTTCATTGCTTTATTAAGTATTTGCAAACCTTGGCAGGTTTCATTGCCGCTTTTAAAGTACCTCATGGTACCTTAAAGTACCATAATTCAATGACAGATTCACACAGCTGCTAGGATTGTCCAGTTCAATTTGCAGTATTTCTTTAGAACCAGAGTGTATTTTATTAGAACTTGGGTGTAGGCTTTGGATCAAAGGTTAGGGTTTGTATCCATCCTTCTTCTTTACACCCATTAATGGCAAAAGAAATAGATTCATGTGAAGGGCTTTTGGGCAAAGCTAGATGAAGGTCTTTTGTTACTAAGGGGTTCTGCTATTTCCTGCTTGTTTGGTTGTGAAACTTTAGCAAGAGAAACTAAAAAAAAAAAAACAACCCAATATTTATTCCCTTGTGACATGACACTTGGAAGCTTTGCACAGTGCAGTCATTGGTATTCAGCCACCATCTAACTCCCATCCTGAGGGCAACTGAGAGCTCCTGTGAGAGTCTCCTTGGTCACTGCTCTACACTCAGCTTATAGGCCCTCTGTGTGCTTAGCACTGCCTTTCCCAGCCCACAAGAATTTTCATTACCCTCTGTGTAGCTGGAGTAGAAACTTCTTTCAAAGGGTAAAAGAGGAGCTTGTCACCATTCCCTTGTACCCTGAGAAGCAGCATTCCTGTGTTCAAAGTTAGAGCTTTGGGTAGGATCTCATGTAAAGTAAATCCCAGAATGCCCGTTACAGGGTTATCTGGTTGAATACTATTTTCAGTGCCTTCAATTTACACATTCAGCAAACAACAGCAGAGTATGGCATGCTCTCTAATAAAAAAAATAGAATACCTCACAGTGTGCTGTGTGGTTTTGTTTGTTTTGTTTAATTTGAAATTAAGAAGTTGTCACAGAAGTTCAAATCTCATTTCTTCCTAAATTTTACATTTTTACCTGCAATGAAGGTGAAAACGGTATGGCTGTTTGATTTTGGTGGGTTTTTTAAGTTCGGGTGATTTAAATGATCTACATTTAGCGGATAGATGGCATTAATAAACTCATCAGAGAACCCAACAGAATTACATACATACAATTATTTATGAATATGAACATTTGTATGGTAATAGTTGACACCAAGGTAAATACTAAATTTTCTCACAAATCTACTTTCTGCTACTTCTTTCAGCTATACTTAGAGGTAAAGTTCAATCCTTTTCCCATAGCTATCTCTTAGCATCTGTAATTAGGTACTCCTCTTTTTTTGTTTCTATTTATCTCTTCTTTAGTTCAATTTCATAAACTGATGTCCTACCTTTTCTTTTGTTTTTGGAAAGATACAGAAGTTTACTTTGGAACTTTCTGTTCTGTCTTTTGGGAATTCCCTTCTCACTCACGATGCACTCATTTTAGTGTTTCTAAAGCTGCAATATTTGGTGAGTCCAAATATAAGTATGTGCTACATTAATTATTTTTCACTACAGCACAGGAAAGCCTTTCATTTTCATCAGTCAGTGTACCAGTACAATAAATATGGTTTATGTTCTAGCCGAATGTAACTTTTTGCTTCCAGAAGTTACTTCCAGAAGCATCAAAAGCAAGAACCTTCTGGATGCTAGTAACATTTAAAAGGGGAATCTATAACTTGTTGACTTTGGTGGGCAGGAATTCTAGAGTTTAACATTATCTTCTCTATCTTCCAAATGGTGCTGGCACCTCTTGGCAGAGGAATAGTGAGTGACTTCCCTGTGACCAGCTGGAAGCTGATGGCTTTGATTATTTTATAAACCAGTTTTAAATGCTTTGCATATGCAGTGTCAGACTGGTGAGCTGCTGCCGCCACCATTGCCTTGCCATACGCTTATGTGCATCCTGGTAATAGACTTCCAGTAGGAGCTGATGTAAGTTTACCAGCAACAATGCCAGTTGCAGGAGGCAGAGGTTTTCAAAAAATTATGGAGTGCATTTGCAGAAAGTTACGTATTGAGAAGTCAGGATGATGACCACAGACACATTCATGTGTGAGAAGAAAGGCACACTATCACATGAACAAGGAAATAAGACGTGAAGCTGAACAGACCAGACACCTAAAGGCCAGGCTGTGAGACAGTTCAAAACATCATGGCAACTACTGAACCAATACATTAGCCTGGTGTGAGAAGGCACATACATAGAGATTTCCCTAAATATGCAGGACTTAACTAAAATGTCCTTACTGACATTAATTTTACACTGCACAGGGCTTTGTCACATGGATGTAATTTCACTGAATTGTGACAAATAGCTTTTGTCTGGAAACTAAAGTTTATTCATGCAATCAAGCTTGTTCATTTTTACAGCAGAGATTACTTAAAGGTGGTATATTTCAAAGTTTATATGTATATTTCAAAATGCATTGAAGTGGCTTGTATCAGCAATGTCATGAAGCTTGTAGCACTTGCATTAGTCTCTCATTAGAAATTACTAGCAAACCATCATTTTTGTAATACAAGAAAAGACTCTGACCTGACTGAGGACCAAAAATTACTTTTATTTTCATAATTGCATTTAACTTTCACAGAATTGCTAGAATGAATCAGAACACTGCAAAGTTCTGCATCTTGCTCAGTACTGAACAGTAATATGACTGTTAACGATAAAAAAAGACTGCAAATAGATTTTCAGAGTTGAAAATCTACCATGAAAATTAAAAGGTAGATTCACAACATAATCATTGAATGCACTTCTGCTAAAAATGTCTAGCAGGTTACAGCCTGTGTGACATGTCATCACTCCTGCAGCCAGAGTGCTACTAGAAACTGGTAATTTACTAAGGAAAAGAAGACTTTGATATGGAAGCATCTGTGCCATTTTCCATCTGTAATGACATTTTCTGTGCTTCACAAGTAATAATAATCACAATAAAAATATATTTCAGGAAATTTCATAAAGCATACACAAACAGGATGTGCCCTTCCTGTGCAGAGTCAACAACTGTTCTGTGACATGTACAACTTCAAAACAGAATTCAAGTGGGGCCTAAAGCCTGTGCTTTGCACTGTCCTTTGCCCATGAATGAGTACCATAAACAGCATGGAGGTATCTGAGTAAGTGAAGAGTTTGCACTTACTGAAGCTATTGATGCTGCTTCTGTTTGTATTTAATATGATTCAGAAGTACCATCAAATCTAGAAACATCAATTTGTTTACCACATTTGGATGTGATCTGACTCTAAGAAATTGAGGAGAGATGAAGAATAGCATCTGCTTTTATTAGTTTCTAAAAACCTTCACAGTATGTGGCACTGGTAGTGACAGAAAAGGGAAACAAGATTGCACTGGCATCTTTTCTACCCAAAATGTTAATGTCAATCATAAGTAATCAAATGGCTACAGTAATTATCTAATCTGTTCCCTGTATTTGTATTACTTGAAATGTATTTATAATGCTTCTGTTGCCACAGGATTTGTGAACACGTGCTTTAGGAACTGCTCCTACATATTCTGTACATGCAAGTAGGCCTCACTGGTGTGCATCATTCCACCGACTTCATCACAGCTGGGCAGGGAAGAGCAGCCTCATGGAGCATAGTTGGGATTTCTGTGAGAAGCCTGAACTGCTGCAGGCACTGAGCTGATGTGCATTGTGTCCTTTTGCTGTTGCTAACATGCCTTGCAGTTTCACCCATGTGCAGTGTGATCGACTGTACCGTTTCTAGTACCCACCTTCCTCTTGGGGCTATCTTATGGCTTTGCCTGAGGCACTGCATTCTGCCATAAAGCCACAGTCACAGATTATGAGTCTGATGTGGGTGGGAGACAGAAAAGAAAGAGGCTGGAATCAACAAGCCCAAGTCAATGCCAGGCTCTCATTAGTCCCTTGGCATGGGCTCAAGCCTGCAACTACTGCTGAATGATCAAGGAAAATAGGTGTTTGATTTTAAGAGCATGGGACTTTCTATTTGGAGATGTATGTCTGTGTGCTTAGCATGCACCACATTTATCTACTGATAAGAAAATTAAGATTTAAGTAATTAAAAATCCCAGTCCCTTGGTGATGCTGGTGACTTAAAATTTCCCTGGTAAGAACCCTAAGATCTTTTAGGAAGCCTACCATGCCAAACATTGTGTCATGTTTAATCCTGTACTTGTCCTTTATATGGTACTCCTGTTGACGTCAGTGGAAACTTGACTTGTGAGAGTACAGAAGAATCAGGCTGAATGGATTTTTTCAACAGTAAAATTGAATGGAAGGAAACCTTCTGAAAGGTACCAAAATCTTATTCCTTACAACATAAAGAGATGTTTTTTGCTGTGTTCTTCAAGGGTTCTTGCCTTTATGGGTTTGTGTATCTCTGCATGTACTGACTGTTGATATACTGGATAACATGACTGGCAGATTTGAAAGTGACTGATGCAAAGCATCTATAATAATAGAACAAGGAATGACTAATAAATGTGTAACATGCATTTCCATTTGTTGTTCTACACCACATGCCACAGCCATTTCTAAATAACTTCTGTGTATACAGTTTTGCCATCACATTTCCATTTTGTGGTCGCTAAACCGTATTGAAGCATGCAAATGTGAGGACACACACTGTGTTAATCATTAATAAGCTTTAAATATTTTCTGCTTATACTTGAAAGGGTCTGAGAAATGCCTGTAATTTTTGTAAGTAATTTCCAGTTGGTTACATTTGTTATTACCCATTACACAAATAGACTTTTCTCCCTCCTCTTACAAATACAAACAAAAGACACAGATTTTACAATGCGGACTGTAAACGATGAAGTCATTCTGGTGTTGTTATTCTAGATTTACAATGACCTCACTGAAAAAAGAACCTAGACCCCCGTGGTTAAATCACAACAGAACAATATTAAAACCAAATTTGAATAAACCATCTTAATAAGAAAGTGGGGTTAAGCTACAATGTCACTTCCATACCGAAAACTGCTCAGAGCAAGACAGAAAAGCCTTCGAACAGGATCATCTGCAAGCGTACTCGGCTAGGAGCTGCCCCTCGGGGCCAGCCAGCCCCACCGCAGCGCCGGGCCGAGGGAAGCGGCGCGACACGGAACGGAGCCGCCGCTGGAACGGCTGCCAAGGTCCGATCCCTCCTGTCCCGCCACAGAACACCGGAGCGTTGCGCAATAGGAAAACATCTAAAATATGTATTACACAGTTTTGTTCTCGCTAATCCAGCCTCGAGACCGGTAGCTGAGCCGCACTCACAGTTAAGCGTGTAATGCCTCAATGATAAGAATTACACGTAAGCGCAGCTCGACCTGCAGCTTCTCGGGAGGCGATGAGGAAAAACGCACTACGGAGCAATAAGCGGGTGACGTGCCCGTTTTTCTGAAGCCCCACCACAGCTCCTCTCTGCAACTCCGCCGATCTCCGCCTCCAAAACCTGGTACCTACGACAAACCCTGGCTGCAGGACCCTCGTCACTGCTGAACTGCCCTCTTCCCTCTTTTCCCTCCGCTCCCGGCAGGGAGCAGCACCCGACCGCCCTGCCGCGCCGCGCACCCGCACGTACACACAGACACAGACACACACACACCGCGGGACACACGGACACACACCCGCTCCCTCTCTCACACCGCACTCTCGCACCCTCGCACCCGCCGCCCGCCCCGCACCGGCTCCCGGCGCGCTGCTCGGCCCAGCCGCCGGCACCTCCCAAGGTCACGGCGCCTCACGGCGCCCGGCAGCGCCCGCAGGTGCGCGGTGCGCGATGCGCGGAAGGAGGGCGGGAGGGAGCCGGGAGGGAGCCGGGAGGGAGCCCGGCACCCCCGCCCTGCCTGCAGCCGCTCCGAACCGCCTCGCACCGCCCGCCTGCCTGCCTGCTGGGGGCGCTCTTCACCGGGCCCGCCACAGCTCCGCGGCCGATGGCGGATTATAAGGGACCGCTCTCCCCGCCCCCAGCGGAGTCTCCCTCCGCCCTCGTCCGCATTCCCCACCCCTCCTCTGGCCGAAGAGAAGGGCATGGAGTTGGCGGGAGCCTATAAAAGCCCCTGAGAGCGGGCTGGGGCCAGGGTGCTGTGACAGCCTCCGCGGGCAGAGCAGGGCCGCACCATGTCCCACCACTGGGGATACGGCAGCCACGACGGTGAGTGCCCGGCGGTGCAGGACACCTGCCGGCAGGTTCCCGGGAGCCGCGCCCGCTGCTGCCCCGCGGAGCCCTTGCTTGGAGCGGCAGTGAGCTCGGTGGCGCTTTTTTTCTCGTAACCTTGAAATGCACCTGCGTCCGTGCAGCCTGTCCGGCGCTCCGCACGCTGTGCCGGAGCATCTCCTGCTTCCCTGCTGACATTCCTTTACTTCGGGAAGGGAACGATGGGCGCTGCTCCACAGGACGGGGTGTCCCCGAGGACTCCCCGGTACAACCCCCGCCTCAGCCGCCGAGGCTGTGCGGCTGCCGGGTGTCTCGGTGCCCAGGTGGGATCTCTGCTCGCCTGTGCTGCTGCTACCGCCAGCCCACACAAGTGGTACGCAGTTAAAGGCTGATGCTGGTGTTCGAACGTCCCGATTTCCAGAGAGAGAGTTATCGCTTATATCCCCCGAACTTTGTGTCTTTTCCCACTGAGTTGCTTTCCGCTGTCTTACAGGACCCGCTCACTGGCATGAGCACTTTCCCATCGCCAATGGAGAGCGCCAGTCCCCCATTGACATCTGCCGCAAGTCCGCCAAGTACGACTCCTCTCTGAAGCCTCTTAGCTTCAGTTATGATGCCAGCACGGCCAGAAACATCGTCAACAACGGGCACTCTTTCAACGTGGAGTTTGATGATTCTTCCGACAAGTCAGGTGAGACCTCACCTTCGTGTGCAGGAGGGGAATGACAGAAATTGCTACTAACTAACTCGTACTAAAATGTATTCTAAATCCGTAAGGGTTTTTTAAGGATGAAAACAAACAAAAATATTCTGGCTTCTGTAAGGTGAGGATTCAGCAAACAGGAAACTGAGATCTCATTAGAAGAAAACTAAGGCTGTCTAGGCAGCTAAACTCCAGTGAAGTGAATTGGTTTATTTTTGTATAAGTCAGAAGGATCTGGATAAGGGCTTGGCTGTGGAAAGAAAAAAATTTAAGTGTATTTGACAGGAATAATTTTAGGCATAGGTTATCATAAGCTCCTGCTCAAATGGTTAAAAGAAGAGGCGAAATAACATTGTAGGAAAAAAATGGCCTTAGAATAGCAAAGGATTACAGTTAACAACTTGAAGTGGAAATAGTTTCTTTGGTTATCAAAATACTATTTCATATTTCTGAAGCCAGTATGCTCCCAGGTTAGTACAGAAACAGATAAATGTTTAGAAAAAATAGCTCTTTGTTCTTTTATAAGTCAAAAAAGCATTATCCCTGGCATTTCTTGATGCTGGGCTTTCTAGATAAAGTGTCTGATGGATTCCTACAAAGTTTGCTAGCAGGCGGTCGGTCTACAGTGTCTTGCTGTTCATTGTGCTCTGTGGTGAAATTAAGTACGGAATCCTGCAAAACCTTAATAATCCTTACTGAAAGGAACAGCTTTTCTGATGGGCAGACTGAATCCAAGCTGTCCTTGCAACGAGGGTTCTGTATGTTGTTTTTGATTGTAGTTTTTCATATGGCTGCATTTGCAAAGTCATCACCCTGCCACAATGAATGTGCCTTTATCTTTAATTTGGACAACAAAAACAATCCTGTTCTAAGTCACTAGCTTCTCTATACACTGCTTGATTTAACTTGCTTGAGCAAGTGTCCTATTTTTCCTAAGTGTTTTGTTGGGCATGTCATTTAGGGAATGGTGCTGAAACCAAATGATCTGTGCCTACTGAAAATACGAGGTTTTTGTAACTAATGTAATACAGCAGTATAACAGACATTCAGCAGTGCTCTAAGAATTTGACTTTGTATTTTAACTCTATTTTTTATGCTGGACAATATTAACTAGTAAGATATAAGCGTTAACAGTTGTATAAATACACATAGGTCCACATACAATTTACAAAAAGTATCAGTGTTGATATTTGTACAGTTTTAAAAAGGAGAGGAAAAAGGTATTCTGACCTGTGTTTATTTTTTTGAAACACTGGGAAGCTAAAGCAGCTGCATCGTGTTCAATTTAACAGTGTCATGGAGAATAAGGTAAATGATCCAGAGTACAAAAAAAAGATTTTCTTACCAGATACGTGCAAGTCTACTCTTGCTGCCATCCTGCTCTCACTGAGCCCAAAGGAATGAGGTTGAGGTCTTCACAGTGTAAAAAACTATTGGGTTCACTTGGTGCGTACCTAAGTCTGTGAAAACAACTGTGAAAATCAGGTTGTGAGGAAAAAAATGGCAGGAACATAAAATAATTTAAAGAAACGTCTGCAGGAAGAATGCTCTTTATGAGAAGTCAGTGCAGAACCAGAACATCTGTGACAGGGATCCTTTGACAAATCTGCAGTGACACAGCTTTCAGAGTGGGAGGATAGGAGATGCAAGTAGAAATGTTCTCAGTATCTCTATTAGTGAAGCAAAAAATTATTATTCTTTAGAAACAAAAACCACTAAATAGGTACCTGTGAAGCTGGGTATGGGTGGATCATTCACTACTAGACTTCCTATTGAAATTTGCAGTGCACAGAATCTACCTGGCAGCACACTTAATGGCTTCATTTGTATGCGGTTAACTAGGTAACCTACTTTCCTTACACAAAATAGAGCTGTCTTTGACTTGTATCTGCTTGATTCTGCATTTGAGACTCAAATGTGTTCTTGCTTAGACATCACACAACAATCACAGGGAAAAGCTATGTGAGGTTATGTGATGTGCTGGTATGTTTTACAAAAGACAATGGAATAATATCCTGCAAATACTTCCCACAGGCTGTATTGCTTGTTTCTATGAGCTGTCCCATATGTGGTAATGAATTATCTGTAGTAGTAGGCGCAAAATGAAGTAATAAGATCATTGTTTGTGAATAATCTTCAAGATGAGTAACTGCACACAAAGTAGATCCATTTCATTAAGAGCCGTCAGTCTCATAACTAACGACACTGAAACTGAACAGCAGTTCTAGGTCTTAGTATCTGATTGCTCACTCCTGCTCTCCAGAATATACAAAATGCAATTTAAAATATAATTAATATAGAATAATAATATAATAAATAATATAATAAAAATATACTATTTCAATTTTAAAAAACTCGAAGCAGGTAGTAATAGTATAATAAAAGTAGTTATTTTCTATTTTGTATGCTTAGAGCCTTTTGGAATGCTTTCTTGGGTTTGTATGTAGAAACTGAACTCTGAACTTCCCCATTCAGTTGTTACTTAGTCTTCGCCTTCAGTTCTTGCAGTTGCTTTCTTAATTTTCATGTCCACTGTCTTTTAATAGTAGTACAACATAAAGTATTTGTAGGCATTAATCTTTAAAAGTCTTTCATTTCAAAAATTTCTTTTTCATTTTGACAGCAAAAAGTCATTATGATAAAAGTGTCACTAGGAATAAAACTTTGAATTCAGGTTCATCCACTCTCATGATGGAACCAGACCCTACATGTATGAGTGAAGCAAGTGATGATGATAATTCTTAAAATAAGATGTGTAACTATCATACAGGAACTTTACAGCAAAGGAGTCTCATTAAGGGTACTTCATTTAACATTAAATGTTGCATATTCCAGTCTTCTGTAAGGACTTGTGTATCACTTCCCTTGCTTTAAGACAGAATTAAACAGCGACCTCTCAGAGCCATAAAACCACAGGACATGACTGTCCTCAAAAAACCCTCAGGAGCCTGAAAGATTTTGTAACATGTGTAAAGCGTGTTCCCTGTGTGAGTTTTTCCAGAGTCTTTGAGAATTTATCTGAGTTCAGAAATTTAACTGAAGCATGTTCACAACAGTAGACTCTGTAGTCTGTATTTTCTGATCAAGTGTTTGATGCGCTTATGAAAGAAGTCAATCAGCCATTAATTTATTCTATAACAAGAATGCTAAAATATTATATTTTAGCTGTAGAACCTGACAGTTCTACTGAGAAGTGAATTGCAACTATGGTGTCAAACTCTAGAGACTTGACAAAATGTGCTGGTAATTTATGCTTGTGGCTAAGTCCCTTAATTGTTTCCTTCTCCTTGATGCTGAGCTAGAGTATTGAAATTCAAGTCAGTGTCCCAAGAAAATCTGACATTTTTGCAGATATTAAGTCATAGTAGAACTTAAAAATTATGAGAAGACATTGAAAATGAAAATACTGTATTTGCCTTGATGCTAGCTCCCCTTGAGAGTGTTTCAGTAGTTGTAATCCAATATATTACCTGATTCTTTCTATAATTGTAAATATTAATGCATACACTTCAGCTGTCTTGAATTATGACTCACTGTAAGTAAACTAATCTATTTTGTCACAGTGGTTATTGAAGAGCCAGTGTATTAGCACTGCTCAGTTGGCAGTGAGTTTCTTTGAAAATAATGCCATTGTTGCTCTTCTCCTACAATTCCACCTCAGCTGGTAAATGGAAGAAGAAATATGTAAGTCTGCTGTCCTTAAGGCACAACTCTTAATCAAAGTCACTGCTACTGGTCTATTTTTAGGCTTCCCAGATCTAAAGATATAATATTAACCATGCCAGAATAATATTGCATGTCATCAGTATAGGGTCATGCATTGAAGGTCCACATTGCTTAAGCAATGAATGTGTTGATCCTTTGGAATCAGAAATCAGAGAGCTGATTGATTATAGATTTAGGGGACTGTATTCAGACACCTGCTTATGTCACACATAATGTTGTGTATGGCTTAGCTAAAATGTCAGAGGTTTCAAGGGCATATGATCTTTGTAATTTTTCCTGTGAATTGGGATCACCAGAAGCTGCAAAGTCTGTATAAACAAGTACTTGAATAGTTCCAGTATTTCCAGGAACTGGAAAGGAAGATGAGCGGGCATGAGATTAGTCCTGCATGTTTCAGGTCTTCGTTTCTTTGCAGAGAAGTGTCCTTCTTTGTTTACACTGGGGTGGAGTTGGTTTGTGTGTAGAGGTTTTTTTGTTTGGTTTGGTTTTTTTTTAATATTAACATGCAATTTCTGAGCAGAAATTTGACCTGAATTGCGCATTTAACAATCATGGAAACTTAATTCCTTCCCTTTTGCAAATCCCTCCTCTAGAGGTGCTTTTAATGCAAAACCAGGAGAAACTAGTCAGCTGTTATCAGCTGGGGCCACTTGGAAAAGTTTATTTTTAAGTTGTAATGAAGCTGTGTGCCAGATGTCACGATTACCACTCTGCTCAGCTGATAATTTGTTTATTTACTTACAGCCATGAGGGACTGCTGCATACTCAGAGGCAATGCTCACACCTTGAGTTTGTTAGTCCTTTGTTAGATCTGAGTGTAGTATTAACCCTGTGCAGTACACAATTTTCAGTACAGTGAGCAGCCACTGCATAGTATTCAAGTATTACTATTAGAAATTAAATCAGTTGATACTTTCAAGAGATACTTTCCAATTTGGTTCGTAAAAGTTGATGTAAGCCTATATAGTGTGAAATGTGAGGGCTGAAGACTGGTCCGAGACTCAGTACAGCATCTTACGATTCTCAGAGAATTTCTGTTTAAGAGACTGCATGAGAAATAAGCTCTACTGGTCCCAGGGAGTTGGAGGAATGTTAAGAACCTAAATGACTTTGTATCCTGAAGCAGGTCAGAGTCTTCCTGGCTGCTGCCCAGTCTGGATGAAATAGTTCAACTGAGGTGAATTGGAACCACTGACCTGCTGCAGATACACACGTCTTCAGACTTGCTGTGTTTTGGCAGCTGTTTCATTCTGGTCTATCTCTGTGGAACATCCTTGTAGCCTTATCAGGCTCAATTTCTAGCAGGGTCAGAAGTAGGTTTGTTTTGGTTTTTTTCCCTTATGATATACCAATTTTTTTTTTTTTTTTCTCATAGTGAAAACCATTACAGACGTTTTCTGTAAATAAGAGCACTACAGTCAGATGCTTCAATGCTGTCTTGCTTTTGTTGCTTGTCATGATACAATGTCCTAGGAGGAATGTCTGAAAGACATAATATAAAGAAGGAAACATCTCACAAAATGTGACACTCTGTACTCCACGTTTCCCAGAAGTGACGGCTCACCCTAACTGAACTGTAGCTTGTCAGATGGGAAGCCCATCCTTGCATAAGAACACAAGGCTAATTCCTGAGCATCCTCATAAGAGCCTTTTTCATGTCATTAATAGTACATGGTGCTCAAGTAGGTTTTTTTCCTTGCCTCAAGTAATGCTTCATCTGCTTTGTCTCTTCAAGTCCTGTTTTCCATTGTACAGATGTCTGTACAAACAAAAGCTTACTAAATATTAGCACTAATGTATGTACTGTGCATATGTTTACATAAACATATGCCTAGAATATTATTTACATGTCACATCTACTGTAGGCTGATATAAAATCATGGTTTTCTTTGTGCTAAAGCAGTGTGTGTGTGAGAGGGCTGTTCTCGAAGGTAGATGCTTGAAATATCCTGCTGCTAGGTTTTTGTTTGGTGCAATCTCAATTAGAGATTGAGATTTGGAGCTTTTGAACATCTACTGTACTCTAGTGGACTCATTGTTTCAGCTACTGGAAGGAGCTTTGTAGTCAGTGATTGTCATTTGTAGAACATTTTCTCATTCTGCATTTTCTCAGATTAACAAACTTTACAGTAGTATTTCTTCTTGTCACACTAATTGCTGTGACAGGAAGGAATTCAGTCCAACTCATTGAACAATCTTGTAGTTCCTCCGTTTTGATGAATCCTTTGACATGTTTATTGGCTTTATGAGATGTATTAGTCTTCTGCTCTGTATAAAGAGAACATTCCATAGGAGTTAACTAAATAACAGTAATTCCCACAGTATTCCTGCAAAAATTTAGATGTGGATGCTGCCACTTCCTGAGAAAAGGTATGAAGTGGTCCACAGTATTTTTTTACAAGGCTGTTCTGTTTCACACTGGAAGAATAACTGTTCACCAACTTGCCTTTAAATAGAGCAGTGAAGGTGTGCAGTCTCAGTAAACAGCTGTACCAGATGCAGCAAAACACCCTTTGATTTCTGTGTGTTTTCAAATATCCCAAGAAAGTATAATGGAGTCAAATCAACTTCACCTTCTGTATCCAAGAAATCCCACAGTTGGCATAAGTCACATAAGTGGAAGAGTTTGTGTGGTTATTTGACTTCCTGAATGAGTGGTGCTAATACTTGTATTCACCTAATTTAGACCATGTTACGAGATCATTTAACAGTGAAATATAATTACTGGATGTTGCTAGTATAACCTTTCTAGTAAAGGGTAGAAGATAGAAAGGTAATGGAAAAAATTTACCATTTCTTAATCTAAGGAAAGTAGCTCCAAATTTGTCTAATAAGTGTCTAATAGTGGAAAAGAAGAAAGGGCACTGTCAAACTGTCACCTCTTGGGCTGTAACACAAGACCAGGTTATGATGTAAACTGTCTTGAGTAAATGGAATCTGTAAGAAAATGTTTTTTCAGCTCATCCTGTGCTGTCTTCAGACAGCATCCATCTGAAGCTGTGCCATAAAACAGAAAGGATCACAGCTGCATATGTATTTCCAGGATGGTTTTCACTAATACTGATTTCAAAAGTAAGGGAGCTAATGATGAAATGCTCAAATACAGATCAGAACATCCCCATCCTTTTTTAAAAAGGGATGGAAAGATTGGATTTTTTTTCAATGTGGCCTCGAGTTGATATTCCTGTCACATGGAACATAGACAGGGAAGTTGCTGGTATGAATTTCTGATTCTCTGTGAACTTTCATCGTGCAAAAGCTGGTAGCATTTATTTATGGTTTAAAAAGCTTGTTCTGAAGAAAATAGCAGTTCTATCATTGCTACTTTGCCTTTTAAGTTTAGTTTTAAGTTTTGCTTTCTTGGAAAGACTGAGTATTAAAAATAAAATAACTGCTTAATATAGGCTAGAACAAGAGGGCCATTCTGTAATTAAGCCTGCTGGATTTGTATTCATTCTCACTAATCTAATTATTACTTTCTTTGAATGCTCTGCTGTGAGTCAAAATAAGCTAGTGCTGGATTTGAGAACCACAGAATGAGAAAAGTAAGCAAAAACTGTGAAGAGATTTTTCTGCATCTTCTGGAGTTTTGAGACTATAGCAAACTTTGTGTGGAGAAATAACACTGCAAATGAACTCAAGAACATTGCATGGTTCTGTTTTTCAGCATGCTTTCCATTGATTAATAATGGCAGATTAACCTGTGCTGTGCTAGTGCTTTCTGAGGTGAAGGAGTGGTGGAACCTCAGTCCATTTGTACCTGCAACAACCAGCAAGGCCGTGAACTGAAGCACTGCAACTCCATGGCATCATTTTAAAATAAGACATGAAATTGTATACATTAAATGATTTTGAATCTGTAAAGACACAGCAACCAGTTGCTTCATTTCCAAAAGGAATGAATGCCCTTCTACAGCTGCTGTTCTGAAAAAAGTTCTCAGATTTGTAGTCCTGTGCTTGAAACAGTTATGCTTCTTGGCAGCTAGCACATGCAGAAATGCAAAAGTAGAATATGTTCTTATTTGATTATTTTAAGTAGACATTCTTCTTTGGATCACATAGCTTGGATATAGGGCAAGTCCTGGTGTCTTGGCTACAGTACTGGAAATTACATAGGTTGCAGTGGAACATGTATTCATGTTTTTCAAATAAAAATACTTGTTGGGAGATTTCTAAATGTATTTACCAAAGGAGCCCTAGGCAAATGCTAGATTTGTCCACTGAACCCAAATTTTGCATGCATAGGGAATGTTGGTGGAAACTTACGTATTTTTAAGAAATCTGACTCCATTTTCATGTATTGCAGATTTTTAGTGAAATTTTTGTCACCTTATTGTTTATATCCATGGCTGGTGTTGTTCATGCTTGTATATAATGGGACTTTTTCAAACCTGCAGCCACCTTTTCCAATCAGCATTTGATACATATTTTCACACATGTACATATTGTGCTAGTGTCTAGACTAATTGCAGACTGAGAGGAAAGCATCTTTACTCCACAGAATTATTTTGTGGCACATACATAGAGCACACTTACATGTAATATCTGATGTCAGCACTCTTCTGTCACTTTATTGTATATATATTTATAGAGAGTAATTGGTCTCTTAAAATATCTGACACTTCAAATTACTTTTTGTTTTTAAATTTTTAAATATTAACAACTTAAAGATTTAATTTTGAATTTGGATTTGAGAATCTTAGGGGGGAAAAAAGGAAAAAATCCCCACCCAACCCACACACTGGTGTGAAACCTTTCTCTGATAACTTGGATAAATAGCTCTATTTAATAGAACTTTTTGTTGTTATTCTGTGCTTTGTGCTGCACTGGAGGAGACATTGTCTGTGCCCTGAGCATTTTGCAATGGTCGGGCTTGATCCTGCATATCATAATGGTGATTGGTCACAGCTGGAGTAGAAGGGTAAGACTAACAAGCAGAATAAGGGAGCTTGCTCTTGTATAATTCAAAGTGTGGCTGGGAACTTCACTCAGAGCAGTCCCATAGCACAAGTAATGCCAGATAATAGAGAGCATAAATAAACAAATCGGTTCCAAAAAGTCTGTCTCTGTAGGCATTGACATTTTTACCACAATGGGAAGGACAAAAGATTTGAATTCACATCTCTGCACTGTCTTGTCCTGTGCCTAGAGCTTTACCTTGCTGCAAGAAGTCTAACCCATGGCTAACAGGTGTTCAGATTTAAATTGGAACCAAAAACATTTTACTCAATCCAATCTGCCACAGGATTTGCAGGATTAAGGCCTAAATGGATGAAGTGTCTAAAATGAAAGGACAGACTACATTAGTACATGGAAGATGATTCAGTCTTCAAATGTACATCCTTAGAATGATTCTATGTGGGCCTCTTACAAAGGGCTTTTTTAATCTATTTGGTGACAGAAAAGTTACATCTTCCTCATCACTTGTAATACCAGCATGCCTGTTAAATTGCTGATGACCTGCTCACTGTAAAGTCACTTATGTTTTTATGCATTTATTACCAATTTTGGTGTATTGCAGTAATGTACCATTGAGGATGATCTGGAGTAGCATGGCAGCATGCATTGAACTGTAAATCACATAAAATACTTGAGACAGCTGTTTCAGTTTGAAGGGAGACTTGATAACAAAAATTATGTGAGTTGCTAATAAAAGTTCTTTTCTTTGCAGTGGTGCAAGGAGGAGCGCTGGATGGAGTCTACAGGCTGGTGCAGTTTCACATTCACTGGGGATCCTGTGATGGCCAAGGATCTGAGCACACTGTGGATGGTGTGAAGTATGATGCAGAGGTAGGACATGCTTTACCTTCTCCAGTCTTCTTTGTATAATGAGGGGGTTTATTTAAGTATTCCACCACAGTAGTACTTTGACTACAGATCTTCATAGGAGAAGGTTACCATAGACCATTTTGGTATGATGCCACCTTAGAACATAGTCCTTGCAAGAGCAGGACATTAGGGTTGTAATTTTTCTCAGATACTTCATGTCAAAGAGAAACAGAAAACCCCACATTAATAATACCCATTTTTTCCACTGCTTTCTCAGTGACTCTTGGAAATTATGAAAAAAGAGAATTGTAGCACATCTGAACATGCACGTCCCCTTTTCCTAGCTTCAATTTTTAACATCAGAGGTATTTATAAAAGCAGCAGAATAATTTTGGGGCAGATATTTTCATATTTTGGTAGCAAAGAATCAAGGGGAGCTATGAAGAGAGCAGACAGTAAAGTGCAATCTTTCTGTCTGGCACTCTTTGTGATACCCTTGAGACTCTGGATGTCCCTCAGACCACTTAAGACTACATATTACAGTCTGATATAGAAACTGAGTGACTTTAATACCTTATATCCCACCTTTCCTCATCCTCTGTTTAAAAATCTACCTCTGGTTTCTGTGACTGACTTCTAAAATATATTAATAAATATACACTTGTGGAACATACCTGTGATTTGCATTGTCAGATAAAAGAAATTACCCCACAAATTCATTGGCTCTGCTGCTTTTTCATGAGAAAAGTAGCTTTTGTCTTATCTGAGAAACTTTCAGTTGCCTTCTGTCTTTCACAGTACCATAGTTACTTGTTAAACTTGACTTGCAGTGTGGGGAAACAGTCTGATGAACTTAAATTAGAAATAACTTGGAAATTAAAAAGAAAGTAACACCCTGGCTAACATGACCTGGAGATTAATTTAATATTATTTTCCAAGTCTTTCCAGTAAAGGGCAGGACTGTTAAAAAAAAAACAAAAAACAAACAAACTTCCAAATTGTGAGTCAAATCTGTAGTTTAAGTATCTTCTCTGCTTCTTCTGACACAGGCAATATATATCAGTGTAGTAAGAACTCCAGGATATATAGCATTAAAATACTACATCAAAATCCTGTGGGCTGTATGTGGGAAAAACTTATGCTGCAGATAACAGGAGATTCACCACATGAAAAGCAGAATGAATACAGCCACAGCTTGCCTTTAAAACTCACCAGGGAATAGAAGTGAGGAGCAAAATAAAACACATTACAGAAATCTCTTTGAATAAATGAAACTTTAAAGTAGGTAAATAATTCAACAAATTCTTAACTGTACACAAAAGCTTTCAAACCTCAGCAGTAAAACACCATCTCTTACTCTTAATAAATTACTTCCCTGCATCTTTATTTGTGAAGTATTCTGGATGGAATATCATCTTTACAATGCTTCTTTGTTTTCTTGCTCCTAGCTCCATATTGTTCACTGGAATGTAAAATATGGTAAATTTGCTGAAGCTGTGAAGCATCCTGATGGTTTAGCTGTGGTGGGCATCTTCATGAAGGTTTGTTAAACTTTTTCTATTATTTGTCCAGCACATTCATTGTGTTTAAGAGAGGAACCTAAGAGCAGAAAATAGAGTATAAGGCAGCATTTGCTATACTGCCCAAATCTGTAGCAAACTAGGTGGTGCTCCAAATTCTTACCTTCCTTTATCTGTAAAAATTGTACACTGGCCATGGAGTATGACTGCCATCCATCATTGTGGCAGCCCTGTAGCAAGCATTCTTAACTTCATCAAGATAGTGATGCTACCTTAAGTCTTACCAGTGAAAGGTGATGTGCATAACTGACCAAATTGTGTGTGTGAATATGCAGTGTGACCAGCCTAAATAGCACCTATTTTCCTTCTCTTGTCATTGTTAAATGCCAGAGTGTTTTGTGTTTTGTGCTAGTTGAATTGCCTTGACAGCTAGCTGGAGGAGATGTCTGCTCCAGCAGTGTGTAGTATTCCATCCTGGCCTCACTGTGGGTGACTATTTTATTAGGAGGATGACTTCCATAAAAGAAGAACAGCTTAGGTCCAAAAATAAATCCACACACTGTAAATGAAAATAGCTTCATTGTGTCCAATGTCCTTGGCTGACCCGTTTGTGCTCACTGTCAACTGAAATGATTTTACAGAGCCTGTTTAAATCACTTATGCTGTAATACTGCTATTATGTAATGAAATGCAGCTGGAAAAAAAGTTTCCTGGAGAACTGTAACAGAAAACTAAAGGTGTCATGAGAATGCATGGCGATTTTTATTTTCATATGGTTTGTGTTACAGGTGGGAAATGCCAAGCCTGAGATGCAGAAGGTTGTGGATGCTCTGAGCTCCATTCAAACCAAGGTAATACTTGCTGTCTGTGTTGATGGACACCCGTCACAACTGTGCTATTTTCTTCGGAAAGTAGATTTTTTTACTTCTTCCCAGCCTTCTGCATATATGAACGTAAAACACACCTTCTTGCCATCAGCACAGGTGCTTCTATAATTCTAAAAGCAAAACAGATTGGAATGAAGTTGACGTAGAGAGCATGGAGTACTAGAAACAGTGATTATTTCCTATCTTTGTGGCCACATTTCTCTCTTTTAACTGTATTTAAACCTATAGGATAGGATTCATCTTCCTAATCTAAACTACATTCCTTCGTCCCCTTTCTAGTCTGTGGTAACAAATGGAAAAGGCATTTCCCCTCATCTGCACATCTGTGGGTTAAATTTCCTTTTCCCAAGAAGGCATGCTTCTCTTGGCTATTTCTAGAGAGAATTCAGATAAACGGTTTGATCGGGATATCTAATTTAGGGGGAAAAAGTCTTCCTGTATATTAAATATTGTGTGCAGTGTGTGTGTGTGATTTTAGTGTGCTGACTAATGAGAAACTAAAAGTACTTAGTGAGTAATTAAGTACCTTCATAGTGGGTAAAGGCCAATGAGAAACATGGACAGGAAAGGTAAAAAATTACACTATGCTGTCATCTTTCTCATCAGGCTCCCTTTGTGGTAAATGGATAGTGTTCCTTACTGCAATGGACTCTCCAACAGGTCTCACAGGTTCTGTGTTTACAGTGCAATCAGCGTACATGGCATCTGAAATCTCAACTGTTTTTCAGGCAAGGTCAAATCTTATCTCTAAGACCAAGGAACATAAATGCAGCATTTGATATGAGAAGCAATATCTTGAAAATCTTGTAAGAAATATATTGCTGAGAGTATTTAATCCCAAAGGTACTACAGTTGGCATGCAACACTTGATGCCAAATCCCATTTCTGCCTTCCTACAAACATGGAGCTTTTCTGGGAGACTTCACTACTGCAATCCTAGTGTGTGTATGTGTTCTCTTCCTGACATCAGCCCATCTGCTTACTTTATTGTAGGGAAAGCAAGCTTCCTTTACAAATTTTGACCCTACTGGACTCCTTCCTGCATGCAGAGACTACTGGACATACCCTGGCTCACTGACCACTCCACCACTGCTTGAATGTGTGATCTGGCATGTTCTGAAGGAGCCCATCACTGTGAGCCCTGAACAGGTATGTTTCCAATGGCTGGTGCCAGTAGATGTGTACTGGAGTTGCACAGATGGCTTCAGCCCACCAGGTGATCTATGAAGTGGCAGTGTTAGTGTAGAGTTGTGCAGGGTATAGCTAGCATCACATGTCAAAAATATCTATCTGAAGTGGTAATCCTCTTCTGACAGGACTCTGCTTCTGCCTGTGGATATAGTTTGCTGTAGAATGTAAGACTTGTCTTCTATTTGAGCACTCCAGGGAAGATAGGGAGGGAAGTTGAAAAAAATTATCAGATATTTTCTGGATACATGGTTAGAGCTGTCATGTGGTAAAAATCTGGAAAATTGAGGCATGCATGAAAGGACCATTTGCACATGCAGTTAGTCCAGCATGTATTGTGAGCATCAGCAGGTTTGCTGTACAAGCAATTACCTCTCTGGCTTGCCCTGAAGAGGCCAGGTTTACAAAGCACCTGAGGAGCATGTGTGCTGCATCCACAGTCTCACACTGTAGAGCTGTAGTTGGTTTGTTGATTTTCCAGCATTTCCAGGACACTGAACTCTTTTTGCAAGTTCTGTTTGTCACAGAACAGACTGGGAAATCCTACGCAGCTTTGTGATGATTCTAACAAAGTTTCCATTGTTTGGAAGAGGCAAAATTTGCAGATTCCAGAAGTCTGCTGCCTAAGAAAATACTATTGACCAGCCTGAGAAGGATAGTCTTCCTAGCAGGAAGAAGCTTGTGCAGATTAAATCACTCTTGGCCCCAGCTTTCTGTACCATCCATTAATGAAATTACGTACAGGCAAGATTCCATTTTTGGGTTCAGATCTGTATGCTTGAGAGATATAAATAAAATCTAGAGCCTATAAATACAAACCAGTCCTGAAGGGCTTTAGTTTAACCTTCAAATTCCTAAGTATCTTTTATTGATGGTAGATATGCTAACAATCTGCACCTAATTCTAGGGGGTTTCTGATATAAAAGAAAATGCAACTGAGCTGATTTAGAACTTAAGTTAGATAGAACATGTGATGAGCAAGAACTGTTGGAAGTAATAACTATAGCAGTGATCGATTGTCATTAGTAAACTGCAAAGGAGCATTAAAGTTGACGCTACTCCAAACTATTCCTATTACTGTTGATAATCCAAAGTCTGAAAATATGGTTTTATTATAAGGCAGGAACACACCCACCAAAATAGTGGGTTTCTTTCTACTATACCTACTCCAACCACCTACAAGTGGTAAAACTTACCACTTATTTCTCCCTTACACACCTCTCCATGTTACCATCAATATTTCCACACTGTGTGGCAGTTTGCTTTTTCATTTCCATACTGATCAAAATAAGAAACCATATGTAAGAGTATTGATTCAGGGTTTAAGGTGGATAGGTTTTCCGAAGCTGAATATAATAACAGCATGGTGTAGCAAGCCTGCTATCACTTGTTGTGACACAGCAGTTCTTGGCAGAGGCTGAGCTTTCAGCTTTGTTCTGGTTGGTCTTGAAGGTAAAGTCCAGCGGAGACAGGTCACTGCTGAGGCCATTTTTCCTTGAATGTGGAAAAACCTGGTCTAGAACCTGACTTGTAGGAAATCCTGTGTCCCACCTACATACCTTCATCAGCAGTTCTACCTGACTGTGTGAAATTATGTTTGGGTTTGGTTCTTATTTTGGCACAATCTTTTTGTGAGTTTTGGATATTCCTACTTAGACATAAAGGTGCTTTTGTTACATCAGATTGTCCACGCACCAGTTGTACTTCAGGAACAAGTACCATAACTGTACACTATGCTCCTGTTGATGTGAAGTAGTTTTCCCCTCTCACAGCATTTGGAAATCAGGATAACTTGAATTAATTCAGCAGCTTTATTTTGACCCAAGGGTAAAGCCATTTTTAGTTGTTATTATTTCAAGTGGACTTAAAAAAAACAGCCAAAACTGTGTAACTTGCAGAGGATTCTGAAAGGATTTCAATTCATATCTGGATCAAGGACAAACTGCTCTTTGCTTGCAGAGTTCATAAAATGTGTGTCTATGTCCTTGTTTTTTGTGCTTTTACAGTTGTTCTTGCCAGGATATTTTGTGGACAGGTGAGGCTATGTCAAGGCTGGAAATGGTGTGGATGAAATGCAGACGTGGGTGCTGATGCCATCTCTAGACTACTAATACTGGCAAAACTTTGACTTAGAGCTCTGGTTCAGGCTCAAGATGTGTAGTTTCAAAAAGTCCTGCTGAAATGAAAGCATGCATTTGAGGATATTTGTGCCTTTTCCCACAGATGTGCAAACTCCGTGGCCTTTGCTTCAATGCTGAGAATGAGCCTGTGTGCCATATGGTGGACAACTGGCGCCCATGCCAGCCTTTGAAGAGCAGAGAAGTCAGAGCCTCCTTCCAGTAACCTCAGTGCTGAGAGTGTTAGGAATTGCTGTGTTTGTGAGGAGCCCCTTTTGCTAAGCCCAAATCAAACTTTGCCATGTGTGCCCAAGCAACATCATGTCTCCCAGATCCATTCTTTCTTTTGCTCTGCATCTGAAATGCCAGCTATTGAAATGTGAAAGGCTCTTGGCTGAATGGGAAAGGGTTCTTAAGGTGTGGGGTTGGGGGAGGCAGGGGGTGGGTGGCTGTGTGCATTTTGGTGACTATTACTGCGACTGACACTTTTTTATAACAATAAGTTGGCTACTTGGGAGAGGGTATGGTGGTAGCAAAATAAGCCATTTTAAGAAACCTCATCCACTGGTGTGATAGTACACGTAATTAACGATAACTTGAAGCTTTGTAAGAAGCACAGGAATACAGAATCTAGCTATAATTTAGAGAAAAAAGGTATTTTGAGAAAGTTAAGCAAAATTAATATTTAGAATTAGACTTCGTAGATTTTAAGAAACTGACATGTAAATATTTTTGAGACTATTTTGCATTTTTACCCGTGCTGTCAACAGCCTTAGTTACGTCTTAATGGTAGTGTTGGGTTTTTTAATTAAAAATGTTCTAAATTAAATGTTATCTTTAAAAGTTGTTATTACCATAGAAATAATACAAAATATCTTTTCTTTGAAATAATATATGTTCTAATTTAAAAAGGAAAATAATATTGTATTTTAGATAACTTCTCTAATAAATCTATACTTCTATTTTTGCTTCCCTGCTGTTATTTTAATTCTGGTAAAGAGTCACTGATCTGTTCACATGGTTTCATATTAAACATAATTACTAAACATATACATTGGGAATTGGCTTCAGTGACACTGAACATGAATGCAAGGCTATATGGATATGTTAAGAAATTTTCTCTAAGTAGGTATCTTTTCTCTGATAGCAGAAGGAAGTGTTAATTTTGAGCAATCACTACAAATTGTCATCAAAATTGAATGTATAATGAAAGATGCTCTCACAAAACTTTTGAACAAAATTCTGATGAAGAATGGGCTCATTAGATTTTGGTGCTAGTTTTCAAATTAATTTATTATGAGTTTGCTACTCTGTTCTGAAGCACCTGGATCTTGAAATGTGTGTGAGGGAAGTGAAGATGCCTTGAAATGCAGACCGAGAGCTTCAGAAAAAACTGTTAAATCTCAACCTTTGAAAGGCTTCCATATTTAAAATGCCCACCATCCTACCCCCACAAAAAAAAAAAAAAAAAAAAAAAAACAAAAAAAACCAAAACCAAAATACGGATTTTAAAACTCTAAACCCATACCTTGACAACTACAATACTCTGAATACAAGGCACTAAGACTGCCTGAGGAGTGGTAATCTCATTGGCACATGAACAGCTGAAAAATTATCCAGGCTTGTACATGACACAGAATGTGAACTAATGGCTGGGGTAAAAACCTGGAAATGCCCTTGAGGTTCTAGCTACTGTTGCAATAGAGTTTCATATCTTATATTCCATCACACTTCAAGGTTGCTCCATAAACAATAGCTAACAGCAAAGACAGTCAACATCAGCCATGTATTTATCATCTTGTTTGTGCAAGTCTGTTTACCTGGAATGTTGTCAGTGCCATATGTTGGCCTTTGTTGAGGATGAAGTACTTCTGTATTCAGCCAGACAGTGCAAGCTGGTGTTCCTAGGTCACATATTTGGGTACAGGAAGAGCCTGTATTACGTCTTACCTGTGTGGTCTACCAGACAGCTCTGGTCTTTTTTCTTTTTCTGGTAGTAAGCCAGATTACAGAGCCGCATCTCAAAATCCTCACCAAAAAAATCCCTTTCCAGCCTTTTCCATCATAAAATGATACACGAACTTACCACAAATTTGCATTTTGCAGTTTGATTCTAGTGCAATGGATAGATAACCTTTTCCAAGGGAGACATGTATGAAGTCCAACCCTGAAATAAAGAAAACAATTTCCTTGGCATTCATGATTCGTTTCCTGAATTGTGAGTTCAATTAAGATAATGGTGAACAGAAGCATCCAGCTCTTCTTTCTGACCTTATTTACTAATTGCTTATATAAAGAGTTTGTAATTAGGTCTTGCACTTGTTGCACAGCAGACTTAACACCCATTCTAATATCATCCTGTTTTAACTGGAAAACTTGCTGAATTCATAATGTAAATTAAGACACCATTTTGGTCATGGAACCAAAGATGTTCCAGCACATATAATTGTGTTACTGTCAAGTAGGCAGCTCTGATTAAAGGGAAATTCACATAGAAGAAAATAAAGGGCTAGTGCACTAATTTGAAATCATCATAGGATACTCAGCCAGCACTTGGATGGGGGAAAGAGGGAAGCACATTCACTTGCAAACTGTTCATTTTGCACAGTTTGTGATCCTGTCTGGCACTTGTCTGACAACTCCATGTGTTAGAACATTTTATGATTTTTCCACTGCTATTTCTAAGGCTTGGATGTGTCCTAGATTGACATGGGCGGGTAGAGCTGTGATTAGAGATGTTCCCTGGAAGATAAGATTAATGATGCCCTGCATGCAGTCAGCAATATTTATAGAAGTCCAGATAGTTTATAGAAGAGTATCACTCACTAAATGACAGCTTTAGGATTTTCTGACTCTTCAAAGGAAAGCCATGCAAGCAACAGCTGTGTCAAATCTAGTACCATGGAAACAAGGAGTGATGAAAGTACAAGCAGTAGCTTTATTGAAAAGCTCCCATGGACCCTCTAACATCCACCACTTCCTCTTCCAAACCACAGCACCCCATACATTCATGCAGCACTTGGTGACAGTTGCTTACTGAGTATTTGGTATATTTTAAGTCTATTTGGGAACTGGACATTTCACTACTGTGCACTTCCTCTTTCTGTATGATGGTAAACAGCTGTGCTGCATTGATGCTGTCAATGGTTCACTCAGGCCATGAGGCTCCCCAGCCACCAGCACCCTAAAGGCAGATGCACAAAACTTTTCAGGGATCCCTAACTAATTTTAGACCACATTTCACTCTTGTTTTTTATCCAAGCTGCCAACCAAAGCCATTTGGTTTGGGTACATCCCCAGCCCAGTGTGGGTTACAGTGCAGTGATTCTGACATTCACCCTAACAAGGAGCTCTCCAGAATGCTCACTTGTTCAGAGCTCAAAGCAACAGAGCTCTGTTGCCTGGCCTGATGGACCCAGATGCTCAGCAGACTTGGTGCTAACATGGAGTTGCTGTGCTGCTCCTAATCCCTGATTAGTCAGTTTTGTCCAGTGAGGAAGTCAGTGTACTCCAGTGTATTAAACAGTAAAAAGATACCCTCAGGTCATTTGGAAAAAGGCAATACATAAGCCTTGTCTTTATAATCTTGCATGTTGTGAGGTATTCTATGTACATATAGAGGCAGTCACTGCTCTTTTTTTGGTCAGTGTGAACTCACACTCTGAAAGAACGAAGAAATGCATTGATACCATGTGCAATAAACAAGTAACAGGTGCATATTAACTACACTGTTTTCCTAAGGAATAGGGTGTAATGAGGCTTGTAATAATAATCAGTGGTCAAAGACATGGAAAATTTGCTGCAAAGTATTGCTCTCCTTCTGTCTTGGGAAGCCCAAAGTGTAAGGACCCTCACCTGCAGGGTTCATCAGTGTAAAAACTGGAGCCCTTGACCATTGAAGGATCCTCTTTGCTCATCCTGTGCCACCCTACCTTACAGAGGAAAAAGCAGGCTGGTGGGATATTCTCTGCCTTTCTGCTCCACAGCTGGGCCTTGGCTTTGGAAAGAACCCTTTCCAAAGCAAAGGAGGAAGGATATCCAATGATCCTGGGTTTGCAAAACTGTGTAGCAGCAAAATACTTTGTTGGAATTACTCAAAGGTCAGGGAAGAGCTTCCTCTTTGCTTAAAACCCTCTTCAATCAGCTGACTTGAGCTTGATTCAAGAAAAGGAACTTGAGCATATTTAATAGGCTGATACATCAGGTGATGCAGGGTACTCTAATTTGGATGGTGCATCTCTTCACCACTTTATTAGCAGTATAAAAAGTTATATCAGAAGTTACTATAAATAGTCTAATTATTTTATTCTCAAATGACAGTCTTAAATAATATATTCCTTGAATCAAAATCAATATCTAAATGCTTCTAGATACTTGCATTGAGCACGTGTTTTGATTGTTTTAGTGGTTAATAATCATGCTTCAAGAAGGAAGGTAGAAATAGTAAAGAAAACAAAAGAGCATTTGGCTGGAACAAAAGAGAAAAACAAGGCTTGAAAATATACCATCCTCACTCTAAATCTGTTCCTGGGAGACATTTAAAAGTACAGCATTTTGCAGATCAGCTTAAAAGAGGGTGATAAACATAATTTCCTCCTACTCTCTGTAGAAGTGCATCAGGCCCTCTTAAATACTTTCTGACTAGTGATAGAAGTCATATCCAGACTGCATTTTGAAATCAAAGTATTTTAAATCATTTTTAGAGACATAAACAAGTGTTCAATTAATGATAATGACTACAGATAACAAAATGCACTAGTCCCAGAATGAGTAAAATTCCCCTGCTATGAGTTCTTAAATGTCACCTTCTGTTCTGCATTTCCTAAGGTTCTCTCTCCCTGGAGAAGAACTTGTCACATCATCAAGTGTATGGGGGAAGAAACACCAAAGGTAAGGCCTGATCATGAAAACTCTGATGTGATTAATCACTTACATGAGTAATCCTATCCATTAATCAAAGTTTAATTGGTTTCCCACACACATTGCACAGGAAGGGCCATTCTCCTTCCATGAGTAGGCTGCATACTTGAAAGGTCAGGTGTCCTGTTCCTTTCAGTTTCATTTTAGGGATGTATCCTGAGGAATAGTGGAAAGGGGATAGGATGGAGGAATGGGTGTGAGCTAGGCTGTTGTGACTGTTCATGTGAAGAATCTGAGCATTGTTATAAGTGACTTGCAGGATCCAGCTCCTAATTTCTGTTGAGTAAAATTCTATTCCCATCTAGTTATCTAATCCTTGTGAAGTCTCCAGGTAAATGGAAGTGTCAGATCATTCCCATTTGAAAATCTGTTACTATTTCTCAAAGGATATTGCAACTGAGCAGCTATCTAGGTTAAGGAGAGGGGACTGTGAAAGTATCTTTGCCTTTCAGAAAGAAAAATAGAAAAAGGAAAAAAAAAAATCTAAACTTGTGGAGGATTGAGATTATTTTCATTTGGAGGAAAAATGTCAGAGTAATTGACCTGGTTTGTCATCAATCAACATACTGTGTTAAATAAAGTTATATGGTAATAACAAATTATATGAATAATAGTTTTTTAGACCTTAGGCCTCATATCTAACAACTGCAATATATCTGACTGCGTGATAAATGTCAATCCCAATTCATGAGAAGGAAAAGTCTGCCCTCTTTCAGCATGTTATGTTCTCAGTAATATAAACCTTTGAAAAAGTGTTTATTTTTGTTGTTCAGAGACCATTTTTCTTAGAGTGGATATGAAATAGAAAAGTAATATAGCAATTATTACCCAAAACAAATAATCCTCATCAAGCCAATCAAACATTTTGTACTTAGGAAGTAGTCGCTTTATCTTTGATTTCAACCCTTTGCACTTTGATCAAAACTGTACCTTTTGAAGTGTTTCCTATTCATAATAGGGAAAAACTGGGTCATATGTCTGCTCCAGTAAAACATACTGTGTATTTCAGGCACCACAGATTTGCTTATGGTTGCTTAAAGAAACTAGAGATTCCCACTAGGGTTGAAAAAAAGCTTTATTAAAAGATGTTTCAAGGGCTCAAATGAAACTAATTGTCCAAGAGGGATAGGGAGTCAAGAAAAAAGTAGGTTTGACATAGGCAGCCATCACTCCTAGTCATTGCATTCCTGGGACTGAAGAGCTAATGACACCAGACTCTTAGGAAATTCAGTGCCTGCAAGCTTGATTAGGTAAGACAGCAAGTCTAATCTGCATTTAATGAATGATTCAGGAAGAACTTTAAGAGCCTAACTTTATGGTAGCAGGGTGTTGACAGAATTAGGTACATGCTCTATGCCTATCTTGTGACCTAGCTAATTATGGGTTTTTAAAATAGTTATTACACTTCTTCCATCTAGTTTCATAATTTCTTGTCTGTTTATTCTGCCAGCTAAGATCTAGCATTTTGTTAAAATTTATGCTACCATGAAAGCAGAAGCAGAAGCTAGAAATAATGAAAGAAAAAGGAAAATGGACTAAACCTGATATTTCTGCAGTGCAGTGTAGGCAGACAGATATTTATGCCTCCATGGAGTCCCAGTATTATTAATGTGTATTCACAGAGATCAGTAAGAGGATTTTGACCTATATTGGTTTGAGTGATGAAAACATAAAGGTAAATGTAAACAAAGAAAATGGATCACATATAAAAAGAAGATTAGGACATCATTCTTTTTAATCCTAATAATATTTTATTTAAGATAAAATAAATATTAAGATAAAATAAAATAGGGAAGAATAAAATAGGGAAGAATGACAATTTACTTTTAAGAGGTGGTTCTTAGATAAATTATTTTTCAAAAATAAATGATTTCTGAATGTTGACAACATTGCAAAAGGGAAAAACTATATTGATAAGGACAACCTGCAGCGACACCATCAAGCTGTCCACCATAAAGTCCTTCCTGAAGTCTAAAAACCCTTCAGCATGCTCCTTTTGCTTCAGCAGGGAAAACTTGTTGAGGCACATCCAAAGCTATGTATGCCAAGGTTCCAGCAGGGAGGTGTTGTGTTCAGGAGACAGATAATCACCACACTTTTCAGGCCTTTCTGAATGCCTTGGTCCTTCAGTCACTGAAATGTATGTGCAGAATTCATTCAGGAGGTACCACTGATGATTGCCTCCCTGCACCTTACTTCAGGTGTCATACAAGCCTCACTTTCTCAACTCCCACAGCCTCCATCACTTACCTCCTTCCCTAGCTAGGACCACACCACAGTGGTCTAGACTGCCACGTGCTCTGAGTGTAGATTCCCATTTTGTGTTCCATGTCTTAAAAATACATGTCTTAAAAATACAAGAGCCGGGGATAACCCGGGCACTGTGAAATAGGAGTCACAATCTGACAAGAAAAAAGTTGCTACCAAAATAATATAGTGATAACCTACTGAGTGGCTGAGTTATAGTCACTGGTTCCTTTCTTGTGGTTAGCAGAGTAGGTTTCTCCCATGGTTTTCTGGTTTCGTGTCCAACTGAATTTCTGTAGTGCTTTGAACAGCGGGGTGGCTAAAAGCAAAGCATTTTGAACTATTACGTGCATTTTACAATGGATAAAATAAAAGCAAACACAGAAATAAAAGTGATCTACAAAGTCATCCTCCGTACAATCAGAAAAAAGCCCAAGGTTCATACATTAACTAACGAGATTATTTTTACTTCCCAGCAGTAAGAAATGATCCACTGATTGGAAGAGCAGTAAAGACGTGCTTGAGAGAATGAGGGCTCTCAGCCCTTTGAAGCAGTCAGGGGAATCTGGGTTAGACAGTGGCACCACCAGTCATGCAGCCTGTGCTCAAACAGCTTTGCACCACAGAGCTTTCCTCCTGCAGCCTCGTGAAGACTGTGACGCAAGACTTCCGCAGACTTATAAGGTTGAAAATATCCTCAACAGCTTCAGCTCTTGCAAGGCATTTCAAGATGTATGCAAAACCTGCTGCAACAAGCCCAGTCTGGATGTGCAGAGTTGAATAACGTGGCACACTCTGCAGTATTTCTGTTATTAATCCTCTGTTCCAAGGGACTGAAATGCAACAGTAATTAATCACTGCAGGATGGAGCTAGGCAAGAAAATGTTCCAGATAAGCACATAGTATTTTTCTTTCAGCAAAACTGAAAATATTGCACGTGTATGTGAAACACTGGGCAGATTACTTCAGAGCCTTGAAATTATTTAATTTTCCATGTTAATAAAAATAGATTTAACAGCAAAAACTGGCATACCATGGGGTTTTGTAGCAATGGAATTTCACTAGATAAAAATGCTACGACCAAATTAGAGCCTGTCTACCTCTGTTCCCATGTCTCAATCAAAGGTCCTTTATTTAGCCCTTCCCCCAGTTCTGCAGGGGCTTTTTAAACACAAAAGCTAGGCTTTTTCTCATGACCATAAACTAAACCAGTGCCACAGAGTTTCTTCACAGAGAGCCATTAGTGGCCTTCTGTGAGTTTGAGCTTTAAAATGTGGTCCTGGAAATTCAAACACCTTCAAATCCATTTTATGTCTGTGGCTCTGTGACTACTCTGAATCCTTCTGGTGTTCTGATAGAAGCTGTGCTATCAACAATGTCTGACAATATTTTTTGCTGTGCTTTTTTCCACCTGTTTTCTCTGGTCATCTGTGAGTCTTACATCCAGATAACTTACCTAAACTTCCTCCTACAACCACAGCATCAAGAAAAAAACGGGGAGGAACATCTATATTGCAGGTAGTTCAAGCCTGTTTCCCAAGGGAATGACAAGTAGGAGTATATTTACCTGAGATTTTGTTGTTAGTTGCTCTGGATAGAGAATATCTGTGGAAGGTTCACTGATGGCAAAATAACCGTGAGATAAACATCACTCAGATGGTGCAAGCACAAGAAACACTTCTCTTGTTGTATGGCACTGTCCTAGGGTGACCAGAACAGGCACAAAATGAGGTGCTGTGCAAGAAGATGATGGTTGACTTTGTAATTACTTATAGCAAGACAGACCCTGAAACTGAAGCAACCATGGCCTCTGATAAGTGCTGCACACTATGGACACCAGCAGCTGTAACTGTGCACCAGAAAGTCTTCTAGTTTTGTGCTCTTTGTTTAGTTTCACAGAAATGAAATGTCACAAGTCTATTTGGATAAAACTCTATTTAGATAAAACGCAAGCATTTTTCAACAGATTTGCAACACCCAATGAAAACTCTGTCATATTTTATCTATTCAAATTGAATGGCTTGTTCTGATTTGGACTCTATTACAGTGTCAATCAGTTTCTTATGCCAAAAATATTTTAAATGTTCATCTTTAAACACATGTTGAAGAAAGCTTGGCATTTATAAATTTTAAAGGGATAATATGCATCTTATGTCTTTTTTCTTTTTAGTTTAATGTTCCTCACCTGGATTTATTATGGGCTAGGCCATAGTTTCATCATCACCACACAGAAAGCAATAAAAAGCAGCGTACATTAGAGAGAAACAACTAGAAATGTCTAAATATGTCAGCTGTACCATGAAAGCTCTTGAATACAGCAAACCATGCACAGAGGAGCAAACTAGAGAAAAAGAGATGTCAGTAATAGCATTGCTTTCTCATGGTAACTGACAGGAATTTTTTTACACTGAGATTATTCTTTTTGGCCATAAAGACAAAACATTATCAGGACACTAACTTTCAACAGTTTCCCACTACTTGAAGGTATTTATCCCCAAAATCAAAAATGAAGACACAAATGAAGTTAATATGCTATCAATTTTTAAAAGGTAGCCATAAACTCAAGTAGTAAATCTCTTCTAAAACCACATAGCAGTACATTGCCCACTGTGTTGAGCTGATAACAAAATTGGTAATTCAGTATTGCAAGTAACTTTTTTTTTTTCTGTGGTTCTTAGTCTTTTAGAAAATGCATGAGCTGGAATAACTGCTGCCCTGGAATTTGGTCAAGAGCAGTGAAGTCTTGCAGCCTATGCTGAAATTTGCTAACTTAAATCCAACAAAAATATAAAAAGATTAAGGTAAGAAAAAAATATTACTTGATACAAACAGTAAAACCCCCTTTCTCCCCTCATCTTACTGTCTTGCAGTCTCTTTATTATCACTGTAGACCAATATCTATAATAGTATTCAACATTAATTCAGGTCTGTGGTGGTCTGAGATGGGATAGGGCCTGAGATTCCAATCAGGAATTCATTAGAGTAAATAGGCTCATGTCCTCACCCTGTATGAACAGGAAGAGAGGTTTAGCTCCTCCTTTCTTGCAATAAACATAAAATCAATTCATTACACGGCCCTTTCCCCCCAGAATCCCATTCAGACCCCACAGAGAGCGAAGCTCTCGAAGATGAGGTCTAGTACATTCCACTAGTACTACACTAACTTAACACCAGTTTCCAGGTTTTCATCTGAATGTAGCAAAATATTGTGGTGGGAGTAAATTACTCTCTGTAAAACTGAACATGATGAGGCATGTGAGGGCTTTTAAAAGGGCTTTGAATCATCTCAGTCATCTTCACACTTTCCCCACTCTTTGGCAAACGGTACAAGACGTCTCGTTTTTAAAGGTCTGTTGCAGGCTGCCTGGTACTACTTGTGATTCAGCCTCCTTTTTGCAGACAGGTTTTCTTCCAACCTACACACCAGGGAGGCGGTGAAACAACTTCAATTCACTCAATCTCGGGGACATGGAGTCTAGAGGCAATTTTCAGGAATGTATTACTGCAGAAATCATAAAAAATCTCAGGTATATCACCAAGGATTTGCTTCATTGTGCTACAGAAATAACCCGAAACCCCAAAATCAGTGCCCTACCAAGCAAAACAAAGTCAACCAGCCTGAATTTGCCTGTGTTCTTCTCTATTTATCTTTCCCATGCAGCACTGGTGAAAATGATTTTTCGAACTAGTAACTCTAGAAACCACAGCCATGAGGATGAGACCTGACTAACTACCTTAAGGTACAGCAGCTTTACTCACAGTAGCAAAATGTAGTAGTAAATGAAACTTAGTTTATGAGTTTCTCTTTTTCTCTGTCAATATTTTTGCAAGTAAAATTCCAAATCAGAAACCATTATATGGTGGTTAAATATGTGGGACATTTTATCAGTCTGGGCGATCAGCTCTGTAATGATCATAATGCTTTCACCTGTTTTAAGAAAAAAAAAAAAAGTTCACTGGATGCTTCAAACAAAGAAGATTGTCTGATTTTGAGCAAAATGAATGAATACAAAACACTTGGACCCTTTTGGTCTGGTTATAAACAAAAGTATCATTTGATGGGTTACTGCGAATTTCCTGGGATACAGTTATCCGTGACATTCTGGAAGTACCTATTTGTTTGATTGTGCTAATATTTCATTCTGGTTTTGCCAGATGGAGGTACAGACACGCAATATTTTCAGAAGTGAATATGGGATATGCCAGAGTGGGGACTGAGACACTGACTCCATGGTTTGTTAGAGTCAAAAACTTCTGCTAGTCACAGGAGGGAAAGAGAGCACTGCAGTGTTTTAATGACAGGGACTTAATTCAGCTTCAGAATGAAACACAAATGGTATTGCAATTTTCAAGAGAATGACACTCATAGTATTCTATTCTTTTACCAAAACTGACAATTACTGCATACCTATGTTTCGTGATACTGTCAATGCAACTTTTCTTCTTTGACTTAGCACATAAAGAAGATGTACATGCCTATCCTGTCTACAGTTGCTCAGCATAAAATTATAAATCTTACGTAAATCAGTACAAAATTCTACTGTTTTACTTCTAGAAATGTAACAATCAGGGAAAGAAATGAACAGCCCTACAGATTTCAGCTTAAACAAAGAGAAAGGGTATTAAATAAGTACAAGTTCTTCTAGTGTTGCTCATTAATTTTTTTTTTTTTTTAGAATTCTGATGTAATAGGCATTCATATAAATATGACTCAGATATTTTGAAATTGTATCATGTGTTTTACATCATGAGTTATGCTTTTGGGGTCCCAGTCCCGAGTTTTAATTATTTTTATTGATCTTGGGAAGCCTATTATCTTTTTCAGGCAGTCTCTACAAAGTTCAGCCTCACAATCAAATTAAGTTCTTTTGTCCTGTTTTGAAATGCAGAATATTTACATCCTAAAGACAGCTATCTTGAGCTAATCTACCAGTGAACAGATTCTCTACAGCCATTGTCTCTAAGGGTTGGGAAGGGTGAAAGAGAGGTTATTTACTTGCCAGATTTATTCTACCTGAGCCTCTCACATGCACAGTATGAGCCACCGCTTTCCACTGGCTATCAGGCAGAACAGAAGCAGATGTCTGACAGCTTTGTTGTACAACTGATCACACAATATAAGGTAAACTATTCTCTGATCCAGATCCTGGACTAGGGCCATGCTTTGACATGGTCAAAACGTGCTGATTTCTGAGATCAGCGAGACTCAGTGAAAATTGACAAAGCATTTTGGGGAAGAATGGAGGAACACCTCATGAAAAAAATCCAGGTCACTCTGTTACTGACAGTTCACTTCCTTGACCCATGATTGATTCAACACCTACATCCAGACAGTCCCAAATAGCTCCAGGTTTTTGTCACCCAACAATTAATCCTTCTGGGAAATATAACAGCAAAGAACCTTAATATATGACAAGACTCCAGGCAGAATCACTCCTCAGGCATGGCCACAGTGGCTTCTACTCAGACAAAAATGTGTCACGGGCTGCAAAGAGATGAGTTTCCCATGTCTCTGCTATCTGAGAATTCCCTCAAGAGATTTCACAAATAACTGATTGGTCGGTCCTCTAGGGACCCTAGAGGACAGAAGAGGAATGTCATGAGCATGAAAGTGTCTTTGAAGGATTTTAATTGGAGAGAGGTCTGCTGCTCTTTGCATTTATTACTCAGATTCAAACTCTAACAGGATATCTGTGCTACTTAGATACAAGCTCTAACAGGAACTGATGCTCAGCCATGCCAGCTGAATTCATGCATCAGGCACTATAAATCATATGAACAAAGACGTTATCCTTACATGAAGGTCTGCCAATATTTTGGCTTCAGGATCCAAGAAAATTGCCTTTCAACATATATTACAGGCTGACTGTTCCCTTAAAAATCAGTACTAACCAAGGACCTTCTGTAAGAACAAAGAAAGCTACTTCTCATCTCTCAGAAGACATCAAATATTTATTGAAATCTTTATTTATTTAGCCACCCACAGAGAACCACATACAAGAGATCTTAGCTGCTGGTTTGACCTTGACTATTTAATGAGATGTATAATGATTCCATTGCGGCAAGCCTGGCAGGACAAATGCAAGCAGCCACTGCATTAAGATCTCTCATATTCTACAAAACCAGCTGTGGGGAATCATGGTAATATTAGATGAAGGAAACAAATCTCAGCATTCAGGATCGATATATGGTGGCACCAAATATCAGATGCCAAAAGAAGAACTAATGCTATTTATTGGCCTATTTCATGCCATAGTTTTTTTTCTGTGTAGGACATATGAAACATACATATTTTATGGTGGCTGATAGCAAATAATTTGTTATTGCTCAAAATAAAATGTATTTAAGTAGTGTCTTCTCTCCTATTGTGTATTTCCTGCTATTTATATCTGTGCTAAGCAAGTGTATTTCACTCACAAAACAGACATTTTGAGATTTTTTTTTAGAAGTAGTGTTTGTCCAAGGATTATATGGCAGTGAAGGAATAAATCCCTTTCCAAAAGTCTTTCCAAAAGCAGCAGGGAGTATTAGAGGTCCATTAAGCTTGTCAAGACATAAAACTGCGAGATGTGCCTCCTGCTCAGAAGACAGGTTTGCACTGTGTCCATATCTCTCCATCTGGAGACACTGTGAGGAAACTAAATCCAATTATAGTCTCTTGGGCTTCTTTATTGTACCAAGGGACAAAGCTTTCAGAATACAAGTACAGATTATGCTTTGCCTACATTCTGGTTTTTGTAAGTTAGCTTCTTTAGGAGGAATATTTGTCACAATTCTGCATATGTCTTCACTCCAAAGTTTTCACCTATCCAGAGATGAGAATGGCTGTCCCAGTTCCCTGTAAGCCTCCTCATTTGGAGAGTCAGAGGTGCTCTGCAATGTCATATATTACACAAGCTATAATGATACTTTTCAGACATTGAGGGCTTTTAAAACATAGGCATTGTTATTAGGTACTTAAGTCTGACTGCTCTTTATGTTCACCCATAAAGATGGCCTGTGTCATGTAGATATCTTGGAAGAAGTGCATATGAATGAGGGAGCTGGAGGTGGGAAGGTCAACGACTTTACAGCTCAGGTCAAAGAGACATTTTAGTGAATGGGAATGGCTGGGTTAAAGAAAGTTCACAGTCTAATATGGGTAAGGGGACCCGTGTCCCTGAGAGAGGCATGTATGTTTAGGATAAGAAATTAATAGGGATTTCCAAGACAAAAACGGCTTTATGTTTCAGAAGACGACCAAATAAACTTTTTTTTTCCAAAAATCCTCTTTGATAATCAGTTTCATTGAGGAACACTTCTAATACAGAGATAGGTCACTGAGAATTAATGGAGAAGGTGAATTCTCATGTGGGCTATCTCCTTTAAGTGCTCTTCCATTGTGTGAACAACCTCAAGGCAGACCGTCTAACACAGACAAACTTCCCCACTCTATCTGATCTTACACTCTACTAAAAACATGTTTTTAATGACCAGAAAGCTCACCTTCAAGGCGGAGTAGTAAGCCAATCTGTAGGTCATGCCTAACCCACTGGAAGTTGGTGGGCTTTCCAACAGGAAGAGCATCAGGTGTAGAGTAGGAATATCCACACTGGAGGACATTCACTCTCCAGCCTCTCAGTGCAGACCTGTCATTGTTCTTCCCTGCTGAGCCACTGCCCCAGTACCAGGCCCCTTCTCTATCACTTGCACAGCCCCTTCCAAATCTCTAACTTCTGAGCCACTGTACTCACCTCTGGGAACATCATGTAGATTATGGACATGATTACAGAATCCCAGTATTACTGAGCCATCTGAGGTGAGTTTTTTCCCTAGGCCAGTGTATATAATAGCCACTTCAGCTTGGCCATGGGGTAATGGGGATGACTGCACTCAAGGGTCAATAGTATTCTTGCTCCTTTTGAACACATCTCCTAAGAAGCCTCTTTCACGTTGGGCTGTCTCCTCCCAGAGGCACAGGCAATACAGAGGGGAAAAGCGTGCCTTGTACATTCTTTTGCTTTGTGTGGCTCTGTAAGCCAAGCCACAGATTTTTATTTGCTTCTAGGCCTGTGCAGCTTCATAGTAAGAACTTTTCGACAAGCATTGCTGGAGATATATTATTTCTTCTTCAGTAGAAACTGAAAAATATTTCCATTGTAAAAGAGACTTTTACAAGTACTTTTAATCAGATGTTTTCCTGATAGCCACTTAGAACTCCAAGTCAATTCTTTCAGCAGAATAACACCACTGTGGCCTTGCTGTTGTGTTACATTCACTGTGCATATCTCCATGGACATTTTACAAACAAACAAAAAGATACTCTGCTCATATCTGTCTGTATCCAGTGGAATTTAGAAGTGCACTTAAGAAAAAAGACTAGAAACTACTTTTCAAACACATTTCCCTGAGTTCTTGTGGGATTTTTTTGGTCTTGAAAAAAAATCTTAAAAGAGAGGTCATGTGAAATAAGATAAATATATACTGGAATACTATCACTAGCTTCATGAAGAGGTTAATAAGAGGGTTTATAAAGAGTTCTGTTATCATACATCTGTCAGGAACTAGTGGTGCAAACCCATCTAAATTAGTTTTCCTAGTTAATGTGTTGTCTATGCAGTCTGGATAATAACTCCTAGCTCAAAGTTTGTTGACAACATGGGAATATCCTTCTGGATGGATAGTCTTTTATGAGATATCTGTATAACATTTGCTTGGAAAAGTTTTCTTTTTGAAATTTCTTGGTGGTTGTCAGTCCTGTGGCAGAAATACTCTTGGGTTTAAGAATCTAGTGATAATCAATGTGATCAATTGCATTTTGTGTTATCTGTTGTACAAACCAGAAGACTCAAATCAGAGACTAAAGCATGGAATATTTCTAAAACTAATGTTTAGATTAGGCCACCTAATTTTAATATATCTTCAGTTTATATGGTCTTGACTTTGAATTATGTATTTTGAAAAAAAAAATATAGACTCAGTGGCCATCTTTTTAAGCAGTAAAATGGAACAAAGAATACAATATATCATTGGTAAAGCATAGTTGCAAGTCTGGCTTCCCTTCTTGAGGAATTCAGAAAGACAAGCCCAGACTTTCTGTCTTGGCCATTCTCTTTTCACTTTTACAGTACAAAGACATATAGAAAGCAATTACACTGACAGAACATTCCTAAGGTTTGAAATTTGGGGAAGAATGACATGAGGGATTCCTGTTAGTAATACACAAGAGGCAGAATTTTTTTCTGAATTTGTAGGTAAAAGGGTCAGAAAGTTGTTCAATCCTTTGTTTCTGGGAATAGGAATAGGTGCACACTTTTCACAATAAAGAGAGATGCACACATACACATGCAGCTGACTTCCAGGAGCCTCTTCTCCCTCCTGCTCTCACATAAAGACAAAGGTTTCAGGGATTCTGAAAATTTGTTCCTTTCAAGGACGTGACCAGTTGCTGTGCTTGATGCCCCCAGGACAGGGATGGCCCTCCTGGCTGCCAGGGCTCTGCTGACTCACTTTCAACTTTCCACTGACCAGGACCCCCAGGTCCCTTTCCCCTGCACTGCTTTCCAGCACCTCATTCCCCACTCTGCCTGTACATCCAGAGTCGACCCATCCCAGGTGCAGAATCTGGCACTTTCCCTTGTTTAACTTCATATGATTGCTGATGTCCCAGCCCTTTGATTTATCGAGGTCTCTCTGCAGGGCCTCCCTGCCTTCGAGGGAGTCAACAGCTCCTCCCAGTTTTGTATCTGTAAACTTGCTCAGTGTCCCTTCCAGTCCTGCATACAGGTCATTTAAGAAGATGTTAAAGAGCACAGGGCCTAAGGTGGAGCCCCGTGAAACCCCCCAGTGACAGGTCCCCAGTCTGATGTGACCCCATTCCCTGTAACCTTTTGTGCCTGACCTGTAAGCTTGTTGCTCACCTATTGCATGATGTGTTTATCCAGCTGTCAGCTGGAAATTTCATCCAGAAGAATTTTATGAGAGACAGTATCAAAAGCTGTACTGAAATCCAAAAAGATCACATCAATGGGCTTCCCTTCATCAACCAAATTGATTACCCTATCATAAAAGGAAAAAAGGTTTGACAAGCAGGATTGTCCTTTAATGAAGCTGTGCTGGTTGTGGCCAAAGATTGCATTCTCTTTCAGGTGTATTTTAATACCTCCCAGAATAATCTTCTTCATAACTTTACCAAGTACTGAAGGGAGACTGAATTCCCAAGACCACTCAAAAATCATCAAGAGTGGTTTTGTAATGATGTCAGCCAGCTCTCTGAGGATTCTCAGACAAATGCCATCAGGCCCCATGGATTTGTAAGGATCCAGCTGGAGCAGCAGCTTCAGGATTGACAGGGAGTTGATAATTTTTGCAGTCATGGTCCTCCAGGTCAGGGCACTGGAACCCCTTTGGTCTGTTGAGGGCAGAGATAAAGAATAAGTTAAACACCTCTTCTTTGTCTATATTCCTGTTTTTGAGGTGACCATCCTCAACTTGTAATGGGCTGATGTTTTTATACTGCCTTTTGCCATTAATATATTTGGAAAATATATTTCTATTGTCCCCCACATTTCTGACCAAGTTTTATCTCCAGCTGAGCTCTGGCCACATGAATTTTCTACTTACAGTGGCAAGCAATCTCTCTGTATTCTTCCCATGTCAACTGGGCATGCACCTTTCTTTTTTGCCTTATTTTCAAGAGAAGATTCCTGTTCTGCCTGTACTGCTTGATTTCTGACATTTAGGAATTTCCTGCTCCCATGCCCTTAGCAGTTGGTTTGAAAAGTCATCAGCACTGATGAAAAAACCTAAAGACTCTGCTTACAGGAAGTCATGGGGCTTTCAGAAACAACAATGTACCCCTCTGCTTGGGTAGAGCCATCCACTCACCCACACAGATTTCACAGAATATTCTGACTTGGAAGGGATCCACAAGGATCATTGAGTCCAACCATTAAGTGAATGGCCCATATGGGGGTCAAACCCACAACCCTGGTATTATTGTTCTGCTCTAACCAGCTGAACTAACATTACACTCAGACCACTTTTTAGAATCTCCCATGAAACAGGGAAAGGGAAGATTGTAGGCTGGCTTTTCCACAGGAGAACAGAGTATCATATGACTTAATGAGCTTTAAGAACATGTGAGGACATATCAGATAATAATTGAATATTTGAATATTTCCATGAAAACATCTTGTCCCAGCTGATCCAGAATCCTTCCTTTGGGGAATGAAATGTCTGAGTCCTCTACAGAATGAAAGAAAAGGAGAACTAAGGCAAAGCACTGAGTAAGTAAGCACATTTTTTGTCAACCCACAACAAACTGAAAAATGGCTTTATTTCCTGCAGTGAATTTCATTTGGATAAGAAATTAAGGAAAACCAGAAGCCTCTTCAAAAAAATAAAAATTACAAAAGTGAAATTTTTGGTTTTTAAGTGCTTCAATTTATTATTTTTAAAAGTTTCATAAAATGTGAGATTTTACATAGCTGTTAATTCCCTGCATCCTGCTGCTCTTCACTTCCTGAGCTAGTTCTATTGCTGGGTGAAACAGAAAGATCTTAGAAGCAGCACTGCTTTGCACAGTGAGTCACAAGATGGAATAGCTAAAAAGAGCTCCTCAATTTATTCCTGATCTTAAATGGGATCTGACTTGGATCCTTTTGATCAAATTGCTGTTGGAAACCTCCTCTTGTGAGCCATCATTAACACTTTTTGTCTTCTTGTGTATTTCCCTTGATGTTATTACAAACAATAATCACTGAACGAGGGAATCAAATGCACATTTGAGGGAATCAAGGACATTCAGAGCATTTCAAGGTGACTTTTTCTTAGTGAATGAACTGATTCCGCATAACAGCAAAAATATAATGTGATTTTAGATAGAGTTGGCAGTTCAAAGTGCAGTGTCTTCAGTTATAGGGGGTATTGAAAGCAACTTGTCAAGAAGAGAATAAAGTTATTCAGTAAGACAACCTTGGAAGCAACAGAATTAATATTATTCCATGTCTCTAGATCAAGGAATCATAGAATAGTTTGGGTTGGAAGAGACCTTAAAATCACCCAGTTCTAACTCTCCTTTCACAGGCACAGGCACCTTCCTCTAGACCAGATTACTCACGATGCCATCCAACCTGGTGTTGAACACTTCCAGGGAGGGGGCTCTCACACCTTCTCTGGGCACCCTGTTCCAGTGCCTCACCATTCCACAGTAAAGAATTTCTTCCTAATATCTAATCTAAACCTACCCTATTTCTTTCTAATATCTAATCTAAAACTACCCTCTTTCAGTTTGAAGTCACCCCCTCTTTCCTATCACCACATACCCTTTAGGTACAGGAAGGCCTGTACCCACAGGATATGTGGTGATAGGAAAGGGGGGATGTGATGATAGGGCATCTCAGATAGTCATGGAAGAGTGATTAGAGATGGGCTTGCACTGATTATCCATTCATTAGGACTTTTAAAAGGCAAAAGCCCCTCAAAATTACCTGCCTAATAGCACAATTAAAATAATTCTGGGGTGTAGGATTAATGAAGCAGAGCATTTTTGTTATAAATGTTATAAATGTTGCAAAAACACCCAATACGCTTACTCTGAATATACTGCAAAGTATCAAGATGCATTAAAACCATCATCCTTTCAGGCTATGTGTTTTCTTATGTTGCTAATTCTTAATCTATTTTAAATCTACCCACTCACTGTCAGACTGCAATACTTCTTCAGTCAGCTTCCCATTTACAAGACGATGCCCTGAGAGCTGACATCAATGGAAAATGCAAGCATTCACTTCTTTGCCGGATTTAGCTGCACACTGCTCCACAACCGCTTAGAAACCATATTTTCCACTACAGTTACCTCACTCAGTAGCTGGCATATTTTATACTACAAAACTCCTAGAATGTCAGCTTCTAGTCATGGGATAAGTTCTATATCCTTAAGAAAGAAACAGTGAAAAGTTAGTGACTCTTCAAACAATTGAATAACAAAAAATGAAGTGTGGATAAACTTTCTTATTTGACATACATGAGAACTGAGTAAACTACCCAAATTAGAAGTGAGAAATAAACACTGCTAGAGTAGGCTCAACTTTAATATAACCTTTGACTCCAAATATATAAACCCCTTTGTGTTTCCTGCAAAGACTCCAATAAGTTTCCAAATAAACTTCTCTGCTGACCACTCTTTTACCCCATGTTCTTTACCAGACTTCAGAAAGTTTTAAAGATTCTTCAGATACCCCCATTCCCCAAACATCCTGCCTTCCACCTCACAAAGATTATTTTATGTCCGTCTACACTTATTTTGTCAGGAAGCAGCATAAATGCACATTGCAGATGTGGAGTTCCTTATTTTAGCTAGGGCCTCCAGTGGGGATAAATGTGCAAACTGGAGCAGAGTCCCAGGGGATGGCTGTTTGCAGTTTGCCAAGCAGGGCTGTGTGCAGCACGGATGATTCACCCTGCTGATGCCGACTGCTTCTCAAACTCAGGAGAGGAGTCAAATATGGCATGGTGGAGGAACAGTTAAATATTCATCTCTTTGATACAATATCTTCACATGGAACTGAACCACTCACAGTTGTGAGGAGCTGAAATGTTTTGTTCAAGCTCATTTTCTAAACAGTCTTTTTAAAAAATTTTTTTCTTTCCTTTTTTTTTTTTTTTTTTTTTTTAGTTTTAACAAGGACCTGTTTCTCTCTTCTGAAAAGCTGAATAAACAGTGAAATTATTTAGCTATTTGTCTAAATACTCAAAGACTCACAGTGAGGAAAGAGTTCATTTCATGTGCATGATTGCAGACAGTCACCTCCAGTGTGGACTTGTGGTCCATTTGTGGCCACACCATTTTGCAACTGTTGAGAAAAGTCTTCTATATATAACCCCGAAGTCACCACCTTGAATGATTAACCATTCAGTTGCATATAGCATCCACTGAGAGGGCTCACCTGGTACTTCCTTGGTGTCTAACTCCTATTTTACTGGATTTTAAATACCAGCTCCCATTGAAGATTGCAGGCCCCCTGGATTCATGGTACCTGAAGGACAGTCTGGCCATAATATCTCATGACAGCTCCATCCATTGGAACAGCAACATCATGAATCACAAGACTAAAACCTGGAGGTGCAAGAAGCAGAGTTTTCTTGGCAGCTGGCCCACTGAGCTAACATTCACCTCTGGAAGATGTCCAGAAAGCTTGACTTCTTAGCAACAGTATAAAATAGCAATGATTATTCTGTCTTTCCTTCCTGAAATACAGCCATTTGCAATGCAGACTGAAAATGCAAATTCCAGACCTGGGTTTACAAGGAAGTTTTCACTCTCTGTTAAAAGACCCAGTTGTCAGGTACCGATACCTCAACCCTGAGTTACTAGATAACTCCATGCATTGCTTCACATGCAATACATGGAAAAATGTAGGCTCTAGACATATGATATCCCCAAATCTAGCTGGACAGGTGGCACATGTTAGCCAACAGAAATTGGTGAGATATAGATCACATCTCTTGCCTGTGTGGAGTCCCCTACTCTGGTATTGGTTTCAAACCACCAGATTTCACCTGGATGTGAGTCCCTTCTGCCAGACCTTCTCACCAATTGGACTTGCCTGGGTATTTATGCAAAAATGTACAACTAGAATAGATTCATTCATGTGCTGTAGGAGGTTGAATCTATGTTTTCCACACCCAAATTACTTTACCAATGGTACTCAGGTGGAAAGGATTCTCTTCAGTCACTGTTGTGGAAGCTATAGCGATTCTTGTAGATTTATTAAATATTCACTGTGCCCTAGAAAAAACGGCATGAATGAACATGTCACTATAGCTCACTGTTTTCTTATGATTTTCATCTGGGAGAAGAGAAGAATCTCACTTTCTGCACTCTCTTCCAATTCAAAATTTAAATATTTGAAAAGAAGTACTCTCTTCCACAAGAAGCCTATGGCTTAGCCCCTTAGTGTTCTCATATTACTCTCCTTTTCTTGCTCTGACCTAATAAATATTTAATTATTCCCTGGAAACTGGAAGTTGAGAGAATTCCCCTCCAGTCTACTATCAGGTACTCTCTTAGAAAATGTACTGGGGGCCTTGTTCCCCCTTCTGTGAATGCTTAAACCATTACAGGTCATTAGGTCATAGATCTGAGGTACTGTAACTACCAGCAGCCTCTATATTTTGTGCAGTCCCTTTTCTAATAGAAGTGGTCTAAACTGCTTCTGAGTTGAGCAAGAGAGATAGAAAGAACCTCCCCTGCAAAGCCTGAGTGAGCTATACATCATCTGGCTCCTTAGAATAAAATATTGATAAAACTGAGGCATTTCCAACATACTTAAAATAAAACATTAGAGATTTTGCTAATGAGAACATAAATGACTGTGGACTTGGACAACTCTAAAATCAGACAAAGAAAAGTGTTGCATTTTGAATGCTTAACTAGCTAAAGCCAAAGTCCCAGTTAATTTCTATTGTCCTTTCCAGACAGAGGGTCCTGAGTCCTTAAGCTTTTTTTATGCTCAGCATTGCAGTGACATGCCAGGGATTGTGTGCAAGGCAGAGCATCCCTGGTGTCACCTCTCCCTGGAACTACCACAGATTGCTCTGAGCTGTCAACGCCTGCACCTCCACAGTCAGGCATATGTTGTGAGATAGGGCAGATGTGTGGGGCTGTCCCTCCCTTGCTGTGTGAGGCAGCCTGGGAGGAGGCCCTTGCAGGCACCCCTCTGACCATGGGAAATGGTACCAGGAGGAGCCACTGTGTGCATCTAAAGAAATCTAAGAATCTTTGCCACATGACTTGAGGAGTTTAACTGGCAGTTTCATACTCTGTCATGATTGTATTACAAGAGAAATTTTGAAAATAGCACAACTTTTTTTTTTTTGATTCTGCTGCCAAAGGAAGAGATGGGATATCTGGCAGCAGAAAGCTGCTGGTTTTGTCAATAGGAGCACAGCCAGGAAACAGGGAAGAGTCAGAAGTGGCACCGGACATTAGGGCTCTAGGTTGCTGCTTACTTTGGCTTTAACTTTTCAGACTTGGTGCATGAAGTTAGGGAGGGACTCTGAAAATTTGTCCCCATAAATTCAACAGTGAGAAGATTACTCAAATAACAGGAAGTTCTCTGAATTCCTATACACTCACAGTATTGCAAACATGAAGTTTGTACAGCAAGAAAGAAATTTATGCAAATGGGAAGTGCAACAAGAAGAGATCCAGCTGGTGGTAACTCAGATTCACAGAAGAGCAGAAATACAGAACCTTGGAAAGCCATGTGCTTCAGTCCTTTGGAACTAAGCTGGTCAATGACCTACACTAAGATCATTCTGAGAGCTTTTTGTCTAACCCATCCTAAAAACCTCTGGTGAAGGATACTTCATGACTTCCATAGGAGCACAATTTCAGTGCTTTAACAGCCAAAAATAAGTTTTCTCTTATATCCAGTGAGATAATTTTAGTATAATTTAAGCTAATTTATGTTTGTTCTTATCCCATTGGCACTGAAGAATTACTTATCATCATCTTCTTTACAATAACATTTTATAGCAACGGAAGGGAGAAAAATGTTTTTCATCTTACTGGGATCAGTAGAAGGAATAATTACCTCCCACATCTTTGTCAGCTCCTGTGTGAATGCAACCCAGAGTAAAATTTGCCTACTTGGCTACACTATGAGATTTTTTTTACTCAATCTGTATGCATACTACTTTTTTTTTTTTTTTTCTTTTTGTAGTATCCTGTAACTAAAATTTTGCCTTTCTCTGAATAACATCTTGGTACTGGTTGTATCATTTCATTGATTAGACTGCAAATGAAAGTGTTAGTATTTAACTTTGTAGTCTAAGGAAAAATGGAAACTACTGTAAATATGAAGGGTTGTCCATGTGCTTAATCTTTCCTTCTAGAACAGACCTGTTCTTCTCTTAAGAATGTAATTCCCACTCTGCTGGAGAAGCATAAAGTGTTATAAAACTCAAGGGGTAACTGTTATTGTTGCAAAACTTTTATTTAAGGCTGAATGAATACTCAGATTCTTCCATCTTATTTATTTATGAGAGAAGTTGATTCATTAATACCAGAAGCATCAGATTCTGTCCTCCTACTTTGAGTAAGCTTAAGAAGGAATAGTCCCAGAGGAGATCATTAGCCATCTTCACAAATGGAAGATTTTTAAAGGAAAAAAAAAAAATAGACCTTCACTAACTCAGAGATTTCAGATTTCAGAAGAACCCATTTCTGCATCCAGAATCTGCAGTGGTACAGAATTAGTCACCATGAACATATATCTGCTGTGGTTCCACCTGGAGGGAATCTGTAGCTTCAATACTTCAATTTCAGTGTTTTATAGAACTTGTTGCATCTTCTTTAGTCTCTCATTTTTCTCACTTGCAGGGTACTATTATAAAAAACACAGCAGAAAAGGGAAAATGAATCCCAGAATTAAAATAATAAAATAAGATTCTATTCTTATGCAAAAGTGTTTTGGTTTTGAGTTTTTTTGTTGGTTTGTTTTTTTTTTTTTTTTTTTTTTTTTTTTGTTACAAGGTTAGAAGAGTCTCTCTGTTAATCTAGAAAAGCTAGGTAATGAAGAAGAGGAATGAAAGTGCATAGTCTGAAAATTGCCTGAATTACCTGTATTTTCTGGCAGGAACAAAGAGAAAGAGAGAGAAAAAAATAATTAAAATCTTACGAAAAACCTCCCATGTCAAGTGTGGTTTTGTGCCTTCATAATCATTTACCTCTCAATTCAATAAATAATGGCTATCTAGAAACAGGAGGAGCCCATGGCAATTAGAAGAATAGTACATAGAAATCCTATTGTTATTTTTTTACTTATTGTTATGAGCCAGGCTCTAGGGTTCATGAGGCTCCCTTACTGCTAACTAATGAATGTGATGTATTTTAAAATAAAACCCATTATTCAGTTAAAAGTCAACCATTAAAATTTCTTCCTGAAAGTAGAAGTAATGTTTCACAATTAGTTGTTCTGCAGGATATTTTAACGTGGTTTGGTAGATTTTCCCTAGCTTATATGTACTACAAGTCCAATAATGTACTGTAGGCTTTAAAAATAGGATTTACCTTCTGGCAGAATTTTGTTTTGCTACATCACTATGATTTAATAAAAGTCTCCTTGATATACCCCTGTGGCATTCCTCATCACAATATAGTCTTGTTGTTACAGAAATGAAACAACAGAATTGAAAATAAAGCTTAGGAAGGCCTGAAAAATATGTTGCTACTGTGTGAAAAATGGTCTGTCCTCTGTGGCACCTGGTATAACACATGGACCTGAGTGGTACTCTTTACTTTCACAGACTAAAATTAATCAAGGAAAACAAAATAAACCGAACAAGCTTGTAATAAACATGATCCAGGATATGAATGAACAGATCATTTAAAGGAAAAGTGAAAGGTTTATTAACTGTTCTGTTAAAGGAAAATTTGGTACTATGCATGTTGTTCCCCGACTGGCCTGCACTGCTCTTACCACTCCTGCTCCAAACAAATCTCAGCAGAAGGAGGGAGAAAGAAATACTAAATCTAGTCCACAAACTTGAATTCAGTGGTTGTGCCAGAAAGACATTTGCCTATACCCAGGTGACCATTTATATCTTTGTCTGGATAACAACACATATGATACATGGGCAAACAGGAGGTAGAAATGCAAGCATGCATGGCAGACTGAAACCCAAAATATGAAATGGATCATATTTTGATCTCAGGCTCAAAGCAGGAGAAGTTAAGTGTTCTGAAATGAGGAAAAAAAACAGTGAAAACATACTGAGCTGTGTTGTAGAAGCTCTAGACTACATGACAGCAGCTACAAGCAATAGCTGTTAGTTTAAATGATTTATGGAAGCCCATTATATATTATTATTTATACTGCAATAGTGTTTTAGCTTTATGTAACTTCCTGATTCCTCAACTGCTAAAGAAAAGAGAAAGGATTACCCATGTGAGTAAAAATGTTATGAATCCTGAGTATCATTAAACATGATATTCCACACACAGTACACTGAGCATTAAGAAATTCGAGTAAACAACATTACCTTCAGTGAAACTCCTGGGATCAGTACCTATTGATCTGACCTAGTTCAGCAGCTGATATGCTGCTGATATGCTGAGCAGTTGACTCATGTCTAGCCTCAGTCAGATCACTGTAGCCCAAAGAGAGAATACAGCTTGTAGAAATTTCAGTTTGTGCCCATGGAATGTTTTAGATAGGCTGCATTTCTTCCAGTTCTGATCAACTAATGGTGAAACTTTGAAATATAGTAATATTTACTACATTCACTTCTCAGTAAGAAATCTGCCTTTCACTAGTTTTCAATATATCTTAGAATTTCATTGCTGCTTTGAAAAACTAAAGGTGGCAAGGAGAACGTTAGGGGGAAGGTTTAAAGATCAAAGCTTAGAATTGCCTATAGAAACCTTACAATTGCTGTTAAGAATATTATTCCCATAGGACATTTTTCATTTTCACCAGAATCCAATTTTCCAAAATTATCGTCAAAAACTAAACCATCCAGGAAATGCACTGCCATGCTGCTGCCTGAACAGCATAAACAGATTTAGAAATGACAGATTTAGTTTCTTTCCAAGCTGTCATTCTCAGTGACACTGGTATAGTATATGGTTTTCATTTAATACTTGGCCTGAGTATGCTGTATTCCTTTGGCATATTTCAAATAATGACAGAGGCAAACAGCATAGAATGCAGGAAAGGTTCTATAGGCCTAGTAAGGAAAACATATGCATAACTCTTATTTGGCTCTGACACTAATGAAACCTCAAGCTTTGCCAGCTATTGCTTCATAGAGTTGTTGATCTGACATGAACATGTGGATGGACATGTCTTTAAAATCCAAAATATTGCTTTTACAGAGAAGAAAGTTTTGCAAGATGCATTAAAATAAATTTTTAAAGAGCTGGGAAGAGTGTGAGCTATTCTGCTTAATGTGAGGATATACTATTTGTAAGTCTCAAGTGGTTTACATGTTGGAGTCCTATAAAAGATAGACCAGAGGTGAAGTGATAAACAGAGAGTGGAATAGCTTTCTAGATAATTTCTCATGGCTTTTCACACTCATTCTGATTTCATATAATTCCATTTTCCAGGAAAAAAATCAATTGCCTTCTGAAAGTCCTTTCTTTTCCAGTGTGTATAGAAGTAATAAACTCATCCCTAACTATATATATACAGAGGCATCTTTCCATTGTAATTCAGCCCCTATCATGTATAGCTATCAGAACAGCTGCTGACTGCATGCATAATTCAGTGATGGACAGAATACCTTAATGCAGCAATGCCATTACACACCCATGCAATATGGCTGAGGATGCAAACTTAAGGAGCTGAAGACACATATCCTCCTGGAATTGTAACTAGTCATCAGGATAAATAATCATACAGCAAATGTATTGCTCTGTCACTATTCCTGGAGCATTTCCTGAAGCTCCTCTGGTACAGGTGAGCAGTTAGCAGATACTGTGCACCAAAGGATAGGTAAGATGGAACTGCCTTGGTTGATAAGCAGAGGATGAGGATTCAGAAGGTCAAAATTTAATGTCCAGATCTGCCACAGATTAGCTGATGTATGGCGGATAATTCAGATAGCTATTTTATGTTCTATTTTCTTCACATGCAAACTTAGGACAGTATTGCTGTGGGTAAAACACCCTACTGGGTCCTTTAGGCATGATTCATGACTCTGTGCATGCTCAGAGAACCAGAAAACAGGAAACAAGAAAACCAGAAAACAAGGAGTTGGTCAGTTACATCCATGCTACTTTACTCTTTAACCTGAGAGTGCTTTCAGGGACTGTGTTTACACCATACATTTGAGAAAAGCTGTAAAAGCTAAGTAGATTGCATTGCAGTCTTCAAATTCATTTTTTCTGCCCTCCAGTACAGAACGGATGCAGTAAATTATATTTCCCCTTTCCATTCCCAATACACAGCAGAAGTTATAATGCCATGTTCATATTTACAGTATGTATGTCCTTTTAAGCCTCCAACTACTGCAAAAGGGTCCATTGGTAGTGATGGAAAACTTAAAAAAAATCCTACAGAAGTTTACATTTGTAAATCTGAAAATGTTACAAATTTCCGAATATTCTAATTCCACTGTGAACTGTAAAAAAGAAAACTACTCTCCCACACAGTGATGCTGACTCATGCACTGCAGGATTACTGAGACATGGCATCCCTGGATGATTATTCAGTTACTCAGGGGAAACTGTAGGATAATTGTCCCTCTCTTTTCATGACCATTCATGAAAACACCTACTGAATATTTTGCTGCTGCTGCAGGCAAACTCTCTGAGCTGTGTTCTAGCAGGAAGATACTCCTCCTCTTCTGCTTTAACATTTTTATCTTCAGAAATGCAAATGGTCTGAGAAACCTAGTGAGCCTTCTATCTGTCCAAAATCTAAAGAAAGACCATATCTATTGCTTTTGAGTGCTTCAAGCTGTAAAATAGTTACTGCAGATTGCTTTTAATTTACTGTAGACACATGCTGACTGTTGAGTTCCTAACATGCAAGTTTGAGCAATAGAAGACAACAGTGAGAACAGAACCTTGCCTGTTACAGATGCATGTCAGATATTAAACAGATATAATTAGGCTATTAATTACCATGGAATGAGTTTGCAATAAGTGTTTGTTTTTATTAAGGGTTTGCTTAGTCAACATGAAGAATTCAGACTTTCATGAATTGCAATGTGATTTCTGAGGCTAATGATAATTAGAGTGTTGAAAGAGAAGGGTAGCCCATTTCATTTAAGAAAAATAGAAAGGAACAAAAGGGTTGACTTCTGGAAATTGCTTCAGAAGTCAGTCTTGGAAACATGCTATGGAATGCTCACCACCCTCACAGAATTAGATCTGAACCTCCCCTCAACCTAGTTTTTCTGTTGGCATATGCTAAGTGCCCAACACCACAAGCATTCGTACACATAGATACCCGTCTATACCCTGTATAGATTTTCACCGGTGCTTACTGGTATTTAATAAGTGCTTTAAAATAGTGCTGTCAATTGTACAGAAAATATTAAGAAAACACTATTTCTTATGGCAAAACTATATTTTCTTAGGGCAACTGTTTCCTTGAACACATCAAGTCCAGGGTGATTTCAAAACCCAGGAATATTAAACCTGAAGGTTAATTACAACACTCAGAAGAAATCTCTTTGCTGTTTCTTGCTCCTGTGTTATGTACAAATTCATCTAATTCCCACTCCCTGCCCCCAGTCCTTTGCTCTCAGGTAAGTGCTGTGGGCATGGTTTTCCTTTATCCCTCTGTGCTGGAATCCAGCCAGCATCTTCCTTCCTGCTCCAAGACCTTGTTTGACATTCAGGCTCCTCTGCTCCCCACTGCTGCTGACTCCGACAGCTCCTCTAAGAACATTTCAAAAACCATGCTGATGATCCGGTTTGCCTCAGGCTCTTGTAGACCAAGCAGGGAGGCACAGGTTTGATTTTAACTGTGATTGCAGTGAAAGTTGTTATATGCTTGCAGTTAATAGGTGTATTATTAAGTCACGAGGATCAGGCCTCAGTGAACATGCCCTCACTGGCCTGTGATGTTGCACTTACTGGGAACTGAAACCACAGTATTATTTCTAGTCTACTCAGTTCCAAATATATCAACTTTCACTACTTTTTGTGATATATCTACAGAAAAGCTATCATCTTCTCTCACAGAATAATTTTTAAATGTCTTATTTTAAATCTCATTGTTCTCTTGGAGAGGTATAAGTAATAGACATTGTGCCATAAAATTAAGGGTATAAATAAAAAAAACCTTACCCAAAGCCTCATTTCTGCACAAAACTTTTCAGTGGGAAGCCATTTTTAATTTAAGAAAGTAATCTTCTACATAATGTTTATCAACATCTAGACAGCTTTCTCCTTTTCATTACCAGAATGCTCAAAAAAGTCAGTGTTTTCCAGAGGAGAAGGGGCTCCTGTTCCAGATGCCATCACATCTCCCTCAGAAGACAACTAAATACTTATTCAAGATTGCAGACCGCTATACTGAAGCCAATAGACCTTTGCCATTTATACCAGCTAGAACTGTAAAGTATTTGCTGCTCTCAAGGATTTGCATCCTTCTCTATTCTTTAAGCTCCATATTATGCCCAGGCCACTTTTCATGAAAAGAATTTACTTTCTCTTATAATCTGTTGTTGTAGAAGGCATGTAAGACACCTATTTTTCTGTTATTTCTGTCATATTAAAAATTGTAACATTAAGAATTGTAGCATTATGGAAGAAAACACATTAGGATTCTCTAATGAACTCTGCTCTTCCTTTCTGCTTTTTGCCTGAACATGCACACTGTTATTGCCCTATTCTGTCACTTTTCTCTCATTCCCATTGTTGCTATCCTTATGGCATGGTAAGTCTTTCAGAAGATCACAGCTGACCAGACTAGAAGGTCACCCTTAAACAATTATAGCCTGTGAAAATTATAGAGAATTTTTTTTGTGCACCAAATTAAAGACTGGCATTTTGATTTAAAAAGAGGCTACATTTTACTGTTCTGCACACCACATTTAAAATTCTTTCACATCTATAATTTTCCTCTGCTGAATAAACCATGTGCTGGATGTCAGCTCAGAGTTCAACTGAATCTACACTTGACTATATCTTGAATATTGAGTTTTTAATCTTTTTTCCTCCTCTAAAAGTTGTGCAGCATCAGCTGAGTTCATACTGTGATTGAAAGGTAAAATCTTGGCTCTATGAAGTCAGTGGGGATTTTGCCACAGGATTCAGTGGGGTTAAGGTTTCACCCAATCTATTTTATACATATCCTTTCTTTTTTGTTCTATCTTAAATACAGTCACTGCAGCTTTTAGATTTAGATCTCAGATGAAATGCTTTACTTTCTTTGTCAGAGAAAACAAAATAGGTGCATTTTAAGCAATACAGTCTGATGCCTTTTAACTACTTGAAGAACAGTAAAGGACAAAGCAGGGGGAAAATCTGGGTTGACTTATCTATTAAACTTTAATGCTTGATATCAGGTTTACTTTCCAGACAAAATTGTGTTATCGCTGAAAAACTAAACAGGATACTTTTAGAACTGTGTAAAGTATAGGTATTGATTTTCTAAAACATTGCATTATGCAGCTCTTGCCTGAAAAACATTCTGGGTATATCATCGTGCAATGGTCTAGCCTTTGCTCAGAGCCTTACTTGTCAATTTTTCTGATGAAAGCACCAAATTTAATCCAAAACCAGCTCAGTTTCTGTATAAGTTACTTTGCTTTAACCTGTGTTTAGAAATGAAATTAAAATGTCTGGATTTGAGGGTTAAAGCAAAGCTGCTGTCGCCTTATCAGACTGAAGAAGAAAAGAAAAAAAGCAGCCTACCCTACCTAAAGAAGAAAGCCTAGCATGCCTTGTAACAAGGAAAGCAAGTGCTCAGAGATGTGTTTTTCAGAAAGGCTGCTCAAAAATGTACAAAACTTGATGGAAATACAAAGAAGAGAACAGTTAGTCTGCACTCAGATTTTTCTTAGGGAGGGGGAGTGTGAAAAGACACATTTCATAATCTCAGCTGGAGAGCCAGATATTAGTTCAATATCTCTTGGAAACCTTGTTTGAAAAGCAAGAACACATCACCTGCAGGAGCAGGGGAAAGGAGGGACTCGCTACCCGCACTGTGTCTGGGGAGCAATGCGAACCTTTCCTGGTGCAGTGTGGGCTTTGCTGATATCTCCTGTGGGAAGAGGTCCTTACTGTGGCCTCTGCTTCTGTAACTCATCCCTCTCAGATGAGGCTGGATCGTACCTGAACTGGCTGTTGATTCCCTCGGGAAAAGGAACTTTACTCACCTGCTGCACTTTAAAGTAGAGCCCCTAGAGTGCAGAAATAACTGGTGACAGAGGAGTAAGGATGTCATTCAAGAAGCAAAAAGCAGCAGGTGAGTATACCTTGGACATCACAGAATCACAGAACCACAGAATCACAAGGTTGGAAGAGACCTTCAAGATCATGAAGTCCAGCCCATGCCCTAACACCTCAACAAAACCATGGCATCCAGTCTTTTTTTAACACATCAGGGATAGTGACTCTACCACCTCCACAGGCAGACCATTCCAGAACTTTATCACTGTTTCCATAAAAAATATTTTCCTAACATCCAACCTATATTTCCCTTGACACTGCTTGAGACCGTGACTTCTTGTTCTGTCCGTTGCTGCCTGGAGAAAGAGACCGACCCCCACTTGACTACAGCCATCTTTCAGGAAGTTGTGGAGAGCGATAAGGTCATCCCTGAGTCTCCTTTTCTCCAGGCTAAACAACCCCAGCTCCCTCAGTCATTCCTCACAGGGCTTATGTTCCAAGCCCCTCACCAGCCTCGTTGCCCTCCTCTGGATGCGCTCAAGCATCTCAACGTCCTTCCCAAACCGAGGAGCCCAGAACTGGACACAGCACTCAAGGTGTGGCCTCACCAGTGCGAAGTACAGGGCTTCCCTGCTCCTCCTGGCCACACCATTCCTGATACAGGCCAGGATGCCACTCAGCATTGTTATGAGATATGTGCAGCACTGTGGGAAGGGAATGAGTCTTCCTCGGTTGTAAACCAACCTATTTGTGTGACTTTGCTGGTTTTTCTTATCATTGCGTCTTATTTTAGCTAGCAAGCTTTTAGTGTACTTGCTCCCCTGTAAGTAGGATCTTTTTCACCAGTCTTCCCTTGGTTTCACATTTCAAATGGATAATACAGTGGCATTAGCATGTTATCCGTTGACAGAAGAGATGTACTAGCACACCTACCAGACAAAAGTGATTGCTGTACAGGCAGACACAAGTCAAAAATATTGAAGTTGTAAGAAGACAGAAGGAAAAGAAAATAGAAAAATTTACAGCATCATCCATGCTACCATGCCTCTAGAAAAGCTGTAAAAAACTTACACTATACAAGTAATTTGTGTTTATTTTATTAGCTGTGCATATAGTACTCTTATGGCAGAGACAGTGTGATAGCAACTCATGCATAATGCAAATGAAGTGTAGGTGTCCAGTATATCTCATTGCACTCTCTTACTCAGTTTTTTTTTAACATTAACTTTGCACTTCATTTAATTGCATTTAATTTTCTACAAATTGAAGAATCTTACATTTTACAGTAAGTATAAACACAGGGTGAGGAGAGACATACAAATATCTATAACATCGAAACTCCACATGCAAGTACTTACCTGGTTTCTCAGTTTGTGCAGTGTCTGAATTTGATACCTATAGGTATTAACTTTGGGTTATTAGGCTTTATTTTTAGCTATTTAAAATGGTAGAAAGAGCTTGGAGGCATAAGAAATAACCACTCAACTCCCATCAGAAAAAAGTATTCTGTAAAATAGCCATTTTTCATACAACCTCAAAAAAAAGTTGTAATTTTATTCTTACTTATACTACAGTCTTCATCCTCTCTGCCAGCACTTTGAGTTAATCTTACAACTGCAAGAAGCCCTGGAGTTCAGGTTCATGCCTCATGCTGGGTTTTCATATTGGCCAAGGGAGCACTCAGAAGCACATGTGGGACTAATGCTCGCTTTTTGCAGCAGCTGTGGCCCTTTTCCTCCAGTCCTCCTTTCTCTGCCAACACTATCTATTCCCTACCTCCCCTCAAACATTTCCTGTATGTATTTATCACTCTTATTTTTCTTGTGGCTACATATGTAAACAGCTGCAAAAATGTAGTTGATATTTTAGTCTCAGAGTGGACAGGTCTGTGGGCATTTCCATTTCCCTCTGCTGAAGAGATGTGAGGAGGTAGCTGAGAAATTTTGTTTTCTGCTTTCACATGTTATATGCTTAAGGTCAGTGGGTTTGGCATTCCTAGAGAATAGAACTGTTACAAATAAACCTCACAGAGACGGGGGAGACCTGTTCTTTATGAAGCTGAGACTGAATTAATGAAGGCCTTTGAAGATTAAGATGAAGGCCCTGAGTACAAAGAACCAACAAGAAAAAAAGCTTCATTTCCTCTGGCTATGTGTTGGAAGGCTCATCCAAGTCACTGGGAGGTGCCTTGAAGTCTTGTAGTGATAACAATCCTGTTTGCATGAGCCCTACATGTTTCTAATGCAAAAAGAATTCTAGGCCTGTCCTAGTAGTTATAGATGCTTTCTAGGAAACCAGGCTAAAAATACTAGGAGATAATATTACATCACTGCAAGATAAAGTCTCCAATCAAAACAAGTTATATCAAAGCTGATTTTCATCTACCCTGGTAAACATTAGAGGTTAATTCTATATCACTGAGATGTTCTTGCTGACTTAGCTATGGGCAAGAGTCACTGACAGCCCAGGAAGAGAAACATACACATACATACCTGTAGAACAGGTTAGTGGTCTCTAGAAGACATTTGTACACTATCTACTTATAGCTGTGCAGATGGAGAGTTAACTATGGCATTGAAGTCCTACATGTGATACGCTCTGCAAGGAGTCAGGACTTGCTGACTGAATAAATGCAATGCCAGTGTTTTAGTGGGTTGGGCTGCATTAAAATGAGAGTGCAATTAATGTGCACAGCTCACTGAACCCCTGAGGGGTTCTGAACACTGAGGCCTGAAAAGAGGCTCAGAAACAACTCATATTCAACTGAAACTGTCTCAAGTATTTAATCACTCAGTGATTAACAGTTTCATGGCAATAAAACAATAATTTCATAGGCCTCTTCAGTGATCTGACAACAACAGAATTTACTATTACAGCTTCATTAAAACTTCTCTTTGCTTGTAAGTATTATAGCACAATCTTGCTCATGGTAGTAAGATCACAACAGAGAATATTTCCCAGGAAAGTGGTTTCTTTCATTGTTGTTCCAGTCTGTATTTGTTCCATCTGATAATCTGACTCTATTCAGTAATAATTGGTTTCATTTTTGTGGAATCCCTGTGAACAAATTTCATCTTAACTTCATTACTGGAATTTAGTAAGCAACAAAGAAAAGCCTTTTATGTTTCTTTCTTAGTGATGCTCTGAACTGTACCATTTGGTGTACTGGTTACAGTAGAAGGATCCAGAATACAGGATCCAGTCACAGCAAGACCTTGCCAGCAGCCAGATCTGTGTTTTCTGATGAAGCAAGCTGCTTCACTGAAGACTATTTCCTGAAGGCTTGAGCTGATTAGCTTTAGAGAATTCTTAGCTTGAGCAAATACTATGTACCCTTGAACTGCTACTACTGAAAGCTCATCCAAACACCCAGGTACCTTCCCCATTCCATACTGGGACAAATCTGATAGCTTGCAGTTCCTTCTCGGCTCTTCCTGATCTCAAAAGCTGTCTTGCTGAAAAAGGAAACAGCACCTGCTATCTACTCTAGGTAATTAGTTTATGGCACATAGTTTATAACCATCTGGAAAATCACCATCTACTTCATTGTTGCTGATGATAAATAGTGTGTGTTACTCAGCTGAAAATTTTAATTTTCTTCCTGATTCTGCAGTACTGTAGAATTTCACTAATATACAAATGTTTAGTTGTTTTTTTTTTTTTTTTCCCCAGTATACAGGCAAGCAATAATCACAGATTCTTGGATCCAGATGAGAGGAAACTCTTCCTTTAATTTCCTGCACTGCAGCTGTCCTGTGCTGAAGTCATCAGCCGTACCGTAGTGATGAGTTCTTGCTGTGGGAGCACTATCAGTGTTGTGCAAACCGCATGGAAGTTTCTGCTAAACATTGCAGAGATCACACCTACTGTTCCTTAAAGTTTGATAGCTTCTCCCTTTCTGCTCCACTTCATCTTTGCTTAGCCTTCTGCAGAAAACTCATGAGACTCATAGGCTTTGGAAACTAGGGGAGAGTCCACCACAGTTGCTGACAGATGTACTTTGAGGTACAGATACTCAAAGTACATTACTTTGTATATTAAAAGAAAGCATTCCCATCCTGCACAGTGGTGTTCCACCAAGCAGAGAAACAGCCCAGTGGCTATGGATAAATCAAAATAGAAACTCATTTTGCACAGAGCACTAAGGGTCATGTGTTCTTGGACTGAGCTGAAAGAGAGGGTTTTTTCCCCACTGAATACTGGCTGAGTGTAGTATTAGTTCCTCTGTTTAACTGGAAACAGACTCTGCTGTCTGGCATGCAAAATGTTGGCAGAAAGAAGGAGAAAGGTTTTCTCAGCAATGAGTTGCAGGCTGTGCACCTGCAGTAGTGGGTGGACCTGTAGTGGATGGACTAAGGTGGCTCAGGATCCTGTGTGACATTTTTGTGTGCCTGCAGTTCAGGAGTGAGTTTTGTTTCTTGGACCTCATGCCATTCCAGCAAAAAGATAGTGTTATGAGAGCACATTCATATTTCAGAGCATTAGCTTGAAAATAGCATAATCTAAACATGTACTGGGAGCCTGGGTGCTATATATGCTGTAGCTTGTTACTCTACACTTCATTGCAGGCTGCTACTAGAAAACAATAATCACAATTTGATTTTTTTTTTAATGTAGACAAGAGGTTGTGAATCTGAAGCAAATGTGCTGTAAGCAAACTGAAGACCTGCAAGTAAAATTAAAAAATCCAGTGGTTCAAAATGTAAGTGCAAGGAAAAATGTGACAAATCAGACATTACTTGGAAGACCTTGGTAGAAATGTTTTTCCTAGAGATCCCATTCTCTATTCCCAGGAAAAGAGCAGGTAAGATACCAGAGACCAATAGACTTCTAAAAATAATTTTAATTTTTAAATCATGCTATCATGCTCCACAGACCATGTCAAAAGAAAGGCAGCAGGCTTCCTTCTGGATCAGACACACTTCTAGCTGTAAAATGAGGGAGAGTTGCACAGCCTCCTCAAAAACTGTCTTTTCACACCCACTGAGGGGTTTTAAATCCATAAAAGCAGCAGGGCTAATAACAAAATTAATGAGGCTTAGGATTCATACTGTTTAGGATGCAAAAATGCCCAAAGCACAGTCAGTGATGGGAAACTGAAATGAGTTCACCATACGGCCAAATTGCACATTTTTCATAGAGAGAGTGATGTAATTAAACTCACTCACATGCAGGACATTATTCACAGGCTAGAGGTCTACATGGTCTACTATCAACAGAAATTCCCACATTTGGCTTCTGTTCTGAGTAGACAATTCCTGCTAAGGTTAATTTTTACTGCCAGAAGAGTATTATGTGTATTTATGAGACTCAAAAATTTAAGAAAAGGTGATTTTCCAGGAATGTGGTGAAAGGGAATTATTTGGTGCAAAAAAGAAGGAATTCAGCTTGCCATTTCCAGATATTCTACAAAGCTTAACATCACAAGAATCTACTCTCAGCCTGTATTTCTTTATGTGTATTTCTACATGTGTACCTCATGTATGAACAGACACATGTATGTACATATATACAGGTATATGGGCATGTATAAATGTATGTAAGCAATACGTGCAAATTTGTAAGTGTGTGTGCTTAAGGTAAGGCTGAGAGTTGCTTCCTCAGTGGCAGCAAAGTTGTACAAATTGTATTATGTAAACTAGTGGTTAAAGCATTCACTACCTGAATCATATTTTGCACAGCTACTACTCAAAAAACCACCACTGTTTTGGCTTCTTTTCTTGTTTGGAGGCTGGATCAGATTTCTACTTGACATGGCATTACACTTCCATTTTTAGGATTTTTTTGACAGTGATACAGCATGAGCAATTTAGCTGCTATCTGCTGGAAGAGAACTTGCAGCTGTGTAGACCCTATTTTGAAAGCTTTTTGGGCTAGGCTGGAGTAAAGAAAGGCACTCATCCATACACTGCTCTAATGTCTTATTGCTATAAACAAGATTTGAAGGATACTGAAACTCTCATGAAGGATTTGTAGGAAGCTGACAATGTAAGAAGCAAGTGTTTCACCCATATATCTATTAGAATCACAGATCTAAGCCAACCTCCTTCTCAAATCAGAACTAAATCTTAACACAGACTATGTTGTTCAGGGACATGACCAGTCATGACTTGGAAATTTCCAAGAGTGCAATTTCCATAGCCTCTCCACAAGCCTATTCCTATTGTTGCTTCACAGCACTCAAAGATTTTTTTTTCTTTTTTTTTTTTTCTTTTTTTTTTTTTTTTTTTGCCACAATTTCTCTTTCTGCAGCCTGTATTTGTCGTGTCTCCTTTTTTTCCCTGAGCACCTCTGAGGAGTCTGTTTTTTCTTTCTTTTGGGTAACTTCCCACTAGTCATTAAGGACAAGCAGATCTCCCCTTAGACTTCTCCATATTTAACAAGTCCAGGTCTCCTAATTTCTTCCTTTATGCAGTTATGTGAGTCACTTAATCTTAGTGGATCTGTGCTGTTTGCAGTTTATCCATTTCTCTCTTGTACTGGCAAGCCCAAAACTTAACACAATTTTCACTAGAGTTGAAATACTGAAATTTCATTTACAAGCCAGATGATGTAAAGGCAGAATTAATTGCCATGTAAGTCAAATATTGGGTTGAAGGTGTAGCAGGTGTTAGCAGTTTCCAGTAGCAAGTCAGCATAAGTTTCTGGGAATCTAGTTCAGTAAGAAGTCGGAGATCACACAAGAGGTCAACATCTAAATAATATAAAAGAGAAAAATTTAAAACAGAAACTCCTCTTTCTCTGTTGGTGGTTTGTGCTAAGCTATTTTTGTTCCTTGCAAGATGACTGTTTCATACCTTGGTGATTTCAAACAAAGTGCTTTTAAAATTGAAATGTCATCTTGACTGGAAAAAAATGATCCAGAAGTCATTAAAAGGAAAAACCTGTGACAGATTTTTTTTTTCCCCAGCCTTGCCTAGAATGTTGATTCTCTTTTTAAATTCTATATAGCTTGGTAGTATATGCAAAAGGCACACAGGGGGCACGTAGACAATTTCAAGAGAGGAACTCAAACTTTATGCAGCAGCATCTATATTTTAGTATAACTCCCTACAAAATTATTAAGATATGAACAATTTCATGTTGTAAAATTCCCTGGTGTTCTTCTCATCTTTTGTTGCTGGCATAATATGCACTATTACGATGTGAAAATAGAGCAGTGCACTCACCTTTGATAAGCACACTGCTGGTGGACTTGAAATACAGTTGCTAAGTGAAGCAAAGATTTACATTTCCAACTAGTAATCTTTGTCTCAAATACAGCCAGAATGTCAATACAATCTTTACAAAAATAGCTGTCTCCCATAACTTCAAAAAGATAAGTCAACCATTAAATAATATATTTTAAAAAATGTTATTCTAACACCTACTCAGCATTCTAGTCTTACCTGATCCTGAAAAAGACAAATGCTGATGCTGATTTTGGTTTGACTGTAATATACGACATTGATGCCACTAAGACACACATGCACATATGCACGTTCTGCAATGTTACTTTGGAATATTTCACATTGTGATATCAACAGAAGACTCATCTCCTCATGTCTGAAATTGTATTTGTGAGGTTCTGTGCCTGAGGCCAGACTGTCTGGGTAATAACCAACATAGTTAATGGGGGCAAGAACTCTCCTCCTCCTTTACTCAGGAACAGAGTTACAATCTCCTTGCTCTCTGGAGATAGTAAGTCAACCAAAGGGAGAAAGATAAGGGATAGGACTGCAACACATCTTTAATTTTTTTTTCCTGCTTTGTTCCAGGAGATTATTGTCACAGGAAATGGAGCAGTCTCTGCAGTCAGAAAGATATGGACACACCATTATGACTGGCTTGCTATGGGGAGAACTCCTGATGCACAGAAGCCAGTGGTGGCTGGACCTTTCTAAGCTCCTCATTTTTGTAGTAGTCTTAAATAGAAGGGTATGTCAGTGATACTGTCCCCTCTGTGTCACAATAAAAAATGAAGTAAACATGAGAAAGAAATAATCTTTAGTGTGTTTGTAATATATTTTGAAAGGTCCTATAAGGTTATGAGGATTATCTGGAAAGCCAGCTGTGCTCTTCACTCCTCCCTGTTCTCGATAAGTCCCTTACTCAAATGGAGGACAGGTTGAACGTAGTTTACTGACGTTTTGAACTTTATCTGCTGGTTCTTATCTCTTCTGCCATGAAAAATACGTACATGAGAACCTTAATTTCTGCACGTTAGCAGCAAAAAGAGTTAAAAGAAGAAACATGTCTTTCATTCAGCTGTTCTCAGACCTGAATGCTAATGAGTGATTACAGTCCAGAATATCAGAGAATATCAGTGTAGAGCACACACCCCTTCCTTCAACACCTGGTTGGTGCTGCATTTTTTCAGTGTATGTGGTGCAGGATGTATCCTGTGTCACTTAATGCTACACATTCACTACCAGGTTGCTGTTGCTATTGCTGCTGAAGTAGCAGCAACCCAAGTAATGAGTGAGACTGTATCACAGTAGGCACATCACACAGCCTAGCTCTGTGAATTGTCAGCCTCAGAAAAGTTACACTCAGGACCAACAAAGCAGGTTAAAGAAGGTGAGGGGGTAACCAATACACAAGGAATAGAAGACCTAGAAGCTTAGCTCTCCTTGCAGAGTCATGTCCCTGCTGGAAACACTCCCTTCAACCTACACTTTGTGACTACATGGTAAACACAGGCAGGGGCCTGTTATGTCCAAAGGGCATCTGGAGCTCACAGTGAAAAACAGCTCACATCCATCAGCTCACCAGGATGCTGCCCTGCCCCTTCTCTCACAGCCGTGGCTGTTAACAAGCTCATGTGCTCACTGCTGGTGGGGAGCTTCCAATTGTTTGTGGAGCTCAGCTTTGGTACAAGAGCAAAAAGGAGCATTCATGTTTTTGACACCCCTCTCCCTTTTACTGATATATCTAACTTTCTTATCAGATGAATAATAAAATTAATAAGTGTTTTTTCTCTTAATAATGAATCTTAGTAAGTAAGATGACAATATGGTCCTGTTTTTACCTAATGTTAATTTTTAAGTATTTAGGATTTGCTTTCTTGGCACAGCAACATAGTTGGATGCTCTTACAGACATTAAATAATCTAGATCCATGGTACAATAGAACTGTTGTTCAGAATACATACACTGGGATCAGTGACACTTGCAGCTGAACAGGAAATGTCTAATTTTTAGTGCCTAACATGAGGCATAACATTATATTAAAGGCTGTTACAATTCATCACAGTCAAGGCATGACAGAACTTTTAATGTTATGCTTTAAGCAAGACAGCCACAGTTTCCAAATCTTTTAAAGTGTTCCACAGTTGAAAACTATCTTAGGTACCAGAAACAGCATTTTATGGAATATTGCTGGGAGAAGACATTTTCAGTTTTGCAACTGCATTGATGAAGCCACTAGCCTAACAGATGAAAGCATTAGCATTATTTGAAATAATACTCTACATAACACCATATAGACTACAAAATACTCAACTGTGTGTTTAAAAAAAAGCCTCCTTATGCTGACAAATCTACAGTGAAAAGAGCCACGTGAGATAAGTGCAGTATTTTACTAGTGAGAGAAATGGTGGTGTATACAGCATTGTGGACAACTGCAATATTTTGGGGAAAGATTTGACATTACAAAGCTTGAAAAGAGCATATTGTATTTAGTGGAAGTGAATCTTTTATGCTAGTAGATATAGTGTTTCTTTTGGAGACAGACAAATATTTAGACAGTCCATTATTTGGAGGGAGGATATCCTCTTAACCATATGCCATAGTATTTATAAACAAAAATATTAAGAAAATGTAATTTCTGTGGGAAATGTTGGTGTTCCAATGTCAATATTAAATTGACATTGCCCTTTATTGTTAAAAGGGCAGTGAGATACAGAGGTTTGGTTTCAGCTTGTTGTAAAGGTTTGGTTGCATAAATTGCATGCAACTTTTGTTACTAATGTCACCATCATTAAAATCTTATTCGGTCTTACTTCTTTTAAAATGTGCATTTTAAAAATCTAATTAATTACCAACATGAAAAAAACATTATTTTACCCTGTAGTGTTTGCAGCCAGGTCTTTGTTACAATATCAAAATTTTTACTGGTAGTTAAGAAATTTTGTGAGCAATTTAAAGGCACAGTGAAAGGGATGGGACCCATCACGTCAATGGAATTCAGGTTTAATAATTAAATCCTAGTAACTAGAGGGGAAGGTATACTTTGCAAACATTCCTTCAAGGCCCTAGGTTCTGTAATTGCTGTGCAGTTTAAACCCATTACAAATTATCTGAAGTTGGCTACTCGATGTTTTTACTCTACATTGCATAACAACTCATGAGCTGTGGTGTGGACTACAATGAACTCCCTCCTGGTAGTGGTAGCACTGAACATACTGGTGTTCAGTGAGGCTTCTACATGCTTCTCAGGCTACTGCAAGAAGTTACTTCTGCCTTATGCCAAAACCTTTGCTTTGGCAGGCTTCACTTAATGGCAAATTGCCTGGGTAGAGACAGCTGTGACATGGTATTTCTTTACATTTCAAGTCAAGTAGCACTTATCTGTGCACAAAGGGCAGTGCTGGTACTACTGAAGAGAGGAAAAAGAAATAAGAAGCCATTTGTTAATTCTAAGAGCTTTTTCTATAACCAAATAAATTATACTATGTGAATGAGTTAATAACTCTGAGCACAGGGTGTGCTGCATTAGACAACTGTATATTATCCATTCTGCTGGATCAATAGCACTGAGCACTGGGTCATGTATTATGTGGTTTATTCCTTCTTTCAATCAAGGTCGGGACAGTTAATTTGGCAAGCATTAGAATGATATTTAATTAAAGACAATTCAACAACGATCAATTTCCTCGTACTTTTTACCATTACCAAAATTATTCCATTTGCTAAAAAAGGTTCTTGGTTGGTAAAAAAGCTGATATTCTTTAACTTAATTTCTGCCCTGAGGAGATCCCTTTTGTAAAAAGTCCAGCTCAGTAGTTTTGAATATGTACCTTATGGAATGTTGTGTAATTACTGAGGATCATCAATACCTGTAGCTGCATTATTGTAGCTCATATGATAGGTAGTTTTCAGTTGCAGACCCTGGTGTAGAGGACTAGAGGTTATGAAAAGGATTGTTAAAAATCACATTTTATGTAGAATATATAAATGGAGATGTGTCCTTGTCCTCCACTCTACATGAGAGCTCAGTGCAAAGTAACAAAACTCTACCCTTGCTTGAGTGCAAGCTCAGGAAAAAATACATCGAAAGTGTTCTAAATTTGCAAGTTTTTAATATCAGTGTGAGAATAAGGTAAAAAAAAGGAGTGTTTCTGAAAATGCCAGGAGAATGTAAAATTATAGAGGTATTTAAAATACTGAATTTAATAAGTCTGTTAGAAGGAATGACGTACTCTGAACTTCACAATGTTATGTGTACATGCATCCACTTGTCTTCACACGCTGCATCTAGTGTGGGCCATAGAGATATAAAGCATATTTAACATCTTAATATGGAAATTTTACTTTTTTTTTTTTGCAACACTATGGCTCACTTGTTCCTTCTGATGAGTTATTTCTGTGTTACTGCACATCTGTGATAATGCAGTCTTCAGGGGCTAATCTCTACAACTTTATCATACTGAGGCCAAAAGGCCTATCCTGCCCTAACACACAAATATTTTATTTATAGGCCAGTAGGACAGGAACCTTCCCATGGTTTATCTTTTATAACAGTCCACATAATGTGGTATCAGATAGGGTAGAATTTGAAGTTAATTTCAGCTCCATGGATAACCTTTGGCACAAGCACTTAAATATAAAGGCAGAGCAGAAACAAACAGTGGGATGCTGCAAGAGGGGAACAAACTCTCCTGCCAACATCTCTGAAACAGCTGCCTCTCTTGAGGCAAAATAAGTTAGCACTCATTAAGTTGGTTATTGCTATTTCCTTAGGGTGCCTGCAGTACAAATTACCTGAAACATGCAGAGTGTCACACATCCTTAAAAAATTCCAGGGTGTCCTTACAGTCAGGCAAACAAAAGGTATCAGGGTCATGATTTCCACATTTCTACTTGGCTTTTAGCAACTTCACATAAGGAATAAGTGTAGCTGAGCCAAATAACCAGAGATTCATTTTAATTTTACACTGTGCTATCCTAACCTACTGGTTATGCTACCAAAATGTACAGGGTAATTTCCACTCTTGTGTAGCACTGGAAGTTGCAGACAGACGGTACTGGAGGGAAGGCACTTTGACCTGTAGTGGTCCTGCCCCTGCCTCACAGAGAAAACCCAGGATTGTCCCTAAACTGGGCCTCTGCTAAGAAAAGAAGGTCAAGAAGATGCCCTGATATGTGCTCTAATTCTTGCTGAAGTCCTATTGGCTTAATTTGGTTTTTGACTTGGGTTCTCCTGCAGGCAGCCCATAGTAAAAGCCTTGAGACTGTTTAGTTGTTTTTGCCAGCTGAACCACTCTGATGTTTCTTGTGTAGTACCATTATATGTACCTATGTGAAAAGTGGTGGTCTGAAAGTCCCTGATGTAGCACTTTATATTTCCTCTCTCTGTCCCAGAGGCAACAGCTGAATCTTAGGGAAGTGGAGACCTCACACAGGTTGTGTTTTCCTGTACTAGAGATGAAATTAAATCCTAGAAAAGGGAAAAAAACCAAAACAAACAAAAAAAAAAAAAAAAAACAAAACAAAAAAAAAAACAAAAAAAAAACAGAAGCAAGTAAAAATATAATTAAGAACCGACACATTAATTTCTCATGTTGAAACATAACAACAATTTTAAATTTTTGTTACGTTTCAACATGAAATAGAATAGGTTTTGGTTGAGATGAGGCATCCATGTTAAATCATGCCCTTGCCTGCTTAGATGTAAGAAAAAAAAAATTAAGCCTTTTGACCTTGCTTTTTTTTGAAGATGATATTAATATTGCCTAAATCAATGTTCTGTCTCCATGAATAGTTATTTCACACACTTTACAGAGATTCAGCATTTATATTTCTAGAGCTTTAACAGCCTATCTCAGAACTTTAGAAATGACAGATAAAAAGAAAGCTTTCAAGGTTGTTTACTGTTTTGCAGGACTCAATTCTTTTACAGCATGCATTTTTATTTATCAAAAATATGGTTGATATTGCTACAGAAAAAATTGATTACTGAGAACTATATTTTTGCACTCAGGTTTATTTAGTTAATTTAGCTAATTTTCTAAGTAATCTCTGTGAGTTCAGCTGCAGATTTTCTCTCCTGCAACTTTACATTACTGATATTTTATGGGGGATCTTGGTGAAAATCTTCAGGCTCAGAGGTAGCATGACATTCCTGGAGAATCCTTATCCTATAGTCTCAAATTATAAAGTCATCTCAGGCTATGGGAACACACACTGGTTGTGCAGAGCCCAGGGTACCAGCAGCAGCAGCCACTCCTGTAGTGAGAAAAGGGTATTTCAGCAAAATAAAAGTGGCTGTCACTGGGGAATGTGATTAGCACGTGCAGATAAAGACAGCAGAAAAAAGCACTCAGGGGATGTCCCTGCAGAAGAACTACCAGGCAATGAGCATGTACAGGAAGAAAGGAAATTTTCTTTAATATATCTTCCACTAATGGTATGCACTTCATATAATAAAACATCCTGGGAAGTGACAGAACCACACCATTTAATGTTGTTGTGGGAATTAAAAATTTACACTGAAAAATGTGTATTTATCATTCACAGTTTAAAAATTTCTCTTTTAAATAATTTAATCTTTAAAATAATGAACAAACAAGTCTGGTTTGCCAAACTGTTATATAATACTACAACATTATTTTAATTTGCAATTTTTCTGCCTTTACAGTATCAAAGGTGTCATCCACTTTTGCTTGTATTTGTTTTTCAGTAGTTTATTACCAAACACTACAAAGTAGCAATTTCTTTTCAGAGCATATAGTAGAAAAAGTGAGGAAAATAAAAGGGTAAAATCTCCATGAGAAGGGAATAAGAGAGGATGTTTTGCACAGCAAAGAATCTCCTGTTTCAGGATCTAAAATCTCATCAAAGGCAGTAAAAACGTCACCCTAAAAGCTCCTTGAGTCATTCAGTTGCAGATCAGAGCACCAACAAATCCATGACCTGCACCCTGGCAGGAACACACAGCAATGAGGCATACACAGAAAGTGAGTTGACTGGACTGAGACCACTTTCCTACAGGAACACAGAGGGGACCTGTCTGTTTTTCTGTCACACACTTCAAACTAAGTCCTATACAATCCTGTTTGTGTGGTGTGAAGAATTGCAGTGTGCAGTCCAAAAATCACGGAATCAAATATTTTCACAGGTATAGCTGTGAGGTGTGTGTAGCTCAGCAAGGCTGTCTTACAAGCCTGGACAGCACAGTCTTTCTGGGCATTCAAGGTTAGTGCAGGAGCAGCACCCTTAAAATGGACAAACCCTGCAGAAAGCCTGATGCTCTTGTGTCCCAGGAAGTCCCAGCTACACGTGAGCTTAAAGCAGCCCAGAGAGCAGCATTCCTTAAATACAAGACAAAGCTCAATGCAGTGATAAACTGGGTTCACTGCCTCAGAAGTTCAGCAGTGTAGCACATACATCATAAACCACCACAGCTCCATAATCATGTATAACAAGGTACAGTGTTTGATTTCTAACAGATTAGCAGCTCCTACTGCTTGTTCTCCAATTGCTGCAGGAGTCTCATCTGATCTCACTGGCTTTTGCAATAGCAACAACAAAGTGAGAGTCTGAACTCCAGGGATCTGCGTTAATAAAACAGGATTATGATCTTCATGAATCTTGGTTAAAAGCTGAGGATTACTACCTCAAATATAAACAGCGTGCACAGATGAACTGTTCAAAAGCAACATTTCTTTTGGCAATTGCTTTTAGTAATGAAAGAAAAGGAGAAGAAAATTATGTGACATGGATGCCAAGGTGTCCACAAGCAGAACATTTCTCTAAGGTGTTACCAGCCAAAATTCTGTAGGTACTTCATCCCAGAAAGACTAATATAAATAATTTGTATATGAAACCACAGCTAATATTGAAGAATTTAACTGTTATTTCCCAGCTCACTGCTAGTGATTAGCAGCTAGACTTTCACCTCTTGGATGGGGTCTCCAATAGGGTCCCCAGCCCCCTGCTTAGTGCAGATGTTCTCTCAGGCAGAGCAGGCAGGACAGGAGTCATTTCTCTATGTCGTGCTACCAGTAGTATCCTTTCTGAGGTATTTTAGCTAAATTGTAGAAAGAACTGAGGCCAGGTTCAGAAGCATGAAACCCACCAGAAAGCTGTGGGAGTTCAGAGGCTCGGTGTTTAGCCAGAATTTTGTGCCTATGGGATGAAAGAGGGTTCAGAGAGATTCTCTACAACTCTCAACATGCCTAACTAAACTCACCAGCCTCTTGACCTGCACGCTCCTGTCAGCTCTCCTCACTGACTGCTGCAAGGGCAAACAGGGCACATTCTGCTGACACCCTGAAACACCTCGGGAGGGCCAGATATTCAGAGTTTCCCTCGGGATCTTCTCCTGTGTAATTTGACTATGATAATGCAGATAAAGTGGGGTGTTGTTTTCAGAAAAGCAGAAGCTAGCTATTTGGGGATTCTCCAAATTCAGGACCTGGAAGTCAGTAATCAGTGATCACAAGGTGAGCCTTTAGCATGAAGAATTGCTTTTGAAAATTTGTCACACTCTTCTTTTTCTCCATTTATGACTCATTCTCTGTCCTGCCTTCTTTTGTTAATATTAAAAAAAAAAAAAAAAGAGTAACCTGCAAATTACCATTAAAAAGTCTGATGTCATTCTGAAGGACATTCTTTTTATAATTTCACACTGTTGCCATACATTGTAGCAGATAAATTATAACAAACATTCACTTACCAGCATGCTCCAAACTAAGTAAACAACAAGTGTCCTGTCTTGATGTGAATTTATTTATTTGCTGACTGAAATCAAGACACGACAGAGATGAGTTTCTCTGATGCTCTCAGCCCAGAAAGACAGTGGGAATTTGAACAGAGACTTCTCTGTCTGATCAGCCCAGGGGGTCAGATGAAGGCAGAAAGTAGCTATTCTAAAAATATATATTCATAATATAAGCCACAAAAAAGATGGCCTTTTCTATCCAGATTGTAAAAATCCATGGGAAAGAACTAATTTTTTCCCTTGATCCTCATCAAATGCCATTAGTGGTTGCTCCACTTAACAGAAGTAGGTTTCCTCTCTGTATAAGGAGAAGCTATGTGTGGGAAGCAGTGAAAAAGCCTGAGGTGCTTCTTTCTGAGTGCTTCTTCAAGTAGCTCAGTCGAGCTCACAAATGTCCCTTTAAACTCTTTCAGCTTTGAAAAATCAACAGGAGAATCTTAACACCAGAAAATAAAGTATTTAGAGCTACTGAACCAAAATTTTTTGAATAAGGGATTGTAAGCACATGACCACATGGAATTTTAAATTGCATTAAAAATGTTTTATGTAACTGTCCTTCCTGTCACATTTTCAGACCTCCAGTATTGTTTCAGAGAAATAGCCATGCACAGTGAGTAATAATACATCACGGGACCCTGTTCCCATAGATCAGAATTTTCTTAGTTTAATCTTCACCTAAACAAATATTCCCTTAAAAAATAGAAAAATATTCTTAGTGTCATGTGCTGAGTCTTTTGAGTCACTTGGAAGAGTAAACAGAGCCCCCCTGCCTGTTCCTGCTTCCTTTGACTCCTGCTTCCTTTCCCATGTGCTTTACTTCTCTGACTGTTTGACCCATGCCTGGGCCTTACAGGTTCCATTGTCCTCTCTTGGCTCCATCAGATAATAAGCCACCAAAATGAGTTCTGCCACTGGGAAATCATAGCTGAAACTTTTCTACTTTGTGGGAAATATTTCCATGTGGGTGTCAGAGGCACTGGATCCCATCCACAGAACAGCATAATCTTCTCTTATCTTGACCTTTTTGCCTCTTCTTTCTATTCCCTACACTTTTTTTTTTTAGCTACTGGATTCTTGGCTAGCTTTACTATTTGCTACAGATTATGCATGTCTTAAAATTTAGATTTTTAACTGAAGTATTCCAAGGATAGAAATGTTTATTTCAGTCAAGATAAGAGCTAGACTTAAAGAAAAATATTCCTTTTTATTTTCATCCCTCTAATGCCTAAATCCAGATTTTGTTCCTCAAAGCAGTTTTTCGAGATGAAGTGAGTTAAAAATATGATAGCTCAGAAAATGCTTCTCAGTTTGATTGCTGCTTAAACAATGTGTAAAATAAGTATGTGGCAAGACAATAATGCCACACTTAGGGGAATTTTTCTACCTTGAAGTTACATGCGGCTGGTTCTTGTTTGAATGTCACTCATGGCACAGCAGAATATCATCTATATTTCTCTTTTCCCTTCTCCCACTCAATTACCAAAAAATTATTATACTCAGTGCTCCCTACCCTACTGTGAATATATTTTCACCATTACGTATATCTGCCAAAGACTTAGAGTGAATCTTAAACAGCAGACCATAAAATTAATATTAAATATTGAATGCTGTGTGTTAAACAACAGTTCAAGAATGATGCAGGAAGTCTTGTTGGTAATAAGTGATTATATCCATATGTCAAACAGTGATGTCACTTATGCACCTTGATACCCATTATAAAACAGGTATTCAGAAATTACAAAGCCCTTGTGTGATATTTTATGATTTTATATATATATATGGGTCAGGATACCAACTACATCAGCCAACAAGGCTGTTTTGTGTGAACACACTGATTTTAGCTCTGAGCCTTTTAACTGGGGCAGAATTGATTGGATCCAAGTAGTAGCCATATTTTAGCAGCTTCTCTTATGACTTTTTCCAAATTCTTTTGACCTGTGAACTCCTACATATTTGTGATAGAGGTGTGGATTGATAAAGGCATGTTCCTCCCAGAAGCATTTGCCTACCTGCCACAGCATACAGGAATTTCATTTTCTTGCCTTTTAGAGGCCTCCTATGCAATAATCCACAGATCTCAAGGATATGCAGACAATACGATGATAAATACTGTTCTAAGATATAATGTTTGGGGTATTCTCCTCCTGAGTTATATGCATTTCACAAAGCAGGGTATGATTATTTCAAGTCTGAAATAGAAATTAACACCTAGAACAGGGATGACCAAAAAAGCAGGAATGGCTATAAAAGTCCACAAAGTTGATAAAAAACTAAGAGATTACAGTCATCTGTGTAGAGAATGAATATCTCGCTCTGCTGAGTTGCAGGACTCACAGCAAAAGTTTAATTTATCTAACCTAATAATGCCAAGAATAAGAACAAATTTCTGTGGAGAGAGATACCTAGGCTTCACAGAAGCCTTGGGAAATTTGTGTTTGATCAGGAAGCCTCTATTTGAAAACTGAATTGTGCTTTTTGCTCTTTATGTGTGGGATGATGACTCACATTTACAGAATGACCAGAGTCGCCATGAGACACCGCATTAACATTAACAATGGATATTGTTAATGTTAATATGTGATTGGGAAACATACTTAATAGCTTGTACTGAAACTCCTTGGGCTGGTGTCTGTCTAAGCAAATTCCATGGCAAAAGAAAGTCCTGCACCAAATTTTGTACCTACATTTGGATTTGACCTTGTCAGCAGAAGAGCAAAGAAGAAGCATGGTTTCTTTGAAAATTGCACTTGGCCAGAAGCATCACCTACAGGCATGATTATGTGCTCATCTCTTCTTGTCATGTCAGCTGAATAACTGGTGCAACTAAGATCAGGATATGAAAAGAAGTGCTCAGTTTTGGAATAATGGCATACTGCTAAGAATTTCACAGGTGGATATTGGACAAAGAAGGAAGGGACCCCATCATGTGCTTATTTTAAGACCTCAGTGAATTAGAAATAGTGTTTGTCCCTCTCAACAAATGGCTTCTAGTTTTAGTGGTCAGTGAGGAGCAAGTGAAGAGCAATTTAAACCATACTTCATGATGCCATAATTCTTGTTTAATCTTATGCAGGTACCTGTTTAGAGGCTGAGACTAACAGAAATGTTTAACTAAGCATATGAAACCAAGTAATGTTTCTGAAATGGAATGTCAACATGAAATTATTTTGGCACATTTCTAGGTAACCATCCATGTCTGCTCACACCTGTTATTAACCATTGCAGGTTCTTAAAAGGTGTTGACCTTGATTCACAACACTGCAAAGAAGTGGATGCACTAAGTGGAATAAATGCTAGCAGTTCCTCAGCCATCATTGAGCAATATGGTGTTGAGTGAGCATCAGCAGCAAAGATGAAGCAGACATGAAGGCCTCTGCATTATGGGGAGGAAGCAAAAGCCCTCTCAGAGAGCTGATAGCATCAGTTAGGTGGACGAGTCACTTCCTGAGTGGAAGCTGAAATCAGATATAATTCTAACAATGTCCACCAGGAAATCACAAATAATGTGTAGTATTCACTGGTTTCTAAAAAATTTGAATGTTTCTCTAAATCTCAGAAGTTAATGTACATGGTGTTTGTTTTCAGCAAGTTCAACAAGGAGTGTGACAAAGATCCTGTTGCCTCCAAACTTAATCATGTTTCTTTATAAATTGCTACCTGATGAGCCATTTATGTAACTGTGTCCCAAATTATTTCCTCTGCTGTCTCTCCACCAACAATGTCTAATCTGACTTTGTTTCCTATGATTCTTATCCACTGCTGCATTGAATGTCAACATCCAGTCCAAAAATCAAAGTGAACAAAACCCCCCCAATATGTTTCCTAATGTTGTTATTAATTGTTATAATGTCCATGGTTTTGAACATAAATCTGGCTATGATATCTTCCCTTCTGAGACATTTTATTCTTTCTTGTTCATTACGTGAAATTTTTGGCCATTAGCTATGGCTCTTCCTTATTAACCATATTTTCTATCCTTTTTGTCCCTCCCACTTAGACTATCAAGTAATTCTTTCTCTTAATCCCCTCTACTGTCTCGTTATCTACTTACATGTCAACCAGGGAATATTGTGCTACTAAAGAAATCATTTGGAGATCTTGAATGAATGTCCATATCACTTCAAAGTTTCCACTGTACTCAGATTGATCACCCCCTTCCAAGATCGGCAGAAACTGTAAGGAGACAATATCTGGTGTTTTAAGTACCACTACTTTTCATATAATTCTAACTTGTCTAATATCTAAATTAATTTCCTGTCTATTTCATGCTGTTATTTACTGTTTTATCAGTAAATTTTTTTGGGACAATCATTATAGCTACTCCAAATCCTGCATTCTGGGGAAATTATAGACATAATGGTAGCTATGGTCCCACTCCTAGATATTTTTTCTATTTACTTAATCATTGATAAGTGAAAAGTAAATGTGGGAGGGGACACATTTACTTAGGAGGCTTACTTATCACAATGAGTCACTGTAAATCAGTACAATTAGGACCAGCTACTTGGAAGCACTGCTTTCCACCATGTATCCATTGTGGGGCAAGGGCATACTATGCTAAGGATCATATTAGCAACCTGTACATTAACTTGGGAGCTGCATTTAATTCTCACAGTAAGGAGAAAGGTGCAGGAGTGCCTGCCTCAGGAAGAAAACGATGTTGAAGTGAAAAGGAGTCTGAATTTATTTGCTAAGTTAACCTGTTAGACGCTTTAAACAATCACTGTAAGCAATGGAGCGTTTCCTTAATGCTTTCTCTCCTCCCTCCATTATGTCAGTAGCTGCTATTGACAGTTTTGCATTTGACAGATGTGTTTTCAAATAATTTTCAAATCAAAAGATAGATCTTTTTTGAGACCACAAGTTATAGAAACTCTCCTCAGGTGTTCACCTGAATTTCTATTTTCTAATACCAGTCTTCTTCCAGTCCGTACCTTTTCACAGAAACATTTGTACTTCCTGATACATTTTTATTTCCTCTAATGCAAATTTTTGTGTTTATGTGTTGTCATAAAATCCAGTGTTCTTATCACATTTCACTCATAGAATATGCAGCAGTCACAGAGTTCAGTGATCCTAAGTGACCATAGGTGTAATGACCCCAAATGCCTGCACAACAATGGGCTCCAACACACAAAGACTGAATTTGCATCCTAATGGGTGTTTGGAAAAATACATTATAGGCCATAATGAAGCTGTATTGTTGTGTAACTAATGTTAATGTGCTTTAGTAATTAGTTTTGAAACTGTATTTGAGCATTTCAGAATCAATTACCCAAAAGAATTCAAAACTTTTAGAAAAGTGCAGCCCACATCTAATGTCTGATTTAAGGTCTCCAAAGAATAGGTGAAACAGTTGCCAGTCCCTTCTAACAGATCTTTGCATAACGTGCTGTTTTTTAGGTTTTGGAGAAACTGATATATATCTCTTTTTACATACAAGCACACCTTTTGATATAAATATGAGGTTACAATTTTCATAAGATCATTTCATTTTTGTTTTAAATTTGGAACTTGGAAGGCATTAAAAAGTTGGGCTTTTTCTGGATTTATTAGTGTATTAATTCTGAATGTCTGTTCTGAAACTCTACCTTCCGAAAGCTTTTCCACATGGTAATTTTCCTGAAATTAAATATTTCTGCAAGGCTCCAGTTATGGCAGTAGGAATACCAATCACATAGGCATATATGTTTTTATGTCTCTGTGTTTCTCCTTTGCTCTCAGTAGAGCTGCTTTTGTAGCTAAAATTGCACATCTGTAGTAGGAGGAGAATAAATATCAGTGAATAATAGGCACATCTTACATTTCAAAAGTAAAAACCTGAGCTGTAAAGAGTTTCTACGTGTGGTCTTCTCTGTATCTACTGAGTATCTGACAAGCAGAAATGGAAACTTCCTAGAGAAAAGGTTTTCTGCTTCATGGAAAGTAGAATTCCAAAGAGTTAAGTTCTGGACCTGTTAAATGTAATGCTGCTCAACTGCAACAATTAATTCCATTTAAAAAGTGTCTCAGGTCTATCCCTTCATTTTTTTACTTAAAGTTGCCTTGTGAAACCCACTAAAATAAATTTAAGCAAACTGGTTTTAGATTTGTTCTATCCTATGCTCAACAGTGAAATTCGTTCCTACATAAAATTTGTTGTGACTTTTTAAAGTTTGCTGTTAAGTAATTGTAATTTTGAAACAAAATTCGTCATAAAATGTATCAGATTATCACCAGTTTTCATAGAATTATTAGGAACATTAATTAACTGGTTTATGACACTAAAGGAGATCACATAGGGATTAAGGAAAGCAGCAATTGTGTTTGATTTCTGTCAGCACTTCTGTAACAGAAAACTGCCATTATCATCAACAGAGCTGTTGATATTGGTAAAGAAAGTAATAAATATAGACAGTCACACAGAGCACAGTCTAAGGTCTTGTTTATTTATGCTGGATTTAAGGATTGCATATGAAATATATTAATATGAGTAAGAAGACTGACTAAGGGCTGCAAGGCAAAGTACAAGCTAAGTACAGTCTACCCTCTATCCTCTTTAAAGGGAATCCTCTGTCTCCAGCATCAGTATTGGCTGTTTGTACCTAGGGTGTTGCTCAGTTGTGCTGCTTCCTGCAACTGCCTGAGCTGCCTCTACAGACTCCCTGAATGTGTGTGCATATTGGCTTGTATTTGTATCACAAACATTGGGCTGTGTTAACTCATCAAGCTTTAAGGGAAAAAAAAAAAAACAAACCCTATTATATTCTTTGGTGGAGTCTAAAATGAAATTAATTCAGCTCCTGGAATAGTAGTTAAAAGGTGTTTTTCTGTGGGCTTGTTTAATGAACAGCTGCTTCCTATTAAGGGAAGGGTAGCTCCCCTTCTTACATTTTACAAAGGAAACTTAGGACTAATTAAATGAATTATTTTACATGGTAATTAGTAGCCCTTGGAATTTTCCACATTCCACAAGTTTGCAAGTCAGTTATCATGCTCACAAACATAAGCTCTCTCTTGCTTTCCTTGTCTGTTTCAAAGCAAAAACTGAGTGTATTCTTATCGATCACTCTGCAAACAGAAGGATACAGGAAAGGGTAAGTGAAAAAATCACATTAACATGTATAATCTTGCATAAAATGAGACTATCTTACTCTCAGAGTCATGCTTTACTCAGACTGGGGATTTAAGATTATGAAAGAATAGGCTAGTGCCTGCAGAGCTCAACTGATGCTTCCTCTCCTTATAAAGCCTCAGCAGAGTCCTTGTGAGAAGCAAATCCTTGTTACCTTCTGAGATGACCAAGCAGGCCTTAAGGTTTGCATCTACTTTATATTTAGTTGTTCGTTAGAAATAAGATAATTTTAAATAAATTGTCTCCAGTAATTACGAAAGACTACTACATTTGTTTAGGGTTTTTTTCCTTTTTTTTCCTAATTGCCCCAGTAGAGCTGATTGGAACAGTTGTTGCTGTGATACTTCTATTTTCTTCCTATCTATTTATACTAATTTGCTCTCTTGCATTTTGTCACTCTTAACTCCTACTGGCAGTTTGGTTAGAAAGTTTCCCGTGTGTCCATTTTAAAAGGACTATGTAAATTGCAGATGATTACCTCTAGAGAAGCCAGGAGAGAAACACCCTCTTTCTCAGAGGAAGATCTTTCCAGCCAGTGAAGTTTTAGTCAAGTAGAAGCTGATCTCAGTGTGGTACCCGCTAAGCAAAAAGCTGTGGATGGTGTTATATTATTATATCTAAGAGTCCTTTCCAGCTTTCAAATGCTCCATAATGTAATGCTCCTTCCTTGAAACGTGTCAATTTTAAGGGCTGTTCTCATGAGCAGAAGCTGCAATCTTCTTCAAAATCTGAATAAGACCCTACATTTAAAGACCCTAAAGCCTTGTGAAAGATCATTCTTTAATATCAGCTGCATAATCACCTTAGATATTTTAAATAGTAAATGTGATAATCCACATTAATACCCTTGAGGCTAAAATTAAATACCCTCAAATCCAGCAGGTGCCATTTGGAAAGGTTGAAATTAAGAGGAGTGGAGACTTTGGAGACAGAAGATCTCATGAGGTTCTATTCAAGCTTCAGGCCATAGTGAGGCAAAAATTATAATCAAAACCAAACATCAGGCCATAGAGGGACAATATGTATTCCTTTGAGCATAACAATAAAATGTGTAAATAATAAATAATAAAATGAAATATAATAGCATAATAATAAAAAATAGATAAACAGAATAAAGCATGTATTACTATAACCCCTCCAATGCATCTCTCTATTCTTCCTTTTACAGGGGTATGAGTGGGAACAGGGGAACAGCACAGTGTTCACATTTTGACCCTGTGCTCAAAGGCATCACAGCTCAGTGTTTAATCAGAAATATTGTAGGTTCTCAGTCTCCCTGTAAAATGTTATTTGCAAACCTTGTAACACTATGAGTCTGAGCAGTGGGATTGGCTCCATCTCCTGGACAGGTCTCACAGGCTCTTCTGGAGCTGGAGACTGTCCTGGGGAATACTGAGAAGGCACATGCTGAAGGAAGAATAGCTATAAATCCAACTGTCTTTTACAGGGCCTTGCTTGAAAATGAGAATTTTTTGAGAGATCATTTTGACTCTGTGGGCTCAGCAGTATCAGTTCATTCCCTCCCTACGACCAAAACAAGTGAGAAGTTATCTAAACTTCAGTTTGACTATTATAGTAACTATAATTAATTAATACACTATTAATTTTTAGAGATTAGTTTAATAATATTATTATTTTATAATATTGTCTTTTTAAAATAAAAACTTCCTGTATATATTTCCCATGGAGAAGGTTCCCCAGCAGCCCTTAGCAGACCACTACTTACACAGCCCTCTGGACGAACAAAATTTATCTGGAGGAGAGGCAGGGAAGGGGCTCTCTATTTCAAAGAATTTTCTATTATTTTCCTCTCCTTCTTTCCTTCCTATTGTTCTGTGTGAATTTCTTTGTTCTCTGTAATGCCATTTCCTTAAGGTCAATCTATTGTTATTCTGGAGTGAGATTGAGATATCAGGCTGAGTCATGCAATGTTTGCCAACTCCACACCTTTCAGCAGTCTGACACAGAGAGTGGAGGTAAAACAGCTGCTTGAGATTATTACTGCTTCCTAAATGAAGGCTGTTTTTTAAAAAGAAAATGAGTAAGAAAAGGAGCTGTAAAGAAAATTACTTTTCAATGCATTTTCTTAGAGTTTTCATAAGCCTGTAATGAAACTGCAGCTGTCCAAGGCCAGCAGCTTTCACAAATAATACCACAGTATCATAGACATGTAAGTTTGAGAGAGAGAACAGGAAGGAATTCAACAAAGAAGCATATATTAAATCCACTGATGATGCAGAATAAGAATCACTAAGAAAAAAGGGTTGAAAAAATCTGAGAAATTACTGAAAATTTGTCTTTCATTTCAGAAATAAAATTTTACACTAACAACATGCAAAAAACTCCACACCAACTCCTTACCCAGAGAAGAAAAAGACCACGCAAAGCCTAGCTTGTGTGACTCATATCAACTGTGAGCCATTATTTGAGACACTAACCCTGATTTTGTTTGCAGCAATCTTGTATCCCAAATTATTTTTCATTTCCTTTAAACAATTTCTAACAACTACTACTGCTAATAATTCAATATTGCAGCCCAAATGCTCAAAAGGGGCATGCTGAGATAGTTGCACGTGTGGTGGTGAGGTATTTGTTGGTTCAAAATGTTTCCACCTGACTGACATCAAGAAACTGTTAGAAAGAAAATATATTATATTTCTGATAAGAAAAAATGCTGCAGATCTGATCGTGAATTAACTAAAGCTCTGGCTAGATACATAAGCATGTGTTTACTTTTGTTACTTTAGATCTACAATGCAAATTTTGATAACGAACTCCAAATAGAAGACTATTTTTCTTTTTCCTTCCCTTTCAGATTTGCCCTTGGAGTCGTTGCTCAAAATTCCCTCCCCCACTCCCTGACATATCACAGGTGCCAGAGATGAAGTTTTCAGGCTGTCCAAGCGTTGGTGTTTTAGGAGAGGTTTGTAAGCATGCCTTTGCTGGGGAGGGAAGCAGCAGGAATAACTGTACTTAAAAGTGACTGTTTTCCAACCAGGTGAATTCTGCTATTCTGAGAGGAAAAACATTGATCTAACTCTTCAGCCTGCATCTCTGTCATCTTGAGACTTTGGTAAACATAAGAAAAATTCTTTCAAAATATGTAGGTTCAGACTACCTGTGTTACTATTTCTGTAAAAAGATTGCGATAACTAACAATTTGCCCAAATGGTCACAGTGACCCTGCTGGGCCATGTGTTGTCATGGCGACACTGTTGTGGGTGATCAGGAGGAGGAAGTGGATGAGGCCTTCTGGAGGCAGCTTGAAGCAGCCTCAAAGTCACAGGAACCGGTTCTTGTGGGGGACTTTAACTACCCTGACATCTGCTGGAGAAGCAACACAGCAAAACACAAATACTCCAGAAGGTTCCTGAAAAGCACTGATGACAAATTCCTGTCATAGGTAGTCAAGGATCCCAGAAAGAACGGTTTGCTGCTCAACCTCATACTAACAAACAGGAAAGGCCTCATTGGAGATGTGAAAGTTGGGGAGCAGCCTTGGCTGAAACAACTATGAGATTGTGGAGCTCAGTATCAGGCAGGGAGGAAGCAGGATGGCACATAGAGATTGCAGCCATGGACTTCAGGTGAGCTAACTCTATCCTTTTCAGGGATCTTCTTGGAGAAATCCCATGGCAACAGGCCTTACAGGGAAGATGGATCCAAGAGAGCTGGATGATTATTAAGGATCACTTCCTCCAGGCTCAAAAAAGATGCATCCCCATGAGCAGGAAATCAGGTAAAGGAGGAAAGAGACCTGTGTGGATGAATAAAGATCTTCTGTCATTATTCAAGCGTAAGTAGGAAACACACGGGAGATGGAAGCAGGTCAGGCAACTTGGAATGAATATAAAGAGGTTGTCAGAGTAAGTAGAAATGAGAGTGAGTAGAAATGAGACAAGGAATGAGACAAGGCCCCTCTGGAATTTAACCTGGCCAAGGATATCAAGGACAACAAGGAGTGCTTTCTCAAACACATCAATAGCAAAAGGAAAAGTAAGGATAATGTGAGGCCGTTACTAAATGGAGGGGAGAATCCTGGTAACAGAGTGCAGAAAAGGCAGAGTTATTAAATGCTTTTTTTGCATTGGTCTTCACTGGCAAGACCAGCCCTCAGGAATCTCTGGCCCAAAAGATCAGGGTAAAGGGATGTTGGAAGAAAGACCTTGGTCCAAGAGGATTGGGTTAGAGAGCACCCAGGCAAAACTGAAATCCACAAGTCCGTGGTCCCTGACAGGATCCATTCATAAGTGCTGGTAGACACCCATAGTGAGGTTGCTCACAATAATCTTTGAAAAGTCATGGCTAACAAGACAGCTGCCTGAGGGCTGGAAGAAAGTAAATATCAGACCAGTCTTCAAAAGGGGCAAGAAGAAGGATCCAGGAAACTACTTGTCAGTTACCTCACTTCACTTCAACCCCCAGAAATGTGATGGAATGCCTCTTTCTGGAGGCAAGCTCTATCCACATGGATTAAAAGAATGTGGTCAGGAGTAGTCAGCATGGATTAATTAAGGGTAAATCATACTTGTCCATACTGATTGCCTTCTATGATGAAGCAACTACCAGGATGGATGAGGGGAGAGCAACGGATATTTGTCTACCTTGACTTTAAGACTTTTGACACTGTCTCTCACAATATCATCACAGGCAAGGTCAGGAAGTGTGGACTGTGTGAATGGACAGAGAGGTGGTTTGAGAACTGGCTGAACAGCACCTCCCAGAGGGTTGTAATCAGTGGCACAGGTTCTAGCTGGAGGCCTGTCACTGGTGGTGTCTCCCAAGGATCAGTACTGGTCCCAGTATTGTTTAACTTTTCATCAGTAACTTGAATGAAAGGGCAGAGGCCTCCTCAACAAGTTTTCTGACAACACAAAGCTGGGAGGAATGGCCAATACCTCAGGGTGCTGTGCAACCCTTCAGAAGGACCCTGACAGGCTGGAGAGATGGGCAGAAAAGAACCATCTGAAATTCAGCAAAGGCAAATGCAGTTTCTTGCACCTGGGGAGGAACAACTCCAGGCACCAGTACAGTCTGGGGGCCATCCTGCTGGAAAACAGCTCTGTGGAGAAGGACCTGGGAGTCCCAGTGGATAACAAGCTGTCCATGAACCAGCAGTGTGTCCTTGTGGCCAAGAAGGTATCCTGGGGTGCATTAGAAAGAGCATTTCCAGCAGGCTGAGGGAGGTGATCCTGCCCCTTTACTCAGATCTGGTGAGACCTCATCTGGAGTTCTGTGTCCAGTTCTGGACTCCTCAGCATAAGAGAGACATGGAGATCCTGGAGCGGGTCCAGTGGAGGGTTACAAAGGTGATGAGAGGACTGGAGCATCTCTCTTGTGAGGAAAGGCCTGGGGAGTTGAGCCTGTTCAATCTTGAGAAGAGACAATGAGAGGTTGCCTCATTCATGTCTGTAAGTATCTGAAGGGTGGGAGTCAAGGGGATGTTCTCAGACTCTTCTTGGTGACACAAAACAATAGAACAAGAAGCAATGGGAAGAAACTGATGTACAGGAAATTCCACCTGAATTTCTTTACTGTCCGGGTGAGCATGCACTGGAACACATTGCCCAGAGAGGTTGTGGAGTCTCCCTCACTGGAGATATTCAAGAACTGTCAATGCAGTCATGAGTCAGAGTAATTTACTTCTCTTTGAAAAGCTTTACTCTCTGAATATCCTCAATCTCCCACTATGTGCTTATTTCCTAAATCATAGTCACTACTTGTGGGTTCTCGCTGAACCATGTTTTGCCCTTGAAGTCCATGACAAAAAAAATTTCTCAAACAGCTCCAGTTTTCCTTCCTTTCAAGCACATGTTCTTGCTTTCACTGAGAAGCATGATATGACTGATTGGTAGTGGGAAATCTCTATATTTTTTCTGAGTTTGAAAGCTGACTTATAAATCACACTGATTTAGATGAAACTGTCCATTGAGGTGCCTTCTAGAGTTCCCTCTGATTTATTTCCTTACATAGTGATTGCTTCACTGACTTCTATCTACCAAACATATCTCATTGCTGTTACTGATCTCTGTACACTACAGACGTTTACTCCTAACAACACTAAGTTTGTAAGAAGTTATCTTAAAGAAATCTCTTCTGGCTGCAGAGTGGAATTTCTATCTTAAACCAGGGAAGATTAGTAATAATATTTTTTTTCCAAATAAAATATTCTTTCCACAACAGGAAATGAAATTCAACACTTCAGTTCCTTGTATTGCTCAAAAATAGTACAATACCCTAAATTGGATTCCACCAGCTAAGCAATAGTTGGATGGAAGACTTCTCAGGATGTGGTGGGAGTTGACCACAGAGTGTCATCTCACTTCAGTCAGTACTAACAGTGAGTATTTTCTTACTGAATATACTATGATGCTCTTAAAACTTGAGGATCTTAGAAATCCCATTGTTCTCTACAAAAGAATAATCTTTAAAAGAAGATAATGAAATTTGACCCCTGGAAATTAAACTTTCCATAGAATTTCTGCCTGCTGAATAAAATTTTAATGTCCCATCCTAAACCATTGTGTATTGTTGGATGCTAATGAAAATTTGCCAGGTTCCTTGTCCATAAGCAGCTACATTTCAGTAGTGATGTATGGTGTGTTTTAGGGTAAGTAAAATATTTGGGAATTCTTCTGTGTTACTTGCTAGATTTTTGTTGTTGTAGCAACATTGGTTTGTAGCAGCTGTGAAGTTTCTAGGGTTTGCTAATAAAAAACCATACATACATAAGAATGAAAAGACTTGAAGAGCAAAGTAAAATAAACGTAGTGCTTGCACAACGATTGGAGACCAATTACTTTAATTTTTGTTCTGACATTTTCCCCAGACGTTTTCTTCTATTTTCTGTGTTTCTGTGTTCTATTAAAAGATTCTGTTCTGTTACTACCATATAATCTATGTAAAAAGTTAGGTTATTTATTTGCAACTGCCCCTTCATTTATGCCCAGACTCCATATGAATATACCTGTTATTATAACACAGGTTCTTGAACAATGATGCCATGTCTGTTCATATCATACAGAATTGTAATTCTATATCTGCATCTTTTTAGATCTCCTCCAAAAAGGAGAAAAAAATGTATGAAATATCTTCTCTGGAAGAGATATTGTGCAGAAGATGTTATGAACCTTCATTTTAATTCTGAAGGATTTTTATTGCTGATTTCCACCACTTCTGTATGTTTTCCCAAAAAAATGTGATCTATTAAGAAAAAAAAAAGCTATAGAAGTTGAATTTCATGGGTTCATTCTGGGAAGGTTCACAATGAAGTAGATGTATTATCTATCATTCAGTACTGTACTCTGCAAAAAATTCCAGTGACTCATTATGAATATTCATGATATGAAATAAAAACCGTCATGGTTGTCAAAATATGTCCCCAATTTCACACAATCAAATAAATAAGGAGAATGAATTATAAATGCAAACTTGATTTTAAAATATATGATAAATATGATAAATATGATGAAGAGCAAGTTTGTGCAAGACCTCATTTTCAGATCAGCATCCCATACTATTCACATCAATAAGTTCTTGACAGGGAATGTAAATGTTTCACAAACTGGCTCAAACACTGGTTAATAAGTTATTTGAGAATCAATCTCTATTTATCCAGGTTAATACACATTATTTTTACATTTAACTCTGCTACATTTGTTTGTAGGTTTATCATTTAATATTTAAAAAGTAGAGTGGTAAAATGCTCTATCTGAAAAACCAAACAGCCAGTAAGGAAAAAGAAAAATGCAATCGCTCAGGAAAGCTCATTTGACATTTATGAGTGATTTGAATTTGAATATCTGAATTTGCCAGACCACAAAGGAAAAAAGTAGGAGGCTACAAGTGCAGAAGTTTCCTGTGGTTCTTCTTTTGTAACACGTTTCAGAGGAAAGAACTCTGTATTCCAGCAGGCTCTATAAAGCTGTTCAGTCAATGCCTACATCAAGACTGCATGGTGATGCAGCTTGGGATATTTTTCTGGGCGTTAACTGTCCTTGCTCTCCTATCTGTTTACACATTCACAGCATAAAAAACATGCCCATTTACCTGCAGCTTCAAAAAAACAGGAAGGTTTTGGTACACTGTATGTTCAAATAAATTGCAAGATCCTTTATTATTGACTGCAGAGTTTGACAGTCTTTTTCAGTAGTTGCTGTTGGAGATAACGATATATAATGCATACAAGCTGGTTTTGCACAAACCAGGAGTTCTCCATTTCCTCAGTGTGGATCACATCCAAACAGAGCAACTCCTTTTCAGTTTCAAGTACTATGGGACAAATAACAACCCTACAACAGCATTTTTTTCCAAGGAGTTTTGATATCTTTTCTTTGATATCTTTTAGAATGATATAAACCCAGGCAATAATACTTAGCATAAGGCAATCCAACAGTCTTCTACAGAACACTGAATATGGTGACTAAAATGTGAATTGTTCATGGTCTGTGGACCATGAATCATTGCATCCTTCATAAAAATAGAATTTGGAAACTTACATATCCCTAATACAATTGGTACATTCAAATAAGGATGTTGTGTAGGGTCAGAAGGCAGAAGGATACAGAATAGCTTTCAGAAAGAATGAGTTCAGGGACGTTTTGTGACTCAGGGATGCTGTTTTATTCAAGAGCATGTGTACAATCCTATGACAGTTGTAGACCAGGGAGAGCACTGTTTTTTGAAAACACAATAAAAGGCCTTTAGCCATTTGGGTGCTAAGAGTTTTCTGGAGGCAGAAAAATGTGAGAATAAATCCACTTATTAGAGCTAGAGAAGCAAATTTAGAGAAGAGCTAGGCAGCTGAAAAGGGCAGATTTGAAGAGGGAGGAGATTATCTCCATGGAATTGTCAAGCTTGAGCTAGATGCTGAAATGAATAAGTATGAAACATAAGTTTGCTGCTAAAAACCCTGTTGTGTCTCTGTGGCTCTACTCCAGCAAAGAAAGCATAGAAACCTGTCAGAGAGGACAGGTTGCTTCTGTTACATCTTAGTTATAAAGTTTAAAAAAACAGACAATGCTGGTTCTCAGCCAGCATAAAGACTGGAGATGGAAAGACTTGTGATGGCACAATGCTGCTTCTTGACCATGCAAAGTCAAGTATTCAGTGGTTCCTCAGGTTGGTTTAATTTTTTCTAATAGATAAACTGCCCTAATAGTGGATTAAAGGAAATTGTTGTATTTCATGACTGAGGACATGGGAGGGGTTTGGCAGGAAATAAAGAAGTGAGCAACAGAGTTCTGAATTTGGAACAAATCCAGTTTCAGGGACATGATATCTGGAAGGCTGGTGATATTCATGCTTTATTCAATGTATTAATTCGAAGGAAACCACTAGCAGCCTGAGGCTGGAATAGATGCTTTTAGCTTAAGTAAATGAATTAATTTAATTAACAAATGTGAGGCTAAAACAATAGAGCTGAGAGGAAATGAAGACTTGATTATGAGGGTCAGCATAGTGTTGGCTAAGATAAAGTGCAACACAGATGGCTTTTTAGGGATTACAGGCTGAACAATTACTGATATGGAAGATACATACAACAAATGAGAAGAGAATTTAGCAGTAGTTGAATTCAAATTCATATTGTTTTTCCACGGCCTTGAACATTCTTTTTTTTAAGCAATCAAAATTTGACAGATATTTTTAACAGCATTCATATGTACCTGTTATGTTTCTTAATGACCTTACTAAAAAAGTGCTTCCATTACACCTATTAAAATTTTGCACATCTCTCCCATCAGAAAAAGATCTACATGGCCAGACACTGCCACAGTGACAGAAATTCTGATCCACTTGTTGTTAAAGTAAATGAAGAGTATCTCCAAATTAAGAGGTATCAATCATATGTTTTGGGGTCTTTTTAAATCTAAGAACCTTTGAACTCTTCTGTTAAACAAGCATATGAGAACTGGAAAATAAACTGCTGGTAGTATAGGGGATTTTAAAAGTACTACAGTAATTTGTTAAAGGAGTGTACATATCAGGCCACCTTGTTTTCATGGAAAAATTTGAGACAACTTTTCAATAATCTGAGCAGTTAAGATCAGTCTCATATCATATGATATGGGAATATAAAATCATAAGCTTGAAAAAGAAAAATGCAGAGTTGCTGCACAATTAACTATTTCTGCATTTATATTTTTTGCATTTATCTGAATAATGGGTGATTGTAAATTTCACTACTTCCCATGGAAAAGTAATACTAAATTTAATCTGCATCATATTTGTTTCTGTGTTCTATCACATCTACCAATTTTTGATATACCTATCTGTGTCTTAGGAGACCCACTCACCTTTACAAAAAATATATTTTTGAAAATAAGCCTTAACCTTCCAAACTGGGGTACAAAAAAAAGGGAAATCAGAACTAAGACAGGGCAAGTGCCAGAGAGAAGGAGTTCTCTGAGAGACTGTAAATTTCATTTTTCCAACATCTAGATTCATGCTGGTAATCCACATGGCTGAGGAATTATAGATTCATTTTACAAGTAACCTATAGGACTTGCAAATAATTCAGTGGTGTAAAATAATTGTCTGTGCATATAAGACCGAAATGAATCACATGTGTTTCAAACCTTCTGGTCCTGGAGGTGAGTGGTGTGACAGAGTGGTGCAGATTCTGCAGACAAAAGAAGTACCATCCAAAATATCATTTCTTTTGGATCTGGAGAGATAGCAGTGGGGATGTGATATACTGGTGATGATTTTCCACATGTCTAGTATTAAACAAGTCCATAAATCAATATGCCAGGAACTTTTTTTCCTCATATTCCTTTTGGGGGACCGTAAGTGAAGCTTCTTTTTGAAACATATGAGTCATTCATATTTTAGGCCTATTCACTATGCCCAAGATCTCTCTTGCCTCTTCCCAAGACAACTGGTACTTCAGGGTTTTGAACTGTAAGTCAAAAGCTTATGAAAAGAAGTTAAGATGATTTTGTGGTCTATGAGCAACAGGTGTTAAATGGATCTTCAGTATGTAATTGGTCATCTGTGACCAGAGCAGACTTTTTCTTGTGATAATTTTGTCTCTCCCAGTCCTCTCATCTATTTTTGTCCTGTGCCTGTAAATACTAGAGGCTGTGAAAAGCTGGTGTCTGCTGTCTTTAGAGAAATCTGTGGATTTCATACTTGATTCACAGACATCTGTCCTGCACCACTGATGATGTTAATTTACAAAGATGGCTAGCACTTAGGGCTATTGGTATATCTACTGATCATATGCATCTGGAGATTAAGAAAACAGGATGGACAGAAGCAGTTTTCCATTTCTACCAGTGTGACTCAGTCCTGAATATTTGTGATTTTTGCTTCATAGCTCACCATCTGTGCTGATTGATGGATCTGAAGGCAACAACAACAGTTAAAAGCCAGCAAGAAATCTCCCAGCAGCTTCAAGAGCAAAAAGAGCAAAAGGTGCAGAACTAGCACCTGACATTCTCCCAATTCAGGATAAAACAACAGTCAAAAAGAAGAATATCCCTTGCCCTTTTAATACTCTGTGCAAGGAGTTTTGCCTCCTGATCTCTTAACCTAGTTCTCATCAGCATGTCCTTCCGCTAAATTACAACCAAACCACAGACATGTATCAGATGTGGCAATATACTGAAATGGACAGATGAAAAAAATGCCATCTCTAGCTGCCCATATACCAGCATCTTTCATTCTGAGAAATAGAGTTGAAAAGTTAAAATAAAAAAATCAATGCATTTTAACTTTGCCATTCCTAGGATTATTCTTTCTGCCTTACAGGGTAAACACATGAAGGAACAAACAGACAAGAAGCACTCCCAGCAAAAGAGGATTTACAAACCTTCAAACAGTGCTGCATGTGAGTGGGCAGATCATGACAAAATGTTCCCACTTCCTCATCAAATCTAACTAGTTTGCCACTACATATTCATGCTATAAACTGTGAACTGGAGTTCCTCTGTGGGAGAATAATCCAAATGAAACAACAGGAAGCAAAAGACAATTGCTTTTGCAGGTATGGAATAGGACAGGATTTGCTGGTTCCTAATTCTGTTTATTTAGTTGAAAAAAAAATCTTCAAGAATCCCTTTCTATAATGGAATCCTATTTTACTCAGAGATTTAGTTGCAGCTATTCTGGGCATACATTCAGTGAAACAATCCTTTTATCTTTGTCATTGTTAAAATGGAATAATTCTCCCTGTCTCAGTTACAGATTGTGAGGCTGAAACTGTAGGTGTATTAAACTGAAACTGTGTACCAGTACCCACAGTGGTTGGTACTAGTTGAAGAATGGTGTATTTTATGATGTTTAGACAGAAGTATGCTTAGAATTTTTTTTTTTGCTAGAAGCAGAAGTTGCTTCTTGTGCTGACAATAAACTAATTTACAGTAACGGTAGTGCAAAATTTTCAAGACTTCCCAGCAAGTTTATGCAGCAAGTTTATGACCTCAAAGGAGAAAGCATATACATTTATTTATAAATCACTGTTTAATATTTACATAGACAAAACCTTTCAAGACTTTTTAATGGAATTTACTGTTTTTCAAGAATCATGCAGAAAAATGCTGACTGTTTAAGAATAGTTATTGATTGTTATAATACAATACTGTGTAGACTGTCAGCCTGATATAGTTAATATATTTTTGTCAAGATAAATTTGAAACTCAAGAGGTGATTTTGAATGTGAATTTATCAACATCATGGATCAGTAAGAAATGTAATCCTTTACTTATGCTGCACTCTAAGTCTGGAAAGAAAGTTGAGCAGATAATCCCCAAACTATTTGTTTGGAGCACTTGCCCTTTGAGGAGAGCCTGCAAGATCTGGGCTTATTCAGCCTGGAGTAGAGATGGTTTGGATGTGGGCTCACCAACACCAGCAGCCCTCAACACCTGAAGAGAAGATTCCAAGGAATTGGAGTCAGGCTCTTCATAGCAGTGTGTGGTGGGGGGAGAGGAAACCATGGGTAGAAGTTGAAAGAAGAGAGATTCTGGCTGGGGATAAGGAGACCCCTTTCCCATGAGACAGCTGAGCAGGGCTGTGGGTTGCCCTGGGAAGTTGTGCTAGTTCAATTCTTGAAAGTTTCCAAATCCTGACACGGCACAGACTTGAGCAGCCGGGTCTGAGCTCAGAGGTGCTCCTGCCTAAACAGGAGCTGGAAACCTCCTGACCTCCCTTCCGACCTTCCGACCTGGGTTTTCCTGTGATCCTGTGTTGGCAACTATCAGAAGCAGACTGCCCACCCATATAGACATGCATGGCAAAGAACCAAACAACACTTCCAGATCTTGCTTCCCACTGATATAAGAGCCCAAGGGAAATACTAACATCACCTAGGTCAAAAGCAAAAATACCAGTCATTTTGACAGGACTCCACCCATTGTATTTTGTCTTTAAATAAGAATGGATACTAGAATTTGGCCATCAGCTTCAAAGTAGTCATGTCACAACAAGGGTGTCCAGTCCTGCATTGACCAGGAAGCCTGAGCCAGCTGGAATCTGCCTTCAGTTTCTAGGTAAGTACCTGGATGGAGACCAGGCATGAGATTTAAAACAACATTGAGTATTTGGGTCTGTTTTCTTTTTGATCTTTTTATGTTGTTTTGGTTTGAGGATTTTTGGGAGGCTTTTTTTTTTTTTTCTTTTTGTTTTTTTTCTTTGGGGGAGTGGGGCTGAGGGCAGAGTTTGTATGTACCTAGTTTAAGGCTGGGCACAACTTAGTTTTTCTAGGAAACAAATAGCTGTGACTGATACTCAGTTTCAAGGTTAAGCATATGCATTATGCACCTAAAATGTGTGGCTGCCAGACAGTGAGTACATTTAATATGATTTTACCTGATGATACACAGTTTGGTATGACATTTTGTCCATAAAGAATTCCAGGCAGTGCTCATGCAGATTAAATTCATAGCTTCTTGCATTTCTGTAGGCATGCAATATATATAAATATATATATGTGTATGTGTGTGTGTGTGTATGTGTGTGTGTGTGTATGATGAGAATTGGATATGTGTTTGAAGTCTCCTCTGCTTCTCACTTAGAGAACATTAAAGTACAGTGCATTTGAGATCCAAGTACTGACATTAATTAAAGTATTTATTACTCTAAAGCACTAAGTGAAATACTTCTGCATTTGCCATCTAGCTCATTCTCTGACCTGTGCTGATATATCCCAGTCTCCATCACCTCCTACACTTCTGTGCAGTCTTTGGGAAGTTTAATTAAAAGGCAAAGGCACTAGATCAATGAAACACAGGGTAAATTGCTGTAAACATGTTGAGAATGGTAAATCTGTGTATTAAGATTTTAACCTTTGGGGAATTGCCCTAGGTAAGAGCTGTTTTTTTTAGTTTAACACTCTCAGCTGGATTAGTTTCCTTAGCCCAATTAGAGATGTGTGGATTTTGCTACCCCCTTTTCAGTTACATTATTTGATTTAAATGTTGTTGCACCAGAATGACTGAAATACAAATTTACTCTTTAATAAAAATCTGTTTCAGTAATGAAATATTTATTGTATTGATAGTATTATGTTATAAACCACTTATGCAAAAACCTCCAACAATTTTGTATTGATTAGGCAAAAATCTATGGCCTAATGAGAGCTACAGAAATACTTGGGGGTGCATAGCTAAGAAAACTTTGTTTTTAACATCATGCAGGGCATGTATAGGCATAAAGTAAAATTACTTTACTCTGGAACTTTTACTTTAGTGGAACTTCAAGAGGATCTCTCTTCTGTATCACCTTAGACACAAAGCTTTATTCAACTTTAATGAGAGGCATCAGTAATGTGTAATGAGAGACACCAGTATCAAAACTGTATTTTAAGGCAGTAAATCCTCTTTTAGGGATTTACCTAAAAAACAGGGATAAACATGAATTCAAAATACACCACATTATAGTTAAAAAAACCCCAGCAACAAATGAAACAGAAATCTAAGCAAACATATCTACTTCTCAAGATGTCTCCATAATTAAAGCTAATTTTGTCTTCTGGTCTCTATATTGCTATAACTGGATCTTTAGTCCCACACCCCTGTTTACTGTTCTTTCTTGTCCTTTGTTCTGCCAACAGATTTTTGAGCAAAATTATAGGACTGGCATGCTTAAAATTCCTCATGAATAAAGACCAATTCCTGCTTCGAGAAGATATGTCTGGCTAAACAGCTATCAAGTGGTGAGGATTTGGCTTGTCTCGTCTGTGTTATTGGCTCAGATCTACTTCTGTTTCTGTCCACAGGGCACTCCCATAAACAAGCCAGAAAGAAGGGAATATATTTGCATTTCTTTCACTCTTCTCAGAAATGCTATCATAAGTTAAAAGTAATGAAAACATATAGCGCATTCCAAAACCAGACAATGTATATGATTTTAAACATTTCAATATATGATTTTCTCAGTGCAGTAATGCTTCTCCTACACACAGGGGAAGGGTAACGGTATTCAAGTTCACTCCTATTTCTTTTCAAGAGCTGAAGACATTGCAGATATGGGTGAAAACTGAAGTGTGCTTAAGAGGATCTGAAAGTACTCACTGGTTCTAGTGGGATTTGAATTTGGGCCTTACAATCTGGACTTCCAGAAAATTTCCAGAGATAATTGTAATTATTAACCTTTTACCACTGCAGATAGAAAGCTGACATCTGCCTAGCCACAGTGTTTTGACTTCTTCTATAAGAAATTACAATGGGATATTCACTCTGTGGGTCTGTGCCATCCAGGTGTTTAATAATTAATTCCAAGTCTGTACATGTAGAGCTAGTTCAAAATCAATTCTGTGCAATTCAGCAGAGTCTGAGGTAGGACAATGAAAGGGATGAGGAGCCTGGGTGAGATGGATGAAAGAGACCAGGGACAGTCTGCAGCCCCAGGTCTGTCTGGTGCAGACAGCCCCACGATGGCATGGTGCCAAGGAGGTTACTGTGGTCACCTGTACAACTGCACAACCTGCACAACTCCTGGATGTGTGTAAATTTGAGCCTGAGAAATGTGAACTTCATGATCATAATGATTAAGCGAAGAGAAAGCCTTCCCTGGTAAATGTGTGCCTCAGATAAACAGAAAATAACTCACATACATGCATTGCCTTGGCTGCTGGATATGGCACCATTGCCAACAAAAAAATTTTCACAAAATGTTGTAAAATATTTTTATCCTGTGTCTTTAAGCAATAAGGCTTTATTTTTCAATTTTAAAATCTTATTTAAAATTGCAGTTTGCAGAGACTTGTGCTTGTAGTTTCTTCCTCAGACCATGATTTCACTCTTTTTTCTGTTAAAGAATCTGCAGTCACCCTCCTTTACAGGTCTCAGGACATATTTTCAGCAGAGGGACATTTTGTTCTGGGAGACAGGATGGGTCAGTCATGGTACTATCACAGGTCAGCCTGATCGAGGGAGAACACCAGCTTGTCTGACATTTGTCCACTTCCATTTGTCCCTCTGTGGGGCTGTGTTAGAGATGTGGCCCATACAGTGATTTCATACTTTTGCAGGTCAGGAGGGTTAGGTTATTACTCAAATCTAAAGCAATGAAGTAAACAATTCCTACTTTGCTGAAGTTTAATTTGAGTGGGAAGATGATGTGTATACCCAGAGCATGTGTTGCTTGACATGTTCTAGCTTCAGTGCTCAGATGTAAGATCCATGAATCATAGGCAGTGACAAAAAGGATCTCAGGGAATAAGTTGACTTTAATAATTAGTCTCCCTTTTAAGGGCTTTGATCAACTGAAGACAGGAGGATTAGCTGCAGGAGATTAAGAGGAAGGAAAGAATATTGACAGAAATAATACAATATATATATATCTTTTTCTGTGTTACATAACTTTTTAAGGCATTTGCCATCAAAGTTAAACAGGTCCCGGGAAGAGGACAGCACTGAATCCTGGCCTTTAAATGCCTTTTATTGCCACACTGATGAAGCAAAAAGCAAACAACAGAGTTTTTTCTCTGAGTTTCTGCTGGAAAAGGTCCTCTTCACATTCTTCTTGGTTATTTTTAATGGTACAGAGATGCTGCTTTTTACTGAGAGCCACACAAGTTTTTTAAAAGCATTAATCTAACCCAGTGGTACAAAGCCAAGTGATGGCTTTATATCCCTCTGACTTCCATTCACAAAACCCATTGATAAAGTAGTTCAAAAGCAATTTGCAGTGAACTTGTGCTTGTGTCAGCAAGAAAGGAGCAAAGAGTTGTTTCATGGAAAGAGTTAGGGGACTCCTCTAGTTTCAAAGAGCCTATTTTCTGCCATACTTCATAGGAAGGTGTACAATAAGCCAGGTAACCTGCAATGCTCTGCATTCAGAAGTGTCTTTTTCAGCTGCAAAAGGTGGATTTTGAATCTTGATTACCACAGTTCTCTACAAACCAGAGACAGTAGCTGTGAATCTCTGCTAAGGAATCCTGTTTATTACAATGAAAATTGGCTTGAAATGCAGGCTTTTATGCCTGCACATTCAGATTAGATCTGAGTCCAGACTGACATGGAAAAATAGGCAAGTGCTTTGAAGGAATGTAATTTTACTGATCATGTCTAGAACTTGAATTCGTGTCTCTGCATTTTGCTTACAATTTTCAGAATAAAATAAAAAAACCAAAGCTCTAGTCATACCAAATGTTGATCCTACTCCAGGGACACACATGACTTCTCTTTGGAGGCCAGATACTGAATTTTCAAATGTAATTTTTGGTTGCTTCATTTGGGAGCCTGTAGGACCAGACTGCTAGGAAGAAGTAGAACAAAACTCTGAGTTTATCCCATAGTCAGATAAACTGTGTTGTATTCTTAATTGCCTTTCAGTGATGCTAACTTCTATTTATGCCCAGAGCTTGATGAACACAAAACAAAACATCCTAGGCTTCCCTCCACTATGCTGGCAGAGAATAAACAGTACAACAAATTGTTTCTATAACTCAAAGTTTTTCTCAAGAAGATCTACTTTGTTTGTATTTGGATAAACATGAAAGTAAACTCTAGCAAAACTGAATTTTAACAGAAATGGTACAATGCAACCATATTGATATAGATATTTCCCCCCAATTCCATTAATAAGTTAAATACCTTTTGAAATATAGGAAGAAAAGCACATTTTATCACCAAGTTATTAAATTATTCTAACAGATCCAAACAAATTTTAGTCTTTGCATTGTGGAAAAGAGGAAATGAGATTGGAGAACATTTTGTACATCCAAAAGTATCCAGTGTTACAGAAATTGAAGATGGAAATATGTTACAGAGGCTGCCTTCTGGTACCACTGCCCCTTGGGGCACCCTGCACGATTGAAATGCAGGCCAGGATGTTAATGTTGATTTTCCAGTTGCCATGATTTATGTGCATATTTTTGTTCATTGCCCTTCTCCCCTAGGCTCCAGAGAGACAAGAACTTCAGCCAGAAAGGTACTGATCACAGAGGCTTGAGGCACAGCAGTTCTGTACAACAAGAAATGTGATGGTTTTCATGATAAACCTTCAGTTCATGAGAAGGGAGTTATCCTTGTTGGTGGAAGTCACCAGAGGAATGGAAAAATAAAGGGTCCACCCTGACCGATGGGAAAATGTAGGTTTTGTCATCATCAAAACCACAAGCCAGCACTGAGGGCAGTGGCATGATTACCACCCACAGAGATTGAAGGGGGGAGTTACAGGATTTGCTGTTTGTATCAATACAGGGCACTTCCTTGCTGCCCCCCAGCGTTAGAAAAGTCCCTGGCACAGACCCTGCATACTCAGCACAGCCAGCAAGGGTGACCTTAGCAGACAGGTGGTCCCCTTTCTTTTCATCTTAGAAGAGCTTGATTTTTGCTTAACAGTCTTGTCTGCAGCCACACTCTGCCCATGCTGTCCCTGATCCTATTTGTAGTGTCAAGAATAATGATTACAACCACCACTATTTTGCTATTTGCTTCCTACTTTCTGCTATTTCTCTATTTGCCATCTACTTTCTAAATTCTACTCTTATATTTTTTGTTTCTTCCTCGTGCATATCAAACCAAAACAGTGTACAGACCTCTGAGATGGAATCATAGGACATTATAGGGGTTGTTCTAATACAATATCTACAAATGCGGGAATACATCTCTATGTGCACAGGAGGTCTGAGAGCAGGCTCAGCAGTGAAAAATGTGGAGGACAATAAGGAACGATAAATAACCTGGACTTGTTTTCAGATAGTTTTCAGACAGTTTTTTTAGACCCCACAGATAGAGTCTGTGGAGATAATTACCAGGTGCAAACTATAGCCTTACCACCTAAAAAAAAATAATCTTTAGTGGGAAACATTGTGTTGCCTTTTAACTAAAATAGGAGTTTCGCTTCCTTCTGGTTGTGTGAACAGGAACATGTCGCTGCTTTAGTCTCTAACTGAAAGCCTTGCTCTCTAGTTCTCTACATAACAGAGGAAATTCAAAACTAAAGCTACAGCACAAAATCCCACAGACACTTGAACAAGATTATTACTGGTTTACCCCTAAACAGGATTACAAATGGGAATTCAGAACAAAGCAAGCAAAATTAATGACTTTCTAAAGAGTATAAAGAATGAAAGTAACCTTGCTTACAGTCACTGGCACTGAAATAGTTCACTAATGCCAGGGTCTGACTGTGCCTGGCTGTTCATTTTATATACACCTACATTGCTCTAAGAAAATTTGCAAACAGTGTGACAGAATGGAGGATTGCCTACCCTTGAAGTGTTCTATTATAAATGAACTTCCAGCAACTCTGTACTGCATTTCAGGACAGGAAGACAGGAATGCCATGTGCAAGTGAAACTGTAGGCTTGTTTGAATAAGCTGCATATAATTATCCAGACTGGAAGGTGGCCAGGGCACTAAAGCTGACACTAACACTAACCTTGCAGCATTCAGAACCCAGCATATTTGCAAACTCTTTTCTGCTGTTCATTTTCCAAGGTTCAGCATTCAACAGGAATATATTGTCTATTATATTGTGAAGGCAGCACATCCTCCTCCCAATTATAGTCCCCCAATCTATTTTTGCTAACTAGCTCTGATACCTTTAATTTTTTTTCTATTAGGGAAATGGAAGAATACAAATAATAGCTTACTCCTTCCTTTCCAGCAGCATGGATATGTTTAAGTGGCAGTGGAAAATTACTCCCCAGAGTCTCTTCTCAACTCCAGACAACAGAGGTCTTAAAATGGTGAGAGTCATGTGCTCCAGGGTGAAGATTATGCTCATCAGGATGACGGTCAGGCATGTCATGAACACTTTACATACAAACATACTCTCTACTGAGTCCCAAGGCATACAAAATATCTTTGAAATCACAACGATTAGCAAGCCTGCCCAACTTTGCTTATTTTTAATTTGTCTGGTAAGCTGCCATCAAAAGCAACATTCTCTCTTTTCTCATTCCTCAGACAGTATAAAGAAGGAAGCTCAACAAGCCACTACTTAGAATAGCTGGGAGGGAGAGGTCATTCAGTGTCTTCTCTGGTGGGAGCAGGAGCCAGCTCGGCTATATGGTTTAGAATCATAGAATCATCAAGGTTGGAAGAGGCCTTTAAGATCCCCAGGTCCAACAGTGTTTGTTTTGGAATGATGAGAAATGGGTGGGAGGTTCAGTGGTTTGTCAAGACAAAGGTCAGTACGTGCGAGAGAGAGGCTATATAGGCCTGTTGGCAGAACTCAGTTTACAGGAACAAAAGCTTTTATGAAACATGACTTATAAACTCTGCCGCCTGGGATTCAGTAAGGGACGCTTCCAGATACTACATCAGCCTTTGAAACTAGAACCAAACAATGAGACTTGTAATAATAATTTTTTTTTTTTTTTTTTTTTTTGGTGAGCTACTTAGTTAACTTGGCTATGCATTGGCCTGCAGTGGCAAGGGTTTGGGCCCTGATGATTACATTTTCAAGAGGAAGAGGACAAATTTACACAGTTTTCAGTGTTATGTATGTGGGAGGGAAGAGCAAGCCTGTTGCTGGCTGGCTCCAAGTTAGAGGAGCCAGCATCTAAATAGAAAGCAGAATCACAAAAAAGCAGATCTAGAAACACAGAGGAATACAGACCTCATTGTTTTTCCAAGCACATTTGTACAACAGGTTATGCCATAGTTATGCCTTATGATTTAAATCTGTGGCACGGAATGACTGCACGTTTTGTTGCTTGTAGTTAGCTAACTGATGGGCACCCCATGGTTTTGTGTCAGGCAAAGAGTAAGGCTGCATTTTTTATGATACAACAGGCTCCTCAGAATAGTAATTTTTCCCCTATTTTTTATTAATTAATTTCTATTTTCCTGGGCATTATCACAAAGTTGTGTTTTGGGCACTTTATTTGTGTAGCATTAAAATTTTTGACATCTTTAATGAGTTCAGCCAAACAATAGAATAATTTTGTATTTTATAAATACTAGTGAGGAGGCTCACTAGGCAGAGCCAGAACATTTTTGAAGCCTAACTGTCCCAGAGCTGTCTACTGATGTTTATTTAACTAACTGCTCCATCACTGAGATCTGGTCTTACCTTCTTTAATGATACCAGCATTGACTTAACAAATTATTGAATAACAAGGCCTTCTATTGTTACTACTTCTACTGAAGGACCTTCCAAGCAGTCATATTCTAATGCTTCTACTGCCAAAGCATTTTTGTACTATCTCCTTCTTCTGTAGCTGAGGCCTTTGTGAGAAAGGTTGAATTAAATGTTACACTCACATTCTTTGTGATAGAACTGCTCATATTTTCTGCATCTCCACACTTTTTACCTTTCCTCAGTGTGTGCTCTGATCATCTCTATGTGGCTTCTCTATTAAACTAACAGTTTGGAAAGCTGGAAGAGAAAGAAGTGTTGGGTGAGTTCCTTTAGTAGTAATTTGACCTAAATGTCTAGAGATTTCCACTCAAAGACATAACTGTAACAGCATAATAATGAAAAAAATAAGTGGATATAACTTCTTAGCATTAGCCAATGGAGTAGCTTGGTCCCATTGATCCCAGTAGTGCTGAAAATAGAACTTATCCGTTTTTCTTTCTAAGATTCAATCTTTGCCTTTATGAATTTCTCCATAGGCAGGTAAATATACTCACACTATACTCCTCAAAGTCAGTGTCAAGAACTGGCCTTTGAGATGAAAAGGCTCAAGTTGAACACTCATGGAGTTAAAGCCATTTGCTTTAGGAAAACACTTTTCTGTCTTTTCCAACACCAAAAAGCACTTAAAAACTCTGATGTAGCTTCACAGAAATTAATTACATATTAATATATAAAAATGTCTCAAAATATTATTATATGTTTGTGTTCTGATCAAAATTAACAACATGCAAATAACATTTGAGACATTACTTTGGCTATGAGACAACTGTAAAATGAAACAGATGGCAAGGGCTAGATAAAATGAATGGTAATAGAAATAGTATTAAGTAGTTTGCAAATAGGACAATAGTTTTGATTAACGTCAGCAGGAATTACAGAGATAATGGGAAGTCTACAGAGTTCTGAAATGGATTTTAGTGTTCCAGTCTGCAATAAGCTGCTGTGACAGAAACAGATCTCACACCATTTAATCAGATCAGCTTTCTGCATTGACTTCAGCCAGTATGCTTTCCTCTATGGCAAGCACAGATAATCATGAAAAATACAACATGAAAATTTGAAGCTTATTGAAAATTAATTTTCACCATTTCCTTTTTATTGGTCATGGAAGGGAGCTCATAATAATACCCTAATATAGGAGACTTGTACTTATTTAGCAACTGGTAAGTATCTTTGAAAAGAGATAAAAGGATTTTTTAGGCTATTGCAGCAAAAAGTAAAGGTTAAAAAGGGGATAATTTGGAAAAATACACGGAAGATTTCAAAGCATACAAATGGTGATGCAGTATATATTTTACTTCATAAAAGGAGTTTTATTCCATAAAAGGAGTTTTTCTTCATGTAACCTGACATCTCATGATTAAAAGTACTCAAATTTAATTTATAATGGAGCCTTTAAATTTCACATAAAGTGGGGTGACCTCCTTAGTAGTAAGGAACATATGGGCAGCATGGCACAGTTCATCAGACTTCAGAACAGGCTTTACTTACTGGGGTGAATCTCAGCTATGTCTGGGTATAAAGTTACATGTGGGAACATATTGTGAAGGCAGATTTACTAATTCAGACATCAAAATAATGAACAGAATATTTACAGTTAAATTAAGGTCAGAAGTGTGAAACAAATTAATCCCTGCTGAATTATTTTTTAAAAGTACAGAGTAGGATACAATGTTTGAGTTCCCAAGGTCAAAATATGAGCTTTAGATCTGAAATGTTGTGCCTTTCTCTTGTTTACCTCATAACAAAAGTGAACTATAACCTCTCCCTTTTATGATTTTCCCTCTTTCCCTTCACACAAGGATGATGGATATTACAACCCTAAAAAACTATATCAAGAAAATAACATAGAGTAAACTTTATCCTTTAGCTACAGCTGTTGAACTCATAAATTCAATGAGAATACAGAGATACAGCAGGACAAAGAATTTGTCTCAAGGGATTAAATTGAAGGGTCTAATAATGTCTGATTTAACTCTCAGAGAAATCAATACAAACTTTTACAGTGTTTTTGGAGAAAAATTGATCAGATCCAACAGGAAGAGAATTCTGAGTTAAAGCTGAAAATTATCCTATTTAGACTAATGTGCTATTTCAGCTCCCTCTCTAGTCAAAAACTGGCAGAGAAAGTGAGAAATTGCATCGCAATGACTGGCTCAATATTGCTTGATCTGTGTTTTCCCACAGCTATTCCTGCGTACCCTATTATTCAAAAATGAAACACATAAATACATACAATAGTTGCTTCTTATAAATATAAGTCAATATAAGCCTAATGGGAACAGTACAGGTTAGGGGAAACACACTGCATTTAAAAATTTTAATATTCTAATAATGTCATTGAAAATAATTATTAATGTAAGCTGAAAGAAAAATTAATATGGCCTAAACTAATTTCCTTACTTTTAGTAATGTTATTTTAATGGATCTAGTTGAAAATATGTGGCTTCTGAAGACAAACATCTGACAAAGACCTTTAGTTCTTTTCAGTTACCAAATTTCAGTTACTCAGTAAAGAAAGCTGATGGTATACAAAAGCTATGCCAATAAACTTCACAAATATTCAGATTAATTCTATACAGTGGGTATACAATTCCTCTCCCTCAACCTTACACACATTTTTCTTCATGTTTTTTGTTCTAACAGTGCATACAACCTGTCCTTCAAATATCTTTTAAAAGGAAATGTTAGTATTGGCAGCCAGCGTGCTGTAGATGTACCTTGGCAGAAGAGAAGTATCTTGCTTTAGAGGTACCTGCCCTCTAGCATTTAATAAGAATGTCAAACCCTAAAGTAGGTCAGCCTTGTAATTCTTAGCAGCCTTCTTGTGACAAGAGCAGTGTAAACACTGTTCTAAGTGCTTGTGTGCAGTTACCACCCTCATGTTTGTTGTATGTCTCTTGGCCTACTTTTCTAAATTCTTTGTTCCTATTGTTTGGTACCCAAAGCTTTTATTCATGGACCCTGAAAAGTTAGAAAGAACTCGGAGCTGGCAGATGTGTGTCAGCTGTGGCCACAAGGACTTCAGGAAGGCTGCTCTGAGTCCTAGCCAGCACAGTTTATCCTCACCCAAGAAGCTGTATCTCTTTCATTCCTAGAAGAACTTCACCCAGAAGTGAAATCCACTCAGGATTCCTCACAGGTTTTCTGCTATCACAAAAAATGTCATTTACCTTAAAACAGCCCAGGGGAAGGTTGATTCTTTGAGAGGCTGAGCACAGTCTCTGGTGGTGGAGGTGGCTGGTGGGTGACAGCAGTTGTGAGCCTGGTGGATAGCTGAGCCCAGAGCACGATGGAAATGTTGGGACAGGAATGAGGACTGATAGATGACATATTTCCTTCCCTTTGCCTTCATGGGATACTTCCATTCTGGGAAATGGAAATGTCCATTTTCCTCAGGCAAAGTCACTAAGGAATAATTATAAGTGTTCCAATTTTATCAGGATACATGCACTAATCTTTGTCAGGTGTTTAAACAGGACTCAGGTGTCCTGCTTAATGCAATGCTATTGCATTGCTATGGCAGGGGTAAGCAACCTGGCTGAATGTAAATGAAAAGCAGCAAGGTCATAAACAAGGAAGAATGCTTTATTTTAAGGAAGAGATTAGGAAAACTGTGCCTCTTAGAATAGCAAGTATTTTTCTTTCAAGTGTATCTATCTCAAATAAACAGCTCAGCGTCATATGCCACAATGTGTTCTTTAAAATGGTTCTTATGATCTGCTGTACTACATTTCAGCACATATTTGGGGATCTTAATTTGTTTTTTTTTTCATGTGTGCAACTGACATTTATTAAAAATAAATATTCATAAGACAATTAGTACTAAGTAGACTCCTGCAATCTATTTAAGTATGTTTTACTGAAAATAGTTTAGAGAGATAAACATTGCTTGGAACACAATTGATTTCAACAAATGTCAACAGAATTAACTTAGGAAGCTGATGTCTAGATATATCAAACCTTTTATTGGCCATTGGATTATGGTGCTCTGTAATTCTGCTTTCCAGAGTATATTTTAATTTACTATCAATAACTGATATTTTGTCTTTAAAAAAAGAACACACAATCATAACACACCTGTTAATGACATGGATGAAAAAAAAAAAAAAAAAACTGGCAAGAAGCTTGAGAGTAAGCACAGTTTTTATTTAATGAGCAATCTCCCATTGATCCCATTACTAAATTTCTTAGTACTTAGCTTAATTATGTCACTGGAATGCATGCTTAACATTACCCATAACGGTTAATGAGCTGATTCTTCCAGTCATCAGCTTCAATTAACCAGTAATCTAATCAGGTTGACCTCTACATTTCATGGACTGACCAATAAAGCAGGTGGCAGGTAGTCATGAGCTCTGCAGCACTACTTCGACACTCATTAATATTAGACTTGTGAATTAGCAAACCACCTGCCAGTACAAAGTTAATCTACATCAGGAATAAATCCATAATCAAATTTCTGTCAAAGTAGCCAGAGCTCACAATATGGTGTTTTGTCACCCCTTGGTTTTGGCTGCACATTTATAAATAGTATTAAACAGGCGTAAGCCCTGATAGAAAGAAATTAAGCTTTTGCTTTGTTTTTGGATGTAATTATTTTAAATCACACTTGAACCAGGCTATGAATTTTTTCTTGTTTAATTCTTAACCATGTCATTTTTCACCCCAAAGGCCACCAAAGTAACTTGCCCCAGGAGGTATGGGATTAAATAGGCTAGGTTTAGTTTGTAAGGACAGGGAAGGAACTGGAAGGGACATTTTGTGCCTCAGTGAGTTCATGCTGCTGCACATGTCAAAATGAGCAGACATCAGAATAATTCAAGTGGAAACCCAAGACCAGTGTAATGAATTCTGCCCAGCAAGCCCAGCCAATGGGTTTCTCTGACCTGTGGGTGATGACTAGGCAGGAGCTAAGCAGTCTGAGAGTGGGGTCATTATGTAGGATGTTTTCATTGCTGTGATAGTGAATTGCAGTGCATCAATTGCAAATTAAGGACTCCATCAGGAAACAGAACTGATGTCTGGGAATGGTCAGCCAAAGTATAGTGTGAGTAGCTAGCTGCCTTCCCATGTAAAGACTTTTGACATAGGTATTCTTCCATCCAAAAAAAATCCATTTGAATGGTCTCTTATTTCAATGGCAATTTGGCCTTTTTATGGGTAGCCTGTGTGTACAATTTCCTACTCAGTTACTGCACAGATTGGAAGGGTGGATATATTTAAATTTTGAATTGTAGATTTCCATTTAAAAAACAGACAGTGAATGACCCCAAACCTGAAAGCTGTGCATTGCAACAATTTTTACTTGTCACTGGAATCAGAGGCAAAATTTACAAGACAAAATAAGCTGTCAAACCTATTCTTAGAAACAGCAGTGTTTCCTCATTTTTGCTTTCTATGTGCAGATCCCTAGAAAGCTGGCTGCAATGAAAGTACAAGACATGGTTCAAACAACTTTCAGAAAGCTAACTTTTAAGCAGCATTCGGAAAGATTTTTGTCAGCTATTGTACAGTACCTTCTCTGCATACATATGTGGATATAATTCTACCAGTTATGGCAATTCTTCATGGACCCATATTCTGAACCATAACTTTCTTCAAATTTGCTTTCTCCAAATTTCAGTTATGGAGAGAGAATTAACTTCTGTACTAACACACCTAAGACTAATTCTGGATATCATAATGACATGCCATAAGAAGTTATTAATAGCTGAATCATTACAAAATATACATAATTAATGTCTATTCCTCAAAAAATTGATCAAACTGAAAATAGATTCCAGGCTCTATCTATCAGTATTAGGTAAATAACCAATCTTTTCCTAACTGCATAATGAGTAAGAAAATGCAGGCTTGGAAGGCTATGCTTGTGCTGCTCTGGGAAGAATTCTACACCAATATGCTGCCTTTCCTATTAAATTGTTTGTTCGCTCCCAGAATCCCTTTGCACTTGATTAACAAACTCTTCCCAAAATGGATTTACTAGAGAAGCTGTTACTTCAAAGAGGGGTGGATTTCATTGCTTGATGCAGCTGGGAGTCAGACATCAGCCCTTCTTCTAGAGCACTGTAAGGTGGTCGCATTCCTAAGATACCAGCTCAGATATTAGCCCAGACAGATTCTTGTCTCAGCTTTTATTTTAAGCTTCATATTTTGGGATTCCAATTCCAGTACTTCAAAGTTCTCATATTTAATAATTAATATTTAAAATAACTCTCTAAACTGCCCACTGGAAATTTCATTTATTTCTTCCTCAACCAGCACTTGGGAATATTGGTGCCATCCATTCTATAAACAACCCTTTGCATATATAAAAGGTCCCACTCAGTCCATAGTTTTATTTCTAGGCTAAGTAAGTCTTATTTTCACAAGTCTTCACATCTTATGTTTTCATTAATTTTCTCTGAGTTCTTTTCCATTTATTCCCCTCAGACATTTTCAAAGTGTGGTAGATAAAAGCCATTGTGATTTTTAAGTGAAGAGCTTGGCCTCAACAATGTCAAACAGACTGCAGTAATTTTCCCTCAGATATAACACACAAGACTAACTAATTAACTAAGAGCTAATTAACTAAGAGCTAAAATTAGCCTTTGCTGTTGGTTTGTCTTGAAAATCATAATAGTGCTGGCTCAAATTCAATTGAGGAGCACAAAGGATTAGTTTGCTAAGTTTTGTTCTTGACATCCATAGAGCTTGCTGCTTAGGATTACGCTTTCCCCTGAGAGCTTGCAAGTGTATCATTTAGCAGTTTGTTATAGATTCTTCCCTGGAAGACTTTTTCTCATCTTTTAAAAAATAATTGATATACTTGTCCTTCATGTACCCTGTGATGTTAGCCTTCATTGCTAGTCGTACAGGCACTGGGGTGACTAGTTCTTGAAGCATTTTGCATGAAGTTTGTTGGTTGCTATTGATTTGTGTATTATCTTGTGTCTTGGTTTGAAAGGCTAGTGTCTGCTAAGGAAGGCAGGAGCCTCCCACGAAATGGAAAATGTAAACCCCTTCCCTCCAAATTATTATAATTTTGAAATTAAGGGCCTCTCACGCAAATATATGAGACTAGGAATAACAGTTCTTTACTAGTAGGTATGATAAAGCAAACAAACAACAACAACAACTACGGCATTAACGCCAAACAGAACTCAAACCCAGTAACAGCCCTCTCGCAGTCGCAGGCGCCTTCCCCTCTGGTGCACTTCCAGTCGCAGCCAGCAGGGGCACTGCTGGCTCCTGGCAGGCAGGGCAGGTGCGGTGATTCCTCCGCGGCTGCAGGGGGCGCCGTGCCGCAGGCTCGGGGAGCACACGGTAATGGCAGCTTTTGTCCGAAGACGGGAAGGGATGGAGGACAGGCTTTTCTTTACAAACCCCGGGGCAGCCGATCCCAGTGGCCCCACAGGACTCTAAGAAGCAGTAAGCTGGGATGGCAAGGTGTATCGGCAGGCAGGGGGTGCGGGGCTACAGTGCAGTGAAAACTCAGAGCAGTGCCAAAGAGACAGCAGAGGTGGGGCAGTGGCAAGCTCAGGATCCCGGGCACCCGAGCAGATGGGGACAGATCCCTCTTTTAGTGAGGTCAGTGTTAATAAGATCCCAGTTCAGTGGCTGCTCTCACGAGCAGAAGCTCACCCCATGGCAGAAGAAACAGCTCTGGGCTGGGCTCTGGCAGCAGCAGTGAATTCCCTTCCCCAAGCAGCAGCTCTGACCATCCTCCTCTGAAGCCAAGACAGAGAGAGAGCCAGCAGCAGCCCCAGCCCCGTCTTTTATCAGCCCAATTCCTGCACTGTCTCTGCCCCTCTGAGAGAAACTCCAAGATAAGAGAAGTTCAACCAGATGCCCTCCTCCCCTGAGTTTGGCCACTTCTTTTGTTTTTCTTAAGTACCCAGTTGTTAGGGTTTCCTAGCAACTTATGTGAAAAAATTCCCTAAGTAAAAAGGAACAAAAGGAAAGAAACCTAATCCCCAACATCTTGTTATCAAATAAATGTTTTTTAGTAAGTCACTTATGGCCAAAACCAAGGAAACATGGTAACCATTATTGAAAACATACTCATTATAACCTCAAAGAAACAGAAACAGTTTTTGAACTTTTTTTTTTGTTTTACAAAGAACATTGGGCTGTATCTTTAATATTTTCGAAAGAATCTGGTGAATTTGAGGGCTCACTGCATAGCAGTCAAGCCAGTTCCATCACAGGGAATTTAAACACCATATAAAGTAAGAGAGAGAGAGAGCACACACTATATATAAAAATCACAAGTAGGGAATTAATAATTCAAAACTTTAATCATCTTATGCTCTGCGTGTAAAAGTAAACATTGGGGTCAACAATTCTGGGCGCTTGATTTTGTATACTTATCCTGGTGTGTTTTAGTCAGTCCAGTTTATAGTCTCCCAGAGTCCTTCTGGTGGCAGTTCAGGAATTAGCATAGGCCAAAAGCATTCTTAATTGGCTATTGACATGAAGCGACACGACTTGTTGACAAAGGGGTACGACTAAAGCTATTCTGTGCCAGCGCTAAAAATCAGTTAATAAATCCTTAGCTTGTTATAATCAATGTACCTAAGCTAGCAAGAAGTTAAGACATGAATTCAAACTTCTCCAAGGTTCTATTCAGATTTGAGGAGTTTTGCTGCATTTTAGTGGAGGACTTGAGTACACACTGTCCACCCAGCTAGCTAAACCCACAGCAAAGAACCACTGTGACTCCAGAGTTTGTGTACTTATGGAAAGTTTACATACACACAGAAAGTACAAATAAAACTTGTTTAACGCAAAACATTGAGGGTGTGTTTTTCTATGTGTGGCAATATTTTTCACCAAGGATGACTTCTGTCCAAGGAAATTCCTTTAAACTTGTCAAGGAAAGGAAACATAATGAAACTTTGATGACACCTGGGCCAATATAGCAACAGAAAATCCCTCATGATTTTTATGGCAGTAGGAGCGAACAAGGACACTGCAACTGAAAGTAAACTTGACAGATTTGTTTGCAATTGGTTTTGGTTTGGGGTTTTTCCACAAAAATGTAGCAAATGTTGAGGAAAAACTATAGGTTTATATCTGAAGATGAAGCCCTTAGCTTGAAAAAAATTTTACTGTTTTTAGTGAGTTCTCTCTGAGAATGCATAAAGGAGATTATGTTCCTGTGATCCCTTTATTATTATTAGAGAAGGTAATTATTTATCAGAGGAATTGCATATACACATAAACATACAGAGTTTAAGTTTCCAGGATTCCTAAAATAGAAGTTTGAACTCCACTTAAATAAACTGTAGAGCATCAAATACCCCTTTCCTCACATACCAAGGACCTGTCACAGACTCTTCTCTGCATGTGGACAAGTAAAGAGAGGACTCTGATAGACTGATCTGAAGGGTCTGCACCTGATCTGGACCAGAGGTAAAACTTGTGTAAACTATGGAGTCTGTCCCTCCCTCCCTGACCTCTGTTGTAAGTGCCTCAGGGAGTGATATATACAGCACATTAAAACAAGGGAGTTCTCTGAAATAGTAAAATACCAAATATTTTAGAGCTTCTGCAAACAAAACTCTTTGGATTCAATCAGGAAATCTCAGGTTCCCATTACACATCATGAAGGATTGTGAATAGGGAGAAGGTAAGGCCATGAATCTGTGATTACATTCCTTGTCTTAAGTTGCAAATGCAAGATGTGGCCAGGGGTGTGTATTCTATTGCCATCTGTGGGCCAGTTATCTTCTGTTAATTGGGCCACCTGTGAAAACCAGGTGGAGCAGTTTTCTTTATCTCTTCCACAAACCAATCCTCCCTCTGGGAGATATCTTCTGTTAATGGGCTATTGAGTGATAAAAGTACATCATCCCATTGTGAGAAGCTCCGTCCAGGGGGAAGAGCTAAGCAATCCTACCTGGATATAATCTGACATTTGGAACACCACAGGCAGCTTTTTCCCACTGGATTCCCAGAGGAAGAGCAGGCCCATCTGCACCCCTACTGGACCTTCAGAGGAAAACTGCACCCTTCCACAGGATCATTGCTTCAACAGAACCACACGGGTCACTGCAGGAGGACTGCAGCCACCATTTAATTAGACTGCTACCAACACCCTGACCAACAGGGTGGCAGGTCATATTCTGACTCTGTCAGTGTTGTTTTGTATTACTGCATTTTTATTTTTACTTTTATTTTTCTTAATGAAGAACTGTTATTCATACTCCCATATATTTGCCTGAGAGCCCCTTAATTTCAAAATTATAATAGTTTGGAGGGAGGGGGTTTACATTTTCCATTTCAAGAGAGGCTTCTGTCTTTTTAAACCAAGCCATTCCTAGAGAAGACACATTTGATATCAGAGGCTCTTTAATTTTTATATGAGTGCAAGGTCAAAATACTGGAAGCTGGTGCTAAGCTATACAGAAAACTCAAAATGATGGAATTAAATGGGAAAACAACAAAACACCTCAAGAATGTGGTTGGTTCTCCCTCTGTGCAATTTTAAAATCTAATTGAATAGATTTTAAAAGATATGCTCTGGGTCAAACAGGAATAAGATAACTTAATCATCTGAAAAAAAAAATCTAGTCCTATCTGGGCATAGGGAATTCCTCTATAATCTCTGGAGAGAGACTGGAGTCCTTAGGGGGTAGTTTAGCCTGTCTTTCTCTGTAGACACTGTGAAGATGAAACCTGTATTTTATGCTAGTATTATTTAAAATGAAGGTCAGGAAACAACTTTTTAATCCAGGAATTGAATACTTTTTCCATTTGAAAACCAAGAAACATTTTGATATAGAAGGCATTTTGTAAGTAAAATCATATGTTTGTAAACATTCTTCCAAAACTCAGAATCTACATTCTTTCAGGTTTCATAGTCCTGTAACTTCCTTTTTTTTTCAGGCAACTATTTCATATCATAGTAAAAAAAAAAAAAAACCCAAAAAAACCCACCAAAATTCAGAGATACCTACATTTACGACACATTGCAATTCAGAATGACCCAGAAGACCTTGCAACTTATCAAACTGTATTCCAATATATTTTTTGTTAGGCATCTGAGTGTCTACACACTGTTTCTAACCATGGGAGTTCATGTTGTCTCCAGTGACAGCTCTTTCAGCTAGTATATTAATTTTTAATAAGCAAAAAAAGTACTATGATTTTTTCTTAGAATGGTTAAAAGATGAATACTATTGCAATAATTTTTAAAAATATTTTTTAATCTTCACCAGTTTGCTGTCACCATACAAATCAGAGGTATTTCTGAACACCACTGGCACCCTAGGATTCTCTGCATTATGTATAACCACAGAGAATTGTTCACTTTGAGAGCTGCAGACTCTCCTTGGCTTGTAGGCAAGCAGACATCAAATAGACGAGTCAAGCACCGAGACAACAGGGATGCCTTGAGCAGTTGATCTCAAACAATTAGAGGAAAGCAGTAGCTGAGAGCATAGAATTAGGCTCCTTAGATTAAAGGATAGCATTTCTAGTGAGAGATACAATTCCAGTTTTGGATTGGTTGGAGATTATTTGTGTATCAGAACAATCTTAATTAAAAGATATGGGGCTTCCCATGAGTTTAAGAGTCAGGACTTAATCTGATTGCAGGATCAATGGTGTAGTTTGCATGAGTCTGCGGAATCCAAGCAAAATTTACTGGAAGTTATTGAATCAGAAAAGAGTCTGTGTCATATAAAAACCTCCACTGACTGGACAAACTAAGTTTTTAATGTAGTTGGGTTATTTGAACAACTCTCTATTTGCTCATTCTATCTCACTATTGGCCTAATGTAAGCTTGACATGGAACAGTACTGAAAGAACTGAATTTTTTAGATTTTACAGTCTAAGATTTTTTTTGTGCCTGTGGACACTACTTCAATTTTGACAGGGGGTAGCCTCAATTCTTGATTCTGAAGCACAAAGGGAAGTCAAGTCTGAAGGATTTTTTAGAAGATATTTACATGACATCATTAAGAGATCTTTCAGAGAAATAGAATTTCTATGAGATTCACATAATCAGTTGTCTATATCACTGTAAAGTATTATCATGATTGCAGGGAAATCTTCTTACAGTTGCACTTGCAGGGAAAGACTGCAATGGAAACAGTTTTGTTCTTTCATTTTCTAATTTTTATCAACAGAACTAAAAGAAATACTTATATAAGAATGTGTAATATGCTGGTGATTGCTATTCAGAACAGAAAAATATGGATAGTTCAACTGATGTTCATTGTGTTGCCAGGGAGAGAAGTTACTGAATTCTGCTAAAATGCCCTGAAAACTCACAGACTGGCTAAATCCTGAAGATTTCCAAAGGGAAGGCTTAAAAATAAAGCAATATAAAAGTCTGTCAAATTAGGTCTACTTTGCCTATATAATAAATATTCTGAAAGCAGGCTGAAAATGTGAATGTATAATGTAGGCACCAAAAGGAGGAGAATGACCTACTAAACTGTAATAATATATGCACTGTTGTGTTGCTCTATCTAAAAGTTTCCAGCAAATACAATAGCAGAAGTAGCATCTCCTTTATGATTTGTATGGATTTTTGTTAATCCATAATAAGTTCTTAAAAACCAAGACACAATGTAATTAATAGCAGCAATAACAATAGTGCTTAGTTGCAATATAGCATTTTTTCCCAAGAGATTTCCTGGTATTTAATTAAAGTAACCACGATAGTAAAGGGGCTCTGTAGAACTAATCTTATAGTAAAATCTTATTCTAATATAGATTACTGTCAAATTAAATCCTGACCATCAATCCTTAGGAAGCAGACAATAAATTGCATTGATTCTTTCAATCTAATTTTAATTTTTCAAATGCATGAAGCAAGTGGTACAGAAATAGCTTTGTTAATCAATGTATAAGGGGCAGTCCCAAATCCTAATAACTGATTGCCCCAAATTGTACTGCTATTCTTCCTCTGTGAAAAGCAGTGTAACTGCTCTGGATCTACATCCCGTGAGTGCACAAAAGGATTAATTTCATCACAACAAAGACTGAACATTATGAATACCAGACCCAAGCCATAGATTTACGCCTGGATCACAGGATCTGAGAGAGATTTGGGTCAGGAGGGACCTTCAAAGATCACCTGGTCCCTCCTCTGACATCCACAGTGATATCCTCCACTATGATAGATTGCTCAAAGCCCCATCCAACCTGACCTTGAACACTGCCTTAAACACAGTCTTTAAATCCAGTTTTTTTTTTAGGGCTACATTTAATTTCTCCGTTAATGCCACAAAAAATGCAGTTTCTTTTCTCTTTCCTTGTTAGTTGACTAATACAATCATAAATCTCTTCCCCATACATCACATTTTACTTTGACAGAAACAGAGACAGGGAGCAAAGAATAGTACAAAAGGCTGGAAAATTGTTATGGCTGGGGTCATTTTTGCCAAAGAAGGGTTTATTTACACCTCTGCCACTGTTCCTAATCTATTTTTAGGCCACACATTCCTTCAGAAAGAAATAAAGGGCAAAATTTAGCCATCTGGTCTTCCTTCAGATGCATTACTCAGCTTATCAACTAAACTGCTGGGCACAATAATTCCTGATGAGCAGAGCTGGCATCCAAACAAGCAATGTCACGAAAAAGCACTTGAGTCTGGAAGGCTCAAGATAGCCTATAGTATTTCCATTTAGTTTGTTTTGTAGTAACATGTAAGTTTCTTAAATTTTGCCATGTCTGTAATACCTCATTCTGATATAGTAATGTTTTCAAAACATATTTCTTTGTGTCTTCATTTGTTATACACAAGATTAAAGAGATGAAGTCACGGTAATACAAAGACTAGTTAGAGACAGATTGCAAAGTATGTAGAAGATCACCTAGTCCTCTGTCTACTAAACTGGCACATTTTTTTACTGACCCTAGAAATTATGTTTAGTTCTTATTTGTGTAAAAAAATCTGTATTCCTTTTCTGTAGATAAACAAAAAGCAGCTGGAGAAAGTATGCTCTGGAGACTTCATGTCCTAGATAGGACAGCAGCTGCCTCAAAGCTCTAATAGAGGATCAACGCTCAAGTAAATGAGGATTAGATTGCCAAAGCATCTCCTGCCGATATTTTAATGGCCTTAATTGTTTCTAGAGATCATTTTGTCTTTCCCACTTGTGTTCAGTTAGATACCCTACAATGTTAAATACACTGGTGAAGATACATTGGAGTGAACACTTTAGGACCACCTAGAAAAAGTCTTATAGATGTAATGTATACAGCAGGACTGGCTATCGTTACTGTCAGAGGGTTTTTATTCTGGGATGTGCTCAAACAACAAGTGCTTCCCAATACAGTCTTTGAACAAGTTATCCAGTAGGTAAACTCAGGGAGCAGTCTTGGAGATCTGCCATGCCAGTAAATGTCATCCTGGAAGGAGCAACATTCCAGTGCCTGTACAGTGATTCACTTGCATCTACTTGAACTCAGTATTATGAAATAGTAAAAAGCTGAGGGACATTGGGACTTACTGTATCCAGAGAAGAACCCAACCAGAGAGACAACAGCATGTGCTGCATTGTAAATTTGGGATTTTCTCCTCCACTATAGCCAAATAAAATCAGTTTTATATTTACAACATAGATTTTTGAGTCATTATCTTCAGATTTCAACCTATATTCAGAATCACCTAAGATAGATAAGAATTTTAAGTTAATGTTGTGCCATCTTCTTTAAACTCACAAGAATGTCTTTGCAGATATAATACCTTCCTGCAGCAAAAATACACAATCCTGTTAATCATGATACCTCTGGGCACAATTAATTTGTCCAAAGATAGTCTTTTATCATTAAAGATCCCTAGGATTTCTCACCTGGTCTTTAGCTGTTTTTCCAGAAGGGCATGAGTTTTCTGACAGACTTGTGGGGCACAGCTCATACTGTTGATGTCTCAAATGCCCTAAGGCATCTCAGCTGACACTGGAATAATCAGTGACACTGCATTTATTGCTACAAAATCCATTATTGATCATCTTTCAAAATATGAGATACCACAAATCCATCTGTAGGTAAACAGACTTTCATAAGTCATCTAAGGATAAAATATTTTATGAACAGCTGGTCCTTCTGTGAGGATTGTGCCAAGCCTTCCTTTGCAGTCTTAAGCTTGTGAGGCCTCTCCATTTTTCAGCATTCACCTAAAATAAACCTTGCCTTCTACTGCTACTGCTGAAGACAGTTAAGTGAAGTGCAAAGTTCTGCAAGTGGCATTTCAGTCCAAAACAAGTGACATATGTTGTGTGTGCTACGCCATGATTCAGAAATCGTGATTTAGCTTGACAAAGCTGGAATATTTGCCTGTGGAGAAAATTTTCCCTTTTATGGGGTGGAGGGGAAAGTACAATTTAAAGGCTTCTAATAATCTACTGCTATTGACTGAAACTTTCCAGAAATAACAGAAAGGTAAGACAACATAAGTACTGGAGTAAAAGTGCAGAGATGACAATGTAATTAAGAAATCAATGCCCCAGACCAAACAAAAAGAAACCAAGCATTCAGAGTGGGTTTTAATTATACCCCATATTCATTACCATGTTGAATTGACATATTTCTAATATTGATTCTTACCTTCCTGCTAAGCCCACAGATTCTTGTTTTAACAGCATTTTCTGGCAGTGAAATAAAATCCTAAGTACTTCACTGCCTAAAGTAGGCATTAACATGTGAAGCTGAACTCCAGGCTTTCATATCCTATACACTAGTTTGTAGTGCTTAACATTTTCAATTTAATTTAAAATTATCACATATAAAAAGCTGACCCTTGACTAAGAATTCACGTAACACAAGGTTTTGAGGGGATGACAGAAAAATCCAAGAAACAAAGAATATTCCATCAACATCTAGAGCTATGCCTTTGCAATGAAAACCTGTACTGTCCTACCATCCACCCAGCACTGATAACTGCTTCTACAGCAGCTTGCTCTGTCATTGAATGCCACAGAGTCCCCAGTGCCTTGAGAGGGTGCACTTGGTTATGGTACAGGCAGCCTCCTTCACACCCCGCCCAAAAGGTCAGCGCTTATGGCTTTGCACTAGCTCCTGCAATTCTCAGTCCAGGGCCTGTGGAAAACTCAGCACTCTGTTAATCCATTTTGGCCATTTGCAGTTCAAATCATTGATCTAGCATTTCTCTCTGTGTTTTCCCATCCCACTCTGTGCACAGGCTGCTGTTCAGTTCCTCCCCAGAAGCAGCTCTGGGGTTTTGCTCTCTGCTGTAAGTGACACACAGCTGACAGCAACACCAAGAAATTAATAGAAGTTGTTCTTCATCACTTCAATTTAAATCAAAAAATCTTCTAGTTAGTTTTGTCCAGGAGGACTGTTATTCTATCTAGTCCTTCTGAAGTTATGTCTTCATTGTTTTCTCATTTGGAGTCCACCCTTTGGAGTATTTGATCTTTGTTGTTTTCAAGTAAAGGCTTGAATTTTCACCATGGTGAATTTGTCCCATGTGTTTTAATATTAGGAGATTTAACATGAAGGCATCTACTATCAGAAACTGACAAGTACAAAATATAAATTTAGTTCAGTAATCAGGTTTAATTCAAGCTCTAGTCAGTAGGAGAACAATATTCCATCAACAAATGTAGCACAAAGGTGTTTGCTGTTATCCATACTTTTCATAAACCTTGTAAAGAACATCCTCCGAAGGATCTGAATTTCTATCCTGCTGAGCACAGAAAGTGCTGATGAGTCAGTGCAAAGCTTTTACAAACTTACATGAACATGTCTGTTATGGGATTTGAGTTGAGGATGCCTAGGCATGGGCACACTCAAAGCATATCCTGGAGTTTTTGCTTGCAGTCTAGTTGCAAGGATCTTAAAACAACTTTCCATGGGGCTGCCAAGGGTTCCATCAGGCAGAAATTTTTGCAATCATTAAAAAAAAGAAAAACCCACTGAAAGCCATGCTACTTCAAGTGCTGCATCTGGTGCTCTTGGATGGGATTGGGTGTCTTGCTTGGTGAGACCCTTTTTAAGATGGTCAGTAGGGTAAATGCAAACACATGTCCTCAGCCTTCCTTTCTCCTCTATAGTCATAGCACCTTCCCCAGAACAATCACCTCCATTCACTCAAGACTGATCCTTCTGTTAGGAATAGGCATCTGCAAATGCCATAAGAGGAGGGAGAGGCAAACAGGACACCTCTTGTTCTTAAATGTAGGATCCACCTTGCAGAGTCATGCTGAAGTGTCACAACGAAGTCTCAGTGCTGATGAATGGGGACAGGCAGCCTGAGCAACCACCCCTACTCTCTCCTTAGACATGGCCATATTATAGAGCCATATTTTACAGTCTCCTCACAAACTACATTATTTTCCATGTTTAGCTGAAACTGCAGCAGCACACACAGCCTCACACAGACCCTGCTAGCTTAGGATAGCATGGGATAGAGCAGCTCCACCATGGGGCACTCTGATGGGAATGGGGAGAGAAAAGGACACATACGCTCCTTTGCTAAGGACTAACATGCTGAACTCAGGTCAAAGATCAGCTTCAATCCTCCAAAACTTTCCTTTCCTGAACTAGGACTAAATGAAGACTTTTGAGCATTTCAAACTGTGTGAGGCTTTGTCCTACTTCACTTCTGCTTTTCCAGGTAGAGCAACTCAAAGTATCCAGACTCCCAGTACAAATCCAGGAAATATCAAACATTTCAGAAGAAAAAGACAAAAGGTCAGACTTGATATTCAGACTAAATGGAACTTTAATTAAAGAGGAACCAGAGAGGTGGTAGGTACCTTATCCCTGGAAACAAAAATTCTAAATTTTGAACTGTTTTTATGTGTTGTGTTATTATGGGTGTTATAACCAGCCTGTTCTTAAATGACCTTGGAAAAACCATCTCTCCTTGATAATGTCTACTAGGAAGATGAGTTTGAAAAAAATTGCTGCCGTAAGCATTTTCAGGGATTTAATTGCCTGCTTTGCAGTCAATCTAAAGTCTTGATCTAATTTCTTGCATTTTGACAAGGTTATAATTAGATTTAAACTTGTGAAGATCTGCAAAGCTGAGGTAAGCAAGTTGTGTGTAGCTGGGACCAGAGTTTTCCTGGGTATCTCATTCCAAATACTCCCAAGCACCTTTCCTATACAGTGTCTTATGTTAATTTTTCCTGTGATAAAAATAATTTACAAAGGCCCAGCATAATTAGTCACTGAAACATTTATGTTTTCCTTTCAGTTTTCAACTTTGAAAAGTGTCCCTCTAACTTCCAATGCAGATATAGCTTAATTTTAGATCCCAAGGTAATAACAGTATTTCTCTGTTACTATTCACCAGCATTTGTAACCTGCTAATCTAGCCTTAAAATCTGCATGTGTACTGTATTTAGGAGCTGTGAATTTCTGTACAACTCATTTCCTGCAGTCTCAGACAGACTCTAAGATATGGAATTTGCTTAAAACTGAAGTGGATATGTTTTATGTCAATATGTTTACACATCAAACAAAACTGAAATGCTACCTTACCTTGGAAATATATTCCAACTCAATTTACCAGGAAAATGTCATGGGTAAATATCACAGCCCAGCCTCTAGACAAATGTACTTTATTCCTTCCATGAAATGTTTGAGATTGAGCACTCTTTTGGGAAATAGTATTTCTGGATACATTCTGGGTCTGAAAATTATGCTTCTTGTTAAGTAGTAATTTATTTCTGCTATTCATCTCTACATTTCTCTGACAGTAGAATGCACAATAGAATGGTCTTCTCTGTGGTAATGTTGGAGAAAGATTAAAAGGTACATTTTAAGTATAACAAAAATTATCCATGTCATGATATTAACAACACAAAATGTAATCAAAGAGATTCAAAAGACATAAATTTCTTCTGCTGCTCTCTTTCTGGTTTTGATGTATTTTTATTGTTTATTTATTTTGCCACCATTTTAAAATGACACCTCTGTCAGAGACCTTTCTCCAAGCAACATTTAAGAACCCACTCTGTCATCCTAATCACAATAATTTCTGTCCAAGTATCCTGAAACAGTGTGCTAGAATTATTCATGTAGTTTCACGGTAAAAAATAGGAATAAAAGTATCAAAACTCTTTTGACTTCTCTTTATGTCAGCCTTTGATGCTTCCAAACACTGTGAGTAAGGAATCTTCTTTTATTTCATATCTTGGCAATATGAAAGAGGAGGCTGAGAAGAACACTACCTTGGGAGTTACATACTTCTGTCACTTTATGTCACAACATTAAATTTATTTGAATGAGGGTTGTTACATGTTCATGTCTGCCTAAAAATAATGGGAAAAGACATGGAAGGCAGCAAATTCTAAAGCATTAGACATTTTTATAGCTAATTAGTTCACTCTATTAAACTAGGTAATATAATCTATTACATTAGAAAAGATAAACACAGCTGCTTTATTTAAAAAAAGAAAAAAATATTATTTTAGTCCACATTAATCAGTTATAAAACTGAGCCATGTTGGTTAAACGTAAATAGAAATGTTTATTCCCCCTCAGAGTTTCACTGAAGAATTTCCTCCAGAGTTTTTGGCAGAGAAGACACATAAACTCACACAGGCACATAATATGCTCTAGCATAGTAGATTCCATGCTGTTGCAATTCCTTGTGAATGGCATGAGGAAATCTCAATACACTGGCTATATTGTTAAGGCAGGAGATACCTTTAGTTGCTGAAAACCCAGTCCTGCAGTTTTACCCTCTCATTGAAGCAGTGTGTACAGCTGTTTTTTGAGCAGAGAGTGCTGCCATTCACTGAATGTTATAGTCTGTTAAAGGCCTACAGCGTTAGCAATTCTTGACTTACAGTGTCTCCTTCTATCCTTCCGTAGCAGGGAGCAAAGGGAAACACAGAAAGACAGCTCCCCTCTACGGCTTTTAACTCAAACAAACTGAAAGGGGTTACATAATCATATAATCACCTTTACTTCCATCTCACAGAAGGGAGAGACATCTGTTTCCTAGAGACTGTCTTCATCCCCAGATAAAAAAAAAACTTTAAAAATCCCAACAAACAAAAAACCCTACAAAACCCAAAATCAACACAAAACAAAACAAACAAAACCCTCTACCTTTGTTGTTGAGCACATACCAGAGTGAAAAATAGAACAAAAGTATAAGGAATGGGGCATTGCTCAGGGTTAGATTTTGTCCTTCATTTAGGGTCTGAAAGAATCAACTCAGAATTTGTCTGTGGGATAAAAAAATGCTGAGTAAAAATTTTAAACTAACAGCTACCCAGGCCATCATCCTTATGGCTTGATGTGACATGTTACATTGAAAAAAGATACTGCTTTGAATTCATATAAAGGATACAAAAATATTTTTCATTTAATCATCTATCAGCTTTTGCTTCATTCTATATTTAATAATTTATTTTCCCCTCAGGAATATAATTATCTTCATAAGGAAGGCAGTTAATTCTTCACCTGGACAAATAAAGTTGCATGCTTATGTATGCACTTGAGATTTTTATATTGCTAAATGAGCCATTGCACACTTTTCAAACAACTTAACATATTTTCTTTATTAAATTTCCTTTTCTAAAAATAATTTTGCTTTATAAATCTGCCACCTGTACATCACTTGTTTATGGTGAGGGATTTCAACATAAGCAAAAGGTGACTCTAATATTTCATCCTTCAGTTTCATCTCTCTCCTTGATAATTTTGCATCAAAGAGCTAATAAAATCTCTCTGCTCTTCATTGAAGACTCAAATACCACAGAGCTCTCTTGGTGTGGACACCCAACAGTGTCCACACTTTCTGAGGTCTGGAATAGGTATAATTACCTCATTTTTACATATTTCATTGTTTTTGCATATGCTCCATTTTTTTAGGTGCAGTATAGTTTGAGATACAGACCTCCATCACACTGTGTGTTGCAAGACATGGCACAAATGAAGGTTGGTGCTGTCAAGGAAAGAAGATTTTATTTATCTTTCAGAACAGCTAATGCATTCTTTTAAGGAAACTTACAGGTTCTCTTCATGATGCTTTACTCCTAGGAAGGATTCTCCTGCAACTTGGGTTTTAGAATGGAACAGAACCATTCAGGTTTAATTCATTGATAAAATAAGTTCTCAGTGGAAGTATTTTCTTTGAAGATTCCACTGATTTCTAAATTTGAATTTCCAGTAACCATGAAATTTAAGTTCCACATATTCATATTCTGTGAAGATGTACATTTTGGCTAAAAGCAAAAAGAGAAAACTAATAACTGTATTATGTTTCTTATTTTCTACATGACCTCTATGACTCTCACAGACACATTAGTTTCTCTACATTTCGTCCAAAGACTATATCTAAAATTTTATTTATTTAGACTGCATCTAAAAATAGATGTAGTCTCTCACAGGCATGAATCAGTGCACAGCCTCCTCCAAAGTCTAGGCAGGATGACATGCGAAATCCACAGTTTATGTCACCTCCGTCTGCAGAGACACAGAAATAACAGCTTTGGTAGCAAGCCAAGACAGCAGCTCACTAAGCAAAACCTGACAATTCAATTGTTCCCTTATTTTCTCACTTCTTTTCTTCAGCCCCCGTCTTTCACCGTGTCTTATGATTCCCAAGACTATTAACTACTGAGATTGGATATTGCTGCAGTTTTACTACATTTGTAGAATAAATTCTTCTGTAAAAGAAAGTGTTTGAAGTGTTTTAGTCTATTTTAACAAGGAAGAACATGAACAAGATGTACAATAACTGAAGCACCAGAAAATACATATGCTTCCTTCAGAAAGCAAAACTGTTTTATCATCCATACAATTCCTGTGGTATGGGGCACCAAAAAACTTGGGGAAAAATTTTCTTGAGGTGACATCCAAGTCCCTGAGATTTCAAATCAGAAATATGTTGCTTGCATGGGTGTTTCCTTCATAGCAGACCCCCATTAGGAGATGTCCCTGCCATGTATTATTCTGAAGGTTTGGCTTCAGCATGGTCTAGATGCTGAGATTAGCTCAGTTGGTTAGAGCATGGTGCTAATATCACCGAGGTTATGGGTTCAATCCCTGTCCTCCCATTTACTTAAGAGTTGGACTCGATGATCCTTGCTGGTCCCTTCCAATTAAGAATATTCTGTGCATTCTGTGCATCCCCTGTGAGCTGGTGCATGAATATTCATACTTCTTAAAGTAGGCAATCCACACCACCAATCTTCCAAAATACATTTCTCAGACTGGTTTTCAGGAGTAGTGGGGCGGTAGAGACTGAGCTATAACATGGCACTCACATGGCACTCAGTCTCTACCAAGCTTGGAGAACTTTCCAGCTTCCTGCTATCACTCCAGCTGATTCATGTACCAGGAGTTTGCCTATTCTGTGTTTGGAAATAACACACTGCTCTGTGTGACACCCACTGCCAGCCATGCCCTTCCCACCCCAGCACTCCCACATCAAGGCAACGAGGGCACAAGCTCACTGGGGGGAAGCCTGTTCACATCCAAATTACAGCTAAAGAAATGCCTGGGTGCTGCACTGAATAGTGTGAGGTTTCTTTTCTTTTGTTGTTTCTTTTTTATCCTGGCAAAGAATAGTAAGCACATGGAAAACGGCTGTGCAGTTCAGGCACTCATGAAGCATTATAGACAGTTCAGACATTGAAAAATTAAAAACAGATATGAGTCATTTACTAAGACCACTTTTAAGATGGCAGAATTATATGTTTCCCCTATCTAGAACTTAAGTGGTGGTTTAAGCAGTCACAGATTTTCAGTGGGAGTTGACCTTACTTAGTTTTAATTTTGCATCTTTCAATTTTTTCTTCGTAAAGCAAGATGTCTTTTGCCATATGTTAAAGTTTTTCCTCCATGCCATTATTTCCCTTCACATTGACCTGCTCAACACATCTTGAAGGCTCTCTGGAGAGGGACTGGCTTGCTTTGGGGTGGTTGGACCTCCTTACTTCTGACCCTCTCAGAATAAGCCCTTTCCCTAGGTTAGGTAAAGTTCTGCTTCATTGCCACTGACTTTTGCAGATGGGTTCATAATGGTACACTGGAACAAATTTCAGGATACCTAAGGAAAAAAACCCGTCAATTTTGTTGGCTAAATTATTTTGTATGGGTTTCTGAGCCATCCATGCCGAATGGATTAAAAAAAATGCAAGAAAGGGATAGGACAGAGAGCTAGGAGAAGAGAGTACTATTGTAGCTACTCTATAAGATGTTCTTGCTTGGGAATGCAAGACTCAGTTCTTCCACTCTTGATTCTAGGAGTCACATTTGTGCTTCTCTGTCATACCTCTGCTTAGTATTGTCCTTTCTAGTCTTGGCACTGCAGATATCTGTTGCCAAGTTGATGTCTTATTTTGTAATACCTCAGCAAAAGTAGGCAGCTGTAGAACTGACTCTGACAATGATCTGTTAAATGTCTGGCAGCCCATAAGGGATTGTTCTGCTTTGGAAGGCATAATTAATACTACTCCAAATGTGTGGGAGGTGTTTCACCTTCATGAATATATTATGACATATTTTCACATTCAAACTCATATTATCAGTTTCTGCCTATTGGTGATGTTTCTATCAAATATTTCCCGTCAAATCACATGCAAAATAAGTAATTCGCTTTTACTGGTATTACAGCACTTTTTTTTAATTCCCCTTCTTTCACCACAGTTTATAATCTTCTAATCTTTATAATCACTTTTTGACAATCATGACAATCTTCCAATGAAGCTCTGAAATGGGACTACATAAAATAAACAAGTAATTCAATACAGAATAAATGTCACAGTATTTATAAGAGCATTAGTCCATACCTGTCTCTGTTTACAGAGCTTTGCTCTGCTTCCTATCCTCATTTTCATATATTTACCTTGCTTAGGCTTCTAGGGTCCCAGTCCTGATCTAAAAGAGCAATATATTGTCAAATCAGTGAGGTCTCATCCTTACAGTTAATTATAGATACAGATATTTATGGATTTTGTATTCATGAAATAGTGTAGGAATCATGTGGCAGTGGTGAAAACATAGAAGTCTAAATAGAGAAAAAAGGTAAGGACTAAAAACTCATACAGTGCAATCAAGATAACAAATTAGGTTTGTTCTTCAGTACGAAGAAAGGTTTTCAAGTCTGACAAATTATGGGGAAGTAACAACCAAGTATTCATTTTATAAGTTCTTTGCCTTTTAAAATCATTCAGTGAATATATTCTAATGAAAACAGAGAACCAAAAATCACACTTTTCTAAGACCTTAACTTAGTATTCAGATTGCAAGTAAATCAGAAAGGCATAAAACATTTTGCAGTATGTGAGAAGGATTTTCCTGAATCTTTTGCAGATGTTCATCCCTGCTGCCAGTTTTAGATCTATAAAGTTTTAGGTCTGTCTTTTCTAACAGAAAAATGTCATGCCTTTCTTTTGGAGTAACAAAGGCTATAATTCACCCAAATTCCTGAAGCACTGTTAGAAGAGAGAGTATAGGAGAGCACCAGAGCTTGTATGATACCTCAGCAAGGTAAGTGAAGACCACAGAAGAAAAGAGAAGTCAGTGTACTGTGTCAGAGTGAACTTGAAGATTTGACTTTGGGTCCTATGCTCATGTTTTTTTGTCTGTGCCTGCCTCTTCCCATTTACCTCATCCCACAACTGTTCTCAAACCTGGTCTCATCACTATTGAGATCTGAGCACTGCCTCTTCTATGTCAGTCAAAGCTAATCTCAGTCTATTCTTATCCTAAAGGTAGCACACTGAACTCTACTCTGTATGCTACAGCCCCAATCTACCCTGCAACCTGCTTTATAATAATCCAACATAATCCTCAAGAAACCAACCCCTCTTGCAAATTCCTGTTCTCTTGCTCATGTGATTGCTAATCCAAAATCCAAGAATGTTTCTGCTGTCATTTAAACCTCTGTACTGTTTGAAATGGTTTCTGTTCTGACCTGCCAATGAGGTTAGTCCTGGACTAGAAAGAAATTAACTCCTTGGCAAATGGTAGTTATATGGTAGTACTGGAGTAAAGTCATACTGAGGAGGGGAGACTTTGCCTGTGGAGTGTTTCTGGAAGAGAATGAATTAACTTTAGGCTACTTTTTTCTGTAGAAAGTTGTGTATTGCTCTTTTGACACATGAAGCAAAAACACAAATACATTTATATTTAGAACTTAGTGAAGTGGTTGGGTATCATTGGTGATACTTCTCTCACTCTTGTGTTTTGAGCAGTTCCTGAACTCCTTTGCAAAAGCAGAAAGTGGTCTCCCATAGCCCACTGAAACTACTCTGACCAAAATCTCTACAGTTAGTTCTGCAGCAGGATCAGAACCCAGCTCCATCCATAGCAGCATGACAGCTAGAGTGACAAAAGTGTTTCATGGCATCAAGTCTTCCCTCACTCTCAATGACACATTTCTCCCTTCTACTCCCAAAAAGATCCACAACCTCTGCCCCTCTTTGAAGGGGGTCCAATATTAATCGCTTGTTTCCACCTAATTTCTGTTCATCTCACTCAAAAATTAGTTCAAATGATATCTCTATGATGCTTACCTTAGACTGACTTCTTAACTCCAGATTTGTCTTCTCATATGTCAAGTAAAAATATATCATTTTCTGACATCTTCTCATGATTTTGAAGGGAATTCAGAAGGCATTAGAAAAGTGTGGGATTTCATGGCATTTGTTTTCTGTTTATTAAAGTCTCTGGGTTTTCTTGTGTGAACAGGGCTTGTTGGGCTCATCACGTCATCCCATGGCAGAGTCCCAGCATTGCTCAGGTACCTCCAAGAGAATGAGGAAGCTGAGAAGGGCAGGCAGGAGGCAAGGGTGTGTTTATGCATTAGATAAAATCAGTGTATACCTGAACAGGAGGCCTTCTTTAGATATATCACACAATAAAACAGTTACTTGTTTCTAAATAAAAGCTCATATTCAAACTGAACTGATCTGTATGATATATATCTGTCTTTCATTTTACTGATTATATATTTCAGTTTAAATATTAAAATATAATCTTAATTTTAATAGTCTGTTATGTTTTATAGTTTAATATAACTGATGATACCCAGAATTTCAGGGTCTCCTTTGAGACATGTACAAGTTACAGGCTTTAGCTGGCTTGATAACCTGTGTTTAAAATGCTGCATTTAAGGTTTCTCTCTGTTATGCCTATATCTATGAATACTAAATTAATAATAATATAATTTGACATTTAAATATTTTTCTCTATTATTAGTATGCTCATTCCTTTGCTGAAAATTGTGATTGACTCAATGATTTCAACAGAGACTGAGCTTTTTTTTCTGGTAGTATATTCATTACAAATGGCTAATTCCTCTCAATATACTCACAAAAAAGTAAGGCAGAAGCAGACCTGGCTGAGGGAGAAGTACAGGAAACACTTTTAATACTGCTCTGTGTTGTTGATGTTGAAGAGCACATAGATAATTTATTTTCATTCTGTTAGATGTTTGCATTTATGACCAAGGTTTCTTAGCAGGCTCAGATGTCACACTTTGACTGCCTGTCTTATCACTCCATCACCAACTCCTTCCTGCTGAAGCACTGTGCTGAACCTTGACCTGTAGAGATTAGTTCACCCTAGAGAAAGGGGAAATGGTAATGAGTAATTTGGTCTCCCGGTCCTTTTGATCTAATCTTTTCTTCTCAGACTTTCAGGGAGATTACCACAAGATGTAGTCTGCTACTATTTTAGTGACTTTTCTGTATTTTATATTTGTTCTTTCCTCCAACAGAAGAGTATGTAAATGATACCTTCTGGAATGTGAAACAGTATTATTGGAATATAACTGATGATATGAAACTAGAAGATAATAGCTGTTGTGGAAGCTATATCATTTGTTAAACTGATGGCAAAACTACAAGGGCAGTACTGTAGACTCTGACCATAGTCAAAAGATGCCAGAATGACTGAGGACTTTAAATGCAAAAAAATTGCTTTAAAAGAATGGTGCAGATAATAAAAAGCCTTTTATTTCTCTGTCTTATGCCTAATATTGCCATCCATTCAGAAACTAGTTATTCCCTTCTGGCTACAATGGCACATACTTTGATGTTCAGAGGTACCAGATTAAAGGATTGTAGTTACCACCAGCAGTGGCAAATACTTTGATGTAACACTTTTGTTCAAACCTGCACAAAACCATAATAGAGTAGCACAAAGGTAAATTAATTTTAAAAACCAACATTCTTTAATGTTGTTAATGTCTTAAATGTAATTAAAGTCTTTAAAATTGTCTGAGACTCTCTGGATTCCAATTGTATATAAGACAGAAAAATCAGTCTTTGCAGTTCTGAATGACTTTGAAATAAGTATTGTGGGATTTAAAGACAAATTATGCTGAAACCTGATTGGCAGAGAAAAAGTATATGCAGTTTTCTCACTTTCCTGGAGCCCCACATTTAGGTTTTTCCAGATTTTATTCATCAAACAAATAGGGTTTTTTGTTTTGGTTTGGTTTTTTTGTTTGGTGGTTTTTTTTTTTGTTTTGTTTTTGTTTTTTTTTTTTGTTTTTTTTTTTTAATTCCTGCTGGAATTAAAAAAAAACAAAAAAAAAAAAAAAAAAAAGTTGAGTTTCAAGAAAAAACACAGAAGACAATGGGTTATATGGTCACATAGGATATCAGTAACAGACCCCAAGGCAAGGCCTACAGGATCCAACTGCATTCACGCTGTGCAAACCAGCTCTGTACTGGAACTCTGATCTCCTTTCTGGGCAGTTTCCTAAACAGTGAAAGCACAAGGTGCTCCCAAGCTCATCTGTATTGCAATGCCTATTTATCTATTCTGGATATCCTCAAACTGATGTATAATCCTCCGAAACCTATCAGAACATTATCCAATACCTAGCCCAATATCTGCACATGCACTTCCCCTTTGCACACATTTCTCTTCAACCTTTCTCACCTCATTACTCACCTGGTGCTGTTGGTTGGAACTATCTGCAGCTCTGAATGTTACAAAGCACCAAATGCATCCGTTTGGCCACTTGCCCTTTTAATCATGTGAATTGATTATCTCAGTCTGACCTCAATAAGACTCCTGCAGCTGTGAGCCACCACAGCAGATAACAGAGATTACTAACTCCCAGTTTCTCAGGTGACTTCTCATGTGTCATAAACAGACAACACAGTTTATCACATCTATTAACCTGCATTGCATTTTTTTTTCCCAACAGTTTAATTATAAAACAACAAAATGTTTTTAGGAGGTGTTTGGCCCTTTAAGTATTTGCCAATTAATTACAATCTGCATGTACCATATTGTGGACTGAATTCAAACATCTGCTCTGTGTTCTAGATGTTCTGAAAATTGTTTCTTTTTAGATTGTATTTTCATCCACTTAAGTAAAAGCAATGCCATGCTTCACATGGGTCCTAGACTTTCAGCTTTCTGTCAGGACAAACATATACACGGAGATGAACCTTTTGTTGAGCACACACTTCCCTTTAATAAGGCTCTGAACCTGCTGACTTGACAAAGCTGATTGTTAAGTGTCCTCTCCACAAATAAAACATTTTGCATTTTGCTTTAGCTACAGTATTGTCCAGTGACTAGATAGTGAATAGCTGTTATAATAGCACTAACAGTGAATAGCTGTTATAATAAGCCATTATTTCTGCAGAGACTATTGGAAATTTATCTTGTGCAGAACACCAGAACAGAGGGCTGCATGTGCTTTGTTTTACTGAAGCTTTTAAGTTGCTCAATGAACTGTGATCTTTAAAGAAGCCTGACTTTGATAGCTTTATGTCCTATCAGATTCTCATCAAAACCAGTGCTAGGCAAGGATCTCATTACTGTTCCAAAACTTTGTTAATGAATTATAAGCAATACAAGATGACATGGCTGTGTCCTGCCATTTTTTCCTACTCTTCAAAGTTGAGTCTTAATTCCTTCTGCCAAAGCCCATCTTCAATTCCAAAGCCTTTGGTTAGGGAAGAAAACTCTAAAAGGCTACCACAGTCTTACAATCTCTTGGGTTCACCAACAATGTTGAAAGACTCAGCCTCTATCTAGTAGTGATACCACTTTGTACTTGCATTTGCAAAATTGGCATTGTAGGTTTTTTGCAAGCTAAGAAGTTCCTAATTGCAACTGGACTTTCAGTGTGCTAAATTTGTTAGAAGGCAGCAGGATGAGATGGATTCTAGACCTGCCTTGCTGAATGACTAGACTTCAATGGCCTTTGATGCATTTATCTATAAACGGCTATAAAAGGTGGAAAATAGCACTGTGAATTACCAGAATGGGTGTGTATGTGTGGCTGAAAGGGAGGGGGAAGGATATAAAATGCTTTAGAACATATTTAAACTGCAGGGTTAGGCATAAAACCAAAACTGGTGTGTTTGAGAATAAGAAAAAGACCATTTAAAATAAAATAACCCAAACTAACAACAATCCCACAAAAAATAAGGTTCTTTTCGGTGTAATGTGGGTCTTTAGGGCAGTTTCCAAGAATGAAACTTGGAAAGATCATAACAATAACCTCACAGAGTTCACTGACAAGCATCTCTGACTTTGTGAAACAGGCTGTTTTCCATTGATGAAAATGTGCTGTTTTGGTTTATCATCACGTAAAGGACTCCATCCTGTTAAAATACAGTAATTATCTAAAGTACAGTTCTAAGATGAAGTTCCATAGTCTCGTGTTCAGCAAAAGGGAAATTAGCACATCTTGCCACAAACAACACATTTTATTTGTCATTTCAGAAGACAACTTTGCACTTCTGTCTGTTTGCATTTTTTGCACTGTTTGTTGATCTTAATTTTCAGAGGCCTTCCAACAGATTCCCTCCAAGAAGTCTTTTCTCAAAAAGTTTCAAAAAAGTGCTGAAAGAGCAGTCTAAAAATACTGAGCCCAGAAAGTCCTTTCTAGAATAATCAAATATAGAATCTTTCTATTCTCTTCCTTGTCCAATTCAGTTGCAAATTTCACTATACTATAGAGTTGCAATAGACTGTCATCAGTTAATGTACCCATTCCTTGCTCTAACACTCTCAACAAGTTGAAATTATTTTTTATGTATTTATTAAACAAAATTGTCTCCGTTGCAAAAACTCCAGCCTCAGTGGGAAAAAAATACACAAGTGTTAGCAAAGATTCGAGAGTATGTGATAAAGAGTGAAAATTTAGTGAGAATAAGGGTCTAGGTTAAAACACAAACCCAAAGGCAGATGTCAAACTCACTAGAACAAAAATAACTAGTTTGACTACATTATTGCAAGGGCAGGTCACCTTCTAATCTTTCTATCACTTGGCTAAGCTGTGTGACTTTCTCTCTAATGGAATATTAATCTGGTTAAGTTGTAATTGGCAAAAACAGTTGTCACTTAAATGACAGAAACCAGAGATAATTCTCAAAAAGGTTTGCATATGGTCTTCTAATTAGAATTACAGTTCTAAGTGAACTTGCATAGCTCTCCTTTATGGCGGCTGTAACTATTATTCAACAGGGTTTTAAAAAAACATTAACAGGCAACACATGCACACCATCAGTCATATTCACACTCGTAGGTGCAGCCTGAAGGTCACTTGGATCATCAGGCTTGTTTTCTTAATCCATGTCTAAAGGGCTTGTAACTTGTTGGCTGCCCTAGCAGCTGATCTAACTTGGGCTGTGCTTTATTGCCATGTTCTCCAGTCTGCCTCATGGTGAAATCAGCAGCATTGCCCAGCCAAACCTGAGGAGTGCTGGATACCAAATGTATACTCAGATAATTCTCTAAACTGCAAGAGTCCAGCAAGGCGCCCTGCCTTTTTTTTTTTTTTTTTTAATTTATTTTTTATAGTGAAAGCATACTAAATGCTCTCTTACCAGTGATGAAGTTTTTGGCTTAAATTAAATGTGCAATAGTCTCTAGAACTTAATAGATACTATTTAATATGCATTTCTATTATTTACTCCTTGCCTTCTCACTACAATATGTCAACAGTGACTACCTCCCAGCAGAGTGCTGTAGACATTCATTTTAGGAGTACAACTCTTACAACTACATATATATATATATATATATAAATAAATATATACATATATATCTATAAATATTTATCTATAAAAATATACCTATATATGTAACCTAAATTATTTGCACAGTGCCCCATAAAATTAACTGCCTGAATAATTGAAATATTCCATGTAGTCACTAAAGTTTGGTTTAAATCGGTTCAATCAATGTACAATTTCTCTGGAAGAAGTGAAATATCAGTATGAAATGTGAAGCCTTTGAAGAAATTTGTCAGCTTCTCCCAGGTCTTGCATCCAGTAAAAATTGGTTTTGTTATTTTGAATGCTAATATTCACCGCTAGCCTTAGAAAATTAAAGTTCAGATTGCTTACCATGCTTCAGATATATTCCTACAGACACACTCTTCAATACTACAGTCCAGAAGGTACTGAACAGCATTTTTTCCTGCTTTATGCATTTTCATGTATCTTGATAGAAGAGAGATAAAAACAGTGGTGAAAACCTGCTGTATGTCCACAGCTCCAATCCTACTGATAATTTTTTATAAGTTGTATTAAAAATTCAAAGGCAGCTACAGCTCATTGCCAGGTTTCTTCTACTTAAAACTAAAAGAAAAATTGCAAGAGGCATAGGAAGGAAGATAGGAAAGGAGCAAGTAAGGACTGTACAGTGGATCTGAACAGAATAATTTCTGTGTTCAGTCTTCCTATTGGCAAGTAATTGCAGATGACTGGGAATATTTCCACAAAAGAAAATTTAAAATTTTCCCATATCAGGTATCAGAGACTTTGCTCAAATATATTCATTAATTCATAGGGGATGGATTTTAATAATGGAGAAACAGGTTATAAACTCTTTTGGCACATGCCAAAGAAGATATTTGAATCCACCACCTCAAAGAATGCCTCATGGCACACAACTAGTGTGTTGAGTGAGGGATGCTCAGTTCTTGTTCCAAACTCCATGGCTTAGACTCACATATGCTGAAGAGTGCAGTAAGAGCAGAAGAACAAACAAAATTCTCATAAAAGTTTATTACATACCCTGTTTTGGCTACAGTGAACTTTGGTAAACGGTGACAATAATAACTTGTTCCTTGGGTCATGCTTTACTTTCACATTTGCTCACCTCAGTTTTTCCTCCTCCTTCTCTGGAAATGCTCCAATAAGTGTAATGAAAAGTGTTCAGCACTTTTAAGAGCAATCTAGTGTGAGGATGAAAAGAATTGAGATATTCCCTCAGCTAGGAAGAGAGAAAAAACTGCAACATAGGAGAAGGTTCTGGCAAATACAAAGCATTCATACAATGCTACAAATTAGCATGATGGATTTTGCAGAGAGCTGACACAGTGCGCCTTTGCCGTGGGAGCAGGAAGGGCTGGCTGGGTGAGCAGCAGCTGGGTGCTAGCCCTGACAGAGAAAGTTCTTCTGGAAAACATTTTTACCTCTCATATCAAAGTGCAAAAGGCATCCTAATACAGAGATCTCCACTCTGCTGCCTTGCAGTCCTTTCCAAGGTCTCTTCTTTCAGCAGGAACAGCTACAGCTAAATTTGCAGAAAACCCAGACATATCCTGTTTTATACTTATTGTTCCTAAGAACAAGTCAAAATCCCACAAAACCTGATATCCACACCAAACTTCTGCTTTGAGAAAACAGAATTTAGCTTAGATTTTCTCTAGGTTTAAGGGAGGGGGGGGGGCATTGATGATGTTTGAATCTAAGTACCTATAACTTGCAGAGAGATGCAAAGCAAGACACAGCTTAAAGGGGCAGATAATTGCTATTTCTTTGATATATTAAATTTGACCATTTCTATAGAACCAAATTATTGGCTATTTCACACAGTTTTACAGCTTTAACTGAAATTACATGTGTAAAAAACATTTCTCAAGAAAGTTTTTTCTCAACGCTCTTTAAATAACTTGTGCAACACAGTAAACGCTCAAGAATAAAAGGTATAGTGTTAATAAAGACTGGCATGCTGAGAATAATGATAACATTTTCATTAGTAGCTCTGCTATTCTACTAAAAAAACCCTGATTGTTGTGACTACAATAGTGAATCATGACTTGAAGGGAAATATCTTTCTTTTAGACAACTGATGTAATTGGGAGAAAAAAACCCTAACCAAACAAACAGGTATACTTCAGAACAAAACCGTAACATTCAGTTTAGCACAGATGGGAAAAAATCCGTGCACTGAATTTTACTGGGTTATGTTAATGACCTAGACAATCTGAAAGAGAAGATACTGAAATCTGTAGAGAGCAATGGAGTTAAAGAGAAGATCTAAGAGGTGAAAGAAGAAAAAATAATGATCTTCAGTGGAACCTTGAAGTGTGGTCGAGAGGCCGGAGATGGGGTGGCTAACATGTACCATTGGAGCAATAACCTTCCTCTGGGATTTTAAATTTGATCAGAATAGTGATTTTTTTTTCTTTCTAGATTCATCTATGGAAGTTGCCTGTGTCCCACCAGGACAAGAAGCACTTCAGATATGCTGTGTTTTCTCTATGAAAAATGCAAGATTTTGTGTCACAGTGTTTTTAATGCACTCGTTATCTCAAATTTTCCTACTGGAGAAAAGCCTCATCAAATAAAATCAAATTCACTGACAAATGCTTAGTTTGTTAAAAAAAGTACTGAAATGAGTCAAATATCAAAACCAATATGGAACTTTGTGATCCTAGGGATTGATATATCACTGCAAATGGTTTATTGTGTACCAGCTGGATGGTTATTTCATGGTATCTCAGTGATATGATGTCTCTGTCTACGTGATACTCACTGTGGGGTAAATACTGGCATGGAATTCACAGTGAGTACCCAACTGAGCTGGTTAGAACTGAGTCTAGGCATGGCAGCACCAGGCTGAAGTGACCACAGTTACCTTACCCTGACATTGCAGTAAAACCTGTGAAGCATTGCCTTGCTTAGTACACATTTGGGTGGAGAACTTTTTTCCCCCTCTTAAAGTAATGTTAACAAAGAAAATGATTTCCAAAAGTAGCTTGTGAGAGACAGTCCTCAGTGACCTGTGGCAAAATAATGGGAGCCATATTTAGCTGCTGGTTCTTGAGTCACAGGGAAGTCACTGCAGAAGTGTGACAGTGATAACAATCTGGCTGTGCAGGGAAGCATGGAGTGGTACCTCTCTCAATAGTTCTGCAAGTTCCATTCAGGAAATAACTACTCTCTGAGATGAAACACCATCACTGGTTGAACTACGAAGTCAGTTTCCCAACAGAGTGCCGGATATTCTATACAAAGATATCCTGTGGAAGCAGGATGAGCCTGAAAGAAACAGAGTAAACCTTTAAGTCTGTTTGACTTCACCTTGGAGTTATCCTTTACAAAATATTGCAGCTCAGAGAATGTTTCTAATGTGCTCACAGGAATAGCCAGTTCTCTGTGGCATAGTATTTAGGGAATGATCTAATTAACTTGAATATAATAGAGAATACTCTTCCAATGTAACAGAAAGGATTTAGAAACCAATGCTGCTTACCATCACCTTCACAAGGAGTATATTTTTAACAGGTATTTAAATGTGCGTACACAAATAGAACACATTTAGATCCAAGCTACTCACTTTCAGCAACTGAATAATCTAAAAATATGGTATTCCTGACATCCTAAAAATAAAATCTGACATTTAACATTCCCTCCTTTTTTTCCCCCCCAGGAGTTTGTTATAGACTCAACATCTCCACACACTGGTAATTACAACTAGGAACACAATGTACCTTTCTCTCCCTTTCTTTTTCTTTTGTTTTTCCCCTAAACTGTTTTCAAATAGCTAGTAACGTGTCACTATTATTCTTTTCATGTCATAAATAAATACTTGCTCTGCTATCCCATATTTTAAAGTGATTTTCTAGATGAATGCCTTGGTAACAAATCAAATGAGCAGGTTTCCTTTATTGAATCACTGTCATAGATAAAATACAATAAATCTGGTGAGGTTTAAATAGTGAAACCATTTTCTTAATGAAAGCAGATTAAGTGGCTATTTTATTTGTGTTTTGGGGGACCTTTTTCAGCTTTCATTTGTGTAGAAACTTTTCTGTGAGAAAAAACTATCCTAAAATAAAGCTATTGTATTCTTTCCAGGCCTCAGTCTACTGTCATGGTGTCAATTTGAAAGTAAAGTACAGAGGAATTTTCTTCTAAAACTCCTGTTTGTCAAAAACTTTCATAATTATATTAAGTCTTGTTTTCTAGAAGAAATGTGGGGTTTTTCCTGATGTGAGGTCTGCTCTGAGAAACAGCCAAGTAAAGTGGCTGAAAAGTGCCATCTGCTGCCTCCAGAGGAAATAACTGAACCTGAGCAAATACACCATGACTGGAAAAGAAGCCCTGGCATATTCCTTTTCAGGCCATTATAGGAAAGACTAGGATCTTGGGGAAAAAAAATAACATTTTCTCCCTTAATTGTTAGAATCACAGAGTCATTTAGGTTGGAAAAGACCTGCAAGATCAAGTCTAACCTTTGACTAAACACTACCATGCCAACTAGAACATAGCACAAACTGCCATGTCCAGTCATTTCTCGAACACTTCCAGGGGTTATGACTCAGTCACCTCCCTGGGCAGCCCATTTCAATTCTTGACAACGCTCTGCATAAAGAAATTCTTCCTGATGTCCAGCCTGAATCTTCCCTGGCACAGCCTGGCCATACCCTATTGTCCCATTGCTATTTATCTGGGAGAAGAGGCTGAAGTCTGCCTGGCTACCACTGCCTTTCAGGTACTTGTAGAGAATTATAAGGTCCCCTTGAGACTCTTCTTACTCTGGCTAAACACCCCCAGTTCCCTCAGGAACTCCTCATATAACTTGTGCTCCAGACCTTCACCAGCTCTGTTGCCCTTCTCTCAACATGCTCCAGCACCTCAATGTCATTCCTGAAGTGAGGGGCCCAGAACTGAGCACAGGATTCAGGGTTCAGCCTCATCAGTGTCGAGTACAGGGGGTCAATCACTGCCCTGGTCCTGCTGATCACACTCTTTTTGACACAGGCCAGGATGTGATTGGCCTCCTTGGCCACCTGGGCTCACTCCTGGCTCATGTTCAGCCACTGCTGACCAGCATCCCCCAGGTCTTTTTCTGCTAAGCCACTTTCCAGCCACTCTTCCTCAGTCTGTGGCACTGCCTGGGGTTGTTGTGACCCTAGTGCAGGACCTGGCACTTGGCCTTATTGAACCTAACACAACTGGCCTTGGCCCATTGATCCAGCCTGCCCAGACCCCTCTGCAGAACCTTCCTGCCCTCCAGCAGATCAACACTCCCACCCAACTTAGTGTCATCTACCAGCTTCCTGAGGGTGCACTTCATTACCTCATCCAGATCATTGATAAAGGCATTAAATGTGACCATTCTCAATGCCAAGACCTGCCTTTGTAGAAGCAATAAGCTATTTTGCCTTTGGTGAAAAGCACTTCAGCAGCACTGACATTTTTCATCCTCTGGTACATCAGGCCTATGGCTTAAAAGCAACTAATGGATATATTTAGCTCTATTTTGTATGTGCATACATACCTAGATCATTCACTGGCTTTCTTTTTTGGCCTTGGCATACTAGAAATAATTTCATATGCACTTCGTTAGCATGGTTCAATTTAAATCAGTTGTCAAGCATTAAAGTTATGGATATAAAGCTGGTTTCTACATCTGTTTCCTTATTCTTTTTGCAATCACGCTCCTTACCTCTAGTGACTTTCTGACCCCATTTCTACATAGCAGACAAAAAACCTTAGCTTGTATCCCCTAGAACTCCAGAGCAGTTATCCTGGTATGGCTGTCCCAGTTCCTTCAGAGACTAGCTATATCTGCAATTGGTTTTGTTCTTCTATTTCTGCTACTGTACTGACATCCTAAATCTGTCTAAAAATGCTTTTCATCTTAATCCAGGATGAACTGGTGTCTCCTAAAATAGAAGATGTATTGCCTGCAGATTTTATGAAGACTAGGTAGCGGTGCACTAAACCACTGCGTTTACACTGGTCTTTCCCAGCTCCTGGAAATCTGGTCTTTCCAATTCCTAAGGACGATAATGAGAAGAGAGGGATGCAAAAGTAGAAACAGAGGAAATGTTTCTGGGTGCAGCATTGCTGCAGGACCTAATAAAGGAACTTTAAGACTCCAAATTAGACATGAAAGTGTTGAAACAGACTTAAATTAAAAAAAAAAAAAAAAAAGGGCTTGTGCTTTATCAAAGATTTATTTTTAATGGCTTTAAACATACTAAGTCTCAGATACAATTGACAATTAGCTGCTAAAAGGAATGTATTTATTTATTATAGGGCATAAAGGGTTTGGAAACGACTGACTGGATGGAACAAAGTAATAAGTTTTTTTATTTTCTCATATGCAGAGAAAAATTAGTTGCTGCTTAGATCTTGCTCCAAAATTTGGTGAAATCCAAAAATAATGCATTACTTTTCTTATGGGACCATATGTATACTCAGAAGGAGCATGGGATGGCCCAGAGGATAAAATTTTGAAGTCTTGAATACATTGGGCAGGCTGTTCTGAAAAAGTTCATCTTTTTCTCATTTTAACCCACCGTATGATATTTTACATAATTCACACACTGCATACTTTCTTGAAAACGGGCCAGACACAGAAACTAAAATAATGATGTTCTCCAAATGATATCTCTTGTCTTTGGGCATCCTAGCTGAATTCAATCAAGACTTCACATCCTGTTAAAAATGCTACTTATTCTTGAGGCACCACTGTCAGTCAGTTCAGGTTATTTTTCCCACAGTGTTTGAAGTGAACTTGATCTGCCTCATTTTGGAAGCAGACACGCAGTCATTTACTGTCTTTTAGCTGCGTTTCAGTATTTGCTCACTGAAGGGGTTGGAGATTCCAACTGAGGATACAATACTTTAAGGCATTTTGTCTAGTTTAACTTGTAATCACACTTTCAGCTAAATGGAGCAGCACATACAATAGATAAGCCTTGTGAGAAAAGGTCTGAAGTTTAGGTGATGGCTACAACAAATTACAGAATTACAGCATTATCTATCTGATACCCACTACTGAAGGAGATCTTACATTATGGAAAATTCAGTCTCTGTCCTCATTAGAAGCTGAACTGTGCTGATTTCACCACTACTCCCCCCATGTTTTTTAATGTTTTTATGTACTCAACATTTCACTCAATAGCCTAGCTTGAAAAGCAAATTTAATGTGATTGAAGTTTACAACAGGGAGTAAAGGAAACAAATTATTTTAAAGTATATAGTTTAATCTGAAACTTGGAGACTTTTTTTCTTTTCTCAAGGAACTAAACCAATAGTGATTTAAACTGATAGATTATTTTTATTTGCTTTGTGGAAAAAGAAAAGATATTTTTAATTGATAGTGAATCGTTGAAACCGAAAATCACGGACAAAGACTCTCTAACTAGTGAGAGTTAGACTGTGGTATGTTTATTACATTGGTGGGCAGCACCGTGGGGATCGTCCCCGAAATGCGTGACCACACCACACAAGGATTTTTGCCTTCTATTTATTTCCCAAAATAATACATATGCACAACCCCAGCACCTCCCATCCCCGCTTTGTATTAAAATGAGGGTATTAGTCTTTCACGCGTGTGCAATTCTTCTCTTGAATTGGGTCGGTGGTCTCTAATTGGGTCAGTGGTCCCAGGGATGAAGTCAGGAAGGTCTTTGTCAGGTCTCTGTGACCCTCTGGCATGATCCAAGGCCTCCTGCTTCATGATGGATTGACACAGGGTCCAGGTGCTGGGCATTGTTCTACTGGTTTCAGTATGTTCCTGTAATGGTTCACTTGCTCCACTTTCTTCCACAAATAAGCTCATAATATAACAATTAGCTTTAGCTTAAGCATCTAATAATCATTAACCTATCATTGGTGTATCTAACTTCAATATGAACTGGTTCTAACCCTCAGAGAAAATCCTAACCCTTTAAAATCATGATTCAATAGAAATTGCTGAAGTCACAACATGAACTTCAAATCTCAATGAAGTGTAAAGTCATTTTTGTCTCTTATCTGCAGGGTATTTGTTACAGCTGTAAAACACTTCATAGATCTCAACATGTGAAGAACTTTCTCCTAATACCTGATAAGTCAAATCACATATCTCTACAATCTTTTGCATAAAAGTTCCTAGCATGTTGATGGATATAGGAAATTGTTCATTACACTATTTTTGGGCACCAAATATCACTTTTTAGTGATTATTTTGTCAAAATTCATAAATAGACTAAAAATGAAACTAAAAAGCAAATAGTTATATAAAAAAAGGTATTTGGAAATACACTTCAATATTATTATTATTATTATAATTATTATGATACCATTTCAGAGTTTGGATTTGAGAATGAGATCACTGCAAATGCTGACTGGGAAAGATTTGGAAGGAAGTTCATGAAAAATGAAGAAGAATAAGAGGGTTTTTTAAAAAATATTTCTTTTTATTTGCAAATGCCTTTCCTCACTGTTAAAGGAAAGAATACTCACTGCACTTTCTGCAGTGCCACAGTGGGTTGTTCTGGAATCACACAACTCTAGGGCTGGGAACAACTGTGTCACAGCAGACAGGAACAAAAATATATTATTAGATCTTGGAGAACAGTATACTTAATGACTGTACTCTTGCTAGTTTCCAGGCCCAGCTTGTGCAAGACCAAAATTCATCTTTGAAAAGTTACATATTCCCTTTATTCAAAGGGACAAAAATATCTGGCCTATTTTGATATGTGTGTTCAAACACTGTAGACCAACAAAGTTACACATAACATAGCCCATAGTATTGAAAACTCAGGACAACTACAAATAGGCATTTCTAAAAACGTGTCACTAAGGGGTGAGTTAATGCCACTGTCATTCCCTTCCCATGGTTAAAAACATACCACTCTTTGTCAGGTTTTTTCTCCCAGTATCTCAAAGGTTTTACAGCTGCTTGAATCCTACAGCCTTTTGGAAGCATTAGGGATGTAACTTTGTTCTCCTGGCTTCAGATGAAGAGACATGCTTCTCATCTATGTCTAACTTCTTAAGTAAAATTATGATATTAAATTAAAAAAAAAAAAAAAGACACACCCCTCATAAGAAACAAAAAAGACCAACCCAACAGTATTCCCCATATAATACAGAATCCCATTGCTTTTCAACAGAAAAAAAAAATCAAGGAATAAAAACCAGATTAAAATCCCTAATGCTAATCCTTGGTATTTTTTAAAAGCCAAAAAGAAATTATTATACGTAAAAACTAGATTTCAAAGTTAAAGACTTTCCTGGCCAAAGACTGGCCATTTTTAACATCCACATGTTTTATTAAAGAAATTCTTTAGAATGGTTCGAGTGACAGTCTTCATTCAGTCATGCTCAAAGACACAAAGATTTTAGATATTCCTGCTTTCTGCCTCACACACTATTGAGGTACAAAACTAATCTTTTTGCATAATTCTTCCATCTGCATCCTCAGATAAAAAACAGGTTAAAAATTTGGTAAAAAAATTGGTAAGTAAAGAAAGAGAACATCAATGATTAGGAATGATTGGTATGAAATTACTGTAGAAGTGAATTAGATGTTCTTCCAACAACTCTGATGAGAAAAGAATAAAATTATCTTCGTATTTTTGAAAAGCTGTTGAATGGTTTTGCACCACATGTTCTGTGAGTATAAAAAAATATCTCTCCCAAACTCTTCTAACATGTAACACTCTACCCCCAGAGAAATCTGCTTCTGCTTTGCAAAAAATATAAGTCCTGAATTGAAATGTCACATCGAAAAGTTACTGAGGATTATTTTGAATATCCCAGCACGTAAAGCAATACAGCATTTATTGAGTCCATGTTCAATACAAAATGAAACCCTGTTGGAAACATATTTCAATGGTTATACTAAAAACCACAGCTCTGTCTCCTGAGAAGGCAGGAACATAAATAAAAAGTTTTCAAGAATTTGGGTCTCATTGGGTGTCATAGTCCCAAGACTGGAAGAGCAGTAGGACTGCTTAGGGGCCCACCCTGGAACTCTGGCAGTCAAATGGGACACAGTGTCACAGTGCACACAGTGTCACAGTGATAGCAAGAAGGAGCTGTTAACCTGAACACAGACTCTTGTTTCTGTTGCTAAAGGAGGAACAATATTCTGAGAGGCTCAGCAGTGGCACACTGACAGCAGCAAAGCCTCAGGTAGTTTTGAGAGTCTCCTAGGAGGAAAGGACCAAGAACAGAAGATGAAGAGAATGGCAGAGAAAAAAACATGAGTAGAAAAAAAGATACTTCTGAAAGAAAAAAACAAATCAAATCTAGCAATGTGATTAGTCCTGTCCTTTCCTACCCATGCCTGAATCTTACACCTCACATTTTCATCCCTAATTTTGTTTATGGACACGTATATCATGTTGATTATATCCCATAACAGGTGATGCACCACAAATCTATCCAGTTCCCATCCAACTTCAACCATGAGTTTCTGCTTCTCCATGGGCTTTGGTGGTGCATCACAGTAAGCTTGGCTACAGGGCAGCTATTGATTCAAAATACAAATACAGTGTGAAAGAATTTCACAGCACAACAGGGCTATTGTGGCTGGTCTGAACAGCCCCTGTTTGAGCAGCAAATGGAGAATCCAAGTTCCTGAGCATCTTGTTAGATGTTTTACATCTAACATGCTACATTTAGCATTCTGATTTCTTCTTGTACTTGTTCAGGAACTCATGACCGAGATATAAAAATCAGAATGTACATGCAACATACTATTACATTAATAGGGCACAAGCATAGAACTACAAAAGTGTGCCTTCAGAATGATGTCTTTTTTTACAGTGATGAAGAAGAAAATGAATGGTATAAAAATCACAAGACCAACAATAAAAAAAAAACAACAAAAAAAACCAAACAAAAAAACCACAAACAAACAAACAAACAAAAAAAAAACAAAAACAAAAAAAAAACCAAAAAAAACCAAGAAAAAAAGAAAAGCAAAAAAATTCAGCATCAGTGCCACCACCACAGTTTTTGCCCAACATGGACAGAACTCCTTACTCCTTAGCACCATATTCTGCAACTTGGCTCATTCCACCTACTGCCATCATGAATGATACTCAAGAATTTTTTCTCCAAGAATTTTATGACTTCATTTTGTCTTCATTGTGATTAAAGCTCACACTGTGACTGAGATGGTGTGCTACTGATTAAAGACAGAGCTCTGAGTTAAAAATTTGGTTCAGATGAATTATTTCCTTTGAACAAAAAAATATCTGGACAAAAGCCATTCTGTAGAATGCTCATGATTATTAAAATGTTATTAAATACTGTAATTTAGCTATCTTTCTACCATTTTTCACTACCATTCAGTTTAAGCAAAAGCATTCTACCTAGGTTTGAAATATGAGCAATCCCATCCAGGCAGGAGAAGCTTTCCTGGTCCCCCCAGGTCCTCTCAGTCTGGCTCCTTACAAACAGACTCAGGCTGGCTGCCTTTCCAGCCAGTCACCTGGGGTAGCAGCAGTGACAACAGAAGTGGTGCAGCATCCGGTGGGATTTGTGCATGTGCACCCCTATGCACCCTCCTCCTTTAAGCAATAGAATCACAGAATGGTTTGGGTTGGAAGGGACCTTAGAGATCACCTAGTTCCACCCACCATACACCATGGCAGGGACATTTTCCACTAGACTAAATTTCTCTAAGCCCTATCCAGCCTGGTCTTGAACACTTACAGGGGTGGATCAACAAGACTTGGGACTCAAAATTAATTTTCATTAATTTTCCTTTCACGATATAGCACTCATGATTTGGGCATAATTTTTCAATAAAGTGTACAGAAGGAAGGATAGTAACTCATATAGTATATCAAAACAATCACAATATTTTATAAAAAATCATACTCTTTGTTACACTTGATTCTTCCTGTTCTTTGCTACCAAAAAAGTTAAAATCTGATATGCTCCCCTTTCAACTTTCTGTGAATTCCTCTAAAATTCTGAGGGGATTCTGGCCTTAGTAAGTCTACATTTTGAAATATTCCAGCAAAACTTTTTCCTTGCTAAAAATTTAATTTCTTCTGGTGAGTGACTGTATTATTACCTATGAATAAGAAGTGTAAATAGATGTTATTTTGAAATTTTAAGTACTTAATATGACATATTGGACATTCTTGTGATAGTTAAATAAGGTGCTTTCTTTATCTATTGAATAAATAGGAGCACTGACTACACATTCTTATTCACATTATAAGGACTCCATATTATGTGTGTAAAATAATTCTCACAGGAAGCAATGCATGTTATTAATGTTATTAATGCAATTTGCTACTTTACTAAATACATTGCAATTAGTGGAAATTACACATTAAAATATTAGTATTACATGCTAAAACTTCAATGACCTGCTTACCTTTTCCACTTTTTTAAATGCAGTGAAACATAAAATCACATCCCCACATTTTCCCATCTTACTGGATCCCTTCTATGTGACCCTTTGCTTAACAGTGTGAAGTCAGAACTGGAAGATGTATATTTACTGAATAAAATTTGCTTGTAGCAGATGTATTAGCAAGCCTTGAAATGCATTTTATTTGAATGCATAAAATTTCCAATAGCTAAGAAAGGGAAGTGGTGCTGCACACTCCATGATTCCAAACTATCCACAAGTATCTGGTTAGACTTGTGTAGGAGGGGAGGTTCAGGCAAATTCTCAGTCTTTTTCTTCCTTACCCATGTATTTTGTGCTTTAGATTCACTAAATAAATTTGGGTTTAAAGTACTCCCCAGGATCTTCATGCTGCCCTTCCCACAGCAGCAAATCTTGGTGTTGGCTTTGTACCATGAATATGATCAGAGTTTCTAGTCCCGAAAGAGGAGAGAAGCAGATTTACCCAAGAATTCAGAGTTACTCATGTCAAGTAAAACCACTGACCCAAACCCCACAGATGTTTTGGAAATCCTTAGTCAGTTTGCATCCAAACAGAAGAAATTTAAATGAATTTAGGCTTAAAAAATACTCTTTGATTGCTCACTCATATTCTTGTCAGTTCTGTCAGTTAATCCAGTTATTCAAATTTGAACAATAAGTGTTCAGACATTGTAGCTGAGGTTTGAAAATACATTCAGCAGTAGCCTAATTTTATTTCACTTTCAATTCATTAATTAATGTTAATTAATAAATTAACATTTAGTTGATTTGTTTCACTGTAAAAAGGACTCTAAAACAAATGCTGAACATGTATGAACATATAATATTTTAAAAGGAAATAAAATAATTACTCAATAACAAATAATGAATAAATAAATAAAAATATTATGAACACACTGAAAATCCTTATGGTAAAAAATATATTTCTATAGTGAAATAATGTTTCCTATCAAGGAAAGGCCACAGAGAAGGTCTTCAACTCTTATGCTAATTTAACCACAAGGTATTTTCTGAAGAAAATTTGGAAGTTGCAGTAACGTTTCTAGAGTGGAAAACTATAGCCTGCTATGTTCAGAGAAGTATGGGAAATAATCAGCAGGAAGAAACTGGAGCTGGGCTTATGCCAAGTTATTTTGTTGCAGTAATATCAGTATGCCCTAAAGCCTATTCTGTAAATGAAGGGCTTTTATCACAGTTAATGTAAACATGATGTAGGAGGTGAAAGAATTTTGATAAAATTATTTTTATCAAAAGGATTTGGATATGGACTTTGATGTTCATGTACATTTGGGAACTGACAATGTCCAGGTGCAAGCTTCAGTGATTCTGCACATCTGTGTGCCCTCTGCTTAGAGGCATAAATTGTACCACTGAACCCTTAGGTACAATTACTAATCCTACTGCTTACATTTGGAGCCTTGTTCTAATGACAGTGATTTATTTTTTACTTGGAACTGCATGATCAGGCAAGCAAGAACATAAAACCATATTCATGGAAAATATTTTAGGAAATATGACTTAACATGGAGTATTGAATGACAAAAAAAAGACTGACAAATAACAGACTGTATTAAAAACATCACATATTCAAAAGTCAGTAAAAAAATTTATCATCAGTCATCGCAATTTCAAAGGTGTTTACTCTAGGCTACATTAGTAATGAAAACCAATAAATATTAAATATGTAAATATTACATATGCATAATATGCATACGTATAGGCATCATTTTGCAAAGCCAGACACTCACAGGACAGCATGAGTGCAACACCATCCTGTAGACAGGGAAATCTGGCAAAACTTGGTGAGGAGCTTGTATTCTGTAATGTGTCTGGGCTTCCGTTCTAAAACTTATTTAGAAGCTTCAGTTCTGATCCAAGCAACCTTTTTTTTTTTTTTTAATGGCATATGTACAGTGTACTAACTCACTCTGTGGACTTTGCAATTCACAAATTTAAAAATCTTTAATTTAAAAATGCACTGCAAGTACATTTATGTTTTCAACTTTTCTCCATCCCAAGGTGATACTGTGCCTTGCTTATCTAATGCACCATGTCTCAGGTGCAGTTTTTAAACACTTGCAATCTGGATTTTTTTCAAATATTCAAAATATCTGAAGTACTTTGTTTTTTACAGAGCTGGGATCACTGGTGTTCTGCATAGCAACAGATTTAGTAGTTTTATCTCACTTAATATAAGAGCCCTTTTATAAAATTTATTTTGCACATTTAGCAGCAATTGGAATCAGTGTGTCATGAATCCTAAATAGTTTACTAATGAGAGAGTTGGACTAGAGATGTTGTAATTATTTTATTGTCATGTCTGCTTTCTCTTCACACTTAACAAGTCAACTATTAATATTAGCATTATTAATATTCTTAAATGAAGATAATGTATCAAATATATGTATATGTTCATGTCCCTAAACTCATATATTGTGCTTGTAAAAAGAATGCCACTGAATTGTGATAAAAAACTATGCACCCAAATGCAAGGAAATTACTTTGAAAAGTTACTCAAAAGAACTATCACTGTGTGCTTCACATTAAGGAAATCACAAAGAAAACCATCTATTCTATAAAGTACATTTGTAGCAGTTAGACATAAAATGGATTATCATAAAGAAAATGAAGAATTGCTACTATTTAGTAAAGGTGATTACAAATCTTTATTGATTAAATTTTGCAAACTGCTATGTCCACTAATGAGCACACAAGCTGATTTAGTAGAATTAGTCCTTTGTATTCAGTCAAGTAATACATCCCTCTTTGTGTAGAAGGGACAAAAGAGAAGTGTCGTCAGGAGCTGTCTGCCTGCACACAAAAACACACTCTATAGAAATTGCCATGTTATTGGAAGCATAGAGGAATGCCACTAGGAAAACACAGGAAACCCAAGCCAACATTTGAGATAGCGAAATTGATTTATCAGATGTTTTTATTCAGATTTGAGAGGGATACTTCAAAAGCCCCTGTTTTGCTGCTGCCTGTTAAAAGCGCCTATGGCATTCTTTATGATTATTAGTGAAACATAAATTAAACAGCAACTGACCCGTACAGTGCTCGCTGGAGTCACATGTCTCGAGACCCAGATACTGCACGGCATCCCTGTGTGATGAGCAGCACGTACAAACCCACTCAGGATCTGCTTGGGAGTGCCAGCACAGATGAATGAAGGAAATTTGGTGAAACTTCCTAAACTGATGCCCACATTAAGAATGAATGTTCTTGTTTTCTGTTTTAAACAATATATTACTTGTTTGCAAGCTTCTGTTTGACTAAAAAACCCAACAAACTGATGATGTCTCAGTAAGGTTTACTAGAAATAGATTAATAGAAGGACAATCCTGAAAGATTCAAAATGCCTCTTAAAATAAGTCATAGGAAATATAGCATTGCCATTAAGTAGATGTACATTGACTATCTCAAATGTGGAAAAAACATAACCATGCATTCTTTGACATGCAAAAGGTACATCAACATCCTAATGCCAGACAATATAAATTTGCAAACTGCATTATGTAGGAAGAGCATTGTTTCTTGGGCAGAATATTTTTAATTACTTGAATTATTTGTAAAAAAATAATTCAGTGTCATAGGTCTTAACACAAACTCAAACTGATGACAAATTCTCAATGACATTGACCACTTCCTCTGTTTTCAGCAGCAAGCTATACAATGTTAGCACTAATTTCCTACTGTTCTGACTCAGGCAGCAATCTACCTTTTTGTAGAATTCTAGAAGCTTAGAGAAAGAAGTCTTTTGCTTGAAGATGCCTAAACATGGAAGTGTTATTATTAATAATTTCTACTATGTTTAACTGATCAAGTGTGTAAAAAACAACCAAAAGTTATTGCTGTTCTATGTGTATCTTTTCTGCCTAAATACATGCTGCCACATAATGTATGTCATAAGTATTAATTTCATTCAGGCTTTCCAAACTATATTTTTTGTATAAGATATGAAATGTGGGTTATAATTCCCTCATTTCTAATGTTCTCTAATAAATGACATTTGAAAGTGTTCTGTGGCATTTGTTTTCTTTTCTTCCTCTCCTTTAGCAGCAAAATGATATTTCATCACAAATAGACCAAGCACACAGTGGATCTGGGAAGAATTAGCCTTCAGCTATTAATTTCTAGCTCTAACAGTAACTCAAAACTTTGCATGGTTGACTTTATACAACAAAACTAATAAAATTCGCGTTTCCTGATAAGCTGACGTGTTGCTGCAGAACTAGTGCCTGCACAGCTGTAGTCTCAATTTCATTTTCCCAAAACTATCCCTTTGCAGAACAATGGTTTTCCCCAGCAGATACAAGTTTGCTGCCACTGCTTCATGTACAACCTAGAAAACTGTCTTTGAAATCACCCTTTCTGCTTCCAGGGATGTCCATTTCTGAAAAGCTGAGTTCAGCACTTGCCTCTGCAGAACCATCTGTACCCATCCTAAAGGTTTTCTTGACCCAACAGAAAAGGAACATGTAGGAACCAAAATCAGATATATGATGATGAAGGTCTTGAAAAGCAGTTGAACACCGGTCAGGCATGTGGCACTTTCATTAAAATTTTTTGAAGGCCCTATTTAAAGTCTCTCTGCACAGAACCTCAATAGTGCCATTGTTCAGTAGGATTTAACATTTTTCTCTGTTGGGCTAGATGAAGGAGATGGACATTGGACCTCCCTACACCAGACAAGCTCCAGTGAAGACTGTCCATCTCTGTTACCATCAAACTTTTCAAAATGAAATGAACCTAAAATATAACAACATTTTTAGGCAGACAAATGAGAGTCTGGGTATTGAATTTTCATTCATAGAGGCTTGTCCAAATAATAACCCTCTGTCTGCAGTCACTTTCTTATGAACAACTTAATTTAAGATGATTTCAGGGGCAGAAAATTAAATCATTCACAGTGAATAGATCTTCTAATAACAAGACACTTTTATCTCACAGGCAGCAGTGTTGTCAGCACTTGAGCATAATTGGGACTAGAAATTGGTAATTTTGCTGTAAAGTAGCTAACCCAACAATAGAGACTTTTAAAATAGACTTAATATTGACTCGGGCTGTTTACTTGAAACTTCACCAGTTACGTGACATTTTGGTTTGCTAAGTATTAATGGGCACAGGGTCTAAGGTAAGTCTTGTTTCCTAACCAGTCACTTGCCCTAGTTATTCAGACTCTCTTAACTGAATGGTGGTGGAAGTGAATTTATCTTCAGAGATTTTAGAAAATTGACTTAAAAGAATCCTTAATGCAAAACACAATCCTATTGTAACCTAAGCTGTAGAGGAGGGTAGTGTGGGAAGCTGGCATTTTGGGTAAATAACTGAGTACCATAAAAAGCCCATGGGAATGTGAACAAAACATTAAAAGCAATATTAAGTGATAGAAAGGTCAAAGTTAAGATAAACATCTGAAAGTAAGACACTTACAAAGTGTCACTTTGTCAGTTACACTTTGAAATGCTGACAGTCTGCATTTCCTTCTAAAATGTATGTCTCTTAAGCTCTTTCTCTTCAGGATGAAGCAACCATTGGAAATTGGAATTTCCTTTGAATCTCTTCCCTCTTCATGGTTCCACTAAAGGTATTATGTTTATGTTGTAAGTTGTTCATAGGCTATTTAGAAATACTATTACATCAGATGTATGACTTTTTTTTTTTCTTTTTTTTCACCATAATGTCACTGCAGGAGATGCAATGTGTCAAACAGTTACTAAAAAATGTCCCAGGTCATTCATAGCTGCTTAGGACCCTGGAAACCATGACACTAAAAGAACATAGGGGCATTGTTGGTTTAAACCCTGATCTGCAGAGAGATCCTTCACATCACGTTTTATTATCATTCAGGCAAATTTCTGGACAGAGCCTTCCAGAGTTTCCTGATCTCCTCACAAGGAGAGAGGTTGCCCAAAAAATAAAATTGCATCATCCATAATACTCCTGTTTTCTAGTTTGTATGTTGATCAGCCATAACAAAATAAAATCAGGAATCATCTATTTTTTCTTTTCTAGTTCTTCTTCCTTATCAGATATGTACTGTCTTTTAGCTCACCGTTGCATATAAGTAAAACAAAGAGGACTACTGCTACTACAAAGCAAAATGAGGAGCACAATAGCAAGTTTAGCTGAAGGAAAAACAAAGCACAAAACATAGCAGCAGCATGACTGTTGCATTTCATCATTTCTTTGGGGCTCCTTCCACTGGAGAAGTTACTCTACATAATCCACAAACAAGTTGAAATTTCTATAAAAATAATCAGAAAAATTAATTGATAAAAAACGTCACAGGTTGTGTTAGGGATGTGCAGGCCTTCATCCAAGCACCATGTCATAAGTCAGAAAAATTAATGTATTACTGGAAGCTCTGGTACAGATCATGTGATATTGCCTGGGCCAGTACTCATTTGGTCAGTGTTGGGTTTGAGTTTTCATTGGGAATACAAACACTGAACTTTTATTCACTCCCAGAATGTGAAAAAAGCAGATCAGGGTTGTGCAACTAGTTTTCTTCAGATAGTTTCTTTTTTGTTCCATCTGAAAATTTTGTCCAAGCATAACAAAAAGAGGACTTTGTTTGTTGGGAAAGCCAGATGCTACAGATTGGAAGCAGTTTCTCTGATGGTGCCATAAACCTGCTGAAAATCTTAGATGAACAGCCATCGGCTTGTGATGGCTCTGCATCCCAGGCTCAGATTTCTCTAGACTCACTGAGCATCTGTCTCTTGCTTGTAAGCTCTTGTAAGCTCTAGGTCTGACACACACAGAACATACCTGATTCTGCTGGAAGTGTATGTGCAGCTTATTTATCTACTAGTCTGAAACCAAAGGTATTAAAAATATTCTTTTGAAGGTTAAAATGATTTAATATAAATTATATGAATTTTAGTATTTCATTATCTTCCTCAGTGAAGAACATTTCAACACTTACAGAAACTAGTAATTTTAAAAATACTTTTAACCCTGTACATCATAGGATATGAGTCAGAATGTGACAATAGATAGTCACCATTTACTTGTATATCATATGATTTTGACATTTGTAAATTGTATAACAAATAAAGCAAAATAATTTAATAAATAAAACCCTATGTTTGTTTCTTGGATTTTTACCTGTAAGTTGTAGTCATGATGTCACAGAATTCTTTAGGTTTGAAGACAATCCTGGAGAATATCTATTCTGAAACCTTGCTTAAAGCAGAACCAATTCTAACATTAGATCAAGTTGCTTCAGCTGACTTTTTAAAATTTCCAAACAATTTGGTAGGATAAACACAAAACCATATATTTCTGAAGTTACTATTAAAAGGAGGGATGTAGCATTTGAACAAAGTTTTCTGTTCCAAGACCTGTGTTCTGCCACACACATTCATCACACACTCATAAACCAGGTCCCAGTTCCTCTGGGCCAGCAGCACAGATCTGTGTCACGAATGAGGGGGAACAGGCAATCACTGCCCACTCAGTGTTGGGGTCCTGGCTGGTAGTTTGGCCATAACTCTTCCCCTACAGGCTCAGCCTTTGCCATGTTGGAACATCCTTTCATGCTGTTTCCCTCTACCCACCCTGCAGGGACTACTGTCTTAATTATTTATTGCTTTCTAACTCAGATTGCAAACATAAGCTGTCAATGGCCTTGCTAATCACATAGCCCCAGGCAAACATCTTTGACTTTCTGCTTAGCTAAGACCAATTACTAATTGTCCCCAGGACCTCTGTCACCCTCTGGTATCCAGCTACCAAATGTTACAGGAAGTGTGAGGCTAAGCAGCAGTTGCATAAGAAGGTTCATCTGTACTTCTTTGTTTGTCAGATCATACTGAACAAACATTGCAGAGCTGGGCAGCTGCAGTCAAGGTCCCTTTTGCAGTGATTTTTGTTACACTTTTAAATTGTTGGTTTTTTCCTTCCTTTTATCCAGACAAAATTTCTCTTGTAAATTGTAGCATTGTTTATGGTCTTTTATTGTGCACCTCTGAGAAGAGTCTGGTTTTGGTTTCTCTGCTCTGGTTTGGTTTCTCTTTCTGCTGTAAAGCAGAAAGTTGACATTTCAATAGAAAGCATTATTAACCCAGACACATCTACCTGAAACAGCCAATTAGAGCCAGAACCATTAAAATACTGCAAGCCTCATGTTTTTCAGATCTTTTCAAAATTTACTGTTTAATGGAAATGACTCAGGTTGCTAATGCATGTCTCCAGTGATGGTGGTAAAGTAGGTAATTGCTTACAGGTGGGAAGACTTACATATACAGCAAATATGATAATTATTCCCATGTGACCTCATCAAGCTCTTTTATCGTCCTACAAAGTATTTTATCTCATAGCTTTGAAAAAAAAAATCAGTTGCTATTTAAGGACTAAGTATCAATGTATATGGCTGACAGCAAGAAATAATAAAATTCTCTTTTGCTTGAGTTAATGAAGCCAAGTTTATGTGCCAAGCTTACCTAAAAGTCAGTTCTGAAGACAAGTCACAACAAGTCACAGGATTTCCATAAGAAGAATATGGAAAGATAAGTTTAGTATTGGATCAAAAGGGTTATACCTAAGCAGCTCCTCTTGAATCAACATGTTTGGTGACTACAATAAATTAAAGCAATAAAATTGCTTATTTTTAATGAACTTATACTGTAATGCATGATTGAGTGGGAACAATATTTATGACCATAATTACATTGAGATAATTAAGAAGCTAATTTGAAATACATTTGAATTAATCTGAAATGCAGTAATTTCAAGTTCTGGGAATGAATGATAACATTTCAGAGAATTATTTTTATCTCTCCAGGAACACTATAACTGAATGAGATCTGTTCTCCCTAGTCCTCCAGCAGTGCCAGAATCTGACTATGGAATATATTTCTAATGCTTCCTGTCCACAGAAGATAGCATCAGATTGTTTGTAACTTGTAATCTGAAGCAAGGTATATAGATTTTGATTTAATTTTGATTTATTTTCAATTCTTCTAACAAATAGTTTCTTCTTTTACTTTGTGATGCAACCAGCCTAAAACAGGATTCATTTCACTCATACAGCAAACTGAAACGTCAGTCATTCACTTGTCTAAATAACAGAAAATAGATATCCCAAAGAACAATTGACATTCAGAAGGCAAAAAAGAAGACTTGAGATGCTAATTGAAATTTACTTTATATATGTATAATTTAATGTAAATGTAAAACCTAATAATTACTGATTATGAGAAGGAATAAGGAAACAAATGGCAAAACCAGAGTTTGAGCTGCATTCACTGAAGCCAGCTCTTTAAATCTTAGAAGTCAGATATCAACTAAACTTGTTCTTTCCCTGTGTAGTTATTTAAATATGTTGGCCATCTTTTAAAATCTGTAATTCTAAAAGATATGAGGGCTTTATTTTGTGTTACTTAAAAGCAAACAAACAAAATCCAACAAAACAAAACAATTCTTCCCCCCTCTCCCTCCCAAAAAACTAAAACACCACGACTGTGGAAAGCCAGCATTAATTATACAAATTGGAATCTAAAAGGACTCCTAGATACCAAAAGAGCATAAAAAAGAACTCTCAATTTTTCAGATATTCCTGTGGTAATCAGAGCATGGCACAAAACCAACAGTTTTAAGATCTGAATGCATTTCATTTTATAAGACAGACTTTTGGCCCCAATTTTAGCCACTGAAAAAGCATGTACATAAACCATATTCTGCCCAAAGAAAATGTTGACCTGATAATCAGAATGCTAAAAGACAAAAAAGGAGATATGCTGATTCGCAGATGACACCAAAGGTTGGGTATACCTGAGCTTAGATTTATCTTCAATTCTACGCAATTTTGCACAACTAAACTGTACTAATCCCCTTTCAAAAAATAACTTTCCCATAAAAGCTAAAATCTTAAACAAAACAAAACAAAACAAAACAAAAATCAGCATTTCTTTTAGCCAAAGATTAAAATCTTAAGAATCTTGCTGGTATTTTTGCTAACTGGATGCTACATTTTACTACCTCTTAAGAGAAAGGGGGAGAATGTGACATTAACTCCAGAGCTAGAAGAATAAGAACAGAACAAGGACTCTAGAAATTAATAATTGTTACTTCTGAGCTAGTCCTGCAGGACTTGCACAGATTCCCTCCAGTGAAGTATTGTATGTTATTTGTGTGTGTGTTTGTACACAGATGGTAGCTCGTGGGTGTGCTTGACTTCTTGTACAATGGCTGTGCTGCCATTGTAACAGGAATTCTCTTTTCAGGAAAAGATTCAGCTGATTCTCAAACATGCAGCATTCATATGACAATTAACATTTCTTCTCATCTCATTTTTTGGTGTTTATCCTTAGTGGCACTTCTGGCAAGACTACTAGCACTAACTTCAGTGATAAAAAATGCTGAGATCTGAATACAGTCTTTCTACGTTTTACTCAGCAATTCGTAATTTTGTTTGATGGGTAAGGAAGATATAACCATAAAACCATATACGAAATGTTTCCAGAAAAAGGCCACTAACTTAAGGTCATTTCATCTGAGTCACCCTGAGGCTCATTTTCCAGAGAGAAGTGGGAATCAGTATTCCAGTCTCACCAAAGTCATTTGGGAGTCAGTGGCATTACAGACGCCTTTAGCCTAGGAGGAGTCCTCCATGCATCTGAGTTTCAAAGATATTTAACATTTATAGCTCTCAATACCTACAGATAAACTCAGTTTGTGAAATGGAAAAATGAATAATTATTTTGGAAAATTTGGGTTTTACATAGATTAGAATGGTAAAGTATTTATTGGATTATCTAGTTCATCTACCCCAAATTTTTGGTTCTCTGCACTTCATTAGGGCATCTGAAATAGCTGCTTAGTCTATGTTTTCTTTTTCTAAAGGACACATCAAAAAGGAATGTGTTTTTGCCCCAAAATTCCTACAAGCCTCTTTCAATTTTCAATTTTAAATCCTCAACTTTATAGTCTACAGCTCAATTTTAAATTGTTTAACAAATTTTAAAATTATGTTCAAAAAATTCACTATTTTAATGTATAACTAATCAGGTTCAAATAATTGACAAGTAACATACAGTGCACTAACCCACTGACTTCAGAGGGATTCCTCAAAATACTTTTTTGTATCTTTAATGCAAATAAGTTCTTTAATTTCAAAGCAAAATTATGAAATTATGAAGTAACTTATTTCAAATATAGTTATGCTAAAACTCTCTTTATGAAAATGTGTTGTTTTATCTATCTAATATCATGCTTCCCTGAACAATTTAGTTGTGCATTTCTTGAGGGCTGTCATTCATAAAAACTTGGAGAAAAGCCTAATTTTTTAAGAGTCTGGCTCCTGAAAGATGTGGTGAATCTGATGTAAAAATATAAGTCTGAAGCATAATCTAAACAGAATTTTAGAGCAAGAGCAAGAGAGATAGTCTGTCAACTTGCTTTCTGAGATTTCACTCATGTTGTATATTTCAAACTGAATCTGAGTTAAGAAATCAATGTCCTGGCAGGGAGGTCAATCTGTATAGTTATGCTCATGGAAACTTGCTTAAAAAGGAGCAGGACTAATGTCTTTGGCAGCTGTGAGCAGACAATAAACAAACTGGACAAACTGGGACAAATTGCCTCTTATTTACGAATCTTTAAAAATGTTAGCCATTATGAACTTGCTCAGATGTGATATAACCATTGCAGGAACAGAAAGATAGCTCTACAGAATCTTTGCAGGCATTAATGCATAAAATATCATAATATAGAAGGAAGTTGGTCAACAGAAGTCTGCCACAGAATATGAACTAAGAAAAGTACTGAAGCAATATGTACTTAAGAAGATTTATAAGCTTTGCAGGAGAAGAGGAAGAAAATAGCAATATTTTTTACAGAACAAAGCAAAAATTACAATAATTCAAAAACTAATTATGGTAATTTCTGGAATTGTATCTTGCTTTATAGTCTTGAGTATTTTTGAATCATTGACAAGTGTTATGTTGTGAATATTACTTCCAAATTATCTGGGCAATAGTCAAACTAAATTCCTTAAATCAAAAGTCTAGTAGCAAAATTCATGGACAAAACTAATGTGCCACTTAGCAAACTCTGATGAAAAATTTCATATTTTCTATGAATTTAATTTTAATTTCAAGACAATACCCAGCTGCTGTTCAGCAGCACCTTTGGGTTACATTCGTTTCATATTGATGCACTTCATATGACTCATTTGGTATCAGTAGACTTATCCAAAATTGCAGTTGCAGAAGCTGTAGAGAAGTATAAGCTAAAGCAATTTTTACTGTGAGAGTGTCAACCTATCTTTTTTTTTTTTCCCTGTAAATTATTTTCTTTGTGTTTGGAAATCTTTCCATATCTAATAATTTGTTCACACATGTACTGATCATAGTGAATATACGGTATGTACAGTACCAGCTTAAAACTTCTCTGTACTTTTGTTTTGTTCATAAAATCAAAGCCAAGGAGCTGTAAATGTAATTTAGTCAAGATAATAAATTTAGCATATTTAGATTAGAGAATTCACCAGGCATTTCACTGTGCAATTTTCAAACAAGTTCCTCCTCTGTCTTTTATGAGTACTTGTATACAATCATCATATTTTTTTTATGAAGTCTGAGGTTGAGGTTGATCAGCTTTTATATGAGGCAGAATTGTGCTCGTTATTCATAGTGAGGAACAGATCCTTGACTCTCAAAATATTTGAAGGATTTCATACCTCTTTTTAGTGACTACTGTTGCACCAATATGAGCTAATTTAATAAATTAAGTAAGCAGGTTATGATTTTGAGAAAGAGACAAGTACTTTTAAGTTTCAGAATTTCTCTACTTCAAGTCAGACAAAACCCTGTTCTGTTTGCTGGCATTCATTCACCCCTTCTATAAGGCTATGAAAAGTTATCAGGTTTTTTTATGCACTGGGTCTGAAACTGTCTCAGGACAACAGGTCTGGGATTAGGAGAGTCAGAGATGCAAAACTTCTGGACGTTGAATTTGATGTTTGGCATTTGATATTCCTAGTATTAGAGGCACAGAAATCCATGTCTGTACTTGCACATGCTAAATCAGATCCTACTGCCCAAGTAACAGGGTAAAAAACTCTTGTGTTGTCTATCCCACTTGTCCATGGGTCCCCCTACATATGAATAATCAGGCCCTGGCATTAAAGAAGGTTCTAATTTTCAGTAAAGGTTCTATTTTTCAGTAAAGGAGGCAGAGTCAGAATATTTAGTGGCCTTACATTACTACTACTATCATTTTTTTTTCTGCCTTTTTACCAAAATAGATGACTCTGTACCAGAAAATATAAAAATGAAAATATTGGATTGAAATAACCTTTCCCACAATTCAAGTGCTCATTTGGGTTTGTGGAAAAATATGATATTTAGAATTTTATCTAACTGAATAGTGTTTGAATACCTGAATACCTTAAGTACTTGAATTCCTGAATATTATCCTGAATAACATTTCTTCTAGTGTTTAAGTCCTTATCTTGTGCTCTGGCAGCTCATGATGCACCCATGGTGCTGCAGGGCTGGTGCGTGGGTTTGTTTGACCAGAATTTTAAAAAGGGGCTCAAAGAACTCTATAGCTAAACCTCAAAAATCGTAATTAATGTTTAAAAGCAACTCTGCTGTTTTACTAAAGACTGAGGTTAATTTATGAATGAGGTTCCATTGTGTCAGAGGGAGCAATCTATCAACAAAAGTCCTTAAATGGTTAGTAAGGCACTTCTTAATAATGTAATACAATAATAATTTCTATGTGCTTTCTTTCTAAAATTAGGTTTTCTTTTATCAGTCTTGCCAACAGCAGTCCTAAGCTGTCTTTACTGTATCTGATGGTGTTTCCAGTGTTTTTATATAATTAAACACTATTTTGATTCTGTTAAGTGTGGAGGAAATAAGGTAAATAAGCACATTAGCAGACCTTATTTTTTCTTCAATGCAAATCAATATCTGATAGAGTGTTTTAATTTCATAAATTAGTTGTGGCCATTACTAACATCAATTTCATAAATCATCAGAATAACACATGTTCAGGTATTCTTGGCCTGAAGCTAAAGAACTGGCATAATATAATAGGAGCAAATGAAGCCATGAACTAAAATGTGTGGATTAAAATGTAAAATAGATATAATTGAATAGTAATTTAAAATCAATCACCTTGACATTTTATTGTACAATAAGGTAATCTTTCTTCTGATAACATAACCTCATAGAAAACATGAATTAATCTTTTGATAGAGAATCGTTACTCATGCAGGTATCAAGAGAAGGGTGTCTAAAATGAATATCATGTCTTGAAAAATTCTAAACCTTACCACCAATATTTCTTAAATTAATAATCTTAAGAAGCTACAATGTCATTGAAAGTCTTCTTAATTTATTTCTTAATGTAAGTATCTTCATATTTTAAGGCAATATATCTTGAAAAGAGATTTTAACGTAAAATGTAAATAAGCAGTTGCAAAAATGTGCATTCATATAAAAAGGCATTTTTAAGAATTTCAATTAGCCAAATATTTAGATAACTTATGAGCCTGAATTTGATTTTCTTTCTTACTGCATGCATTAAACAAACAACAACAACAACCAAAAGTACCAAGCTGTTATCTGGACTGTTTTCTGTGTTCCTTTTTGCAGCAACTTTAAAATGTTCGGGAATCTGAAGCTAAAAAAAAAAAGAAGTAAAATTAATAATTCTACATTTCAATGATTCTTAAGAGGTATCAGAGCTACAAAACACTTGTCAGAAATTTTTAAAAATTCAAATTGAATCAAAAATATATTCCTAAATTAAACGCCCCATTTACAATATATATAGATTTAGTTCAGAATATCCTTGCACGCTCCAAGCTTCTTGTACAGGAGTTCAGAATAGGAATAGCATGTTAACAAAATACTATTGCTCCACCTAGTGAAAAATCTGTAACACATCAGGCTTAAATCTGAAGCTGAATCTATCCAATTCATGGAGCCAAATAAATATGTCAATCCTCGACTTAAATTCTATTAATCTCCCTGTTGAAACAGAGTTCTGATTTTTCAGTACATTCCAGTTTTAAGACTTTATTCATAACCTTTTGAGAAAGAAGTCAGAAGTGGGAAATGGAACTGTAATGAAGATTACAAGGAATGGGATGTAGGAGATACAATCTATAATCATGTTAGTGTTATACTAGCAGAATGCTGCATTTTGAAGCTATGTACATCTTCTGGCTGTTTTCTGAAGCAGATGAAATTGGCAATTGATTAATTGCCTATTGATCTGAGAAAAAAGCTGTCAGAATTTGCATCTGTGTTTGAAATCAGTAAGATCTATTGATCTGAGAAAAAAGCTGTCAGAATTTGCATCTGTGTTTGAAATCAGGAAACCATTTGAATGGTGGTCCTCAGAGAGCTGCAAATGTGGAAAATTAATGGACCCCTTGCACTTCATATTGACTTGTCTGTACTTTTTATCTCAAAGTTTTATCATCCTTATTTTGTTTCCAGGTTGTGTTAAGGCAAAAACCTTCAGGATCCCTGAAGAAATCTAAAGATGTTAGCTATTGATTGTGAATTTTCTGACAGTTAATGAATAACTGATCCATGAAGAAGAGAAAAAGGTGCTCATCTCCATGAACTCTTCTCACAAAGAGGACGGATAATTAAGATAACTGAAAAGAAGTACTGACATTGTGCAGAGAAAGATTTGAGGTTAACACAGGATCTGAATCTTGCCATCCTCAGTGGAATTAGGCAGAACATGATTCTGAGCAGGAGGCTGTTGAGTTCATGTGAATATCAGTGTACAAAAGTACAAATTAATCAGACCAAAGTTGCCCAATTTTGTAAGAGAGTGTAGAAACTTTGTAAATTTCCATCTTCATTTCTGAAAGCATTCCAGAGCTGTGTTAGTTTGCTCAAATCTGCTTTTCTCTAGGTTTATATCTACTGATAATGATTTTGTCCTGGCTTCTCTCCACAGACTTACGACTCTAAGTCTCTCATAAAGACCTTTTTATTACACTGGCATGTAATTCTTTGAACAAAGACCTAAAAACCAAAAGGCTTGCTGACCTAAAAAGCTGCTAGATTATCTTTTGAAAGCAAAGAAGGGGGAAAAGGGAGCTCCTTGATATTTCATAACGTCAGTGAGTGATGTTTGTAAATCCAATCCCCCAAAAAAACCCACTTCTAACAAGGAAGAGTTTTAAAAGATGCGTTTAATATAAATTCAATCAAAGCTTAACCACATGATAGGAAAGTTAGGGGTGCATATTTGCTGCAAATTCTCTCATCAAAGACAGAGTAAATTGGCCAGGGTGCAGGTTAACACAGGGTGTGTCAGCTGGGTACAACATTTTTGTGGCACAAGAGGGCTTAGCTATCAAGATGATCTGCATGGGAATGCATCATTTTCATGACTTAAAAATAGCTACAAAGCATGGTTGCTGGATTGTGTCTGTACACATATAGTCTATCATTCTCAATAGTCACATATTTTATAAAAAGACAAGATATTTATTTAATACATTTTAACTTCTAAGCAGTCACAAATTTAACTACATTTGGACTGTTTCTTCATGGGTGAGAGCAGTTGAGCAAAGCTCAGAAACAGGGATAAATGTAATTGTGTTCTCTGTGGTTGAGCTATATTTCTGCTACCCATACCAGCATACTTGTAGCACTCCATGGAGTGCTAGGGTCCATGCAGTATCCAATTGTTTGTGATACTCATTTTACAAGAGTTTCAGGTACTCAGCACCTCAGAAAGGCTGAATCTCAGTTTACATATTGCAGTCAAAATTGTCCTGTTATTATTTTTTTTCAGAAAATAAGGTATTTCAACAGATCACATCTTGGAAAGATATTTAGGAATGGGTCACACCCATCATAAAAAATTTAAACTGGAACATTACAGAATTTACAAATGTTAGGGAGTTTTGATGTAATCGCCTTTCAATGTCAGCAAAAAGATATGCAACAAAAAATGCTCTAGAAACACAGCATTCCAAAATAATCCAAATCTGTTTAGATATTAATAAGTTATGTTAGAAAATTAAAATAGTTTTAATCTCAGTAGTGTACATCTTATAATTTTTATTGAACCAATTTGAAAAAATTATCCTTTTTTTGGCGGGGGGGAGTGTGCAACATCTGGAAAAACAGGCTATGTTTTTGAAACCACTTCTGATTTACAAGTAAGGAGCATTTTCCACTGACAGGATAGGAAATTAGGTCAAAACATCTCCAACAGCCAAAGAAGAAGAGTCAAGATAAGCACAAATGAAGAAATTTGTTTCACCTATACATTGAAGCAACATTGTATACTGGTAAGAATGAATCTGTCACTCATAATGCTAATTATCTTGCAAACAATTGCATAGGCAAGGCTTTAGTAAGTTTTGTTTCTGCGTATGCTAAAGCAAAACTTAAGCAGAGATCTGATAGAGACTTCTAAATGAGATTCCAAGATGAAAAAATAGTATCTTTACATACTTCTAATGGGAAAAAAAAGAGTAACCTTGAATTCATGTGTTTTAGCCAAAATTCCAATGATATAACACCAGTTACTCACTCTTCTGCTGATTCTTTGTCATTTGCTCTTCACTATTAACCTCGTGGCTAAGAGCTGTTTACTGTAAAAAAAATAGAGGAAGTTCAGAGAATATCTGTGGATATAGCCAAAACATTGGTAACATGTTTGTAACTTTTAAGTAAATAATCAGTATATAGCACATTTATTGTTAATTTTAGATTAGCGGAAAACATATTTTAAAAATATCCTTTTTTTTTTTTTATGTTTCTTTCCAAGTTTCTCTCAGTGGAGGTGAAAAAAAATGGAGTAAGGTGGCTTAGAGCAGTGTTATGATGACCTCTTGTGGTTAAGTAATACATGCATTTTGGTTCAAAGTCTCTTGAAAACTTGCAGTATCAAAGGTTAAATTCTGTGCTTAGATCTGAAGAGCTTTGTGTTGTTAGTGTTGCTTAACCTGAAATAACTCCTCCTCCCAAGCACATTATCAATATTTATTTAGCTCACTGCTAAAAGATTATTTTAAAAATATCTCAGCCTTTGCATTCCACAAACATAGCAGGTCAGAGTATAGTGTTTCCTCACATGGTAATTTGTTAAAGCAAATTCACAACTCTATCTAAATAAAATCATTAATATAAACCCCAATAATATTTAATAAAACCGTGTCCACTACAAGTGTGAAAGAAAGCCTATAAACCACTCATTATAAGAAAAAATATATAGATTATATTGATAGACTGCAACAGTAGATATTGAATATATATATGTTTTGCATAAATATTGATGGGACGTCATGTTTAAATTGCTGTTAAAGATGTCTCTTTTTCTCAGCTTTTCTTTCAACAAAAATCAGAGAACTAAGGATTTTCTGATGTTGCCAACAGCAGGCTATCAATCTGGATCAAATTATCTGACACCTTATCCCTTAGTAGATAAAATTGCTTAAGACTTTATCCTGATTTTCCAGTTTCCTGAAATCATTCAAAATTACACTGATTTCATTAGACCACCTTGCTAAGTGATTATATTACAAGTGATAGTCCCATTAATATTTATAGATCCGCGGTAGTACTTTCCTGCTGGAGGATCCCCAGTGGTGGTATTTACACCTGCCAGGCAGTATTGACATGACCTTACTAAATTTAGGATTTATTGCAATGCCACTTCTGCACTGGCTCTGCTGTCTGAAGCTTTGGAAGCTCATAGGGAGCACAACCTTGGACTGCCCCCAACTGGACATGTGCCACATTCTGAGACGCTGTGATTGCAGCTGGGGGAGCCTGAACTCAGCTGCTGTGAGACCTGACTTGTTTACGCAACACATAACATAGCTGTAGGTTAAACCTACATGCTGCTCTCAGTGTACACAGCAAACATTATTAGCTCTCCCCATTTCTTTTCTTTGAAAAGGTAAAAAACAGAGGCTATTGAGCAAAACACGCTGGAACAAAGTGGATGACAACAACAAAAAAGCAGGTTTAAATGAAAATGTGATTATCGGCACATGTCAGTAAGGAGGCACTGATGGCGGTCAGGTATCCTGAAAAGTGTCTCTGACTTTTGAAACATCATTGACAAAATTCTCCTAAAAATTTCTTGCATTAGGATGTTCTGAGCACTGCTGGTATGCAGACTTGGGAGACAAAACCAAATTGTTTGTGTGGGGGAGGGAAATGTTTTGTTTCTATTTTCTAATAGGGCTAATCTGTCTCATTCTTCTTTAGCTGGGTTAACTCTGCAGTGCCAAGAACTGACTGACTTAAAACTGCAAACCCAGTGTATGAGGAGCAAACTCCAATACTCTTGGCCCCATTGAACTTCCAACTAAATACAGTTTGCATGTCTGAGCACATGATTTTTCAAAATGTCTAAATGCTGCCATTATTTCCCCTGTCATTTTTTCCCCTGTGTTAGAGATGAGATAATATCCAGCCTGAGACAATTTTCATTTAACCCTCAAGGTGCAGTTGTATTGCTCCACTGGCTCCTTTGGTTTCTTGGCTGGCTGGCTAGGAGCCTCCTGCCCATTGGAGCAGCCAGCCAGCCAAGAAACCAGCCAGCCAGTGACCTCCCTGGAGGGGGTAGGGGGTGGCTGTTTTGGCAGCAAATATGCAGGCATCTTGTCCCTCATTGTATAGCCTTCCAAGCCTTGCTGTGCCAGGAGCAGTGTGGTATAGACAGGAATCATCTGGTGAGTACTGAGGTCTCATCAGTTTCTTCCCTCCCAGGACAGGGAAGGAGGTCTCAGTCACAGCCTTGTCCCACCAGCTGCCAACTCACAACTCTTGCTGCAGCCACATTTCAGCACAAATGTCAATAGACTAGCCATGGTGCATGCCTTCAGCCAACACAATATACCAAACATGTTCAAAGCTCTGAAATATGAGTGTGTGTTTTTAGGTGTGGGTGGCACACTGGGACAAGCTATGGTTTCAAAGCAAGTTCTAGATACTGACTTTCAAGGACAATGAAAGTCAAACCCTACAAAAACCTTTCACCTTTGCACATCATCTAATATTCACTGTAATTCTTAGAAGGCTCTTATAATTCGTATATATGTTTAGTGATAGAGATGAGCAGCAGAAAATTTCCAGCAAGCAAAAATGTTAAAAAAAAAACAATACAGAGACACTACCAGACCATCTAAGCTCCTTGAATAGGCTGTGTTCTGCCACAGACTACTATTTTACTGCAGAAATATTTTCTCTATAGGCATTCTCAGATAACTTCCTGTTTATAATACAGTTTTATTCAAGCTTTGTAATGTGCTTTCTCATTCTCCAAGCAGTACAGAGCATTCTTGCAAGCAGGGGTTAAATCCTGTGCTTCCTTTTTGGCTTCTCTTCCAGCAATAACAGGTTCATTTTCTGGCTTTGACAGGAGGGAGTTGGATTTACTGGCTGGCCACTGTGTAAGCATCAACTATACTGGAACTACAGTAGGAGCAAGAAACAGGAAGAAACCAGTTGGTAAAACACAATCATAGGCTGGCAGGAATTCCGTGACTATTTGTCACTCCTTCCAAAGAGGGGAAAAACAGTTGGTGGCAGATATTCAGTGCCATCAAGTACCCAGAAAGATCTTCTTTCTCCATGCCAGGATACTCAGAATTTTACTTCAATGTGGACCATGGCTATTTGGAGGGTCTGGTCCGAGGGTTCAAAGCTGGGATCTTGACAAGTGCGGACTATGTCAATTTAGCACAGTGTGAGACACTAGAAGGTAAGTCTGCTGGTTTATTTTATTCAGGAAGGAAGACTGTTGCTTAGGTGTTTGAAGAAGGGAAGGTAAAAGACTGAACTACTGAGGGTTTTTCTTAAACCCAGAGACAACCCTAATGTCCTTTGAAGAACTGTTCTCATATTTAAGTTAAAACTTTCCATAGACTGTGATTTGTGTGCAGGCTGTAATTTGTTAAGCAATGCAGACAATGGGGCTTTTTGGTTTACTGATAAGGTTTAGAGATCTCATCCACAGAGTTCTTATGGAGATTGGCAACCTTCTCACAGATTTAACCATGCTATAGAACAATTCAGGTCTGGAACTTTCATACCATTTCAGCTGTATAAAACAGTTTCCAAAATCTTGTTAAAAGTGTGCTATTTGGCTCTGAGTTTCTCTATAAAATACATGATTTTAGTAATTTGTTACTTCCTGAGTTTTAGGGCAGTGATGGAGACTCGGCTTACCAGGAACAGAAAACTAGACTCCACAAAGATAAAACTTAGGGAAATAGGGAAAAAAAAAAAAAAAAATAAAAAAAAAAAGAAAAAAAAAAAAAAAAAGAAAAAAAAAAAGCTCTTTTCAAGGTGACTTTGCCACAGTAATAAAGAGAACACACAGTAGTTTCCAAAACAGCTTTCTGTGGCCAAGACTGGTCACAGCCTGATGAAGACAGACTTGTACCAAAGAATCATATGACATACCTTTAGACACTTGGCAGGAAAAAAATGCAACAGGAAGAAATCACCTTTCTAAAGGAACATAAAGTTCATTTTCCTGACTGCAAAATGAAAGCTATGATTGTACACTCGATTTCTATAACTTGCAGTCTATTAGATCAATTTGGAAAAGGAAGAAGGAGAATGAATAAGCTCGCTCTATTTTATGCTTTGGCTGATTTCTAGATGCAGTAATGGGTTTGGAGTAAGAAAAAGGGAAGAATGATGATTTCCATATCCAACAGAGTTTTGAGGCTGTCTAAATTATTAATATAAATAATAACATAAATCTGGGAAAATTGCTTGCCATTCATTTCTTAGATTAAAACAACTACATTTAAAGAAATGGATATAGATATTTACCTGTCTGCAGAATAAAGTTCCTCTTATAGTTAAAGAAGAGTTTATCAGTACAGTCAATGGAATCTAGACACTACTGAACAGACCAAGTGCATGTGTCTACTTCTGCTGATAACCTGGACAGCTGTACCAGCTCTCCATTAAATACAGTGGCAGTTCAGACACACAGACCAGAAGTATACAATCACACTGAGAAATGAAATTTATTCCTTATGTCAGCTGGACAAAAGCAACTGTTTCTTTACACCATTTGTTCCAGCATTTGTGATCTATGCAACTTACAGACTCTACAGAAAATACTGATATTGTATTTAATTTTTAAGTGAAAAAGTCCTGCTGCATAAGTATACATACTTCAGAAAAAGGTAACAGCTTCAAACATCTATAAAAGACACAAAGGACAGATAGGTAGAATAACTTAACTATGTTGTCTCTTCACTTCTCCCTGCAGATGAGCTCAATAAATGATGTCATCCAAAGCCCCATGAAGGAAAAAAATCCTGGTTGCTTCTGAATAAGAAGAAAAGATACAGAGTTAAAAACATATAAGCAAAAGGGATTTTTTGCACCCTTCACAAAAGAATACTTGCTCATATTAAGTTTAGAATAGGTAAAAAAACCCTAAATTTTAAGTCATACAAGGAAGTTATTTACCACCATGAGGTAGCTTTCAAATATTTCTCAGATATATAAACCTTCAATATTTTTAAGAGCATGCAGCAGATGGACAAGTAACAACAGAGAGATAAAAAACATTCCTAATTAAAATTTGTAATAGGAAGAACAATTAGTTTTACTTTTGAAACTTATTTTTTCTAGTGTTCATTCCATTTTAAAATGCAAGTGATTTCATCAATATAAGCAGCAGCCTTCAGCATCCCTCCAGAAGCATATCTCTACTACCCACTATCACTTCCCCTTTTTCTCCATTCAACGACATCTTTTTCACCACTGTAACTTTTTTCTACTTATTATAGGCAGGTAACAGATTCCCACCATTTACCTACCAAATGAATTATTTATAATAAAAATATGAGAAATATAAAAATAATGGATTTCTACATGATATTAAACACTTACTTCTCTGCACATGTCGGATGCTGTAATACTGAACTTTCACTGTGAGTGTACAGCACACCAAACCCACAGACCCCTACCTAAAGTAAATTTCTAAAGTAAATTTCATACATTGTCTTTTATTTAAATTTGAAATATTCAGCAAGAGGATCTGTGCTGTAGTAATGTGATGTTTACTCAGTAGTGCCATCATGTCTTCACATTAAAAGGTAATAAATTTACCCTATTCTGTGTTCTGTGGCTTAGCACCACACCACAAAAATGACCTAAGCTAAAGACACTATAAATATGGTAAAACAAACAAGCAGAAAACAAAAATCAAAACCACTCAAAGTAACCCATAAACATAAGCAAAAAGCTCTTTTAATTTCAAAGTGGTTTTGGTATCTCTAGAGAGGAAACCATAACATCACTACTGAAGAACCACAAGAAAAACTGTAGATTAGTGCTTTCCATCTGCTTGATAGTCAGAACAAGTGTAAAAGCGAGATGGAAATTAAAAAAGAACTAACAGACTAGTCCTCTCAATTCAGGGCCATATAGACAGGAGGAGAGGCTTTCAGTCCCACTTAGACATCCTCTTTGGCTTGGTTGAACTACCTCATGGGCTGCTTGCTGCTGGTTTGACCCTACGGCATCATCTGTTTCAAGGGAATGAGGTTCCCAGAGCAACCTTGCTGACAGTTTTGAAGTAGAATAGGGGGGTGTGGGAGTGTGGAGGTGTTTAAATGCAGTGTTTTGTTCTTCTCTTGCTTTTTTCTGTGATAGAAAGACTTCTGCTCTGTAGAAAGGAGCCTAGGTCACAGAAGGACAAGCATCTCAACTCTCGTCCTGACAGAATCACTGAAAACAAGTTTACTTAACTTGCCAGAGCTAGGGCCTGCAGCACATGGTGGCTGAAATAACAGTGTTACCTGAAAGAAAACTGCAGCTAGTTGGTTATTGCTATCAAAGTGAGGGGTCAGACAAATTACCATGAACTTGATGCCAAGAGACCAGGTTAACACTTTGTTTAAGTTCTCACAATATTCTTTATTTCTTTTTGATCAAGATCATTCCTGTCTTAACTGCATTTGTCTTAAAGTAGTCTTCCTCTGCATTAATTCCTTTTAGTCATACTTCAGTTAATTGTGTTTGTTTGCTGTTCAGTTGTGAGTAAACTCATGTAATTATTTAAGGTCTTACTTTTCCTATAAGTTGTTTTTCTGAATGTAATTTTATGAGGAAATAGACAATGCAGATGGATGACAATCAAAATGAATGTATGACAGTTGAAATACAGGAATTTTCTTTCCTAGGGATCTTTAGGACAAGGGCCAGAGTCTTGTGTAGGTCTCCAAGAGACCCTGAGAAAAGGGGCAGCTACTATCAATAAAAGGTTTTGGTGAACAGGAATGTCTGGGGCCCCTGTAATGCTCAGTCATCCTGCTTAGTCACCCAGTCATGTCACTAGTGCAAATGTCTGATAGCGATAGTTCCCAGGCCTTATTTATGCCAGCAGCAAAGAAAGGACTATAATTTAGGTTGACCAGTTCAGTCTCTAAGCTGCACTGAACTCTGTCTTGATGTGAACTCTGATTATGACATTCCTGGTTGATATTATACGGTATTGCAGCTTGTGGATTATTATTTTGGCCAAGACCATGAGACAGAGTAGAATATTTTTTTCTTAAATACAGTATGCATGTTGGCATTTATTTATTCAATTAAATAAATACATCTATAAAGCAGGCTGTGTAACTGACAGGGATATAAACCCAACATTCCTGGGTATAACATTTCCTCCATAGCTTATAGGAGATGGGTGAGGCTATTTAATGAATTATAGCTAATATTTTTCATGCTTTATATTAAGGCATGGTTTATGAAGCCAATCAATCAATCAGAGAACTGAGGAACAGTAACAAAATCTTGTGAAACTACTTTTGATCAGGAGGTTTTTGTGTCTGTTCATCTTATGATTATGTTAATCACACTTCAGAATGGTCAACACTTGGGGCTGATATTTGGGTTTTACAGTCTGCTTTATGTAGTTAACCCCTGACAAGTATTGTGTTTGAAAGGCATTTACGCAGTGTGGCTAAAAGTGTGGTTCATCTGAAAAGAAATTGAGAAAAGTTGGAATTGAGCTCTGCATCTAATAAAGTAGTATTATCTAATCTGAGCATATGCCTAGTATTTTTATACTCTGCAAAAAAAAAAAAAAGAGAAAAGTAGGAATGAACAGTTTTCACAGGAAATGTAGGTGTAAAATCAAAATATTAATGAGCTTTTAAAAACTTGGTCTTACATAGACTAATTTCTGGGTATAACTGCATTTTTATTTATCTCTTCTTAGTCTTGCTTACCTTTCCCTCTTTCTTTAATTGTGTTTCTTTTTTCATATTTGGATTCTCTTTCTCCTCTTCCTACATGGAAGTCTATACTGAAACTATGACTTTTTCTAAGTGTGTTATGTGATTTGATACAGATTTGATGAATAGACTATATTTGGTGGATAAGGAATTGGCTGAGTGGTTGCATCCGGACAGTAGTGGGCAATGATTCAAAGTCCAGATGGAGCTCAGTGCTGAGAGGCGCCCCTGAAGGGTTCTTTTTGGGACCAGTACCGTTTGATATCTTCATCAGTGACACAGACAGTGCGATCGAGGGCACTGTCAACAGGTTTGCAGGTGGCACCAAACTGAGTGGTGCATGTGACACCAAACTGAGTGAGTGGTGCAGTTGACACAACTGAGGGACGGGATGTCATTTAGCGGGACCCAGCAAAGCTGGAGAGGTGAGCCCATGGGAATCTTACAAGATTCAATGAGGCCAAGGGTAAGGTCCTGCACCTGGGTTGGGCAATCCCTGGTATCAACACAGGCTGGGGCAGGAAGGAATTGAGAGCAGACCTGTGGAAAAGGACTCGGATGTTTACTACTCTTGGACAAAATGTCAGACATGAGCTGAAAATGTGTGGTCACAGCCCAGAAAACCAACTGTATCCTGGACTGCATCTAAAGCAAGGAGAGAAATGGTTCTCTCCCTCTGCTCTGCCCTTGTGAGATCCCACCTGGAGCACTGTGTCCAGCTCCAGGGTCCCCAGATCAGGAAGGACATGGGCCTGTTAGAGTGAATCCAGAGTAGGGCCACAGAGGTGATCAGAGGTCTGGAACATCTCTCCTATGAGGAAAAGCTGAGACAGTTGGGACTGTTGAGCCTGGAGAAGGTTCTAGGAAGACTTTATTGCCAACTTTCAGTATCTAAAGGGAGTTACAAGAAAGATAGAGACAAGCTTTGTAATAGGGCCTGTAGCAACAGGACAAGGGGCAATGGTTTCAAACTAAAAGAGAATAGATTCAGACTAAATAAAAGGAAGAAACATTTTAAAAGGAGGGTGGTTAAACACTGGAAGAGGTTGCCTAGAGAGGTTGGAAACATTCATGGCCAGATTGGACAGGACTCTGAGCAACCTTGAGAGACAGCCAACTTGCATAGAAGACTCTATGAAATTTATCTCAGTAAGCTACAGTGCTAAATGTAGGAGTCTGCTTCACACTGTACTAGTTCTTTTACTTTAAGTGTCAGTGTAGGCAGCCTTATTGCATTCTAAGGAAGCATACACGTAGGGAATTAGGCAAAAGTGGCTACTGTACTGATCAATGCTTACCTTGCTATCTGCAAATTAACTTCCTTACAGGTACAACCTTCTTTCCATCAAAGGAAAGTGCTGCTGTCCTTTTTCCTAATTATCAGTTCAGATTTCACATAGAAATCTAATTATTATAAATGCCCAAATCATATAACAGCATCCCAGTCTATAATTTACAATAGTTTTAATATAGCATTTGACCACAATTATGCACTGAAGTGGGGCCTTTTCTAAAAGAAAACATTAAACTGTTTTGAACAGCAAGAACTGATTCAAATGCTTGCTTATGCCTCATACTAAAAAATGTCTATCAGAGAAAATTTGTCATATTAATTCTATGATAGCGTGAAAGTTTCTTTTAACTTTATGGTCAAAACAACTCATTTTTCCCTAGTCACCAGGGTTCAAACAGAAAATGTCACAATGACCCAAGTTTCTGGAACAGCTTCTTAGGATTTGCTAGTAGCAGCCATAAATTAGAGAAAGCCAAACCAGAAATGCTAAGGGAGTGTAAACTCTCCCCTTTCAAGTGCTCCACTGCAGAATCATTTGGAGTCCAGAATGTGCGCCAGGCAAGATGTGTTCCCTTCTTCAGGCAGCCTGATAACAGAAGATTATAATCTTACTTGAGATTTAGATGTTTCGTGGGAATATTTAAGATCTTACCAAAGTTAAAGAATTATTCCTATTAATGCAAAACAGTCCATGAGACTGCAGCAGACAAAATAACTGACACATTATAATGGTGCAAATCAGTAAAATCGAAACATTGAACAAACCTGATGAGGAAAGGACTAGAGACATTAGTGAGTAACAGCCTACCTGGTATGTCTGAAAATGAAAGCTGATGGTAAAACTTCTGACAAAGGCATAAATTATTTGTTCTTTCCTACAGTATGCAGAAAGTTTTACTAGTAGAAGGCAGTACAAATTTGCATCAATTTTGCATTTACATTCTATTAGAGCTATGCAAAAAAAAACTTTCCAATAGAGTATGATCAGTTTCTTAATGAAAAAAATGTATTAGAAATTAAGTTTTTAAAAAAATTTGGTTGCAGACAATATGACAGTTTATTCTCATGATCTTTCCTGAATTTAATTTCAGATCTGAAGTTACATCTACAGACTACAGACTATGGCAACTTCTTGGCTAACGAAACTGGCCCTCTCACTGTTTCCACCATCGATGAAAAACTGAAAACAAAACTACTCACAGAATTTCATTACTTTAGAAACCATGCTTTTGAACCACTTGCTACTTTTCTGAATTTTGTCACGTAAGTAATATTACCACATAGCTTACCACACAGCAGTAAAATAGCTTACCACATATCTTACCACACAGAAAAAGCAGTTAAATAGTGTAAATGCAACATATTAGAATTTCTACTAAGTTTTAAAACCACCAAAATTACTTTGATACTGCTACATTTGCATACTTTACTTGCTAATATAAATTCTGAAACTGTATGTGTATATGAAGAGCTGTTGTCTTCACAGCTAATTATTTTAAAGACCAGAAGCAGTTTTCTTTATGTGAACAGTGGCAGAAGAATTGGTAGAGATTAATTAATTTAAAAAATGGTTAAAATTTTCAAACACTGTTTAAGCCAGATAACTTGGAAAACTACATTGCTGGGGGGGGGGCATAATTCATGCAAAAATAATAATTTCATGATGTACAGGGAAGTGATTTAATTCCTAGGCAAGCGGCAAATTGTAGACCTTTTTTAAAGGGGGAAAGACAACACATCCTACACCTGTCATAATTTTTATACTATTTGAACCAAATAAATAAAAACCAGGGGGACTTCATATGGCATATTGCAAGGTACTTAGATCCAAGTAGCTTTATTTGAAAGTTCAGCTGCTGTTTGATGCTGGATGAAGAGAAAGCTCTGATCTCAATACCATCATAAATAGATGAAACTTGCAAACAAGTGGTTTAAACAACTGTAAGAACAGGGATCTGCTTTTTAACAGTAAAACAACATGGACTAGCAAAATACCGGCATGATATTTTACCTATTTACTCCCCTTGATCTTATACTTTTAATATATTTTAACAAGAATAATTAACTGTTCAACTAACTTTCAAGGACCATTTTTATTATTATAGTAAAAAAGAAAGTATCATCATTTTTTGTTTTCTGGTCATGTGTAGCTAACCACTTTTAGGCTGATATATTAACAGGATCTTAAAGGCTGTCCTAGGATGCCTGTGGGCATACAATGTTTACATTTTGTTTCAGGGAAATAAAAATGAAAGCATGAAAGTTTTGGCAGTTCTTTTCTCACACTCATTGACATAGATGTATAGATGTGTATGCACAGTCTTTGCTCATTGTTGTTTTTTTTAAATAATGGGTACACTGGTTAAAGATATTTCACACAAATTATTGAACTACATTCCATCAGATCTTCAAGCCCTCCTCACATATTTTGGGTGAGAACATATTAATCCTGTATGTTTCTAGCTGTGTTCTTAGTCAACAATGCAAACACAAGACTGGCATTTGAGAGAATTTCCAAGTCACTGACAAGACTCTTCTCAGCCCCCTTTGACACTAAACTAGTATGAAGCTGATAGAAAACTTCTACTCAAAAGAAAACTTTAATAGAGAAGAAATCTGTAAGAGCCTGTTCTTAGCTCCCTTATGGGAGGATGTTTAAAGCTGAGTGAGAAGAAAACTTAAACTGGACCATCTGCATGAAGTCTGCAGTTTTAGTGCTGAGATTCCCATGTACTTCTTTGTCCAGATGGTATATATGAAATAAAAAAATCCCAAGCTTGAAAAGTTGCTAGCTCAAGTGATTTGCTTTGGATACTTGTTTTGCTCAGGTGATTTGCTTTGGATTCACTTGTTACAGTGAATCTACATCTCTCAGCTGTTATGGTTATTATAGTCTTGTGTCAGTACCACCTTTTTAAAAGTGTCCATTTTCTGAATCAGTCATATCAGTCAGGTATCAATCAGGTTTAAAAGTAGTGCTGTGTTATCTACTTGCTATTTTAAAACTTCTGTTGATTTTTGATGAGCTATTGATACAGAATGAACATACATTCTGATAATACTTCGGTATTATGACTAATTTTCAAAAATGTTGGATTTTTATTTTTTCAAGTGAAAGTTGATTATAAAAATAATTTATTTTTACTTTTTATTTCCAATACAGATACAATTATATGATTGACAACGTAATTCTTTTAATAACTGGCACATTACATCAGCGACCCATAGCTGAACTTGTTCCCAAGTGCCATCCATTGGGGAGCTTTGAGCAAATGGAAGCAGTCAGCATTGCCTCAAACCCTACTGAACTCTTCAATGCAATTTTGGTTGACACACCATTAGGTAAAAACACTAAATTATTTCTTTTATTTTTTTTTCTCAAAACTACTAATCCTGTATTCTTTAGAACAGGATGTTTCCCACTGGATATGCTGTGTTTTGGTAATACAAATCTTGAATTGTAGAGCAAGAACATCTGAAGTGGTGTTCATGACATATTCTATTAACATTTATTAATAGCTTCTATATCCAACATGGGTAGCAGAGTCATGTTACTCAAGAAGTGCAATGTATATCTTTTCTGTTCAAAGTAGTCACTGATTTAAAACATATATATTTTTATTTCAACACCTACATTATATTAAAAAATATGTCTTCACTAAGGACAAGAAGACAGCTACTAATAAATATTGAATGTCGTGGTAGAACCCAGATTCTCTCTTGAGATTTGGGCATGGTTCAAATACAAAGAAAAGTCCTATTTTGAAGAACTAAATCCAAGAGCAAAGCATAAAGTTTGGAAATGTCACATTATGAAATTAAGATGAAACTCTGCTCAATGTGGTGCAGCAGCCAACACGAACAAAACCTAATGGCCTGTGAAGGGCACTGAGAATAAGCCAGAACTGGATGTATTTGAATGTATATGAAAACATTATGTGCCCTCATCTTCAGTACTGTAAGAGGTTTTGGGTTCTGCTTCTCAAAAAGGTGTGATAGGTTGGCCTCAGACAGAAAAAAATTCCCACCCAGCCACTTGCCTTCTCTCAGCACAATGAAGGGGTAAAAAAAGGTGGAAAAAATAGATTGTGGGTTGAGATCACCCACAAAGTACTGTTGCAGGCAAACCAGACTAAATCTGCGGGGAAATTAACTTGATGTATTACTGATCGATATATGTATGGCATAATTAATTACTGATCCAGATATAAGGAAACAAACAGAAAATAATGAAACATTTAGGGGAAAACTTGGGGAAACCTGGGGAAAATACCTTTCTTCCATCCTTTGCTGCTCCTTCATGCCAGGCTCCTGCTCTCTGCCCCCTCTGTTATCCCTACAGGTTACATTGCATCCCTCCAGACAGGCAGGGCAGTCACAAAGAGCAGGGGGAGTTTAGAGCCATAGAATCATAGCATGGTTTGGGTAGGAAGTGAGATAAAAGATCATCTAGTTCTAACACCCCTGCCATGGGCAAGGACACCTTCCACTAGACCCTGTTGCTCAGAGCCCCTTCCAACCAGGACTTGGATAATTCCAGGGATGGGGCATCCACAACTTCCCTGGGTAACCTATTCCTGTTTCATCATCCTCACAGTAAAGAATTTCTTCCTAATATCTAATGTAAACTTACCCTCTTTCCATTTAAAGCCATTCCCCATTGTCCTATTATTACATGCCTTGGTAAAAAGTCCCAGTTTGTTTTGCAGGTGGGCCCCCTTCAGATGCACCTGCTTGACTGAGGGGCTTGGCTGTGCCCTTGGTGGGTCCCAGCTGCAGCTGCCTGTACAGTGAAATCAGAGAAGGGACAGAGCAGAACAGCTAAAATGAACAGTGCTGCCATGTGTAGACAGACTGAAAAGTCCAGACTGAAGTTTGGAGTGGACAAAGCTGATGAGAGATATGGACATGGTTTATAGATTCCTGAGAGCAGTGGTTTGTTCACAGTGAGTTATGAACTGCTGCTTACCAAATCCTTCAGAAAAACTAGTTTTAAAAGGTGAACTAAACCACTGTTTTCACACAGCTGGTAGTAGTAAATTTCTGGATTTTATTATATATATATTTTTCTTCTTTTTTTTTTTTGTTTGTTTGTTTGTTTGTTTGTTTGTTTGTTTTGCTAAACTAGTTGTAAGAGAAGAGAGTGTTGTCAGTTCTTTAAAGTCATGGGACAAATTTGTGGGCAATAGATCTATAAGGAGATACTGAAGGGAACACTCAGGGCTATACTTCCTGATATTCTCCATTTAAAATCTGGATGCTGGAAAAGTAGGAAGGGATAAGACCACAAAACATGGGCAGGCTCACATCCTTTCTGCAAATACCATCTTCCATTGCCACTGCTTGGGAAAACACTTTTTCATATGGTACTGCTCTGCCTCACTGGGCTGGCTCAGGAACAGCAAGAGGCACACGTTGGTTATGAATATCATATTGGTTATGAATATCATATTTTTAAATGGTCCAGCTGCACAATTGAAATTCATCCACTGCCTCCCTGCTCAAAAGCTTGCTCTTTAGCCAGTTCTGCCGAGGACCCATAAGCACAGGTGGTCAAGGTCAAAGCATGTGCCCTTTATCAGCTGCAACCTGTTGCCTTTCCCACAGTACATACGCAAAGAAGAAAAGGGAAAATAGGAAAGAGGATTCTCCTTAGCAATTGCAGAACACTTACATGATTTCAGACAAAAGTTATTTTTCATGTCCCTCACTAGAAAATCTCCATAATATCCAAACGATATACTTTAGAGAAGATTAGGGCTTTCATTAGCATTCCCATTTGATTCTCTCTGGAGACATGGGCTCTGGCTGCAGCACTGATTGATTCCCCTCACTGCAGAGTCTCATTAAAAAGGAGGGGATAGGAGGATAAGGGGAAAAGCAAGTGGATTTTTCTTCCTCTCTATGATATCACCCTTTCTTGTACAACAGAACCCTCAGATCCTTGTTCACACACTGATGAGCAATAGACAGGAGCTGCATGTTATCAGCATGCAGATTTATACTGCTATGTTTTAAACTCTGCTTTCAGCTGCTTTTTTTCAAGACTGCCTGTCTGAAAACGACCTGGATGAAATGAACATTGAAATAATGCGCAACAAACTGTACAAGGCAAGTCTTTACAAGAAAATGATAATATTTGGGGTTTATCAAATGTCTCAGCAAAGCAGGTCAGTATCATTAACCCTATTTTATGGATGGGGAAACAGAAGTATGGTGAGATAAAGCAAGCTGTCTAAGGTCCTCTGGTTGATTTCAAATCCTGGAATGAAACCCAGCTGCTTCCATTTCTACTCCACTGTTTGAGGACTTTTCAAATTTTAGGTCTGCATCCAAACTCTAATTTAATACCTTATTAATGAAAAAGCTCTAGATGTCAGGCTAATATTCAGATCCAGATTTGTTTATGAATAACTCAGCCACCAAATGCCAGAGAACTCTTAGCTCCTGAGTGAGCCTAGACAGGCTTTTGGCTAACATTTATCTTTATTTATATAAGGAAGATGAGATTTGAAAGGGTCTAATGGTTTTGAGTCTAGCTCACATGATTTTTATTGAAGGATTTTATATAATTTTCTTCCTTTAAAAGTAATTTTTAGCATTGTTACAGAATAGTGCTGCAAGGATATGCATCTAACATGAGCCTTACATTTTCAAAGTACTTTACAAATCTTGGCACACAGGTCACTACTCTTACAATGGTCTCTTTAAAGGCTATACATACTCCAATCCATTAACGGTTCTTACTGGCACATTCTTTTCAAAATCTTTATCATCTTTCTTTTACAGTGGATTCCCCAGATTGCAGGAAGTATTTTTACAGTGATCTGATTGCACTAGGGGAAAAGAAAATAAAATTCTGTTTGTCTTACAAATGATATTTTTAAATTCCAAAGCCAATTTTTAATTCTTAAAACATTTACTAACGCTCTCATTCAATACAACATCAATTATGCCTACATATATTAATTTTAAAATGTATTTTAATTCTTTCACAGTATTGCTATACTAGACACTTTTTCCAATTTGGTAACATACATATTTGATTCTTATATCCTGTGTGGATGTCCATATATTAACACTTATCCAATCTATTTTTTTTTCTTCTTGCTCATCTAAATATTAGGGGGACCATTCTGCAAACACTATTAAATTATTAATAGATAATTTCTCCTTTACTTCAGCTGCCAATGTGATCAATTGCTTCTGCTCTACTATCAGATAGCCCTGTACAGAACCTAATGCACAATTCTATGAAGTAGATCCCCCTTGAGATGTCTCTACTTAAAATTCACTTAATTGCATAGTTAATGACAGCTCCTAACAAGATTGTGTGAAGTTGTAGCAAATGCATTTTAACATAAATGTTCTCTAATACAGTATTTAGGGAGATTGAGAGGCAGGCAGAACAGCATCTCTGTTATATTTTGTGTCCTTCCTGCACAGGTATTTTGAAATGGGTGCAGATGCCAGAATCCTTAATAGACCAGAGGGCTCTGCAGACCAGTATTACAGAAGCTTTGTCTGCTGTTCTGTCCTAATCCAGGGTTTAGGGTAGAGCAGCAGGGATTAGTTTGTGTATCCTCATCCTGCTGGCCCAACAGCCGTGGCATATGCCCAAATCCCTCCTCCACTCACTGTAAATGAAGAGTTTCCTTTAGCCATCTGCTTATTATGCAGTGGAAGCTCAATGGAGCTCAAAAAGTTCCTTCTTTAGAGAGCAAGTAAAACATAATATTTTTCTTATTACAATTTTTGAAAACATTTTATCTGAAATTGTAAAAACAAGTTTCATTTGAACTAAGTAATTAAGCACATACTTAAAATTTAAATTCATAGGTGGAATTATCAAAGTTAATGGAATTATTTAAAAATTAGGCTCATGGCTATGTGCAATCCTGGTCCAGGTCTTAAGCAGCATTTAAAATATTTCTCTTCTTCTTTCATGTAGTCTTACCTCGAGGCATTTTATAAGTTTTGTGAAAAACAAGGTGGTACTACAGCAGAAATAATGAGACCTATTCTTGAGGTAAGAAACATTCAGTCTTCATACATTAAAGTACTCCACAATGTTTTCATAATTGTCTCACTTTCTTCTTCCTGTTCAATTTCTCTCCATTTGCAAAGGTATCTGTGAAATGTTTGCTTCTCCTCTAAATATACCTGTTTTTTCTAAGAGGTAATGAATAGTGTATTCAAGGATGACTTTTACCTTTTTACTAGAAAAGCAGCTAGACCATTACTAAGGAGGAGCCAGTCTCAGTTAATATTTTTATGTATCAGAGAGCAGAAAAGAATAGTTCACTAATCTCAACCTGTTGCCCTTTAACATTTCTCTCCATTATGTAGAAAAACAAAAAATGTTGATCATTGAGTTTGGGATAGCTAAAGCCTGGCATTACTGTCTATTTACTAATCAATAATCTTCAAGCTTCATGGCACTGCTACGTTTGTTTACTTTCCTATTACAATTGGTGATTGAGGTTAGAGTTGAGTGACCTTTGGAATTAGTGTCATATAAAAAAGTAGAACATTCTGTGTTATATTTTTGTCTCAACTCAGCAAAGTTTAATATTTTTTTCCATGGCATACAAAGTTCCTAATGTCCTCCCCCCAAAGCATGCATGCATCTAGTGAATGATATTTTTGTCTCTGTTTTTTTAATAAAAGATGCAGAAATGTCTAAAATTGAATTCTCAGCATTCAGCTCCCCTTTCCTTTTTTTTTCTCACTTAGTCTATCACAATTCTTTGCAGAGACTGACAGCCAGACCACCCACTTTCTTCCAGGAGTCTTTTCTTCTGGATAAGCAATTTTACACCCTGGAAACCAAAAAAATTCACTGAGGTCTGATGACTTCATACTGAAAGTTTGCATTTAGAAGACACATAATAACCCTGGGAGCTCATTCCTTTGTGAAGAATGTGTCTGAATTACATTTTACAAAATAATGTCCTAAAAGGGATTGCAATTTCCTATTTTAATTAAGCAGGTCACAACATTTCAATTTATGCTCTAAACAAAATGCTCCTAATCAAGTTAAATTGAATAGAAATTAAGTATTTTGACTTTTCTTAAAAATAAAAATCAAGAGATTGTCTGGCATAGTTGATTCAGATTTTTCAGAAACTTTATTTTTAAATAGAAATTCATGCTCAGTGCAGATTACTTACTAACATTAGTTAAAGCATGTGGTAAAACTCCCTTTATATCAGTGGTAACAATTTAGCCTATGATAAGCTTTTTTAAAATCCCTATGTAATGCCAATCAGCCAGGAGGATAAACTTTTCTATAGAAAATTTCCTTTTCTATAACATTTTATTAACCTGAAGAGACACACAGAACAGACTGCTAATGGTTGGATTCACAAAAAAAACCCCACAGGTTTAATTATTCAAAAGAATACTTGCTATTTATTTTGTAATCTTATATGTACCAACCTGACCCTACAGATGAGGTTGAGGTATTTAGCTCCCCGACTCCTTGTCCACCACACGTTGTGCCAAATTTCCTTATTAAGAGTACTGATGATCTCATTTCCACCATGGACAGCACATGCTGCATGTTTAGCCCTGAATCTGGCAGGAAACAGCGGGACTGCGCTGCACTGCAGCTAAAGCTGTGTCTGTTAGCATGGCCCATGCTAAATTCTGACCCAGCAGTCTCCCACATGCAAACATGCACTAAGGAAATGGTCATCCTCTGATGCCACCTCTACCTGCAGCAATCCGATAATCACCAAGTAATTGCCTTGTGGCCTTATTCTCTGTAGAGACCCTCATATGCCAATAATTTGATGATTTGAGAGGTCTGAATGGATGGGAGTTATCCTGAAAATTTTCTCAAACTGGAAGCCACCAGAAGCAGAACCCACACCTGCTACAATTAGTTCCAATTGCTTCTAATGTTTTTTATCAACAAAATATTGCACATCTAACAGCTAGATTCTACATGGCTATAACAAGATGAAAAAAAGAAAGCATTTGTCTTTCTAAAATGGTTTCAGTAGGTCTAATAGGCTTATTTTTATATTAATTAGGGAAGTGAAGTTTGGCCCTGTTATTCATTAGCTAGAAATCTTTTCAAACACGCTTGTTTTCATCTCATTACTTCTTTACTCCTTTTCCTTACTTCGAAGTCAGTGCCAGCGGGTAGCGAGTTCCTGTTATTGTGTGTTCCCATACACAAGAGTAGATGTGAATGTGTGTTTACTGGCTAAAGTGGCAGATTAGTGTTGCAAATGCAGCCTTATTATTCAAATGAAAAGAGCACCTCTCTGTTTAAACTAGTTCAGATATCCACAGCATAAGAAATTTTGTAAGCCGCCTAAAATGTGTGTACACTATATATACACTTCACTTGGGAAGATTTTCCCTGTGTAATCCCTGCAATTAGCAAGGGCTCTGCTGTTCTTAAAACATGAAAGTAAGGAATAAAGGAAAGAATTAAAACCACATCCAATTTAGATCTCAAGACAGAAGAAAAGATTGCTTTTATTTACTACTGCATTTTTAAGTCATACTGTAAGAATGGTAAGTGAAATTTTGCCTTGCACAAAATAAGAACCCGAGGGCTAGTCATTGGATTGCCTTTTAATCTGCTGCTGCAGTGAAAGTACAGGTACTACAGGAATCTAAACCTGACAGAAGAAATATAGCCTTTGATTCTATGTATTAAAAATTAACTGTCATTTAAACCACTTAAAACTTTAACTTGGCAAGTAAACGGCTCCCTCCTCCTTATAATTTTAAATATGTGCATTGAGAAACGACACATTTTTAAGGATTTTCATTCAGCTTTTACTATCAACAGCACTTTGAGTTACAGGCAGTACTATTCATTCTTGGTCCTTTCCTTTATTATTTTTAATTTATAAGATCATTATTTCATAACCTTACGTGTGAGGGTGTGAAGATATTTTTTCTTGTCAACATCTGGGTAAATAAGGAGGGAAATGAAGAAGCAGCAGAAATTATATTTTTAGAACAAAAATCACAGAATAAAATCCATAGTTGCAAAATCGTGTTTGATTTTCTAGTTAGAATTTAAAGCATATTTGCAAAGAAGAATTTGCAATTTCAAAAATAAGGTATGTTTCCAATGCTCTCAAACTGACTTTTAAAAAAAAATTAATTTCCATAGTTTGACTTACTAAAAAAACCCAGAATATACCCACACTAATTTAGAATGAGATATCTAATAGCACCTCTTTATTCTTTGTTTTGCATATTAAGTTTGAGGCAGACAGACGTGCTTTTATCATCACCATTAATTCATTTGGCACTGAGCTGAGTAAAGAGGACCGGGAGAAGCTGTATCCAACCTGTGGAAAACTTTATCCAGAAGGCTTACACCTGTTGGCCAATGCAGATGACTACGAGCAAGTGAAGTGTGTTGCAGAATACTATGCAGTATGTAAACTAATTTATTAAAACAAAAAGCCAATATAAAAATAGTTAATTAATATCTCCTGACATCAGCAAAATTTTTAAGAGTATACACATAAGTTAAAAGAATTTTCAAGAGAGGAAAAAAGTCAGCAGAGCTACTAAAGTTCCCATAAAAAAAGAGTATGGGATCAAAGACTTTTGATATGAAGAGATAAGATTAAGATAAGACATTATTACATTACTGCAGTACAAAGTTCCTCTTAAAAGCATGTTTAAGTAAGAGCAAATCACATCTAGTAAATACAACTCTTCCTACTCCATTCACTCTCCCCAAATTGAGTTTCATTTCATTGCTTCTGTCTCCAAGGTTTTGGAGCATAGCCATACAGCCTTTTAAACTCAGCTGACCAAACAATTCATGTCATTGATTAGTCAAACCTGATTTATTGCCAGTATACCCTAAAAATTCCCTTCTGAAATGTTTTCTCTACATCACTAATTGATTCAAAGAAGTACATGGAAATGTGAATATTGATGCAAATAGTGCTTTTATTAAAGATTAGCTAATCTGCAACTCTTGATCTATGAATTCATAGTTCAACTGTTGCAGATTAACTAAGCTGTTGTACTCTGTTGTACTCTGTCTAACTATAATATTTAAGCTACCTCTAAGCAGGTACAGAAAAAAAATGCCTGGTCTATTGCTTTTTCCACAAAAGGTGGAGCTGTGCATCTGCTCCTATGCATAAGCAGAACATTTTAATCATACGTAACCATGTCAGTGAGGTATGGAGCAAGACTGTTCATGACATGGTGGGTTATTTAGATGAATTTGGGAACCATTGTCGTAGACCTCTACTACATTCCTACTTTAAGGGAAAAACAAACCAAACACACAGAGAATGAAATTACACAGAAACATAACACCTAAGAAATCAAATCAAATGTATCTGCACAGGATATTCCAGGATGACAAATCAGATTAATGGATTTGGATACAATATTAATGCAGGTTAAGCAAATCCAGCTGACTACTGGAAATAAAAAGGAGCAGCCATGTGATGATCAGAGTTCAGTGTTTTGGCTCCATTTAGAGCTCTGGCTCTGATGGATACTATTTGCACAAGAAGTTCAGTGCTCTCTGCCCAAAGGAGTGAAAGGTCACATGTCATTCCACAATAAGTCTCTTTTAGTGTCTTCAGTAAATTACTTGAAATTGTCGGAATGATGATAAGAAATACAAGAACAAATCTGATTTTTCTTTCTTTTGCTGATTATATGCTTTTAACTTTTGATTTATGTAGAATTGTAATCTATACAGGAGGTCTTCTATGCAGAAAGATTACTTAACAAAGATTAATTTACAAAGTAATGTAAGGTGTCTGTGTCTGTGCTGCACAGAATGCAAAAGTACTTTATTTCCATGGAGTGGTTGTCTGTGCTTTTAGGAATATAAGGCTGTGTTTGAAGGCGTAGGGAGTGGCACTGGAGAAAAGACACTGGAAGACGCATTTTTCGAACATGAGGTAAAACTTCTAACCTTAAAATACAAAAATGAATGTTATTCACATGGAATAAGAGTTAAAACAAGAATGAGGTACAAGGCTTTTGATTTTACTGTACTGCTTCCTATTCAAGAACATGGATTTTTGATGGCTGTCAACATTTGGCTGAATCGAAATAGAAGAATTTACCTTTTTAAGTAAAATTAATCCTATATCATTCTTCTGAAGACTCTTTACAGAGCTATTAATCCTGATAGCCTATCCAAAAGCTATCTCATAAACACCACTTAATTAAATTTCTTTTGAGTAATCTACTAGAGAAAGTATTTCACCACTGTCTTTTATTTCCTGTAATATTGCTGTAGCCTATTACCAAAATTATTCCACAGATGACATTTCAATTACACTGATACTCAAGAGATTGCTAAATATAATTATGGTTGCAAACCTGCAAGACATCTTGAACATAAAAGCTACCATATAAAAATCCCATTCACCTTCCTTGAAGTTTTATCATAACACTTGTTTCATCTTTTCTACAGGTAAAGCTGAATATGCTTGCATTCAATAACCAGTTTCATTTTGGAGTATTTTATGCCTATGTGAAGTTAAAGGAACAAGAATGCAGGAATATTGTATGGATTGCTGAATGCATTTCTCAGAGACACAGAACCAAAATTAACAACTACATTCCAATTTTCTAAATCTGAGAATATATAATGCTTGAAAAGATGCATCATTTCATAGAAAAGAAGAAAAATCTTATTTCAAAAATTAACTCTTATTAGATGTTTTAAATTGTATTAATGAGCCTCCTTACATACATCACTGTAGAAAAAAAAGTAATGCAGTTAGAGATACAAGTACTTCATAAGGAAATACTAATGGGTTTATTCACAAATTTGTCGGTAGATTTGTTCCCCACTGTGCCTATTTTAATTTAATCGATCAATAAAAACCTCCTGCAATGTCTTACATATATACTCTTTCTCTTTTGTGGAACCAAGATTTGTATCAATGACATTTGAAAAGCTCTTTAATGGCTTTTTTTTTTTTAATTAATGTTTTCCTCAAGGGGCCAATTAAACCACTATTTCTATCTCACAGGGTCTTTCTCACGGCATACAAATTGTATGAAGGACTTAATACACAAATAAGAGAAACTCTGAGATTGCCCTTAACAAATCTGAAGGGGAAGCTTCCTGATCTTAACTGTGATTCCTCTCTGCAACTACAAGTAAATACGTAACTTCAGTATCACTAAAATGTTTTTATTTCTTCCTTTATGGTCAAATGAGGAGCACCCTAAGTGTCAAATAATGGGGGTCTGATCTAGTCTACAGCAATAAAAATATCCCCTCCCAACACACCAAATAATTGTCTTTATGTATGCACTATAGAAGATTATGAAACATGAATGAAAATGCCAACCAAGTCTGTATCAGTTTTACATCAGACACAAACAACACCAGCTCTGAGCTATTTGAGGACCTGGCTAGAATCAGTAACTAAAAATAGCGGGAACAGTTGAAGCCAGATTGTAGCAGGACAAGATTAATTCTGCCGAAGAAAAAGGGAGGATTTTGAAAGCTTTATCGATGTTCTGCCTTCCTACTCTATTCAAAGAATTTGCCCTTTTATTTTTCAAACAGATCATACCTTGATTTTCTGCATGACTTCTCAGTTTCAGGCTGCACAACAGCAAATCTCACTCTTCAGCTGGCTGTTCCTCCAGTAAATATGATACAGAAATACAATCCATTTCCTGCTGAGTGGACAAAAAAAAAAAAAAAAATCTGATGTCAACACCTCAGAATTATGGAAAACATTCAGGCATCATGATCTTAAAAACAGAGACATAATATAGCTCTCTCTATAATATGTAAATGTGCACATGCATTAATACATAAAAATTAATAAACTTTGTGGGTTTTTTATAAAACCACACTTCTTGAACTGCAAATAACAACAAAGGGCCATATCCCAGAACATCCTATACTCATTTAATGCAGAATTGAGATGATTTTAATACTTTGCTGTATTGTGAATAGCAGAAAACCTTATATTATTACTTTAAAAATATTTTCATGGGTTAATTTAGAAATAATTTAGTATGAATTTAGAAAAATTGACTAAAAATTGTGTATAAGACAAGAATACAAGTCTTATTTCTATATCAAGGCATATATCTTTAGTAGATCCAGCAATTCTGAAAAAAAAAAAAAAAAAAAAAAAAAAAAAAAGAATTTATTTCCGAGTCTAATCTGTGATCAGTGCTTTCATATACCACAAACTGTATCCCAAACTACTTCACAAGCTGCAATGGAGAAAGAAATAGAAAACATTGCCACAAATTTGTGGATTTTTCTATATTTGCATTAAAATGACATGAAATACTATATATGCATTTAAAAAACTGTTAGGAGCAGAAGAATAATAAAGTCAACTGGTCTGGGACACAGAAACATAATTAATGCAATTCAGCACAGTGCATGAATACTTTTTCTGTACTGATAAATCAGGCCTCCTTACTCGAACAAAACAAATGAGCTGACTTTCTGCCAAGAATTTTCTGAAGTGATTTGAAGGGGAAAGAATCTGCTCTCCACCCTAAATCATTCTGTGCCAGGGAAGATATGCAGCTGCTGTTGCTACAGTCTGGATCCTATTGGGAGAGAAAGAAGTGAGCAGGAATTGCAGCTTTCATGACTGTGTTGTCAGCAGAATTAGTCTTCAGACTATGGAAAGGACAGCATCAGTTTTGATTGATGCTTTTTTCAAAACAAATGTCTAGATATTTTCCAAATGAGGACAGCATGTAATAGACCTCAATTATATTTAATTCAAGGACAAGCAAGGTAGGACTTTAAACTTTTAACTCCTCAAAATCTATCTTTTTCTATAAATAATATATTTTACATTACTCCCTTGTTAGTAAAATAGTCTTCATGTTGGTGTATATATAAATATAAATCTATAGACCTATAAATCTATAAATATAGATATATAAAATAGAATTATAGAGTTTGCTGAGTTGGAAGGAACCCAATATAAAAAGGATATAAAGGCCATATATCATCTCCAACAAGACCTTATAGTGGATCATAGATCACAGAATCACTACCAAGGGCATCATTAACTTCTTGATGGTAATGTCAACCTATAACATAGGGGAACGGGAACCAGCCACTTTTCATCTTTTCCCTTTCATGTCTCAACAAGAACTTGTGTTCACACTCTTTAATGGCTAAGCCTATGCAGAGAAATTTGTTCAGTATGATTATGGTGACTGGGCCCCTTGGGCTGCATCTTTAATGAGAGCTGGAGATCAGGACCAGGAACGAGTTCCTGGTGGGCTTTGAGAGCTGTGAATCTTTCCTTTCCATCTTTGCCTGAGCTGTAGCTCAGGCTTGATGTGCTTGCCATCTTCTCACAAACAGCTGGGCAGCACAGAACTGTGGATGGACCAGGCTGTGGTGTGCCAAGCACTTCCCAGGCCCAGTCCCTCCTTCCTGCATGAATTGCTGTGTTAGGTGCCTTGGCTAAGGACTGAAGATTTATAGGACGAATCTTATCAGCATGTGGTCATAAGACTTTTTCTGGACTCACAGTCAGCTGAGAATAGTAGAATCTCTTGTTCTGGTTTTGTCAATTCCAGCATGACTTTCAGGAAACACCAAAAACAATGCAGAGACAGCTGTCCAGTGTTTGGATTTGCATCAGATTTATAAAGCTATTATAATGAATATAACCATAATAGTTTAAACAAGAAAAAGGATGAAATCCATTGATTTGCTGGACAGCTAGACTGATTTACTGAGGAATGTGGAGAAATATGTAATATAAATAATGGGAAAAAATACGTGATAAATGGCAATAATATATACCAGGCAGTTAAAACAGTTTACATGACACAAAACATCTTCTCAAACAAACAGAAATTCATTCAATATGCTGGAATGTCTCCCAAATGACAAAGAAAAAAAAAATGTGATTCAAGAAATAAAAAGACAAAGCTCTCAAAGGGAAAAAAAAATTATATTTATGTCACACTGAGAAATATTTGACTATTAGAAATCCATATTCTACAATTATTTTAAGCATTATTTAAGAAAAATGTATTCTCTGGAAGTTACTGACATGTTCTAATCTGCTACTTATAAAATGTAAGAGCAAATCAGACTGACTGAAAAGGAACAGGTAGAACTTTCAAGGTCATTGATAAGATAATAGCTGTATATATTTTTTCCAATCCAGAAAAAGTACACATTCTTATGTAATTAATATTATATTGAAAATGTATATACTCTTTTTACTTTGTGTCTCACTGCTTTCTGAAAGTTCTGCTTTGCAAACGATGCATACACACACACACACACACATATGCATGTGTCAACTACAGAATTTTCTACTGAGTCACATATCTGCTGGAAACTGAGAGCAACCATTGGGTAAGTCAATCTAGAACAATGTATAAGTTGTTCCTTCTCAACACCTTTTTTTACCAGTGAAAATTTGAAAAACAATTTAAAAATCAATAAACAAATCCATTGAGGCCAAATAAAGCATTGTAATAAATAAAATAATAATAAATTCATTGAGGCCAAATAAAGCAAACTCTTTTTGCATTTTCAACTAAACTGATTTAAATCATTTTCACCATACCACACAGCACAAGAGGCAAATGAGAGCACTCAAATAATTACAAGCCTATTGGACCTATAAATTTAAGGTCATAAAAATTCTTTCTACATACAACGACGCTTCACCCAAGTTCAATTGAACCCCATAAAAGTGTTGCTTACTATTGACTATTAGCCAAAAAACCCAAACAAACTTCAAAATGGCAGAATATGAGGACAAATGCTGTCCCTTATCTGCACAAACCAAGAAACATAAAAATGGAGGTCACATATTCTCTGCCCTCAGTAGGGAAATAAAAAAATTCAATAGGTTGAAATCATGCTTTTAAAAATCTTTCCCCTCAACCAGACCTTTGCCAGAATTGGCTTCATAAAGTATATATATATATATATATATATATATATATATATATATATATATATACATATACATTTTACCAAAAGACAGGATGGAACCATCATAACTGTTATAAAACCACAACCTGAGTATTTTGTCTATCATATGTTACATGAAGAGGGAATACTAACACTCTAACACTTTTGGAAATGTGCAGAGGCCAAGGAAGCCAAAATAAAACCAAAATAAAACAGATGAAGTTTATTTATAGCAAATATTAGGAATCTCATGGATGCACAAAAACCACAAATTCCAAATAGTCCTATAGGAATAAATGACAATGCTCCAATAGAATTCAGTGGGAGCAGGGTTAGAGCCTCCAGGTGAGTAAATGGCTTTATGGTTTACATGAAAAACCTGAATCTGTTCTTCAAACTGCTCAGTGTGGCAGTGTCCTGCAGCAGCCAGGATGCTGTGACAAATATTGTGCCAGGTAGTAACCAGCATGGTCACTGTGCCCAGCACAGGTCACAACAGACTGAGCAGCTGACTAAAAAAGATGGCATTTTCTTAGAACCCTTAGATGAATTCATGTTGATGACTCCTCATTGTCAGGAGACAATAACTGAGCAGTTTTGCAAACATTATTATCACCACTTGCCTCTCTGGTGTCTACAATAGAGTGCTTCTGAGTGGGTGCACTTCAGATCCAGAGGTTTGATCATCTGACTAATTAAACAGACCTATTTAATTTAGTTTATGGGATCCAGCTGCATGTACACTCCTCATTTTGCTCAAATAAATATGCAGAAACCAAACAGGGAAAGCCACTGAAGCCAGGGAAAGCCACTGCTTTTAAAGTGCTACTAAAAGTGACTGCCTAAAATAATGTCATGACTTCCATATCAAAGTCTTATTTCTGTCATTCCAAAGAAAAGAGTCTGTCATTTAAAGGTATGAGCTTTAATATTTTTGTCTTAAAACCGGCAGTAACAGTTTACAACCTCCTCCACCACAGCAAGGCTGTCACTCTGAATGTCAGCATAGCACTGTAACTTTTTTCTTTTACAGTTTTTAGATCACTCCTTGCTATTGAATCATGATAAATGATACAGTTTGTAATTTCATCTCTCAGGATTTGCCCTCACCAAAGCACAAGCCAAGTCTTGCACTAGAACAAACCCTTGCCAAAAGTATTAACTCACAAATCAAAATGCCAGCCTTTCCAACCAGTCCTACTCATTCTAACCCCACGTGCCCTACATACTATTTTATCTAAGTGTCTTGCAAGTCAAGTGTTTAATTGCAAAAGGCTTTGAGAAGTGTGGGCCAGACCTTGTACAAACATTCCATCTAGATGTCCAGTCTTATTATTGAAGTGGGCAGTGCCATATTTCTTGGAATTAAGTATAAAAAAATAAAAGTTACTAAAACAGATCATAGTCATTTATTTAAAAAACTCCACAGTTCACATACTATGAACTCTACAGCCTCTTACAGATTTGAGACCTGGCAGGAAAAACAGGAACAGGAAAAACAGAAACAGTGAACAGGAAATCAAGAAACTAGAAAGTTCTTTCTTATCCTTATTGTTTAGGATGCAAGTTGCTGTATTTCATATCCACTGAAGTACTTTATGGATGACATATGCATTTTTAGGGGTGGGATATGTATATGTCTGCTAACTTCTTAAGGACTGCATATAGGATTAATCTTAGAAGCTCCTTTAGAATTCCTCAGGACTTTCAACTCCAAAAGAAAATCACTACTATGAGAAATTCCATATTGTTCTTAAATATCACCCAAAGAATGGAATCAGACATTATTTGTTCCTACAGGGGACTTACACAGCACATATCACCTAGCAATCTATATTTCTAGGGCAGTACAGGCAGCAAATTACCATTTTATGAAAAATAACGGACTGCTTTTTATAATGGCAGCTCAGAACAATGCAGCTGCCTCATTTTTCAGTGTGAAATGCACAGATCTGGTTTAATATCCCAAAGTATTTTTGAGCAAAACCCCTATTGCAGAAGAGTTTACTGCAATTAGTTGTAACTATGGCTATATACTCTGGAAAGGGTGGGAACAGGAATTCAAAGTGGTGACAGCAACCACAAAGGTACAGGATCGATACATGTACAAACTTAATCAGCATTACCTTAATCATGGTTAGATTAGCTTTAGCTGGCTGCTGCTTTTTTTCAAATGTTGATATTGATAATACGGGGAATGAACCATCTGAGCAGAATGATAGAGGACAAAGTTGACCCAGATCTCTGCCTTGTTTCAGGTTTAAGCTATTGCAAGACTTTTTCTTCTACTTAGCTTTGAGCTCTTAGGGAATAAAACTTATAATCCAGTTCCTAATAAACAATGAGCTTCTGAAATGCTGCAGACAAAACTTATTTACCAAACAATACTCAGTTGAATTCAAATGAAGTGATGACAATTGGAATGTAGACACTTTCAAATATGTCCTACTCCTCTATTTCACTTAAAAAATAGTTGAGATAAGTAAGAAATAGTTGAGATAAGTAAGTATGTAGGTGTGTTTTAACTGGTATTGCAACGCCTATAGGTCATAACCAAGATAATGAGTCCCTTCACCGACTATCAGAGCACACAGACTAAGAGTTAAAAACTGTCAGGTACACTGCACAGGTTGCCAATACATTAATCGGTGCTGTGTGGACAGCTTAAGCAAATCAAAATGTATCCTGCACTCAACTGAGCAAAGGGATACATTGCTGATCAACAGCAAAAGCTAAGCTCAGAGCCCAGCTACTATACTTCTGAGGAGCATAAGTGGGCTATCAATTCTGGAACAGAAGGCTGCTCCTAGGTGTAAATGCCAACAACTACATTAACTTATCAATTAAATACCTCAGCAGGGAGATCTTAGGATTGGTCTGTGCTGCCAGAGCCACTTCTTTATCTATAGCCAACAGTGAACAAGCTGAAATAGTTTTGGCTGTCTGATGAAAAACCCAAGCTCAATGAAATGTCCTAACCAGCATAACTCAGAGGCATGAACTTGCAAGTCTGAGACATTGGAAACCAGATGCAAGTGAGCCCTGAAACCAATGCAGTTTAGGTCTCTAGAATTTTTGCAAATGTACACAGTGACTCTGCATGACAGGAAACAGCTTGAAGTTGCACCAGTTCCTGCTTTTAAGTGAGTCTAAGCAACTTATTCACTAATTTGTTCAGACTGAGATAATACTAGGCAAAAGGCAGAAATCCTGCAAGCCAATTGGAATATTTTAAAGTGAAATGACAGGTGAGTTTGGATATTTTGAAGAGTCTGAGGCAGAACAAAGCTTGTTTGGAGCAATTTTAGATTCACATGCTGCAAGCATGACAGAGTTATGTTTTCAGTGCCAAAGTCCTAATTGGTTTAAGATCTATAAACAAAACAGAGTGGAAAAATATTAACACATTAGTGCTGGTGGATCAAAGAACAGAGACATTTCCCAAGGCCACTTCAGGAAGAGAGAACTAAGTGCACATTTCTCAAGACTTGCCTCAGCATTTCCATAATGAAGTTCTTTTTAAAAGACTTATTTCCCAACAAACCTTACCAATAATGCATAGACCAACCCCCCACTGAGTGTAGATCAAATTATCATCAAAGATAACTACCCTGAACGGTAGTTCTTTTGTTGTGCTCAACTACCTAAACAAGCTGAGCCTCTCCTTGTAGATCACATTTTCTAGATGTCTGATAAAATCTGTTTGTTTGCTCTGGACTCTTTCCAATTAGTACATATCTTCTGAAGTGCACCAATTAAGATTAGTTTTGGGCATACCACCAGGCACATTAATGAGAATGATGATTACTAAAATCTCTCTCAAAACATTTCAGTTTGTGTACTTACAATGTACACAAATGAGCAGAAGGAAAAATAAATAAAACCTTTTGGAACTTTAATTCTCCCTAAAGAGTTCTGTCACCTACTCAAGGATGCTGGTAAACAAGGTCAGATCATTACTCAGACAGTATTTGAAGTTACAGAAAGAACAAATAACTGACATATTTTGGCATAGTCCCACAGCAACCAGAATGGGGACAATGATCTAATTCCACTGAAAGAAAAACAGTTAGACTGTCTGTCTCCACAGAATAAGAAATTCAGAAATATATAGACTGATACCAAAACCTGTCATAAACCTGAAAAATTAAAATTACTTAATTCAATGGTACTGTGACACCAGTTCTAAAGTATCTAACTTTATAGTATTGCTTGAAGACAATACTGTATTTGTCTCAAGTAGTGTCTGAATTTGAGTAAAAAAAAAGAAGCTGTTTTTCAGAAGGAATCTGCTACCATATACAAGGGTAATGCTCGCTGCAATAGGATGATTTTTACAAGATAAGGAGTAGTGCAGACCAAGTCATATTTTGTCCAAGCGTGTTTGGGTGCAGTTTGTCCTTGGCTAAGAAAAATGATGCTCACACTCAGACCAGTGACTCTCTAACACAGTAGTTTAGGAATCCTAACATAACTAATATAAAAATTTAGGAAAAAATTATCTATCAGTTCCCTGTTAATAGGACCCACCAACTTCATACAAGTTTTGACAGTTTGAAATGGTAATGTATAAATATTTACATATTTACATGTTTACATATTTGTGTATTTACATATGTCTATATTTACATATTTATGTTGCAGGATACAGTTGCACTCATGCACAGTCAGGCATGGTCTTCTATTCTTAAGATAAAAAAATACTCAACAGAGAAGGGATCATATCTCAGAAACAAGGCAAGATATCAAACATTATTGCTAAGCTGGAAAATACCTTGTTCTCTGGCAAATACAATTTTCTGTCGAGATGAAACTTATGAAGCAAAAGCCAAAACACTATTTGTCTTCTTAAAGCAATAGCAAAGACTGTTTACCTCCTCCCTAAAAAGGATATTCTTTTATCCATGGCCTACACAAAGACGAGTTATCATTATCAATAAGAAGAAATATATTTGGGGTTGTTTTTTGCCACACTAATACAATAATGTGTTCCCACTTTCTTTCAGGCTTCAAGCCACATGAAGTTAATCAATGACCTGTTTCCAAGCTGTAAGTGGAAACTATGGAAAATTAAATTTATCCTAATTTGGGCCCTTTCTGTCTCAAAGAGAGCACTGGGTAAAAGCAAACTTAGAAATGTATGCAACTCATGGAAGATATAATACTTGATGTATTTCAACTTAATTAATCTTTCTGGCTTTGAAAGCCTTGTTGGCTTTTGAAAGCTAGATGCTCAGGAATTATACTACCTTGTCAGAGAACTGTATTAGTAAGAAAAAGCACTCTGGCAAAAGCACAGAAAGAAAAAAAATGGAATAAACTAATTTTGGGTTAAAGGAGTAATTAAAAAACAACCCAAGACACCATCGCTGCAAATCTTGGTATTTACATATAGAAGTCTTCATAAAATTGTTAACATTTTATGCCATCAAGTGGATTGCATACATCAGAGAAACTGCAACCAGTCAGTTTACTGGCCAGGTTTAAGTCAGTTCTTTTCCTCAATATGTGAAGGACTGAACTAAGTGGAAAAACGTCCCTACATACTGACTTTGCCTGATCCACTTTACACTTGTACTACAATCTCCTAAGAGTGATTTTCAGAAGTTGGTGGTTTGTTTTGGTTTGTTTTGTTTTGCTTTCTTTTGCTTTTAATCATGAGAGAAAAACAACAACAAGAACAACAACAACAATTTGTCGTTGAATTTTATATGGCAGATTTTGCATTAAACCACACAGAAATACAATGTATTAAACTCAAGTAGACATTTCAGGCCAGCAGTACAGGAAAGCATACCTTTCACAATCAAAGTACTGACAATGCTAAAGGCCAGAAGAGATTTTAATAACTGACCATCGTGGGACAAAGAGCCACTATCTAATTATGAAAAAAATTAAGCTCCTTCACAAAGATCATTTGACTTGAGTCTTCTGATTAAAGCCTGTCTAGCTTAGTCAGTTATGTTTGTTGCAATTAAAAAAAAATCACATTTGCTGCAACTCAATTTTGTTACCAATTATTTATGTGCATGTATTTCAGTATATTAAAAATGACAGTGAAACTTTAGAATCCATATATATCTACACATATATAAAATTTATGCTAGAACTATATGTTCAAACTTTGCTTTTTGAAAGAAAATGCCTTCTCATTCCCATTAGAATGTAACTCAGATTGACTGAAAATGCAATTACAAGTTCTTAGTTGTTGTCCAAGTCTTGTGTTTGCTGTTTGGCCACTGTCAGTGCAGCAGATGCAGCTGCTGAAAAACAAAAGCAATACCTTGGAAACAGCAATGGCTAAGTATGTGGATCACTCTTGCACATAACATTTTAGGAAAAAAAATCCAATTCTGTTCCTACCTAGAGGGTAATGTAATGGAACAAGGATACATTTCCATATGTTTTCAGAAAGCTCAAACTGTTGTTTGGTATAAGTGAACTATTTCAGAATAATTTCTGCAGTATCTATGCCTCAGAAGGGATATTATTTTGCAGAAATATACACACTTTCTTCAGCTATTTTTACCATTTCTCTTTCAAATAGGTCTGATCTCAAACCTTCAGGAGTGTATAAAATGACTCAGATTCAAGGTGACTCACCATTAAAAAAATTACACATGCAAAATCATTTGAGTTCTCACTTTGTTGCTACATTAATATTTTATCCCTCCCATTTCATTGAGTTCCACTTTTGTTAGCTTTTGTTAACTAATTTTCTTTGCATTTTCATAAAATAAATAAGAAAATAAACTAGTATACCAAGAAAAATCAACAAAATTGTTCTGTGACTTTCCTCAATATGGCAAAACTAGCATGCTCCTTAACAAAGTTAGTGTGCTACATCGTGGGAAAGAGGAGAGAAAAATAAAATACTTATATTTGAGAAAGGCAAGTTAACTCTCTCCTCCTAAATCGTGTTTTTATTCATAAAATCATCATTAGGGGACTTGCTATCTCACATTTTTATATTATTATAAATATTCAGAACAAGTTAAAATGTTTTAGCACTTTCAAATAAACTGTTATTTTGCCTAAAGTATCCAGAAACTTCACTGGATATTGCTGGAAACCCATGTTTTTAATATTGTGCTGATTTAAATAGAATAATCAACTCTGTGAAAAGAACTACACCAGTCAATATACCTTTTTCCCCTAGTAATTTTTTTTGAAACAGGGATGAAAACGAGTCATGTTTTTAGGGTTCCAAACCTTTTTTTTTGTAGGTAACACACCTGAAAAAGAACTATACTGGCGTGTATTTCATTGTTGTATGTTGCATATTGTTTCTCCCTCAGGAATAGCTGGAATTGTCAGCAGGAATAATAATGACAATGATAACAATAATGGTTATAATGATACCAATTTGTAATACATTAATATTCTGATTCTGTAATTTTAAAAAATCCATCATCCATCACCTTTCTCCTTTCAACCCTGCTTTCATTTCTCTCTCACCTACAATCCACTAAAGGTAAGAAAACTGATACACAGTACTATTTTATGAAAATAGGAACTATCCCAGAGGCCATATTCATAAAGGAGATGTTTTGTGCACAGTCAGTTCTGTAATTCATCAGTACTTGGTAGAAAGTCGAAGGAGAGTCCTACAGTTTACACACACAGATGTGCAAGATAAGACTCACCCTTTAAAAACACAACTCATTGGAACATATCTCCCACATGTATCTTCCACATACCTTTGCCTGTAGGAATCTCTGCACGTGGAAATTCAGAACCAAGCCTCTTCTTCAAGGTCTTATATCAGACAGAGAAATAACTATGGAAAACCCTGTGTTTTCTAAACTAAAATTCATGGGCTTTTACCCATGGCAGAATCTCATTTCCCTTTGCAATACCTCAAACAGCTGAACAGGAAATACAGACATCGACGTAGCTACATTACATGTGATATTGCCAATATTTTAGTGACCATGTCACAAACTGGTCCACCAAAGCAACGGATATCATCTAATTGAAGGCAGAAGACCAAAAAGAGCACAAAACCAGCTCTACTTCAAACATGGCTTTTGTCACTCCATCAGATTTGTGCTAGAAGTTTTACATATTAAGCTGAATGTGCAGGATGTAGAAGAAAAAGCAATGCATTTTTAAAGGCTTTTAAAGAGCAGCACTACACTGATTTCTACAGTAAACATTGAAATGTTCTGTATTAATATTTAATTGGTTAAAACTCTCCTGTATAAGTCATAAGAAAAATGAAGTTTTAAAACCAGGAATTTAAAAATATTATTACTTCCATCTATGCCTAGAAGATTTTAAATAGCAGATTACATTTACATAAGTATAAATTTTATATTTCATTTCAAAACATACAGCATGCACAAATTGCTAGTGGGATTTTAAGAATGATCTGGCGACAATGTGTCGCAGCTGCATTAAAAGAGAATAATAAGGAAATCAAAAGTGGTAAAGTTAAACATTTCCTAGTTTATTTCCATTATCAGTTTAAACAGTCATGGAAGGAATGGTTTACCAAGATTGCCATGTTCTACCAAGGAGGTGCATTGTCCTAAAACTGAAATGCATTTAACTGCACTAAACACTGGGATTACTCATAAAGAAACCAACAATACTGTGCTGTTTCTTTATGAGTAATCCCAGTGTTTAATGTAGTTACCTGGCCAAAAAAGGACTTTCCCGAGCTGTTAAAACACATGCATGAATTTATATTTTATTACTAGTATACATACAATACTGTGACCTAATTCTTATGTCCAGCTGAGAAAAAGAAGAGGGGATTTTCAGAGACAAAAAAAGTTCTAGGGCTTGAGAAACAAAAAAAAGCCTGCAGGTAAGAATCCAAGAAAGATTAGAAAGGCAGGTCAGGAGAAAGATGAGGTTCAAGATCTTAGTTTTTCCTTAGAATAAAAGAAAGTCATGGCAAGAGTTCTGCACAGAATTTCAATAAGCACACAGTCTATATTAAAGGAAGAGAGAACTCTCAGCTCTTAAATAAGCATGAACACTATACAAACCATTATAATGTTAAGAAAAAAGAGTATATGGCTAAGTCTCAAACATACAAATTTGAAGATTTCAATTTCTTAGTTTTTCTGATTAATGCTCAGAGAAGGTTCAACAAAAGACAAAAACAATTTGACTGGTTCACTTAGGCCATGCTCTGACAAAGGACAAACACAAATTACATTCACTTGATCATTTTCAGTTATGCAACCTAAATAGGGCAGTAAAGGAAAAAGGACATAGGGTTTTTTACAACAACCAAAACCTTGATTCTCTGACTGGGATCTCTAGATCACTACATTTCTCAACCTTTTCAACTGAAGGAGCACTTAACCTCTGTAAGCAAAACAAATTCAAAAGCCATCCTGTGCTTACTGTGCCAAAGTAGTCACAATGGCCTTCTTTTAGAGACAAGTAAAAATAAAAGGTAAAAAAAATTAACCTAATTTTCATTCTCCTCTTCCCTTCTGCTTATATATATGAGAGAATATGGCTGTGCAGGAATGTCTGGTTTTGACTTGCTTTTTGAGCTCCCTTTTGATTTTTATTGACCATCAATTACCCACAGACTATGGGCTGCATAGCATTGCTTTAGGTAGTGCTGCAATTAAATCACATCACCCAGTGAGCACTGGAACTAATGAAGCTTGGTCTCTTAAAGATTTGTTTTTCATGGTTGATTGACTTTGGTGCCTAAGAATGCAAACTCCAGCTGAAGCCTTCTCTTATGGTAGGCATTTATAAGGGTTGGCTGGTTTATTGTTTACTCTCTCCCTACTCCCCATTCTCCAGTGGTTAATAGTGTGCAATTTAATGATGTAGCTTTTCCTTTGTCTGCAGGCCTTCCAGGGAACATTTACAGAAGCTTTCTACTGTAATCTGCCACCTATTTTCTCAAGGAAAAAGAATTTATCAGATTTACTAGACATGTTTGAAGTTGGCCTATGAACTCAAAAAAGTTATTATGGAGATTTAAAGGTAATTGCACAGACTTGGTAAACATGGATCTTCCTTCCATGTGAATTGAGGGTAAAATAACTTGCCATACTCTGATTTTTTTTTTTTCCCAAAGCTCATTGAAAATTTATTGGTGAGAAAAAATACAAAATATTGCCGCTGGAATATGAACAGGAGAAACCAAACTATTTGCCTTCCCTTATTTAAATGCCCTCCCAACTCATGCCTTCCAAACAACCCTATTCTCTTCCATTCTCCACCTCAAGGTAAGCTGCTGTGCTCCCACACTCTTCTGTGATTACCACTTCCACTGGGACTGGAGTCCCTTATTCTCCATTATCTCTATACTCATCTCAGGCACCTAAGCCACATTCAGCTTACTCAATATTAGTGCTCAACCTCAGCCCCGCTTCCAAGCCAGGAGGGCAGACATACTCCAAAAAAGTAACCCAGTACACAACAAGAGACTTCTAACAGTGGCTCAACATTTATCTGCTACAATTTCAAGACAGAAGTGAATTTACATTAATACATTTCAAGCTATTGTCAATGGGAAAACAGTACTTGATTGAAATATAATTACATTTTAGCCATCTTTCAAATACATTACAATATGTTGACATAAAATCAAATGTTTCTGATTTTAGAGAACACCGTGCAGCACCAGACTTAAAAGAAATTACAACACAATCTCATTAGAATATAAAATGAGATGTATTGGTTTGTAAATTTCCCCCCCATACCCCCAAAATAAATCCAGCACTCTGTGCTGCTAAGAGATAGCACAGAAACAACAACCCTTTGACAAGTTGTTTTCATAGTTTTTTAGGATTTGGCACATAAACCTCTAGACTTACAAGAAAAAAGCAATCAATTGATTGCTGATTCACTGATGCCTCAATGATGATTAACAGATCTGAAAAGCTGACAGTATCAAGGTATTGAAATAACTGTATACGTGAACACATTTTGGAAGACATTTGTACAAAAAAAAAGCCCAAACATTTTTTGGAACTGTAGAGAAAAATCAATGAGTTTTAAACCCTCAAGAATTAATTAAGTCCTTAAAAATTTAAAACTTTTGAATTAATAATTTTTGGTCTTGGAAAAATGTGTAGGGAGAAGAATCTCCTTGTAATTCCAAATTTGTAGACAAAGAAACTAATATTGTCTAAATCCAGAGGCAAGCAATTTTATTGATTTATACTAACTGGAGTCAAGTCTTTGCAATTTTTCATTTGAATTTCTTCACAATACTGCTTTAAAGACCTACTCATTTTAATGCAATCAGACACCAAGCTGTTGTGAGGAATCAAGTTAAATTAAGTGTACCCAAGGTGATTACTGTTATATGTTATTTACACTACTACATATACAAAACCCTTATATTACAAACTCGAATATGATTGTGCCAAATATTGCACACAAATAGCAGAATCCATATCTCACACCTTAAATGAGGAGCAACATATGCATACCTCTGACAGATGGAAGGAAATAAATAAATAAGACTAAATAATTGGATGGTGCAGTAACCAAGTTCCTTAACCATTGTGAAACTGGAGACTTTTAATTATATACAGTAAAAAGTGACTAAAGTAGGATTCTACTCTAAGTGCAACATCAAAAAAACCACAAAACAACATAGGGACAAACCCATATCCCTTACTTACCATATAAATAAGATATTTTGTAAGGACAATACATGTTTAAGGTATAAAATTACAGACAAAAGCATGTATGTAAGTCAAACATACACATAACTATAGTCATTCTGCTTTCCGAATATAACACCCATGGAATCTGGGAGAGCAATATGAGAAGACTCTGACCGAATGCCAAAAGTGCAGACATTCAGTTTTTATAGGGAGTGTTTATTGTCCTGGAACAGGAGCCAATATTGTGCATTGAAAAACCATTGATTAAAATGTCTGAACACTGTTGGGAAGCAGAACCAGAAACTGCTGCTCTCAGAAACAGAGCTGCTCTAGCTCATGCTCCCTAGCTGCTGAGTTGTCCGGCATTACCCTGCTGCACTACTTCAGTGTGCCTCTGCAAAGCTCCATAAAGCTGGCACAGGAAGGATAATCCTGGTCCCAAATCAGACAGCACTAATTGGTCACAGCCTGACTTGAAAAGAGAGATTGGTTTGAGTTTAGGAGGGCACAGAACACAGATTGTTTTAGGTTCTGAGTTCTCTAACCATGACACTCTAATGCCTAGTGATCACTGCTACCATGTTTCTTCCTGCTTCTGTCTTCACTGTAACTTCTGTACTCTGTATTGATTTCAGATCTTTTCTGTACTGGATACACCTTTAACCACACTTCCCTGATTTACCCTTCCATGGATCTTAGGTGACATATTACCCACCACCTGGACCCCAAACAAATTAGACATAAGCCAAGCAGTATTTTTTTTACTGCAATGAAGACATCAGGTGCCTGTTGCCAATGCCTACAGACACTGAGTACATCCACTGGCAGACTTGGGTGACTACATCTACAGGGTTTTGTAGCTGTGCTCTTGAAGGTAAAATTTATGTTTTATCTAAACCACAATTCAGGTGCCTAAATGCTTTTTTGAATATGGTCCAAAGAAACTTGTCCAAATTTTTTCTTACACTGCATAAGTTTTGTAATAATAAATCTCCATGTAAAAAACCAAAAAAACCTCAACAATAACCAAGGACATTTTCCCTCTACTCTCATTAGATACATCCCCCTCCGACATTTGGAAATTAGGGCTGAATAAGCAATCAATATAACCATTTGCATTTAAGACTTGTATTATAAAACTTTGCTCATTTCAAACAGAAACAACACCAACTAGTTTTGTGTGCCTTTGCTCAGGTGAAATCAGCTTTCATTGGAGTCTATTAACAGCAGAAACATTTGGTTTCAGCCTCATGTTTTACTACCGCGTTACTGTTAAGGAAGTTGGAACATTACATTTACACTTTTCTACAGAAGTTTTTAAACTATTCTGCAACATTCAGGGATTTTAGTTAAACACAAAGCTTTTGTAAAATGTTAGAGAAATCAAAGACAAACAGAAATGCAAATAGATGGTATTGTACAGTAATTTTATGGGCTGAGAAAGCCATTAATTTGCAATTGTACTGGTTTACTGCCTATTGAGGTCTACAAGAGTTCTCCAGAAGTATAAATTAAGCAAAACTACTGTCACTCAGACTTTCCAATTAAAGGCTAGCAGAGCCTGCTACTACTCCTGTTTGTGCAGCTACAACAGAGAAAGAATTAGTGAAAAGGTAAGATATTATTCCAGCCACTGGATACACTCTAGTCTATTAAAACCTAGATATTGCAATAGCCTGTCTGAAAATCCATGCTTATCAAATGTACATTGTTCAAGTATGCCAGAGAAGATCTATCAAAATCTGAGGATAAACCCAGTATATTCTGGAGTCTGTTTTATAGAGATCTGGTCTGAATCCAAGTTCTCCAAAACTCTCGTTACTTTGTAAAGAGTAAAGGAAAAAAAAAAAAAGTCAGAAATACACAAGGAGATGCTGTTAAAATCTTTCACTAGTATCATAAATTACTATCCCAGGAATATTGTCTATAGAAGGTACTCTTATATTTATTGAAATCTTCATGCAGACCCCTCTTGAAAAATTCCAGCTTTGGTTGATTTGTTTTGGTAAGTTTAGTGGCTTATCAAACCTTACCTGAGGGTACCTGAGGTTAACTTTTCTAAAGGGATAGTGAAGGGGTTAATAAAAACTCTGAATTTCACTCTACAAAGAACAAAGCTTTAAGGTAAGAAGGATACCAGACCTGCATTAATTCCTGCTAGCCTTCAGCACTGTATGATAGAGTCTGTAATCTTGTCTGGCCAAAACAAAGAAGAAAACAAACAAACAAACAAAGGCACTTAGCTGCAAAATGAAGACCACTGTATTTGCACTTTCTCAGGTATAAGTATGCACATAACTCTGTAACTTGAATGTTGTCAGCAAGTTGTCAATGCATGGCTTTTAACCATTAAGTATTTAATACTATCAGGGGACTGGAACGTGAGGTGGCTCTTCTATGAAGACAGGCTGAGAGCATAGGCATTGCTCAGCCTGGAGAACAGAAGGCTCTTGGGAGACCTTATAGCACCTTCTAGTCCCTAAAGAGGCCTACAAGAAAACCAGAGAGGGACGTTTTACCATGTAGATGTAGAGACAGGACAATAGGGAATAGCTTTAGGCTGAAGGATGGTAGGTTTAGATTAGATATTAGGAAGAAATTCTTTACTGTGAGGGTGGTGAGACACTGGAACATGTTGGCTAGAGAAGTTGTGGATGCCCCATCCCTGAAGTGTTCAAGGACAGGTCGGATGGGGCTCTGAGTAAAACCTGGTCTAGTGGAAGGTGTCCCTGCTCATAGCAGGGAAGGTGGGGAACTGGATGAACTTAAAAGGGGCTTTTCAATCTAAACCATTCTATGATTTTATGTTTTCATTACCTACTATTCTAAATGTAGTAAGAAATATTGAAGAGGTTTTATAAGACATTTAAAACCAAACTTGTGGCATTAACAAACTTGCAACATTTTGCATTCATTAGGGTATCAAATGTCTTTTAAGATGGAATGTCACTTGGAATGTCACTGTTCCCCAGAGTGAGACAAATATATGACAAAAATTGTTTTGAAACAGGGAGGAGGGAAGCCAGAGAAGCCCGTAACTTGTCTACAGAGTAATAAGTAACTACACACTTTTCATACTTCATAAAGTGAGAAAGAAAACTTCAAAATTTTACACATATACTAAGAAGTAATGCTCATACTTTCTATGAAGTATCAGCATCAGATTACTCATAATAGTAACAAGCAAAGTTTGGTAGAAGAGAAATTACCATCTTCTGCAAAGACCAGAGATAGAATGTTGCCATGTACACCTTCACCCACCCTTTGCAGCTGGGAATATAATGCTACATCCATTTCAATTAGATTGCTTTACACTAGAAAAATAAACAGCCAGGAAAGTGAGATGGAGCTTATTACCACACTCTGGAAGTGCTACCAAAATATTGTAAAACTGGGTCCTTGTAGTAATCAAGTTCCTCATTTTGGACAATCTCAGAACTAAAGAGGGACTCTAGTTTTCTTTAAATGTAAGTTCTAATTGTTGTAGAGAAAATAGTATATGCTGAATTCTGTAAATCAGATGGATTAACTTGGTTAGCTTGCAATTAGCAACTAGGTTGCTAACTGCATACAGCTCATCTTACTGCCCATGCCAGATTTTGTGAGTGTAGAGCCCATATATTCTATTACATTTGCTGTGTACAGAAGCTCAAGCCATCACAGTTTTCAGTCACTTGTATTACCAGTCAAGAGAAGACCAGTATTTTTTATTCTAGAATACTCTAAGATACTTTTAAAGCCGAACTGTAAATACTGTTTCCTTTGCAAACTCTACTTGGAAACTTTGTTTTCCTGTAGATTTTCTAAGAAGAATGAATAGGTTGGAAAGTAGTACTTTTGAGAGCATTCCTTTTATTTCCTGAAGGAATTTACATGCCCAAATCAGATTGCTGGCCCCCATGTTGTTTTTTAAGAATAATGAAATACCAGACGTTGCTCAAAGTTGCTTCAGGGTCTCATACTGTAAGCTTTTGTTCCTTTCAATTAACAGTACTGCTGGACTTTCTGGGAGAACCACTCAAAGGCCTTGTTTATGCCCGAAAGTTCGTGCTACTGCCTCCACAGCAGTATGTTGTACGGTACGAAGACAAAGCCTCATTAGTCTTCAATGTAAGACACAACTTCAGCTCCACATACTTGTGCATGTAACTACTTTTGGGTTTGTAAATCCACAGGGGAGGCCTGTGGCTCCTGCCAGGGGAAAGCCGGCCCCGCGCCCACGCCGGGGCTGTCGGAGGTGCCGCCGGGCGGCCGGTGTCTCGCCCCGCAGCGGGGCGGCTCTGCGCCGCTGCCGAGGGCTGCGCGGAGCTGCTCTCCTCTGCCTACATCCGTCCGCCCCAGAACGGGAAGGGCTGCGTTACTCAGAGAAGGAGAAGAGGTTCCGCGGTGGAGGACGGGGACCGGCCAGCGGCATCGCGCCGCTCCTGTCACGGCGGCGGCAGAGGCTCCCGGCGGGGCGCAGCAGCCCGCCCCGCCGGCACGGCCGGGGAGGGAGGGCGGGAGGCGGCGGAGGAGACACCCCCCGCCTTTATCGCTCGCACCGCACCGGGGTGTGCTGGCTCTCGGCGCCGCAGAGGAGCCTTGCTGGGGGACAGCGACTTGCAGAAGCCCTTTTTATCCTGCCCCAGCAGGCTCTGTTCCGCGGACCGTGCCCCGGGGACTGCAGCCCGGCCCCGCCTCCCCCGAAGTAGATTCCGTGCTCTCGGCTCTTCTCCCCGCCGCGGCGCCCGACTTGGTTCAGCCCGGGGCAGGCGCTAGGAATAAGCCCTGTCCCCTTTGAAGAGCCTCGGTTCAGGCTCGCTTCTTCCCTCCCACCGCCGCTGCGCACTGCTCGGTCCCGACTGGGCCCTCCCGCCGGGGCGGCTCCAGCGGCTCCGGCTCCAGCTCCACAAGTTCCTGCTGCCCGTGCCCCGGGCGCGCGCACGAGGCTGGCCCGGCCGTCGGGGGCGCCCGGCGGGAGCAGCGGGAGCGGCAGCGGGAGCGGCGGGAGCGGTGCCGGGAGGGGCGGGAGGAGGGCTGTTGTGCGGGAGCCGCCGATGCCGCTGTGAGATGGCATCATTCTGCGCGGCGGCGGCGGCGGAGCGCGGCGCGGAGGGGTGAGGAGCCGCCGCGGCGGCGAGGAAGCGAAGAAGAAGAAGAAGAGAAAGGTGGAAGGAAGGAGAAGGAGGCGGCAGCGGCTGTGAGGCTGCGAGCCACGGTAAGGGCACAAAACAGGCTGTGCCGCAGCCGCTTTGGTTTGCGGTCTGGCCCGTCAGAAACACGGCTGCCGTCCTCGCCGCCGCTCGGCCGTGGGCAGCCAGGGTGGTGGGCGCCGGACGGGTGCGATCTGCCCCTGTCACCGAGGGGCGGGGAGGAGGGGAATGGGCGTGGGGGCTAAAATGGCGAAGGGAGCCGTAGTGAGGTCTCGGTCTCTCCTTTCCGGCACTTCTACTCGTCGCACCCCTCGGGCTTTACTGGCGGGGGGCGGTGGCTGTTGCTTCTCCCCTCCCGATGCCCCACATGGTGTTCGGAGAATTGCTGCTTCCCTGCCGTCTCCCACTCTGGCTCGCGTCTGGACAGGGCTGAGGGCCTCTGAGCCCGCACCTGGCGAGGGGAGGGAGGGTCGGGGCTATGGTGAGCCTGTGTCTCTGTGGGGCCGGGGGAGAGGGAGGGGGAGTTTCGCCGGTGTCCGGTGTCAGGCGAATAACCTTGTTTATTCCCGTCTACGGCCTTTGCGAGGGTGACTGCGGGCTGAGTCGTGACCTGTGTCAACGCTGAGTGGATTGCGAGAGGCTTTAGTGGCCAGGAGTCAGTGAGGCAGCTCCACGGCCAGCCCTGGTTTGCTTATGTGCGGGGTGAAAGCAGAGGAGAAGGATATTGTTACGTTTATGTTCACCTTCCTTTGGTGGAGCCGGGGAGGGAGGAGGTGAGGAGCCGTGTCCCCTCCTCGCTGCGCCGCTGTCGTCCCTCACGGTGCCAGGCACAGGGAACACGAGGTGTTCTCGCTCAGCGCTCAGGTTATAGGTGTCTGCTCGTCTCTCGGGGTCCCTGTGATGGGAGTTTGCCTGAGCAGACTGTGTGAATTGAAGACCTCAAAAGACCTGTTTGTGTCGTTTGTCTTTGTTTATGTTGTTGCAAAACGTTACAACTCAGTGTGTTTATTTACTTGATTTTATTTGTAGTTGTCTTATTTTTGGAATTATACCAATTCTCATCCCAGTTTAACTAGGATGATCTAGTTCCGCTTCCAGATCTATAAATGTTTAAACTGTACATCAAAGAGAGAAAAGGCCTTAACACCATCTAATAATTTTAATGGGAGTTCTTCGATGTTTGGGTGAAACTGTAAAAAAAGGTTGCATTTTTATAGGGCAGCTATGTCGTACACAAAGTAATCATGATGCTGTGCATTGAAAAAAACTGAGGTTATGCAAGTTTACTGGTTTACTATGAGATGCAATCGCTGACTGCAGGTACCTGGGTTATATGGTCATACCTGTAAAAGACAGTATGATCTTCATAGTAATAAGTCTACTCTTAAAATTGGTATACTGGATTAATCTCTGCAATATAGAAACAAAGGGACTAATTTTGACTGTGATAATGCTTTACTAACTTTAACTGGTTGTATATTTTTAAAAAAAATTTCTATACTGCCTTATCTGAGTCTGTGTTGGTCCAAGTCTAAACTGAATAACTATTTCTGGTCGATTTGAGTACTAATAAAGATTAAATAAATTTACTTAGAGAAGAAAATCTGAGAATTTTTCATCCTTTTGAGAAAAATTTTATAGCTGCAAAAGCACAATTTACTTGGATTCATGACAAAGATGCTTTCAAATGGGACAACTAGAAATACTTTTGGTTGATGCTGCTTGTGAACTTGTGGGTTTAGAATCCCTTTATCACCTCTTCAATGTGGATTTTGAGATATATTTTAAAGGTCTAGTCCTGTAAGTGTTTCTAGATTGAGCAGCTTAGTACTATCTGTGGGCTTTCCCCAATGACACTGTAGAATAATTCCCTTAAATACAAAATTATACTTGAAAGCTTGAGAGCTTTGGGACCGATTTATTCTCTTGGTATGGGACACTTTGTTACCAAAAGAATAAGGATTATTTTTGTTTGTAAAATAGTTTTTGTTTGTTGCTAAATATCAGTGAAAAAAGAAACCACTGTAAGTCAGCCAGTATGTTTTTGTTAAAGGGTTTTCAATAAAGTTTAAATAATCATTTTGCCTACAAGTGCTTCTTAAATCACAGGAATACTGATGGAGTTCAAAGCCAACCCCTTTTCTTGAGTCTCCTCCTTGGAAGGAGAAATGTCTGCTAGTTTTACTGCTTTTCATCTTCCTTTTTATCTTTCAGTATGAAGTTGGAAATTTTGATAAGTTGGAATTTCTACCCACTTCCCTGTTGTTTTTCATGAAAGAATGTGTGTGGAGAAAGAGATTCTTTCTGGGTTTTGGACAGGAAAAATCAGGAGTAAGGATCTACAACAGGGAGTTGGTATCACATTCAATTTTTTTGTACTTCGTACTTATGCCATTAAAACATTAGACACCTATAAACTAAGGTTCCATGGTTGGAAATATCATGACCTAAGCCATGTCTGTTAATTGGAAATGGCTTCTCTTTATGCATTTAAAGCAAATACTCATTGTTAGCTTAAAAAAAAAACCCTGCAACCTAAATCCCCCACAAAAACCCACAAGTTCATTTTAGAATTGAGTTGAGATAATGAAGTGTGAAGGCTAGGTGAGGTAATGAATGGAGTGATAACCAAAGTAAGTGCTTGCTGCAAGCTGTCTTTAAGTGATTCTTGTAAATTACTTTTTGCTGTGTTAAAAAGACTGTTCCAAAGGACGGAAAAGGAGTGAAGCTACTGATAAAAATGTCCTATCTTTTTTAGGCAAGCCTTGTACTGCACTTGACTGGTTCTGCAGAGTGTAACATTCACCTGAATTAAAAAAAAAAAAAAAAAAAAAAAAAGAAAAAACTCTTCTGGCTCTGCCAGAAAATCAATTGCATAGTGACTCAAAATCAGAAAAGCTGCTCCAGTGTGCCTGTAATAAAGTATGTAAACCGGGGCAGGATTCCCCAGTTTCTATGGTAGTGTCATATTAGCAAAAATCCTGTTATTTTTCCTGTCCTTGCGAAACTTGTAAACCAGAACTGCTGAACTCTTCCTTTGAATTCTGAGTTATGCAATACATAGTGACACTCTTCTATATTCTTAGGTCTGTGTCCCAATGCTGGCAGTAAGAGCTGGTTACATCCAGGTCCTTCTTTCAAAGTTTGTTGCCATTGCATTAGTACTTTCTTTGTTGGTGTTCATTCAGATTTACTGTAGTATGCTGGAGTTCTTCTGTGATTACATAAGTAAGCCATAGGTAAGGATCATTGGAAATACTGGAGGTGTCACCACTGTTTTCTTGAAGAACAGTAATATAGCTGGAAAGAGAAATCTCTACTTATCAGCAGGAGTTGGGAGTGTCCAGAAGAGGCATTCCAAAGGCTTGTAAAAAAGAAGTCTTAAGAGAGGTGCACCTTCTTTCCCCCCTGCCCTGCCACTCTCCCCTGTAGAACACTGACATGGCACAGTTTTTGCTGAAATTTACTATGATACCTTTTAGAGAGAGTAAGAGGGAGTTTTTAGTTTTAATTGCTTTTTGTACGTGAAAAACTCTTAATTACTGCTGCTTGCGATATGTATGTGCTGTGTTTGAGGACCTGCTAGTTCAATCAGAAGCGTATTTAAGTTTAGCTCTGTTTTCCAAGTGTAGTGTTGCTTTAGAGAGAAACACTGGAGATTCCAAGGAAGCCGTCAGCTGTCAGAGTGGTTATAGGATGTCAGAATTGTTTACAGGGGAGAGTCCTAGTTTTGTTTTTTTTTTTTTTTTTAAATTTCTTAGCATTGCAGGGAAAGTATATCAGGAAAACATTTTAGGTTGCTTTTACATATAGGTCTACTAATTATTGCACATATAGTAAGAAGCAATTAGTCATTGCAGGTTTACAGGACTGTTCTGCCGTAGTTCTGTAGCAACCTATGTATGACAAAGAAACAAATATATTTTGATTCCCTCTCCCTTCAGTCAGTGTTGAGGACTGTGTAAATTGTTAATCTAATGAATAGTTTGATAATTCAGTACTATTAAAAAAATCACTTTTAAAATCTTGTTAAAAGAGAGTATGGCTTTGGATTTAACTTATAAATTCTATGGATTTTGAAGAGTCAACTGAAATTTACTGAACTGGTTGTGTTACTTTATAATGGCTTTTGACTAAAATAAAGTCATCAATAAAATTGGAGTGAAGGCAGATTACGTTCTTCGGTTTTTATTAAGCACCATTTTTCTTTCCATTGGATTATCTTAGATATGCCTATGTTCTGCTTTAAATGGCTATCATCTGAGCATACTTAAATGTAAGCAGTTCAAAACCTGAATACTTTTTTCCCAATAAAATTACCTGTTACACAATAGGACAATCTCTTGATTTGTCTTATGTGTAAATAAATGGCATTGAGAATGCAAATGCATATTAGTAACTGACCACTCAAGTAGTTCAAACAGCATAGAATTACTCCCATCTCCTTCGATTCCATTAGGATTTTAAGCTTATTTTGCAGGATGTTGTCTTGAAGATAGACGAAAGCAATTAAAAAACTGATGAGAAGAGGAAGTCGGATTCTAAAGATAAGCAGCAAAATAATTCTTGTTTATGCATTTAAGTGTCTTCACCTTGCAGCCTGAAGTGGGCAGAGGAGAGCTCCCTTCTGTGCTGCTGTGAGCACAGAGAGCAGTAAACAGGATACTCTGCACACATTTCTCATTACTGGGGTTTTTAACCCAGATCTTTTGCTATAAGATCTGAATGGAGCTGGAGGTTATCAGAAGAATCCTTTCAAAAAGGAAGCAACTAAAAATTTTTATTTGTTCCTCATATAGGTGGGTGAAAAATACAAGAGGACTTTGGATTGTATGTGCATTTCAAGGTAGCCAGAAGTTTCTCAGTATAAATCAAATCAAATAGGTTGTAGTTTTAGAATGGGCTAAAGTAAACAGGAAAGATAAAGTTGATAATCTGTAAAATTGCACAATATGGTTTGGCATCAGAATTGAAAAAATAACACATATCCAGTTTTGAAACATAGTGCTGTGGTAGTTCTTGAGAAATTCAGAAAAACTTTTGTTTGTTTTTTTATAAGGATGAAGTAAAACTGCTGAACAGATCATGATATCTTAGTCTTGAAAGCTGACCTTGTTTTTATTAACTGGTGTACCAAATTACATACACAATTCTCTTTTGTATTTCCTAGCATCTGTGATGACATAAAATTATGTTTGTAAATATAACAATTAAAAAGCAAAATAAAATATAAGAGGAAAGCTCAATAGAAGATGAATAGTAATAGGATTGGAAAACTTCCCTTTTCTCCTCAGGTTAGAAGTGTGGAAGCTGCTTCTTCTTAAATTTCAGTTCCCTTTTTTCCTGCATTCTTGGCACAATTTATTTTCCACTTCCAGCTATCTTCGTACAGTGTTATCTTTTTAAAAAACTATCACTTTTCTTACTTAGTAGCTGAAAAGATTCTGAGCTTAAAAAAAAAAAAAAAAAAGAAAGAAAAAGAAGATGTATTTTGACTTCAAGATGCCAGTTACAAGGACAGGAAAAAATGAGTTACTATTGAAAATCTAGTGGAAGACTGATATCTGTATGTCATTCCAAAATAAAATAAATCCCTGGCTGAATGTCTTGCAAGAGATTGCTGAGAAAATGTTGTCATGGGATAGTGAATTAAGCTGCATTTTTAAGGGAGTAGCTATGGGAAAGAAAACTATTTGGAATCTTAGTTCATAACATGAAAAGTCTTCTAATGAACTGACAAAATCTTTAGGTAGTGAAATTATTTATTGAGTAGTGAAAGTTGAACCTTCAGATGGAAATAACAGTGGGTAGTATAATATTTGGTGATTCGTACATTTTTTGTGTTAACGTAGAAGACCTAATGTGTGTTGGGAAGAGCAGCTACAACTATTCCTCAAAATGAGGTGTAATGAAGTATTTGGTAACAAAACCAAACATAGTTAAGAATTGTTTTACAGAAATGTCCCATCAGGAATGGAGTAAAAATCTAAATGTTGGAATGTGTTCAGAATATAACATATATGAGCTTACACGCTATTTTTATATTACTTACATAAGCATATTTGTTACTATTCTATAGAAAATGGTTTTGGGAATCTGCTCGATATTTTACAAATGAACTGTTGGGTTTCTTTGATGTTTGTATTCAGTGTTTGATCAGGAAAATATAACTGATTGAGAGAAAACTGTCGGAGTAGTACAGCTTCTGTGCAAATAAAATGAAAAATGTTGTTAATTTTTAGTATTAAAAAAAAAGTGAAGAGAGGCCTCTATCAGAAGCCCACAGAACCCTAAATATTAAATATATTAAATATAGCTTTCAGCCCATGCTTTTAATCCTGTGTCATACAACTAAGCAAAGAGGTGTTAGAGCACACTTTGAAAAGTTGTGGAGGGTAGTCTATCAAGAAGTAATTCTTACACAGTTTGGTTGAGATTGACTGATGTATGATTCAAAATAAGGAATAAACAGATAAGGAGAAAATCCATTGTTAAGAAATAGGGATTTTAATAAAAAAGACCATATAGATTGTACTTTAGTACATGAACTAAATGCATTTTAAAATACTTTCAAAGAGCAAGTTAGTCTAGACTGCCCACTGTAGCCTTTTTTTTTTTTTTTGTTACAGTTTGTTTATGTTTTGTTTTGGTTTTTTTTTGAATATAACTGTCAGGGACAGCCTACTTTCAGAGTTGGTTGCTGTTCTTGTCTCTTTTGTATAAATCTATCATGCTGGTTGCTTCAGTTTCAAAGCTTTAAAGGCTATAAGAAATCAAAAATGATTAAATAAATCTTTATTAGCAGAGACATATACTTTGGGCTTATTTTCCTGCATATTTGGACATCTTGTATTTCAGTCCCTCCCTTATAACAGAGGGGAACTAAGAACATTTTTCCAGATGTTTAGTGACACTCCACAGCTTAAAAACTGGTGTTTCTAAAGGTTGATATAGAAGATGTAGGAATAGACTAAAGAATAAAACAGACAATGTCATCATGTCACTGTTTCTGTGCACAGTGCATTCCTAGCTTGAATGAATGTTTTGTGTATTTGTTCAACTTTTCCATGTTCTGCCCTGTCTTGAAGTTCTACAATACAACTGGGGAAGGCACAAGAAAGGACAGCAAGAGGAGGAGAGATTCATACGGATGAAGACTTAGAGAATGACTAAGCATTTTTAATGCTCTTTAGGCCTGTGTGTTGACCATATCCTGCAAATGTATATTTTGTGGGTAAAGGATGATGGAGATGCTTGTCTTTCCTTTAATATCAACCCTCATAAGTCCCTTGAAAATCAACCTGAATTAGGGAATAACTTTGACATCCTTCAGTGGGAAGCTGGTCTTTTCTGTGCACTTTTTGTAGCCACCTGGTTTCAAGGCAGTTTTGTTCTCAAGAATAAGCTGTTAATCATTTTAAGTTTTATACCTTAGACTTCAGCTTTTCTCTAGAAAGGATACTGACCTTCATGAGAGTGTGTTTTCATTCACTGTTGCTTTTGTAATGATGTGTTAAACTTAATATGCAGGGTATTATTGTGGTTCAGTATTGGCCCTTGAGAAGTCAAACTTTGGGCCCTTCTGGTAAGACCTCTGTTTTATTAATTTTCTTGTTCTCAACTTGTGATTTTTTTTTGTAGTTAAATTTTGGAATCAGATTAGCTCAGACTAAAATTGGATTGGAAAATAATTAGCAGAAACAGGCAACTCTTTGTTTTAAGATGTGAGAATTATTCATCAGCTTAAAGCCTTGGTAAGGATCAGGTTGAGTTCTCTAGCACTGTAGAGACAGAAGGGCTATTTTTGAAAAGTAAATGCTTGGCTGAATGCTCTCAGGTAGCACTAGGTAAGATTAGTGCAGTCTGTGACTGGAAGTAGGGCAGACATGTTTTAGTGTTTTAACACTGCTGAGATTGACAGCTGGAAAGAGCCTTGCATAGCACTTTTAAAAAATCAAATATTCAGAGAAAAGAGAGTGAGAACATGCAGTGAATTCTACTTATACCTCTTTGAGCTATTTTTTGAGATAAAGTTACTGGTGAGAGGTGGATCGCATCAAATGAAGTACTGACAAAAATTGTGCAAAACCCTTTCTGCCACTTTCTCATAACACTAAGTAGGCTTCTCTTCCCCTCTTTGAATTGCTGTTTTTTTGTGACTTACCAAAACAATGGGGAGAGTGGGAAACTATTTTGTGGAGCAGTAATAATGTATTTCCCATTATTGGTATTCCTTAGTCACCTTTTTTTATGTCCCATAAAAGCATAGTGGGGGGGATGTAACAGTAACAGCAGCACTCTTGGTTAACATCTTTAAAGTTGTTCCATGTTTGCTAATTTTGCTATGGCTGCAGTTGAGATGTGTTTACACCAGCTAAAGCTATCGTAATTAATAAGGTGGTGCTGACAGACACAAATTCCTGCGAGTGGATTTTATAAGCTATCTGGGCACTCTTGGTATGTGCTCAGGCTCTCTGCCTGTTCAGAAGCTCATACTTCTCCGTTTTCCATGTGGTGAAAATAGGTTACCTATGTAGTTCAGTAGGGAAGTACCTGTATACCTTTACCTAGGGGTTAAAGTTTTCTGTTTGCAGTGTAGGTACACTAAAATCTGCCCATATTTTAACGATCTATCTTAATATATTGCTTTATTGCTCTTGATGCAAGTCTGATGAGCAATAATTTAGGATTCTCCATAACAGAAGACAACCCTGAAAGGCTTATGTAGCTAGCATATTACATGTTCTGGCAGATATGAGAATCATTCAGCTAAATATTAGAATTAAGGAGAAAATATTCTTCCCTGATTTCTTGACATATGTGTTGGCCTTTAACTATCATTGTTCTCTTCAAGAAACCTGGAAGTTGTTTACTCTGTTTGTTTCACCGTGTGTGTTTTTTTATCTATGACACACAGAGGAGGTGTTGTGGTATTTTTCATTATTTGGCATTGTGGTAGGACCTAGAAGCATCATTGTGATTAAGATTCACAAGCAATGCTTACTGTAAATATTTTGCTGTAAATTGCTCTGTAGCAGTGGAGCTAGGTTCCATACAGACTTTTCTTACAGTTACTATTCTTTGCTTCGTGTGCTGTTCTAGACCCTTCTTACTTGTAATAAAAAAGGCATTATGCACTGTTGCAGCTCAGACTGATTTAGAGCTTTCTGTGGTGTTCGTGTAGCTTTTAAGTCAGGCAGCGTAGAGAGCTTGAACTCATGCTGCAGCCTTTGCTCAGCGAGCACATGAAATTGTGTCTCTTTGTTACGCTATTGAACTTTGTGAAACTCATGGGTTGTTTCAGAAGATATTACTTCTCAGTTTATTTTAACTGGATCTGGTGGTGAACAGATTAACTTAGAGGGAAGGAGATGAAAGTAAGAGGGGGAAGAGGCAGGTGGACAGTATGAATCATGCATGTGATGTTTGGTTGGGAAAACAAGGCTAAAAAGGTCCAAGTATAAGGCAGAACAGGACAGGCAGATGTGTGCAGTGGAATCATAGTCATTTGTCTGAGCCTCTTGCATAACACTCAGAAATACAGCTTTTGGTAAGCTTCTGTAATGGTACTATATTTTTTCTTAGACCCTTATATGAGGCTGGTAATATATTATAGATAATGCACAGATCAGTTCTGCAGCATTTGTAACAATGGTCAGTAGCATTTGTATGGTCATTTGTAGCAATGTACTTGAAAAAAATGCAGAAAATACTGTTTGTATATAGCTTGCTCTCTGTATCAATAGGAGTAGATGAAGATTTGGTTTCTGAGGTGGAGGGGTAGAAAATGCATATAGCTTGGCTTAAGAAGGATAAATACAATAATATTTATATCAGACCCAGTGTGAAGAATGTTAGAATTTATCCAAAGGAGGAATAGAGAGCATGACTTATGAGGAGCAGCTCAGGATACCATGTCTGCTCAACTTGGAGAAGATGAAATTTAGAGGTGACGTCATCGCTGTCTACAACTCCCTTATGACAGGGAACAGATAAAGAGGTGCTGATCTTCTGGTGTCCAGTGATAGGAGGTGAGGGAATTGCTTAAAACTGTTTTGGTTTGGTTGGTTATTAAAAAATTCTCTGCTGAATCATGGAATGGCGTATGTTGGAAAGGATCTCAAAAGTGGGGTCAAGCACTGGAACAAGCTCCCCAGGGAATTGGTCATGGCCCCAAGCTGTCAGTTTGCAAGAATAAAATAGAGTACAGTATTTCAAGTGGCAGGGACCTACAGTGATCATCTGATCATCTAGTCCACCTGCCTGAGCAGTTCAGGGCTGACAGCAAGGTAAACTATGTTGTTAAGGGCACTGTCTGAATGTCTCTTAAACACTGACAGGCCTGGGTAATAGAGCACCTCTCTAAGAAACCTGTTACTGTGTTTGACCACCTTCTCAGTGAAGAAATACTTTCTTATGTCAGGTTTGAACTTCCCCTGACTCAACGTTGAAGCATTCCTACATGTCCTGTCACTAAATGACCTGGAGAGGAGATTAGTGCCTCCCTCCCCAGTTTCCGGTCAGCAGACTTGCTACTGGTACATTCAACTCCAATATCCAGATCATTGATATAAATATTGAACAGGACTGGCCCTGGAACTGAGCCTTGAGGAATAGCACTGGGACAGGTCACCAGTCAGATGTAGTCCCATTTGGTACAACCCTTTGAGCTCTGCCCTTCAGACAGTACTTCACTGAGCATACCATGAACCTGCTCATCCCACAGTTGGGCACTTTGTCTGGAAGGATGTTGTGAGGAACAGTATCAAAAGCCTTGCTAAAATCCAGTACTATTATCTGCCACCTTCCCTTCATTCACAAGGTCAGTGGCCTTATCCTAGAAGGATATAAAATTAAACAGGATCATTTCATGATTACAGCTGCCAAGACAGCAACCTACTGTCACATCCCCTACGAGTCCTTCTGTATTCACAAATAGCAAGTCTGGGAGGGCATCTTTTCTAGTTGGCTCACTGAGTACCTGTGACAAGAAGTTACCTCCTACAGCCTTCAAGAATTTTCAAGACTTCCTCATCACAGTGGTATGGTTCTCCTGATTGATATTAATTGAAATCTTTTATAAGGGCAAGGGCTACAAATTCATGGGTTTCCCTAAATTGCCTTGAGAATAATTTGTAAATGATTATACCCTGGCTGGGGTATCAGTTGTAGACACCCACTGCAACAACTCCTTTTCTTCCATACCCCTAATCCTCCCTCAGGGGCTCTCAATTATATCATCACTAACTGTAAGGCTGTGCAATCAAACCCTTGCTCCCAAACAGAGCAATTCCTCCACCTTGCCTGCTCTGCCCATTGCTCCTGAACAGCCTGTTACACTCCATCCCAGTGCTCCAGCCATGGGACTCATCCACCCAAGTGTTACAAACACCAGTAATATCACAGCCCTGGGAACTGACCAGTCCATCCTGTTCAGGAAGCATTCTGACAGTGCTCTGAGATACTTTTCGCTTTATGTTAAAAGATGTTTAACTTTTATGTTGCACTGTGTGGAGTCAGGAGTTGGATAGGATGATCCTCAGGGGTTTCTTCCATCTCAGGATGTCCTGTGTTTTAAGAAGAGTTACAGTTTGCTTTCCAGTTCAGTTCTCTGTCTGCTGCAGGGTTGGCAACTTGGAACTTAGTAACAAAATATTTACAATGTATCAGGGACATTGAAGTATCTCTGGAGAAGTGTTGGTTTACTGTCAGGAAAAACTAGTGCTTTGTCTCATTGTCAAGGCCTCATAAACCTTGGAGGAGGAGAGTGCTGAAGCTGAAATTCTACTTCTGTGAAAGCAGATGCTAAGGAAGCCACTACTCTATCTATACCCACCAGTATGTACTGTGGCCTTGGCAAAAAGATGAGAAGTTAAATGCTTCTATATCCCTGACTGTTCTGACTGGTCTGAAGATTTACTCCCAAAAGTATGTTGATGAAAACAGAAAGCATGAGAATATTCTCATAGTTTTCTTTTAATTTGATTTGTTGGAGTACTAATTAACAAATTTGGGTCCTTTTCCAGACTTCTCAAGTAATTCTTTTTTTTTTTGGGGAATGCTTGTAAGCTGTTCTTAGATAAAGGAGTGAGGGATATGTAAGTTGAAGATGGTTTTGGTAGTACTATTGAATTTTAAGTGGAGAAGCAAAGTATTCTGCTGGCAGAAGGTACCTGGGGGTCCTGGTGGACATGAAGTTGAACATGATGCAGCAAAATGTCATGGGGGCAAAGAGGGTGACTGGTTCCTGGGCTGCATTAGACAAAGAATCTCCGTCATGTTGAAGGAGGTGGTCCTTCCATTTTATTGAGCACTGGTGATGAGGCCACACCTGGAATGCTGTGCCCAGAACTGGGCTACTCAGTACAAAGGAGACATGGATGTGCTGGAGAGAGTTTAATTCAAGGCCATCAAGATAATTAAGGCACTGGAACACCTCTTTTTAAAAAAAAAAAAAAAAAAAAAAGTTTCCAATATTCACTATTAGCATAGCATATGTCCTACAGTTACAGATGTTTTGAACAGTACATTTTACTGTCCTTTCAGGTTTCAGGTCTGTTTGTATAGATAATATTTATGTGCCCGATGGAACAGTTTTTTTTTTTTTTTAACATACACATTTTAAACTCATCAATACCTAAGGAATTGGAAAAACTATTAGTAAGAAGTAAGTACTAAAGGGATCTGAAGGAATCTTATGATCTTGATGAGTAGCTAACTATTCTGTTAAATAGTTTCAAGTTGTTAGCTTTGCATTTTTATAAACTATCCTAGATTTTTATTTAAGGTAGAGACCTGCATTTCAGTCCATCAGTATTTGTCTGACTCAAGTTTAGCAGTAGGTTGTTGCTCAACAAATGATGGTCTTTACTACAACCCTGTCCTAGAAGTCCTGTCACTGTGTGTTTCCATTGTGTGAGAAGTAAAATCAGTGCTCTTAGCATTATTTTATATGATCAGGAAAAAACTGATTTCCATTCCTAGTATTTTCTAAGCTATCGAACAATTACTTAAGCTACTATTTATAATACTTTTACAAATGGTATCTCATAGGTGAGGAGACTGTTCAGTACTACTCACTGCATCTTACAAATTCGCTGGCTAATTATTAAACTTACTCTATGATTCTGAATACATTTAGTACCATCGTTTCATTCACTTTGAGCATAGAACTATTGCTTAAATTGTTTTCACAGGGATTTTGAAACTTAATAATTTTTCCTTCATTGAGCATACCATCACATAAGTTAGGATTTGTAATGTTTCAGGTTCTTTAGCTTAATGCATAATTTTAAGACATAGGTAGAAGACCTGATTGTAAGCATGCATGCTACTTTGTTCCATTCTTAAATATTTTTCATTTTGTAGCATATGGCCTTCATGTGTTCTTTTGTGTTGAATAATTAAAATGTCTCCCAGAAAAATTTTAAATTATGTAGGTATAAAATGCAAAGACAAGAACATACATAGGACTGAAGTTTAAAGGTAGTAAAGGTGAAAACAACAAAAAGAAAGAGGTTTAAAAAACAGGAAGTGTTTAAATTCATGCAGATGAAAAGGTATGGGAATTGGCTGCTTAGCGCAAAAACAGAGTACCAGAAGGTGTGGAACTTGGTTTAGTCTGTGAAAAAAAAAAAACAACATTTCAGTGTCATATAAACAGATCTATTAAGTTAACTTGAAAGAATCCAAGAATTTCAGGTTAAGACATCCAGATTAGAAATCAAAGGTTAGAGCTGTTTGTGTAATTTGGACTTCGCTTTTCTCTCATATGTCTAGCAGGAGTCACACATTGTAGCACTCTTTACTGGGCTTTGCCACTGAACCATTTCTTTCAATGTATCGGTAAGAATGACAAAAAACCCACCTGCTACTTAATGGTGCTTCATTATTCCATAGTTCTTGTTCAATTCATTTACTTAATTTCAATTAACTGAAGCTTGTTAAGGCTTTTATTTGACATAGAAAAAAAATCTCTTCAATGTTTTTGCAACTTCTAATTTTAAGTGGGACTTACTGCCTGCTTAACTATTACAATATCTTTGTTTACAGCTATGTATACGCTTTTTAAAGTCCTTGCTAGCTAGAAAGATGTGTAATGCGAAATAATTAAAACAACAGTATAGCTAGGCAATATTTTCTTTTTCTTAAATTTTGTTCTTATGTTCAAACAATTTTGGTTCCTTAAGAGTGTGTGTAACAGAGTGCATATGTGAAAGAGTTCTTCTAAGTGGCTGAAGTATGTCAAGGTACCATTTTGCCAGCTTTACAAGTATTTTAAGTTCTGGCATTCTATTGAAAGGAATCAAACCAGCAGATATTTTCATTAAGTGTATAAGATGTCCATGAATATAGCTTTTTACTGGAAGCTAATATTCACAGGAATAAGGTTGTTTTTTCTTCCCCCCCTTCCCCCATACACCAATTAATTGCTGATTAATTAAAGCTAATACCTTAGCATTAGCTTAGATTAATTAAAGCTAATACCTACATGATGTCTTGTCTGTATCCCTAGTCCATTGTACCTAAATCAAAATTTGTATTGGGCTTCACTGTATATTCCTGGTTACTGTATATTTGTTCAATAAATAGAGTAGAACTGTGGACATTCTGAATTGGCCTGAAATAGTAAATCTTAGAGGAAGAGAACATCTCAAATGGAGGAAGAGAGATGATATTTTTGTGAAGAACACATTAATTTTGTCTTCAACGTGAAGCAAATGTTCAGTGGTTCTCAGAAGGCCCTACTGGGGTTTGTGGAAGACATCTCTTACTGATAAATATTTCCATTGCTTCTTAAAGTGGCATTTGGTTTGTGGTAAGTTTTGTGGCATTTGAGGAAAGAAAAATTTAAGTTCTCTATTTGCCTATGTGTAAATATTACTGTAGTTTTAACTTTTGATGATTAGAGCTATCCATATAGGGAATGCCAAGTCTTAGATATTTTTTTTTGTTAGTGTTGTAGAGGGCAAGATGAATTGTAGAAATTACTCTACTGTCCTGCTCAGTGTAAGAAAGGCCAACACATTTTTGGGTCTACAGATACTTCTCTAGATCTATTTCAGATCTGGCTTCTCTTTGTGCAGATCGAATTACTGAGGTTGAAAGTTTCCTATGGCAAAAGGAGAAATCCTTCATTTTTAAAATTATAATAGAGTTACTGGTTCTCTCTGGAAGTAATACAGTTTTGGTTCTTTTTTTCAAAAAACCCAGTTAATTAGACATATGTTCAATTAGCTGTGACAAAATCATCAGCCTTTTTAATGTTGATAAATAGTGAAATGGACTTTTCAATCAGAATTGTGTTGAATAAAAATTCTGGATTTTGAAAGTCTTAATGGAAAAAAAAATATTAAGAAACTTACTTTCATCTGACCTAAGAAAAGACATTTTTTCCTTTTTTTTTCTTCTTATTTTTACATCAAGAAACTTGCTTCTGACCCTATACTTGCTGATTTTCATCAGTGTGGTAACTCCCTTCTCACCACCCCAGCCTTGTTTCTTTGGTGGAAGAAGAGCACCTGGAGGCAAGACTAGAAGTGCGGATGATTTTCTATGCTACCCAACAAAGTGGAACAACTGTCTTTTCCTGAAAGATGCTCACACAGGGTTGCTTTGTCACCCTGCATGCTCTACCATGGGCAGAGTTTCCCTAGAATCTTTCCTTCCTATACCTCACATTCAGAAGATCAGAACAGCTACAGTACAGAAATTCTCACACCTACAGCCTCCTGAAATCACTGTTCACTTCTCTAACCTTTAGCATTAATTGATCTTCTTACATTAATGAATTAAAGTGGGAAAAAAATTAACTGTTTTCTTTGATGGGATTTTTCATATGTTATGAAATGATACCACAGGTAATTGGACCGTACTATCTTGGTACTTTTGTTTGTCTTGTTCCTAGCTTGATTCATATGATTAAGGAAATGGTTTTCTCTCTTGGTGGTGTACTCTTTTATACCTGAGTGCCTTCATTGATGCTTCATTAAGTATCTCCTCAATTACTGGTTCACAGCATCAGGCAATCTATAAACGTGTGTTTGCTGCTCCAATGATACTTCTTAACTTTTGGCTTTACAAGAAATACCTGCACTAGATGCACTCATTTCCAAATGAGTAATGCGATTTAAAATATACCTGCTTAAATTCTATGGATAAATAATTATTCTACTATTGAATGAAAAATAAATAAATGAAATATTCACTGTTGTTGTTCCCTTTAATTTCTGATGTTTTAATAGCATTTTGAGATTTGGAGAATATTGTTCACAGAAGTGTAAATTTTATAAATGTTGTTATTGTTAATGAGACTGGCTTCCATGAAACTGTTGATTCATATGAATTAGGAAATGATCCTTTAATTTTTTTAATAAACTTCTATGTTGTCCATTCCATGGTTTTACTTGTGTCTTATTTTGTCTTAATCAATCTGTAATTACCCAAAATAATATATACAACTGAAGTAATATTAAAATATCAGCTGTAGGAGTTAATAACTAGATTGTACTCTTCAAGTTGATGTAACAGATATGTATGATGGGAGTGGTTTAGAAAGAAGGGTTGTGATCACTGTGGTCTTCATGGGGCTCTCCAGAGTCTCTCAGTGAATTTTTGTTGTCCAGGAATTTTGAGGCTGGGGGTGGTATTTGTATGTGTTGATGAAACAGTTCTGAAAGTAAAGCTTCACATCCTTCAGACCAATGAAGTTTAATCTAGAGCTTGAATAAAGAGCTGTAGCAAGTTCATATTTGGGAATGTGTGGTGATTAATCCCCTCATTTTCAGGATGATTATAACTACAAAGATGGTGACTTACATTGCTGTATGTAATCCTCTTTTTAAGATTATGTAAAGATAACCTCAAAGATTTTAACCCTTAATTGACATATTCAAGAGTCAAACTGGGCATTTATTTTGAGAGACAAGAAAAAGGGATTTTGGGATGAGGGAAAAAAAGGTTGTCCATGATGCAAAAAAACAGTAAATAGTGCCCCTACGACACAGTGTTCCCTTGTCCATTAGTGGTAAGGGCTCGCGTTATTTGAAATGCAACTTCTAAAATTGTTTAGTTAAAAAATCCTCGTCTTTCAGTGTTTCTGCATCATTTGTTTTTCTTTCTTGTGGAGACTTTTTTGTAAATTAGATCAAGAAAATACAGGTATTTTACTTTCGACATTACTCTAGATGTGAAAACTACTCAGTCCTCCTAAATAGTATTTTTCGCTTCTTTGCAGAATGATGAAATCAGAATCAGTCAGTTCAACTAATTTGCTCTGTTCAGTAAAGCCCTTCTCAATATAAACTATGACAGAAAACTTTATGTATTGTTGGTAAAAACCTATGTTTATTTTTAAAAGTTTAAATGGTTTTTTTTTTAAACTTTCCTATATTTTAGTGTGTTTTTCTAAATAGTATTTGACATGCATGTCAGTATTTTGTTTAACAACATCCTGAAAATGTGGAACTGTAATCATTGCTTAGGTGTAAATGCACCTAAGTGTACCATACTGGCAAGAATATAAAATAGATTTCTGTTATAGGATGTTAATTCAACAGAGTCAGAACAGAACATCAGGGGCCTGTTGTTGTGGGTTGCAGTCATGCGGTTATAGCCCCTCAGCCAACCCCAAACCTAACTTTGTTTCATCTCCATCAGCTGTTGAGAACTCCCTCACAGTGCAATAATTTCTCCCAGGCATCGTGGTCATTTTTTCTTTCAAGAGGAGAGATGCAAAGCTAAGTGTAGTGAATTCTTGCTTCCCTGTTATCAGAAGATTGACAAACGTGTTTGCCAACTGCAGTTAGCAGCTTAGTAGCTAGCAGAGCCAGAAATTCAGGTTTGGGCAGGTGGTATTACTTGCAGATAAATCAACACATGAAGTCTGAGGAGATTATACAATGAATTATCTACTTGAGGATTCTGACACTATTTATTTATTTATTTATTTATTTATTTATTTATTTTGCTTTGCACATCCTTGATGTAGAGTTAAAAAAAGGACAAAATTAATCCAACCAACCAAATAAAAACCAACCCTCTCCCAGCATTTTAGATCTACATAGGTTAAACAGTTGAAGGAAAGAAAAAATCATAATTTGTCAATTACAGAAGTATGCCTAAACTAGTTTTTTAATGTATGTTTAGGACTAGATTGCAGATCTTAGTTTCTTGGAAAGAATTTGAATTTATTTGAGTTGCTTGAATGTGTTGCTTTTATGACATTTTCCATATCAGTGGCCTCCAAAGTCAGGTGTAGAAGACCATCCAGTGGACTGTGTGAAGAAAATCTAGGACTTATATTTTACCTGAAAAATAAGAAAGAAATTAAGCTTTATTTAGTATTGACACTGGCACCTTCTGTAGGTCTGTATGTTGGATGGTCCTGTGTCACATTTGGTTTGTAAGGTGTCTTGAAGACAGATTTAGTATTCCACAGTATGATGGGGTCACAGTAACACCTTCATTTGTTCATTCACTTCCAGTGTATTGTGATTGGAGGCAGTTTACTTGTGCCCAGTTAGGAGGATTTGTGGACTATAATACTTAGTTTTTACTAAGCAAACCCTCATAAAATAGGCAAGTGGCTTAAAAAAAATTCCTGCAAAGAGACCATGGATTGAAGATAATACTAATAATATGAATAGTAAGAACATGGCAGAGCTGATGCTGCTTCTACTCCTAGCGTGAGCTCTTGGTCAGGTGTATTATGAGATAAAACCATTGGCAATTACAGGTGACTAGAAGTCAGCCAAAACAATTTGGTTTGTCAAGAATGGTATTTCAGATACGGATGTACATCCGCTATTGGAAATGATGAACATTGTTTCTTGAGGTATCACCTGATGATAGTATGAAGCCATTACAATTAGCAAGGCATTTAAAAACTAAGCACCCAAAACATGAAGACAAACATCTACAGGTTTTTTTAGCAATGTTGAAGTCAATGCTGTATGTAATCCAAGACTTTACAAGATGTTGCTAAACTTAGTGATAGATCATTCGAAGCCTGTTTTGAGATTTCTCAGTAGCAGAAGACGGAGATACTGTTGGGGAAGCATTTCATCTTCCTGCAGTAGTATAAATGTCTGAAATAATACATGGTAAACAATGTGGTCACAAACTAAAACGCATTCTTTTGTCAGCAGATACTCTTGGAAGATGTCTGGAAAACATTGCCAAAGTTCTGAAGAAACAAATATCAGAAAAAATTACACAGTGTGAGAGGCTTGCTCTACAGACACTTGGATGAAAGTATAGGTGTTTGTGGTGTGGCTCAACTTATGGTAATTGCTAGATTCTGGGTCCATAATGAAATTCACAAAGAACTAAGTCATTAGGGAAAGATGTACCAGGCAAGAGACATTCTTAAGCATAAATTCTAAATAGTGTCTTCTTAAATAACAGCATTTTTTTAATGGAAAAATTGTACAAAAGTAACCACAGATGGAGTGGCTGATTTGACCAAAGTAAAAAAGGTTCTTGGCTAAGGTTCCAAGTTGAGCACGGCTTGAGAAATCATTCACTGCATCATGCATAGGCAAGCAACAAGGAAGTTGGAGCCATAAGTGCACAAAGTGCTGCAGGATATCATTATTGTGGTTCATTGTATGAAAACAAAACCTTTAAATAGTAGAGTATCTAACATAATCTATAATGACACTGGGTGTGACCAGGAAGATCTCGTGTACTGTGCATAGGATCATTAGTTATCATGGCAAAGTGCTTAGAAGAGTTGTAAAACTTGAAGATTAATTACATGTTTTATCTCACAAAAAGACAAGTGTTACGAATTTCCTGACCTGTTTGGTGATAACAGTCAGCAGTATGCTGACTATCAGTTATTTTCAAAAATATAAAGACACTTAAGACACCCTCACTTGAAGGTCAAGATGGTATTTTAATAACTAAGAGACCTATTGCTTTTTGAAATAAACTGATGCGGTGGAGAAAGCATTTTGAAAATGGATGTTTTGAAATGTTTCCTTGTGTGATTTTTATTGCCAGAAAAGATGTGTCATCTGTAAAACCTTCCATATTTGTACACTTAAAATTGGAAGCAGAATTTCCTTATCTGCTTAAAAGTCTTCCCAGATAAGAGTTTCAGAATCTTAACATTTCATAAAAGTATAAAATGCACCTTCCATTGGTTTGCAATAACAAGTGATTGATATCAGGGAAAATGGAAGTTTACTGGCCAAATTTCAAGAAAAACCTTTTCATAATTAGTGGGTGGAGATGCAATATGAGTGCCATGATTTAGAAAGTATAGCCAGTGATGCAGTTTGATTTGGATGTGCATATCTTTGTAAATTGTGTTTTCCAGTTGTGACAGTCAATAAACTGAATCTAAAACTAGGCTTGAAATCACTGTATTACAAAGTGCTAAGTCAACATTTTAAAAAATGCTGAAGCATATTCAATCACATGGCTCTCACAAAAAAAAAAAAAACAACCTTTTTTTTTTTTTAGTAAGAGAAAAAAGGTTTTTTTACCATTAAAAATATTTTAAAATACTGTTTATTTCATCTTCATCTCATCCTTTTAAATTTCTGATTTTATATGTTTATTTAGTGTATTAGTAAAGTGGTAGATATATTTAATTTATTAATAAATACACGCGTATTGGGGGTATGTACTCAAAATTTTTGTACTTATAAAAGTGCATGAACAAAAAGGTTTGGTGACAGCTCTTCTCTTATTGTTACTGAAACCAATTATGTTCACAGAAACAAATACATGGAAGTTCATCCAGATCAGGGAAAGTCTATTTTACACGTATATATTCTTTTCTTGTGAAAAGTCGTTGTCTGATAGAAACAGAATGTTTTCCTTCTAGATGTGAGTCGGATGTAGTAATTCAGGAGGACAGGAGTGATGCTGTGTGCACGTGTTTGTGCTGGGGTGTCCCAGCTGGGATCCGACACACTCAGTTTTAGTTGCTGAGTGGTGAGGTGGGGTGTCCTTGTGAAGTGCTTCCTGTCTCAATAGATGAGGGAAGTTATTTGTGGGTGGACAGCAGTGGGGCAGGAAGCTGGTGGCAAATGTAGGGATAGAATGCAGATGTTTGTCTGAATCGCTCTCGTTACTGCTCGAGTGTATTGTTCTGGTGACAGCATGATTTTCAAGCATGTAAATATTTGAAATGTTTTGTTCAATTGTTGGTGCTCAGCTTATCTGAAATCAGACCATAAGTGTGTCTTCTAGAGAGATATACCACAGCTGTGATACACCACAGCTGAAATTTCTATTCTTGCCTTACACAGTTGTTCTAAGCTATGTTAATATATATGTTACTGAAGTGTCTTGGCATCCTTAGAGGTGTAATGTGGGACAAATTTCCAAAGTGATTGCTTTTTTTAGCTGCTGTTATGAAATAATGTGTTCTGCTGTACCTAAATAATATTTGGTAACTTCTTGATTAGTTGAACATTTTATTTAATAGCTGTAGCTGACATGCAGAGAGAAGTACTTTTTAATAAGCTATCTGTTTGCTCTTTTTAGGCTGAAGCCTAAACCTCTGACATGGCCACAGCCTCACCAAGATCTGATACAAGTCACAACTGTAATGGAAGATTACAGATGCAAGTAACAGGCAAGTAGTGACTTGTATCATAGAGATTTTTATAGGAAAACATATGTATTCTACAAAAGCAATCCTGTAAGTGAGTGTAAAAATGAACTAGTTTAGTATCTTAATTAATGATCTGAATGTTACAGTTAATATTGTGACTATAATATATGTAGGTGATTTGAGGCTAAATAGAGATTATACAGTGAGTTGCATGATAGGGTTTAGTATGTCTTCAAAATAAAAAAGGTATTCCTAACAACAGTACAGACAACTCAAAGAAGTTTTGCTTGGGAACAAGTGGTTAATGACATGTATTCTGAAGAGGGAACACATATTACTGAAATTCTAGGAAAAAGGTTGGTGGTTGTAGTGAACCCCAAGCTGAAAATGTTTTAGTGAACCTGGAGAACTGGAGATCACAAAATTTGCTAGCCCTTCAGAAGATTAAATTCTTTGATTACGTATCAGATAAATATTTGTTGAATATAATATCCTTAGGGCCACAGATTAGACTTAACAGACATATGGAATAACTTAGGTTGGAAGGGACCTTTGGCGATTCCCTAGTCCACTCTGATGAAGGCAGGGCTACCTTTGAAGTTGGATCAGGTTGCCCATTATATTGTCCAGTTGAATTTTCAGTGTGATAAGCCATGTCACTTTGAATGTTTTTCCTTCTATCCAGTTGCAATTTGCTATGTTGTCTCTTTCTTCCTTTTGCTCTGCTAGTTGTCATAGTTTGAGGCAGAAATAAGCCATCCCAGTATCCGTGGAAATTTCTGGAAAACAGTCCTGGAGATTCCTGATTGTGCTGGGGACACTTTTTCAAAGATGTTGAACAGGCCAAGTAGATTATGCATTTTGCTACTGATGGACAAGGACTGGTCAAAGATGTGACAATTGTCAGTCTTAGCTACTCTCTCTGTGGGGTGGCAGAACAGAAGTGAAACTTCCTTGTAGTCTGAAGATAAGCAAAGTGCATTTAAGTAAACAAGTTTGATAGCTAATAGTGACAGTATTACAGCAGTTAAAAATGTTACCAGCACATAGGTAAGATATTGTACATAAATACACCTACCATAAATAATATATATATGTGTATTTACATGTATAAGTATTATTTCACCATTGATAACTAACTTGAGCTTTCCAGAGATTTTGAGAAATCTGGGAGCGCTGAAGTAAATATGGATGCATGGCTAGGAATATATTAAGGCTATCCTGAACAAAATTTGGGAAAAACATGAGTAAGATACCATGTCTTAATAAAGGCTGCATGTTAAAGAAAGAGGCATCTTGCTGGATGATCCAAAGATGGCCAGATTATCTGAGAAAAAAATATATTGTTGAAGAGTCCCCCAAATGGATATTTTATGAAATTAGATAAGAGAGGAGCCTCAAAAATTATTAACCTTATGTAAGGAGCACATTACTCAATAATGTGATGAGTCATCAAAACTGGCAATGACTAATAGCAGAGATGGAGCCACCTATAGATTGAATGTATATATATAACTGTAAACTGACTTACACAAATGACCCTTAATTTCAGATCTGTGTCTACAGAAATGGTATTTTTTTATCCTGTGCTGAGATGCTCCTTATGTAAATAGTTTTGTATTTTTCTGGTACTGAGACTTCTTTTGACTCCAAGAAATCTGGGTCAGGGCTCAAATGGGAAGAAGTCTTTACAATATTTGTGATTGGTTTTCTGAAGGTGTAGTTCTCTAAACCTAGTCTTTATTGCAGGATCACAGGAATGAATGCCAGTGGCATTCCCAGTAGTGGGAGGCAGAGGAGTGTGGGACTGTAGTATTGCTGACCTACACTGCATATTTATGTGCAGTTTTGTTTATGCTGCTGTAGAAGCTGTAATTATTTCAAGAACTACACTTAAAAAGCACTTTTATAAAGGCAGCAAGTATCATAGACTCATTTTGCAAACAAGGAATTTGAATGGAGTGGTGACTTGCTTGAGTTTGGACAGATCTAACATATTGTAGGCATGCTTGGCCATCAGTATTTGTTCAAATATTCTTGGTGAGATCTTGTCTTGTTAGTTCTTTTGGAAGTATTGCTGGTATTATTACTTATTCACAGTTTTTTTTTAGATGTCCTAGCCAAAAGATGATCATGGTCTCCTTTTATGTTTGGGGACTCAAAACGTAATCAGATAAAAGAGGGGAAATTAAGAGGAAGCTTGAATATAATTACTAAATATCTGTGTTTTAATAATTGTTGTATTTTCCTTTGGAAAGCAAATTGTGGAGGAAAATGTGGAAGAAGTAGAGGTTGTCAAAACTTAAAAATATATCATAATGTCAGATGAAAAAATATGACTTGTGCGTGGAATTACAGTTTTAGTTTTCTACAGTCTAGCTTTCATCATTATCAGGGCTGCAGTTGCCTTTTGTGACCCGTGATGCATTACTAAGACTGGGCTTTTCAAATGTGAGGAAGTTAAGTTTGCACCTTTTTTTTTTTGAAACAAATAAAAGTCCATGGTTTGTGCCTTTAGAATCTTGGATGGTTGCCCTGGATTCCCACAGGTTGCATCCCACCAACTTGTACATGACTAATGTATACATCTCTGAATACTGCAATCCAGAAATATGTCTCCCTTTCAGTTTAGTAAACTTCCACGTTGAGTTAGCAAATACCATAAAGAAAAGGAACAGGGAAGATTTTTTTTTCCAAATGGCTGAAAACACTCAGCCTTTTTTTAGTTTGCAAGTGGAGGGAACAAGAATCACACTGAATCAAGGGAGGAATTAGAGAGAAGGCATAGGCAGCAGGTAAATATAGTTGAGAGTCCATTCTTGTGGTCTTTTCAAGACATCATCTGCCTGAAATAGAATTTAAAATCTTGGCAGTTAGGCTGCTGTTGGTTTTTATAGTGACTTTCTCAACTGGGCATGGAAGAGGGAGCACAGAGGAACTCACCACTGATTTGGAGGTGAAAGTAGCTTCTTTAGTCAGTGATGTTTCTTAATTTTTGAATATATACCTGAAACCTTTGAGTTCATCTGCAAAGCTGTTTAAATAGGGGAAATCTTAGAGTAGCTTTCTTAATTGTTACAAACTGATGTGTAAACCCACAAATTCAACCATGCAGTAATACAGGCAAATAAATGAAGCTCTGTATACAGGCTTTGCTATACAGGGACATTTTGAAATAGGCATGAACTACATTGACTTTCCTAACAATAAATAACTAAAAAATAAGGTCTGTCTGATAATCCCTCAGATGCATCATCAGATGTATCATATTTATGCATTTTTCAGTTGAGGGAAGAATAGGGAGAACAATGAGAAAATAACCTACGTTATTTCCAGTGTTTATCCCTAAAATAATTGTGCTGTCTCTACAACCAGTCCTGCCAGTATGTGGGGAAAAGAGTGTGTGACACTTGGTTTCAACTATCTGACAAAGTAGCTTTTGAAAATAAAAGCTACTAATAAAATAAAATGGTAATTTTTGCATTAACTTCTTTCTCTTCAGCAGAAGTAGAGTAGGTGAGGAAAAACATTGCCTTGCAAAGTATTTCATACAGTGTGTAGGCAGGACATTTTCTGTTTTTCAGCAACAGTATGGTGTTTATATTGCTTTATAGATAAAGCAATGTATTTTATTAGTTTCTAGTGCCAAACTGAAACGGAAAAAGAATTGGTTTGGAACAACTTTCTACACGGAATTAACTGCAGATGGAGAAATTAAGAAAACAGCAAAATCAAGTAGTTCTTCAAATCCCAAATGGGATGAGCAGCTGACAGTGTAAGTAGATTTTTTTGGTTGTTTGATACTATTTATTAGACAGACATTGCAGGCAAATATTTAGTAAGCTTGGCTGCCTACATAGTTTGCTCTGGCTGTTGATGTCTAAATGCAGACGTAAGTTGGTATTTATCTAAAATTATTTTTTTTTCTGAATCCTTACAATGTATTGAGAATGCTTTTTTCCTACAGAGTGTGTTACTTGCATACAGTGGCAATACATGATACAGTCTTGATATTTGTTAGCGCTTGATATGTGTTTGGCATACATTGCTAGAAAGACTTACTAATTGTAACCATGTCATTCTCAACTTTAGAAGGAAAAAAGTCTCAACTGGATAAGTAATAGTTATGAGGAAGGTCACTTCTTCCTTTGAATTTCCCAGTGAAGGGATATACACACAAAAACTGCGGAGTTACCTCGCACTTACCTTGATATTTGACCATTTTAATCTTCTTGTGGTTTAGTTTGGTTTAACTATGCTAGGGGTGTAGATATACCTGAATAGGATCCCATGAAGAGCTGGCAATCTTGTACTTGGTTAGAATGCTTTATTCACAAGCAAGATTGTATTGGTTCAGACTTGGGTCTGGGAACAGCATAGCTCCTGTCAAGTGGCATTGAGCCTGGGCCAGTACATTTCACAATATCTGACATGTCTGTGTGCGATAGCTGGCTTTGTTAGCAGTAGAAGCCATGCTAGATTCCAATAAGAGCTGGAGAGTATGTCTTTGGGGAACTCTTTGCATGGGAACACTTACTTACTCCAGACCAGGTCTGAAGCAAGTAGGTATTCCTGTGCCTCATTTCTTGGTATTTCAGGTTAAGTGAACATATTAGCCCTTTGCAATGTTGCAAAAGAGAATAATGTAGTCTTGGATCCGAGGATGATTTCCAGGATCAAGAACTAGAACAAGTACAGAACTATCATTATATTCACAGAGACCTGAGTTTCTCTTGAGGAGGCAGGTTTGCTTTGGCAGGATTTGGTGATCTGATAGAAAAGGGGTAAATTGCAATGCATAGTAATGGCAGGCTCATTTCATAATGAGTATTGCTTACCTAGGGTCTTACCTTTGTATGTATTTTTAAGGTATACTGGCCCCCTCTTCCTCTGGCTATTGGAATGGTATTTGAGATTAAGTGACCTCTCTGGCTTATCAAATTCCCCTCACTTCTATGCGTTAGCAATATATCTGTGTGTGTAGGTGTTGGGGATTTTTTCCTTTATGTTGTTGAGCTGCTCTTTTACTAAGACCTCCCTTAGAAGGCAGCCTATTCAAAATGCAAAAATATATTTGCTTGTGTTTCAGCAGAAAAGATCCACCTTGTCCAACATGTTCAAGTGACTGTACAGTTAGTCCTGTTGTTGGGAGAGTGGGGCTTGTTTTTATTATGATTCTCATCATTGCTGATACAAATTTCTGTATATATTAGGTCAGTACTGATGGATATGTGGCTTTTGACTTTTTGCAATGAAGTGCTTCTACTCTTGTTTTTCACAGCCAAGACCACCTTTGCAGTAGTAGACCCTGTATTACAAAACTTACTCTCCAGGACCTAGCATAGCTTGAGCAGGGGAGAGATCAATGCCAAAGCTTGTAATAACATTACTGCAATTGAGTCCTTTGCTTTCTGCTTCCCTCCAGTTTTTACTTTAGCTTAATCATTTGAATTTTCCCCTCTGATTTCTGTGAGTATGCCTTATGGTTTTTTATATATTTGTGGATTCACAAAAAATGTTTGTCAACACATCCATGGCAGGCTGATAGCTGTTGAGTGGGCTCTTGCTTGAAAATAGATGCTTTGTTGCTTTTTTCCTTTTTGAAAAATATTTAGCATTTTTCTTTGCAGTGACAGAAAAATATACTTCCTACCTTTTCTCCATATTTAATAATGTAAGTTTTCAGCTAGAACTCTGGAGGAATAGGGGAACTAAGCCTTTCATAAATAAAGATATGTTTTCTGTAACTGAGATTTGAGCTGAGTGTAGGTTATTCTGATACTTCTCAAATTCCTTAGGCTATCATAGTAATGCACATTAAGTTTCATCCTAAGTGTAGATATCACAGTATTTGCAGTTCTTAGTTAAAAATTTCCCCTTGCAATACAAAATTGCACTTCATTAGTATCAAGAAATACAGTGAGAAAATGAATAAAGTTCAAATGCTCCTAATAACAAGAATGAATTCTTAAAAATCTCTATATATTTTTTAAAATGTATTTTTTATGCAGGAATGTGACTCCACAGACTACGCTGGAATTTAGAGTGTGGAGCCATCACACTTTAAAAGCAGATGCTTTATTAGGAAGAGCCACTGTAGACTTGAGACAAGCTTTGGAAGTACACAATAGAAAATGTAAGTTATCATGAAGGATATTTTGAATAAAGTAAAAATATTATTACTAATCTATATATCAAACTGGCAACCAGACAAACTATATGTGTAATTACGACTGACTTTCAGCTGATATCTTTACTTCTCTCTTCTAGAGATGTCTGTGCTATTGAGAGCATTTTAAATGTAACAATGGGATGGAATACTTTTGAAACAAACAGTAGAGTATTAGTTGCTGAAAGTAAAAGCAGAAATGATTAAATACAGTGTTTTGTAGCAAGCTAGTAACCAATTTGATAGAAGATCTGTTTTAGATTTGGTAACCAAAAAAAAAATAAATTAAACTTTCAGAAAAGCTGTGTAATTTTTCATGTTTTCCTTCTCTGGAGTCACTAATAGAAACGCTGGATATTTGTCTTGTCCCTCATAATTTAGATGCCCAGAGAGCAATAGAAAACATTGATTAGTGAAACAATTGTGATCTTCCTTTTACATTAGAGATTGATTGTTCAATGTAACTTCTAATATTAAATATTTTAATAGAATATATTTTATTTGCTTTTCAAATTTTTTTTCTTTAATACAACAAGGTGGTGAATCCACACTTTAAATTCCACTCCAGAGTGGCAGTAGAATTCCAGCTAAACCAATCTTAACCTTTTTCATAAATTATATATATAAACCTGAAGTGACGGTTTAGAACAATGGGGGGAAGGAGAGCCAAAAAAAAAAAAAAAAAAAAAAAAAAAAAAAAAAAAAAAAAAAAAAAAAAGTTAATTTTTTCTGATTCTTACAGAAAATGGAAACAGAGTCCAAAATTAAGTGGGGCTTCTTCAACAGTATTATAACGATTCAGCAGTAAATTTCATAGTTAGGCAGAAAAATTTATTTTTAAATAAGAAAACTGTATCAGAAGAAACTGGGTTATAATAATGTTAGTCACCAAAAATGTAGTTAATATTTTAACAATTTCTAACAAAATATTTAATATTTTAATAGTGTAGATCCAGGGGAGGTAGGATCTAACAACTTGACAAATTTTTTCAGTTGACTGAGTTTGCTGTACATTGCACCAAAAGTAATTTATGTGCAATGTTTCTAATTTGGGCAAGTCAGTAGTTAGACACTTACTGGATTATCTAAGAATTCACTGGTAGAATAATCTGATTGGTGTCCTTCATTCATTTAGTTATTGATGCCTATTCTAAAATGCAGCACTTTAAAGGCTCTTTGCTGATGAATATGGAAAGAGAAGTCCTCTAAATGCAGAAACATTAGAATTAATTTGGTTACTTTTTCTGCTAAACACCACGACTATTAAATTGCTGCCCACACACCTCACAGTTTTCTTGCCAGCTCAATTAAGCTAGAGCCAGCAGTCGATCTGATTTAGGAAGATAACCTATTAAAAAAACAGAAGTTAAACCAACCACCCTTTGCAAAAATTAAGTGTGTTAATTAAACAATACAGTGGTAGGTTAGTTTTGTCTCTTCTTTGAGATAGTACTTTTTTCCAAAAAAGTACTAGCAGCAGACCAGTGTGTGTCTGCTGGTAAGTGCTGCCCAACTACGCTGTCAAATCTGCTCTTTCAAGTAATAGCTTGGGGGTAACTGGCAATAGATTATAGCAGCCTCCCCTGTTTTTTGTGTTTATTGTTCACTTATGATGCATGCTAAGAATGAAAAAAAAAGGAAACGCTAATTTAATGCATAGAAGTGCCCAGTTCAGATTTAACTTGGAATGCTGTCATATGGAGGAAAATATGATGGTATATCTTTAAAAACTAATATTTTAATCTGAGAGCACAAATACTAAAAGGTCTTAACCATTTCAACCTGATTAATGTGAACTCCTAGCTGACTGTGATTGGATTTATGACATGTACCTTCAACTGTTTTACTTGTAATAGTTGATTTAGAGAGACTTACATAGCATCCCCAGCATGTTTTACCTGTGGATTATATGTGTCTCACTACAAATGTGTGTATTGCTTGTCAGTCAGATTGAATTATTTTACTGCACCATCAGTTATCTCAAATTTTATTTGGTGAAAATAGTATCTGATTTAACTTTTGGTTCCCTGAGGCATCCTCTCTTACTGTTTAATCCTTAGAGTTGCAATCTATGAAAATGCTAGTAAGGATTCATTTAAAATAGTCTTGAAATTGAGGGAGGACTCTATGCGGTCTTTGCATTCATTTCTTCCTCAAAGAGATGTTTTTTTCAGTGGTCTTTTAGAATTAGTTTTGGAAGGTGCTATGAGAAATGAATATAGGCTGTGGTTGGAAAATGAAGGGTTCCCAGTGACTTTTTAATATATGGATGTGTGGTTCAGAAGTTGTTTGACTTTAAGCCATCACATGTTATGTAAGTAGTGCATAATTTCCAAAGGGCTTAATGGAAATGGCAGACCTGGGAAATCATTAACAACAAAGTACTGAATCCACATGGATTCTTTAGCATAACTTTAGAATATACTGTGTAAACAGACACTTCTTTTTAAAAATAAAGTGTGCATGTACACACAGCAGGTGTAAATATACACAGCTCCATGGTGATTTCTGCTTTGATTTGAATATCTCTGATGTTTAGTTTTATAGAACTAAATGCATATATCACATTTGTGTGTTGAAGGTCTCTTTTGATATTATTTAGAATTTAATTTTTCCTTTACCTCTTCTTTCCTTCTTGTCCCCTACCAACCCCAACTCCATTTTTAGTGGAGAAGGTGAAAGAACAATTGAAACTCTCTTTGGAAAACAAGAGTGGCATGGTGCAAACAGGTGAACTGACTGTTGTGCTAGATGGTTTGGTTGTTGAACAAGAATCTCTTACAAATCTCAGTTCATCAGCAACCAGTAAGTTAAAATAATTAAACCAGATGATAATATTTAGATTAAGATTTCAAACAGATATAATAGAATATTTTTATTGAATTTATTTCTTACTATTCAGTAGAAGTTCAGCAAAATGGCGAGGCTGTACATGAAAGCAGAGATGCTTCAGCAAGAAGTTCATCCAGGTTGGAATTTATTTTTGTGTTTTATGTGATATGAAGTGTATCAGCAAATTTATCAGTTGAAATGTTTGGGTTGTTTGTGTTTTGGTGGTTTTTTTTTCAAATAGAAGATGAGAGATTTCAGCTGTTGAGGTCTAAATTATGTTGCTGCAGGTTTTAGAAACATTATTTGTTTGATAATTACATAATTTAGTTCAACTGATTGGAAATCTATAAAATGCTGCAGCAGAAATTAGGGGAGCAGTGGGTCAGTGTATTTTTATGTACTTATTAAATTTATTTTCTTTTGCTGCTTAAGAACCATTTCAATTAATGTCTACCAGCTTTTTGCAATGTAGCACCTGATCGCAAGGAAGAGGGAAAAAAAAGCCTGAATTACTTCCTCCTCAGCCTTTTTAAGGTCATAATCAGGCACTTAAGATACTTGTATTGAGTTTCACAAGCAGTATTTGTAACACTGAGGCTAAGGCCTGTTTCCTCTTGAAGTGGCAAGAAAAAGGCATTCAGACCAGTTAAGAGCTTCATTCTTAGCTTCTCTACCATTCTAATCTGCTCAAGGACTGGCTGGAGAGAAGTAGGAATAGATTTTTTTTCCCCCTCATCTCTAGTAAGACAAATAGGTCAATTCAGATCAATTTAATGTTACTGGTCTGCTCAGTTACCTTGTGTGAACCCATTTCTGTTTTTGACACTAACTGGAGTGAAAAAACATCCAGTTGCTATGCATTTGAGTGACAGGGACACATTTGTCCTTGTATGCTTGACTTGATTCTTTTTTTGAATTTATGGATGTCTGTCTCTTCCCTGATGGGTGCTCAAGATGAGGGAGTGAGAATAAAATATTGTTTCTGCTTTTTTTTTTTTTTTGTTAGAAAGGTTTGGGACTGCTAAAAGTGATTTGAAACACATCTGCATACCATTTTGAAACAGTAGTAATAATAATTTGTTTTCATTTAGCTATTGTTGCTGGAGATAATCTCTCTTACTGGGATCCTGCTCTTGGTGTTGATATTTTAATTTACTGCAGTTTTCCACACAACTATCCAGCAGTTTTGATTTACAGTTTTAAAATTAAGAAATGAAGAAAAGTTTTAAGGTAGCTTCTCTGCATGTCTTTTGGAAGTAAATTGAGTTAGTAATCAAGAGTTGAAAAGGGATAATAGTTCAATTCTCTTTATACTGCTCCTCTGGAGTTGGGTAGGGTAGCATAGAAATGCTGTTTCTTCCCTTCTTACTCCACAAAGTTGGATTTCTAACTGTTCTCACATTTTTTGTCACCTGTATAATTTCACTGTTTAACCTCTACTCTTTGGGATGATAAGGAGTTGGCATTGAGTGTAATTTTCAAACTATGTGTCTCTGGGGGATGGCTTTAAGCATTCTGAAAGAGATTTAAGTAAAAAAACAGTGTACTACTGTAACTGAACAAAACTTACCATTCACGAACCCTTAAAGTGCATTTATTTCCATGTGGCCTTGTAAACACAGAGCTGCCTGTGTGTATCTGTTCTCACAATGTCCCATCCTGCCAATGTATGGAGAAGTTAATCTTATTTTCTTTTTACTGAGGGAGAATTTTGTTGCTTTCTTATGTTATGAATATTTTTAGTGATATGACTAACAAAACCAGTTCTTCCTCTTGCTTTCTGAGAGAAAAGTCTTTCCTGCTCATAGCTGCACTTTGGAAGGTTCCCTAAGGCCATTTTGAAAGATGCAGCAGGTGCATCAGTCTCTTCAATTCTAATATGTCATTAAAAGTAAAAGAGAAAGTGAAAATGGAAACTCTTACCTATTATAAGTGTCTGAAATCCTCAAAACTGATTTTTGCCTTTTTCTTAACAGTCAAGTGTGAGACCAAAACAATTATCTAGGCTGCAAACACCATGCTATAAACAGTTGTGAATCTACCACCATTTCTTTATTTGTTTCTATAGCATGGTATTTCTATAGCATTTAGTTTAGTTGTGTGTTTAACATGTAGCTTGTAGTAACCTGAAATCATCTTTTATTTTTACCAAGATCTGCTTGTGACATTTCTAATGGGATAAACAATCAAGTACCTTCCAGCTCTGTAATGCAGAATACATTCTGTGTAGAAGCTGTTAATGGAGACAGCACACCATCTCCTAATCATGTTGCAGCCAGACCCAAAAATACACCAGTACCAAAACCACTTGAAGCTCAGCCTGTCAACAGCACCGGTAAGAATGGGAGAGTTACGGGAATATGTTCCACGAGGCTTTTTTATCTAGTTGTATCTCAAGTTGAGCTACTTTTTCTATAAATTTTTTGTTGTAATTCAAAAGTCCTGAAAGGATATGGCTTGAATTTATAACCTTGTGTGTCCACTTCTGTAAATTTTTTTTGCAGTAGACACATTCTTAAATATATTGAGTTTCACACTTTATCATAAGTTCTTTTCTCTGATGAAGGAAGATTAAAGTGTCCAAAATCTTCCATTTTTCTGTCCCAGATGATGAAACCATATTGCTGTTTGTCTAGAGGAAAAAATCAGGTTTCTTTCACAATTAATTTGAGTAACTATGGTTAAATTTTTCCTGACATTACATAAATCTGATTTAGGCAAGGAACTGCTGTGCTCTGAGTTGAGATGTGTTGCAGATTCTGTGCCTTCAGTTTTTTTCAAAAATCCCATTTAAAAACTGGTAGTGGCAAATACTGAATTTTGTTTTCCTCTTAAACACAAACACATTGATTTTGACTACAGTTCACTTTTGGTCCAGTGAAACTAGTTTTTTTATTTGAAAAAAAAGGTTTTTTTGGTTTTTGTTCCTCTGGATCTAATAATGACTGTGCTTTGTAAGCCTTTTCTTGTTTCTCAGCTGTTTGGGAGAGATTACAGTGATAGCAGAGAGAAAAGAAAACCGTAAATAGAAATAGGCAAGTTGTTACTAAATGGTAGAACAGAGATTGTCAAACTCTCTGTAATAGACTGGAAAATGTTGGTATGGTTGGAAGATAACAGAAAGAATTATGAACTTTAGAACATAATAATTAAATTAGGTCTTCTCTGAAGCTTTTCTCTATTTGGAGAACTTTAATTTGATTCCCCTCTCTTTTTATCTCAAGGCTAGAGGGCATTGCTCCCTTTTTCTTCAACAGAGAGAGAGAGCCATTTGAAATCTGTATTAGGATAGGGTAATTGAAAAATAATTGATTTGTTCAAGTGGCAGTATTGATGAAATCATCACTGACCTTGCACTGAGGCATTGATATAGGAGAAATCAACTACTGTGCCAGTGGGTGAAGATGTTTTTAAGGCAAGGCATAAAACGGATTGCTGGCATTTTTTGATGACACGTTTTTTTCTCTCTATTGTGCTTTAGCAGGATTGTAATTTTATGTGATGTTGCCAGAATTACTGTTTTAGGCATAATTGGTGAAGTAATCATCTGATGTAATGTTTTATACATCTGTTTTGGAGATGAACTTACTAATAGAGCAGATGATTTTTTCATTATTTTGCTTCTAACTTTATTATGTAGTCCTATTCACTCTTTAGTGTGGATGAGTTGAATTTTCTAAATGGAAGTTGAAATTTCAGTTGGCTTTTTTCTTGCGTAAATTAAATTGTTGGTAGTATAAGCAGAAATTTGAGGAACCTTGATCAAATTGTTCATTGTTTTCATGCCATGCTGAAACAATATATAATCTTCATATGTCTTAATGAAGTTAATTTGTTTTGTGCCATCTGGAAGCAGTGTGTGTTAACCTGGAAAAGTAGTAGTGCCTTTACAGAACTTAAAAATCTGTTGCCTGCAAAATCATGCTCATCATTATGCATATCAAGAAAATTCATATGGTGCAATGATAATTCCTTAAAGAAACTGACTTGCTAATTTAAATTCTGATGAGAGAATTAAACAAGTGAACTCTTTAAAATAATGAAACAACGTTTTATTGGCACTAGTGTAGGATTAAATTTTGCAAATGTGTATCAATAAGGTTAAAAATGTAGAATTATATTAGTTTCAGTCCTTAGCATGGTAAGGTGATAATATACTGTAAGGTAAGGAAATTGGTTGAAGCATGTGTTGCATATCCTTAGTCCTTAGAAAATTGTTGCAACTACTAAGTACAAGCTACTAAGTATAAATAGAATTATCACTGTATGATGTTGATTAGTGGTGCAGAAAATGAAAGTGCTGAATGATGTCGCACTGCTTTTTATAGGGCCTTGACTTTTAATGGGTGTCCTACAGACTGCTGTACCTGATGTCTTGTCTAAGTTAGACAAGATCTTGATGTGCTGAGATACTGTTCGGTTAAGCTCTGCAGATGATTGGTGTATTGTTTGCCAAGTGGGCTTGGGACTAATAAAGCCTTCTTAGCATCCTTTGTCTGCTAAATCCATGCCTGCTTTAAACCTTTTATGAGATTGTGCTTGCTTCACTTTGATGGCATTTTTATTGTTCTAGAAAAGATAGAATTGATTTGCTTTGTGATTCTGAAGTAATTTTCTTCAGTCATTGAACTATGTAAGTTGTGTTAGCCAATAATAGTTTTTATATTTTAATCCCTCTTTTGGCGGGGGATTTTTTTTCCAGGTCGCACAGCTTTAGGGTTAATTGTAGGGTTCGGTACCTCAGCTCTGAAAAAGAAATTATCTGTAGGAAATGCCTCTTAGTTTTCCAAATCTCATAGAGTAATCTCTTAATATTTGTTTTCTTGTCACACATCAATATTCTTTTTTGAACTTCAGTGTAAGTTCAGAGTTCTAAAAAAGGCTATACAGTTTTGTGGAAAGCAGATGTTAATCTAGACTGAGGTGCAACATTGAGTTGACCAAGACATGAAGAAACCAAGAAGTAACTTTATTTATATATGTATATATAAAAATGTATCCCTGTGTAACAGGGAAGTACAAAGAATGGCTTGCAAACTGTAAGTTTTAACTGAAGGCAAGTGTGTTGTGACTTTCTGTCATCTTAGCCAACAGTGGTGCTTGTGGCATACAGGTGCAGCTTAAATACATTCCTTTCAAGTAATTTACTCCTGAAGTTGGTTATTTGAAAAGTAAATCTCATCAGATTCTGATATACAAATGGTATTTCCCATTTCTCAGTTAATGGTGAGTCATCTGCCTCTGCACCTGAAGCTGGCAATTCCTCTGTCTCTGAGGCTCCCACGGGTTCAGTCGAAGCTCCTGTGTCTTCAGCAGATTGCACTAATGATACAGCAGAACCTCAGTCAGCAACAGAAGCAACTAGTTGTTCTGAAAGCCACAGTTCTGCATCACCTGTTGTATCTGCTGGACTAGAACCTGCACCTGCAGCAGAGTGTGCTCAGCCTAATGCTCGAAACAGCATAGCAGCAGACGCGGCAAAGCCGAGGGAATCCTCCTCCACGCCAAGTGTATCTGCAGAACCTGTAAGGCAGCAGCCTGGTAGTGCCAGTACAGAGCCTTTGCCACCAGGGTATGTTGTTTTGCTTTAATGCTATGATTTTGTGTCATCTAAATGTGCATATAAAGAAACAGAAACTTAGTTCTATACAGGGATTGTCAAATGCAGGTCAGCTGGCTGAGATGGGGTTATTTGATCTAAAATGAGATTTGTCCTGCTGCTATAACTGGCTACTTTTGTCCCCGAAAGTAACAACTGATAATTGATTTGCGGAGATGGTATTGTGATCTCAACAAACTCTTGGGCATTACGGATGTGAAGACTTTACATTTGATATTTTCAAACTTATTTGGGCCATAATTCATTATTCCTTTTCTCCTTAGTAGTAGAGACCAAAGCACAAAGAAGTGAAAATGATTAGTCTATTAATGCTTGTAGGTGCTTGTTTTGTAAGAATGAGTTCAATAATGTTATAGTTAAAAATAAGATTTGATGTGTATGTAGGTATGTGCTAAGACGAGCTAGAATATTTTTATTTTACTAGATTGTTAGAAATTGCTTTAGTAGTCTTTAGTAGTAGTAGGCCTACATTTTTAGGAACTAATTAAGTGTTTATGTAAGAAAAACAAATATATATCAACTGCAGAGGAGGACTTCAGCTTTTCATCTGATGTTTCTCCTGGTTTCTTTGCCATTTATACATACTTTTATTGCATTATGGTAGTTCTCAGCATTATGAAACTTCAGCTTTTGGCCTAGCTCCATCTTCAATGTAAGATTGTTTCACAAAACAAAGTAATCCCCAGGGATATCAGATATAGAATTCACCAGGATAGGAAATAGAAACAGAGGAAAAACAGCTGATAGCACACACTTTATGTTCACTCTGAATGATGCTGTTTGTTGGAGATAGGGAACAGAGCTTCAAAATGTAATCACTCTCATTTTTTGAGAGACATGTACTTGGAAATACAAAGAATGCATATCTGTAAGCACTTTTGAAATTAGGGTTTTTTAGCATCCAAGCATTGAGCAGATAATTAATTGACTTTGTTCCAAACTTAAATATAATAGAAAAATGCTTGTGAATACTGATGTGTGGTCATCATGTGCTAAATCCTTCAGAGAAATCTTTATGGTGATATCAGTTAAATAGGAAGTAACTGATCTGTATTCTGGTGTGAATTTTCTTTGGTGTTCAAGAATGGGTTTTGGACCATGGTATTTTCATTCAATGCCAAGGTACTTTTTTGTCTTAGTGAGAAGTCCCAAGGAAGTACTTGCATCTTCACTTACGTGCAAGTCTCTTTGTCTTGAAGGTGGGAGCAAAGAAAGGATCCTCATGGTAGAACCTATTATGTTGATCACAACACACGAACTACAACATGGGAAAGACCACAGCCCTTACCTCCTGGGTAATGTAGACTTTTTGAATTAAATATGATAAACTTACTATATTTTTGTTTGTTCTTGCTGGAAACAAACAACAGCTCATTAAAACTGTATTCTTTATCATATATTAAGAGATTCTAGCTTTCATTTAATTATATTAATTACGGCTGTTGTTATAGTAATGTTGATATTGGATATGTCACTAGTTTTGATCACTGGTTCAAATACAGCTACTAAAGTATTTTGTTCTTCCTTTTAAACTTAATTATGAAATTATGCATATTTGATTGCCTTCATTTAGGTGGCACCACTAAGTGCACTGGTTCCAAACCTCAGATTTCCCAGCAAAGTGCTCTCTGTGAAGTCTGCCAACATTACTTGCAGTCACAGGTGTTTGCAAAGTTAAAAATGAGGTGACAGAGAGCTGAGCAGGCAATTGCTTGAAGTCTGTGTATACTCATTTTGTTGTTCATCTACCAATTAAGTTGAGGTGCTTTTGTGTCCTTTAGAAATTGAAATCATGCCTGTTACTCCAGTAGTTCGTTCAAGTACCACCTAGAAATTTTGCATAAAGAGAAATTTGGTTAGTAACACTGCTGAAAGAATTAACTGTTAACATTTGTGTTTCTTGAAAGCTGGGAAAGAAGAGTTGATGATCGTGGGAGAGTTTACTATGTGGACCACAACACCAGAACGACAACGTGGCAGCGACCAACAATGGAGTCAGTGAGGAACTTTGAGCAGTGGCAATCACAACGGAATCAACTGCAGGGAGCTATGCAACAATTCAACCAACGATACCTCTATTCGGTAAAGTATACAAAATTTGGAATTAGTACAGAGGTATAGGTATACTTTTTATTCTTTAACTTTAAAGAATGTGATTTTGTAACTATTCAACCATATCTGTTAAAAGATGTTTAGCATCAGTAATTTAGATTCTGATTATTTTGAAAAAAGTTAAAAATCATCCTTTTTTTGGATGAAAATCAGAAAGTACTTTCAGGCAGAAAGTACTCCCTTCTGAGTTTGTTTTCTGACTTCAGCTTTGTATACTGCATTTTACATAACATTTTTAATGCCAGTAGTAAGAGGTACAACTAAAACTGTCCCTTAAACTGAAAATGGTCATTTTGAGCATTAAATAGCCTTAAAAACTATTTAGGTGATTAGAATTCCTTCACTAATACAAGTGGCAATTCTTTTGCTTTGAAGGTTATACATCTGGTTCAGTTCTGGAATTTCCTACATGGTTTTCCATTTATCTTACATGGTTGCTTACTTCTGCCTGAAGAAAATATGAGTAGCTTCATAGAGAATATTTCTTGAGTCAGATTTTCCCATCTGTGACTGGATAAGTAGAATAGTTGTTTCTTCAGAGTTAGGAATGATGGTGCCTGTGTGTCACTGTCACTCTAAACACTTTAAGAATTGTGCATGGCTTCTTAAAAAAATTATCTGATACCAGAAACTTTGTAAGTGATATGCAGACAAGCTGGAGTGTTTTAAAGATGAAACCTTTGAAGTACAAGTCTAGATAGTCCTTGAAATAGGACTCTCTGCATGTGCATACCTAAGTTTAAATTTGATGGGCTTTATTCACACACCCCTCTGAAGTAAAGGATGCTGCAGTATTACATATAAAAATTCTCAACCTCTCATTATTGAATTAGACATTATGTCTTGTCACTAGCAATAGCATAAACATGCATCACCATTAATTTTCTGAAATCCTAGGGCTGTGCATCAAATTCAATTTGTTTTATGCAATTAGAGAAAAGTAGAATGATCAAGGCTAGATGGGGCCTCTTAAGGTTATTTGGTCCAATGTCCCTCCTCAGAAAAGGCCACCTAGGACTAATGTCTAGCCATTAGCCATTCAGGACTAATGCCTTGTAAATATCTCAAGGATGGAGACTCCACAACCCCTCTGGGAAACCTCTGCCAGCGCTTGGTCACCCTCCCAGTAAAACGTGTTCCTGATGTTTGGAGGGAACCCCCTGTGTTTCAGTGTGTGCCATTGCCTCTGGTCTTGCCACTGTGAACCAGTGAGAAAAGCCTGGCTCCATCCATTTTGCACCCTCCTTCAGGTATTTAAACACACTGGTAACTTCTAATGCAAATTCAAGAATCACAGCTGAAGCACATAGAGCCAAAAACTCTTGCTTGACCAACTTTGTGTGCTTGTGTACTCCTTTGATCAGTTGCACAAGACAGCTGAGAAAACTCTCACTTTTCTGATGCCAAGATTTTTTTGGGGTGTCTAGATTTATCCTTCAGTGAACAATATATTTTTAAAATTAAATTATATTACTTCCTTCCTTAAAGGATAACCCTTACTGAAAACCACAGACCCATTCCTTAAAATGTCTCATCTGACCTTAGAATCAATAAATGGGGATTTGTGAGTGAGACAGAGTATACCCGAAGGAAAACTTGACTGTTTGCATCTCTTTAGAATTCTGTTTTCTAAGTATTATAGCTGTTATACAGGTAGAACTCACAGTTTATTGAGGGGGAAAATCGAAATTTTATTGAAGAAAGGGTGGTGTTTTCTTTTTTACTTTAGTGTGCTTCTGTATACTTTTCTTCTAGAATAGTTAAGGTCAAACTATAGCTACCTTTTCATGCTCTGGTGACGTACCTCTCAGGGAATTGGCTCAATTGACCCTGCTTATATAGCAGTTTGAGTGAGACTGTATTTTATTTTTTGGGAAAAAGTGGATGAATACTTTCAGTTAGAGAATGCTTCAGTTACCTTGAGTGGTCAAAGCTAAACTTTGTAAAGAAAGAAAAGTAGATGGGATATGGTTATTTGAATTACTTTCATTTTTACCTGGATTAATTTATTGTAGGCATTTTGGAAGTGAATCTGCCTGGTCTTTCAGTGTGTTCTGTTAAGTACAGAGCTCTGTGTGGCCAGCAGCCACACGCAAATCCTTGGACCCATTAAGACGGTTGGAAATATCGGAACTGTGCCACCATTCAGTTCTTTGGCAGACAGCTTTTTCCTTTTGTGCACTATTTTTCTACAGTCACCACAGAGAAGTCTTTGGTTAGAGGATTATTGTGATTGTGTGGTCTCCTAAAGCAGAAAAGACAACTGCATTTGCTGCTGAAATAATGATAAATTCTCTGTTCACGTGTAGTAGCTGGTGGTTGGAGCAACTACACAGCTTGATTTTGAGTGTAACTAATGCATTTCCTTCTGATCCTTGATCTATTTCTCTTTCAGATAAAAAATATCATAGATTTGTTTTGCCTGAATTTGCTCCTGTAAACTCTTATTTGATATTTTTGTATTGCAAGTGCTATATAAAGCAGTATTAGTTCCTAAGACACTCTTTAGAAAACACAGCTTAGTTTCCCTATATCAAAATTCCATTCTGCACCCACACACACACTAAAAGTTAGAGTCCACAAAATTTTAGCGGTGGATGCTTTTAATTATTAATCAGAGCATGGATCCTGTAGTCTCTGTGATTTCTGCCTTTTATTTTTATTTTTATTTTTATTTTTATTTTTATTTTTATTTTTATTTTTTTTTATTTTTCCCATACTTTTTATTTCTGGGAACTTCTTGGGGACTTCTGCATGGTTACAGTATATTATGAGCTTAGCATGTGTTTACATAATAATGTAATCCCTTTTTTCCCCCTTCTAACCTTACTGTATGTTGGTATAATTTTACCCATCCGCATATGAATGCAGCTGCATTTTAAAAAAAAATTACAATGTTCAAAAACAGCCAAACATCCAGGGAAGTTATCGTGTATTGAGGAAGTAAAACCCCCTATGTTGGCAGTAGTCACTGTGCTTAGTTTATTATGGTAAAACATATTCTTAAGCAAGAACTTAGTGCTTATCTGCTGATACATGCTTCCTCAAAACTTTTATAAACTGCACCTCTTTGCGTGAGCACTTAAGTTTGCTGTGGGAAGGGAAAAGGAGGGTACGATGCATTGATAACAATATCTTATTATCATATAATCTAAGTTTCTTTGCAAAACCAGATTAAAAATGGCATGATAAGGTTTTTTTGCAAAATGAATAGTCTTCAGGACTAGTGGTAATCTTTGAACACACTGAGAAAATAATATGAATAATATTTGGCCTAACTGAAAGTCCTCTGACTTTTAAACAGGCTTCGATGTTGTCAGCAGAAAATGATCCACTTGGGCCTTTACCACCAGGCTGGGGTAAGTTAAATAGCTGTGGTTTTCAGGAAATGGCAGTTACAGAAATTTGGAATGCAGTTGTTGTATAGTGGATTTTTTTCTTTTTTTCCCTTAGAAAGAAGAGTGGATTCAAATGATAGGGTGTATTTTGTAAATCATAACACAAAGACAACACAGTGGGAGGACCCTCGAACTCAAGGGTAGGTGTGTATAATGACTATGCAGATTCAAAAGATTGTACTTATTTCTTTTATATTGTGATATGGGGGAAAAAGCACTGCCTGCAATTTTTTTTGCAGTTTACAAAATGAGGACCCTCTTCCAGAGGGCTGGGAAATCAGGTATACCAGAGAAGGTGTCAGATACTTTGTTGATCACAATACGAGAACCACCACCTTCAATGACCCTCGTACTGGGAAATCTTCTGTGTAAGTGAGAAATTAAATATATTTTTGAATGTTTTACCTTTTTATAATTAAATAGTGAAGTTTTCTCATACTATAAAATGATCTAACTTTTAGCTGGAATTGCACACTAAATTATGAACAAGTTTTTATATTACAAATTTAATATATTTTAAAATTTTGTGACTTTATGTATGACACATTTTGCTGTACTGCTCTGATGTTCAGTAGTTTTTACATGCTTTTGAAATACCAAGATTGTAATAATTTTATAAATAGAGATGGGCAATGAGGTTAATTTGAATAATGAACTAATATAACTAATAGTTGCATTTTTAATGTAGCAGCAAATGGTCATTATGAGTATTGCTTATAATGATACACACTCTATCTACCAACAGTAATGTCTAAACAAAGTAGTTCTAAATACTTCTGAAAAAGTTTACATGCAAATCTTCTTTTAATTATTTTGATTATAAGTATTGACCCAACCTGTAGTGGCTTTCTTAATGTGTTTTGTACAGGGTAGGGTTTACTTCTGACAACACAGTGATGACTTATCATTCAACAAGCCTGTAGAATGTTGCGCTAGAAAGTCCTTCATAGTTCCAGAAGCAACTGAATTTATAAAGCCTAACTTAGCAGTATTTCTCTCAGTGAAGATGATAAATTAGATGTCTCTCCTTTATGTGACTTGTTTTTACACGTTTCGTAGGGATTTGATACTGTCTTGATCTTGTGTCTTTTTATCAAACTTGATAAATTGACTTGCAAAAAAAAAAAAAAAAAAAAAAAAGGGGTGAGAGATGGTGGAAAAGAAGACTGGCATTCCAAACCACCAAACCACCAGCTGCATTTGATCATATCTTATAATAACAATTTTTGTGTATTTTTGAACTCTTCATGCTGTTTCAGTACTTCAGCATTGAAAGTATTATTTGAAGTCTGCATGTTTAATGTATCTCAAATATGTTTCCTTACAGAAATAAAGGGCCACAGATTGCTTATGAGCGTAGCTTTAGGTGGAAACTTGCTCATTTCCGTTACTTGTGTCAGGTACTGATTTAATAATTATTTATTTATTGAAACTATATGAGTTTTTACAAATGTATGTGCTGCCTTGTAATGTTATTGCCTTATGATTACAGTCCAATGCACTGCCAAGTCATGTGAAAATCAATGTATCCAGACAGACTTTGTTTGAGGATTCCTTCCAGCAAGTAAGCCTGCAAAAATTATTGTGTTTGTTTATCAAGACAAAGCAGAAGAACAAAAATGCCTGTAGCTAGTTCAGACTAATGGTCCTTCGGGCACAGTAATCTTCCTCTGGTATTTGCTAGTGGGGGTTTCTTAGGGAAGACTGTAAGAAATATTGTATGTAATAGTTTTACTATATGATCTTTCATTTTCCTGCTGTTTACAGTTGAAATGCTTCTTGAGCTTGAAGTGGTTTCTGAGTATTTTAATAATCCTCAAGGGATTTCTCTTCTATGAGCTTGTCTGTGCTCCTCTTGTGAACTTTTTGCATCTACAGCCTCCTGTGGTAGCGTTCCATAGCTTAACCTAGTGTGGCATCAGCCACGTTGGATTTGCTTTTCTGATTCCTGTGTGTATTTAGATACGTTACAGTATGTTGTTTTCTCCAGTTAAAACTGCTTTGTCCTTCAAAGATTAAATCTATGTAATTGAAGCTTACAGTCCTTGAGCTCTTACAGTCTGCAGCCAATGAATGATGAAAATTCTTGCTGCTGTCACCACAAGCCTTCTAGGCAGGGATTCTCTATAAGTAAAAATTGTATTATAAATGAAAGTATATTGAACTTAGTCTGGATTATTTATTTTAAATTATTTCCCTAAAACAAAAAAATATATATCTCAGATGAAGTGCCTTTTCACCTGTTTTCATTGAATAATAATTGCCTTAGGAGGAGTGTAAAAACAGGGTACCCATACAGCATTACTTCCCAGATATTCCTTCCACTTACTAGCAGTCTGCTGCTCAAGGATCTGAAGTGCAAGTTGGTATTTTTGTGTGTAGTTCATTGATTGCTTGTTCCATGAGATGGTCTACTTACTTTTCACATTTGTGTAACATTTGACATATATACAATTTCTGTATCAACATGAATTAAATCTGAATGAGTGATGTGGCAACAATGCATAACTTATAACATTAATTTATTCTTAATAGATTATGGCATTAAAGCCCTATGATTTGAGGAGAAGATTATATGTTATATTTAGAGGAGAAGAAGGATTGGACTATGGTGGCTTGGCAAGGTAAAAGAAATTTTCTTAAATTGGCTTTTATTTTTTAATAGCACTCTAGCCTTGATTTCTCTTGCAGCCTGACCCTAGGTACCTTTTTAGTCCCCCTGAATGTATTAAGGAGGTGGAACTGGCAGCACTGGCTATTGTCACAGGTTATACCTTCACATTGGTAAAACTATGGTCTCAGTTTTTCAGTTCTTTGACAAAGAGTGGTGTTTAAATTGGAATGAAATTAATTGCTCTGTCTGAGTTATTTCAGAAACTTTTTATCAGAAAATTCAATTTTCCTAGAAGCGAGGACTGTGGGAAAATAAAGTGTTCTGCTTATTTGGAAAAATGGCAAGCAAACACCAGATTGGGGCTGATAAGAACAGAAAGGAAATAGATGAAAGGAGAGCAGTGCAGGCATAAAGGAACAACTGACAAACAGAAAGGAAATAGATGAAAGGAGAGTAGTGCAGGCATGAAGGAACAACTGACAGACTATGTTGGCTCCACTGGAGCTGGACTACAGGTTTTTCTAGAATTTGAAGTGGAACTCAGGGAGGAAAAATCTGATAACATAGACAAGAAAATCTGAAAACCATAGACAAGATTTCATTTCTTGACCACAGAGAATACAACCACTGACTACTGCTGCCAGTTACTTCAATGAAATGTTATTGCTAAGAAAAAAAATTTCAGTACTACTGTTCACTCAGGGAATTGGAAAAGGTCATAGGTGATAGAATTTTTCTTGTTAGATTGTTTTGGTTTTTTTGTTTATTTATTTTTTTCTTCTTAATATATAAAGATGTTCTGGTTTGGTTTTTTCTGGTTTTATGTAGCTTCTTGTGTTAAAACTGAATTTCAGGGAGGAATTCAATTTTTGCTTTGCATGGGTTTTGTTTGGTTGGAGTCCCTGTTGTGAGGGTCGTAGGTTTAGGATGGGAACTGGAACAGTTCATAGATCTTTCCATAGAAAAGATGTTAGAATAATTTTACTGAAGTGTTTTAATCAAAGAAAGTAGATAATAAATAAATAAATAAATAATACATAAGCAGTGTAGTTTCATAGTTTCTTAAGTCTTGCCCAAGATTTTTTATGTGAAACTGAGAACCAGCCAGGATCTCACTGTAACTTGAACTGAGAGTTAAGTGACACTAAATAAACGTTCATGTACTGACTAACGAAATACTCCATTAATAAAAATATAGATCAGCTGTCTCTCAGCAGACTAAACTCAGTGTTCCCATCAGATTTTTACCAGGCATGTAGCAGGACCAATCTGACATTATATCCTGTAGCAAGTTTTAGCTGTTGATGTGAAAAATTCATTGCTTCTGCAACTTCTTGTTAATGACTGATTTAGTTTATTTGTCCCTTGTTATCTGACTTGTTCTAATTTAAATGCCTATTAAATTTGATGCTTCTGTGTAGTTAATGTAATTGTCTCAGTGTGAAACTTGCTTAGAATGCTGTACAACATTCCAGTGCTTACTGGAAGATACATGGAACCCTATTAGGGTTATTGGATCCTGGCTGCCTTTCTCTGTTTACTCTTTCTACTTGGCCTTTGGGGTGCAAGTGTATCATAGTGACTCATGATCCATGACTTGGGTTTCATGGCAATGTTAGGAGAAACATGACAGCAAACCTCATTTCTATTCCTTGATCTTGAGTAAATACAGGGATAAAATAGATGCCTCTTAACTGTGACAGCTGAAAGGCAGTCAGAATGGAATTCAGTCCCTACAGTTATTATAGGACAGACTTTCAGCTGTTTTTATGGGTTATCCCTAGGCCTGGTTGTTTAGTACCAAACATTTATTGCCTGATACAAAAGCTCCTGAGTATGTATGACTGTACTGAGGTCTCTGCAAATACCATATGCAAATATTATAAAGCAAGAAATATTATCAAAATCACCTATCTGAACACTGAATACCAGATTCTGATATTATTCTGAGTTGAAAAAAATTAAGGTGGCGAAAAACATGTATTCATTTAACCTCAGCAGAAAGATACTTTTACACTGTCATGTCATGTAGGCTTAACCAATGCATGGTAGTTTGTTAAACTACAGTAACTCAGTGTATGTTTTTTTGTCAGGCTGGAAAAGCAAATGAAGTGTGTTGACGTTTCAAATTGTTTGTTTTGTTTTGTTTTATCTAAGTTATTTATAATAAGCATGGAATAATCTGTGATTTTTTTGAGTAAAGATGTGAGTTGTAGGCAGTAAAGTAGGCATGAGGAGGGTAAATGCTGTGTACTAGTTGATGCAAGGACTGTGTAAGAAAAAATGTTGCTGATAGGCAGCTAAAACCTGTGCTGTGAGGGTGTGTTCAAGATGAAAATCTTAACTATAATTTCTAAACTTTGTAAACCATGATTTTCTAACATGATTGGGTCTGATAATTTATTTTCTATATTTAAGAAATATATAATACCATATATTATTCTGTGATTCTAATACAACACTGTTTATATTATTTTTTCAAAGTTTGCATATATTTTGACCATTTTGCTGGTTACCTAAGGGGAATGGTGATAAACATCTGTATTTGATGGTTTTTATGTGTATACATGTTTTTTTTTCCTTAGAGAATGGTTTTTCTTGCTTTCCCATGAAGTACTGAACCCTATGTACTGCCTATTTGAATATGCTGGCAAGAGCAACTATTGCCTGCAGATAAATCCAGCATCAACAATCAATCCTGACCATCTTTCATATTTCTGTTTCATTGGGCGCTTTATTGCCATGGTAGGTTAGATTTTTAAGGTTTTATATTTGCTGTAGCTATACATTTACTCCTGAACAGTATTTGTTTGTACAGTTATTAAAGGTTATATTAATCTCATAGAAATGGAAGATTAAGGCATATAAGTTTCTTGAGCCAATTCCCTGAGAGTTAAGTCTCTTGCACACTCATGTTTTCCTGGGAGAGTGATCAAAGTTAATATGATGCAATATAATATTTTATTTTCATCAATTGGATGTGTGTACTTAATGCAAACTGTTGTCTGAGTGTCTGAATACTGATGCTCTGAAAAATGTGACTAATATTTTGTGAAGAAGGCTCCTCAGGTGGACCTGGTATACCTGAGGATATTTGAAAAAATGAGTTAGAATGTTTTGCAGAGTACACTGGGCCTTAATTTAAATGTATATAAAAGTCAGATACTGAGGAGACCAGAAGCTGTCAGGGAGCTGATTCTCTGCCATCTGATTTCTCTTAAACTACAAGCTGATCAGCCATGATGTATCATTTCTTTGGTATCACTGAGTTGGTCTATAGTGACTCCTGTTCTGTCACATTTCTTTCCCTCCATGTAGTGATACAGTCATCTTTCCACATAACCATCATGTCTACAGGTAGTCCTCAGCAACATCCCCCAACCTGGTGAATACTGAAACCAAAAAGAGTAAATACAAGTGCATTTTCATACTGAAGAGACTTTTTGTACAAAATTAGAATAAACACAAGCCAAGTGTAACATAAATGAAAAATACTTTCAGACTTAAATTAGATTTGGGTGGTTTCTTAGTTCTGCTTTTCTTATAGATGCTTCTTAAGAAATGTATTCAGCTATGACAATAACATCTCTGATTTCAAGCATTTTATGGCTGAGTTCACAATTTTTGTGCTGTCATGAAAATTTACCTCATTGGGTTTACACTTTCAATAGGCTGCCACCTTTTTTCTTTATTTTAGAGTCCTCAGCAAGTTACAGGGCCACTTAGCAGGAAGGTATGATAAAGCCAATTAGGTGCTAGAGCCAGTGTTTCTTTCAGCTGGTGATTTTTGATCTTGTCTGTAAGAAATGTTAACTTTAGGAAAGCTATTTCGTAACAGTACAGATCATAGTAGAGAACCTAATTAAAGTAATGTAGTTAAAAGACAAACTTTGATTTCCTGAAGTATTTATGTGTTTATATTTTAAATTCTCTAAGCGGGGCAAGAGAGAGACCCGTGTAATGCTGCCTGATGTGGTCTGTTGCAAGGTTTGAGTTTTCATGGTTTATACTGGATGGAACTTTCTGCAGTGCTTCCTGAGATACCTTCTAGTGGCTTAAGATAGCTCAGGTAATAATGCAACTGCAAAATGAAGTTGCAGTTTCTGTTCTTCTCACAGTTCTAAAATAGTAGTGAGATTTTTAGTTTAAGTACCGAAGTAGCCATAGTTGTTTCTAACTTAAACACGATTAAACATAAAGAACACATATCTTGCTTCGTAATAAAAACCTGTTAAATGAAGTTGGCCAAGGGAACTTCTATGTTTTGCTGTAAGATTATCATACACATCAAATAACATGATTTTAAGACCTTAATTTTGCAAAAGCAGAAAATCATATGCCCAGATGCTGCACTTGACATGGAATTTCTACCAGGTCACACTCCCATGAGAAGAAACTAGAACTAGTTTAAATAAATATAAAAATATACAAATAAATACAGGCCTTTAAGAGAACCTCTTTAAGGTCTCCTTAAGCAGAAGAAAATGCATAATAGACTAAGCCTAAAAGGGGGAAATTAGGTGGAGAAAAAAGATGCAGCCTAGAGGAAATGGGCTGTTATTTGGCTCTTCGGCTCACAGAATTTCAGCTGAGAGGAAAGAGAAGCAATGAACCTATGTTTAGCATGTTTTTTTTTTTAAAGAGCTATTGTAGTGGAGAAATTGTACTTGATAAAGCTGAGGGGAAGAAAGGGTTATGGTTGTGCTCCGTGAGCTCTCAGATGCACTGAGTCAGTGTAGAGGTTAACGCTCTCTGTGTGTAATGCTATGCTTCAGTATTATTATTATTATTATTCAGCTTATACCCTGTGTGCACGTGTGGTGAGACAAGTGTGACCATGTTTTCGGTTATTGTTTTTAGTGTTGTGGAGAACTTAATTCCTCAGGTCTGTTACTCACCTATAAAAAAATGTGGTTCCCAAAGCTCTTTCTTACAAGCTGCAGTAGCATTCTGTAAATGATGATATTGCTGGATGTATGTGTGTAGTAAAAAATGGCAATAATACTCAAGTAGGATCAAATATTCTGATCAAGTAGGATAAAGTAACACTTGGCAATTATGCCTATTCACATGATTAAGGGAAGAAGGGATGAAGTCCTTTTATGAGAAGTTTTATTTTTAATCAAAGAATTTCTAAATTGTAATAGCGTACGCTTGGATAAATTTTGTCCATTTTTTTGCTTCCCATTTAATGTAATGTTTTGTTCTTTATAAATACAGCTTTATAAAGCTGCTACTGCTATTTGGTGCTTTTCATTATTTGAAGGAGAAAGAAAAAAAAGACTTCAAGTCCAGAAACTTCAATAATTCAGTAGTTCAATAGAAATTAAACATATTTTTCTGTTCAACAGGCATTGTTTCATGGGAAATTTATTGACACTGGTTTTTCTCTGCCTTTCTACAAACGAATGCTGAGCAAAAAGCTTACTATTAAAGACCTGGAATCTATTGATACTGAATTTTACAACTCCTTAATTTGGATAAGGTTTGTAGGTTTTTTTTTGTTGTTGTTTGTTTGTTTTTTGTGCCTTTTTTTTTTTTTTTGGTTGGTTTTTTTTGTCTTTGATATTTTATGGATTTTTTGAATTTATATAGAATTCATTGCAATTTTTTTCTTTTCATCCAGGGATAATAACATTGAGGAGTGTAACTTGGAAATGTACTTCTGTGTGGATATGGAGCTCTTAGGGAAAGTAACCTCACATGAACTGAAATCAGGAGGTTCAAATATCCTGGTAACTGAGGAGAACAAAGAAGAATATATTGGGTAGGAAGGTGTAGATGCTGAAAAAGGTGTTCCATGTTTCTCCTGTTGCTCTAGTCTTTTTTGACACGTTGGTTTTGTTTTGTTGTTAACTTTTTCTTCCCATGTTACTATGTAATTCTTGTGACTGTTATTGAAATGGTACCTTGGTACATGTTGCTATCTCGATACACAACTGCTTGGTACAAAAGGAGACCATGTGGAGAGAAGATGATCTGTAATGCTCTTTTATGTACAGTGAGAGAACAGGTGAAACTGAAGTGAGCAAGCCTATTTTCAGTGACTTCAGGTAACAAATTGAGGTAGAGGGAAGATACCTATTTGACAGAAGATTTTAAAATTGTTTAGAACTTTGGTGTAAATGTGGAAACTGAAATTCAGAATGGTGTGTAACATGCTGTGATTTCAACTGTTTTTTTAAAACTCTTTCTACTACTCTTTTCTGCTTATTTCCTAATTTTATTACTGCCCTTCTGTTGCACTATGACACGAAATAACTCACACACTTATACTAAGATTTAAAAGAAGAAAAGGAGCAAAAGGAGGGAACTTTATTTCTGACCTCACAATATACAGAATTCTAAAAGTGGCAGTGGATTGGAGGATGAAATTGCTACCTCTCCAACCACACTGGTCAAACTAACAGTTCATCAATTCTCTCCTCCTACAAAGAAGAATGTAAAACAATCATTATTTACATGAACAGTGTGTGAGAACTTCAGTAGAAATATGTAAACATCAGAAGGCATAGAAAAATTTTAAAAGAACTTTAAAACTTTTAAAAGAACAGGGTGACATCCTTCTTTTTTGAATCTCTGTTTCTGATCTGTCTATTCAGTGATCTCAAAAGTAGATGTACACAGACCCTTTTCTGTGACAGGCTGTATGTCCAGTGCTGCACACAAAGTTTCCACTTAAATTAGCGCTTAAATTAGCGGTCTTCAGTTTCTCAGAGAAATAGTTTCTATAGTATATAGATAAATTGAGGTTAATAATAATATTTATTTTTAACTGGAATGGTAACATCTTGCTACTTTACTATTACTTAAATTTGAAGATTTGTGATAATACAGTATAGTAGGCTCCTTACAGTTAATGAAATTGAACGGTGTAAGAAGTCAAACTTGAGGGATTCTTACCTGATGGGAACACATATACAATCCTATGTGTTTGAACTTCTTCATGTTGAATGCTAATTATGTTTAATTCATGTTTGGTTTTGTTCTATCCCAGGCTAATGGCAGAGTGGCGATTTTCTCGGGGAGTTAGAGAACAAACCAAAGCTTTTCTTGATGGTTTTAATGAAGTAGTTCCTCTACAGTGGCTACATTATTTTGATGAAAAGGAACTGGAGGTGAGGTTTTTTATTCAGCATTTTTACCTTTTGCAAAGGTAATATGTATGGAGAGATTAAATGGATAGGTCAGCTTGAATCTCTTGTCTGCCCATGCTGCAGTTGATAGCTTCTGGAACATGGAGAATTTATTAGGAGCAGTGGGATTAAATCATGATAAAAATTGTTCTTGAATCACTGTTTTGGTGTTCAGCATTAAAAAATATTTTTGAAAGTTTCTGTGGAAGTATATGAGATCACTGATGGATCTGTGAGTCACAGACTTTTCCCTCTGTGGTAGATGGGTAGAATTACTGTGTAACAGATGACACAGAAGTTGATTGTAGTGTATAGTGATTGCTTAGTATCAAATACACTGTCTAAGACAGGTTCTAGGGTTCTTATATTTAAAGATAGAAGATTGGAGGAACCAACAAGGTATGAAATGGAACTTTGCAGATCCTCAGAGTGCAACCCAGGGTTGCTTCTTTTAATGAATACTTTTCAGACTTATACTTTGCAGTATGTTTTATCTTTATTAGTAGTAGCAGTAGCAGCAATTTAATCATCATTTTGGAATATGAAGTGAAAATTTAATGGAAAGGGTAATATACTCCTTAATATAAAAATTCCTCTTACGGGAAAGATAGTAGCTTTTATTACTGAGTTATTAGTTGGAAGATACCAAGTCTCTGGTATTCAATCTTTCAGACCACTTATATACATACACAATTTTGGATAACTGTAAACTTAGGATGAAGGAAAGTCTAATTGTGTAGTAAAATGAAAAAATTACCAGTCCTTTTTTCAGAGCAGAAAGTTTCATTTTTGTTACCATGTCTCATACAAAATAGAAAATACTCTTAATTTTTGTGTGTGATGTGAAGAAATTGTTCTCTTTTCTAGGTTATGCTCTGTGGTATGCAAGAAGTAGATTTAGCAGACTGGCAGAGGAACACTGTTTATCGTCATTACACGAGGAATAGCAAGCAGATCATATGGTTCTGGCAGGTATGTTAATCAGAAACATTTCTGACTTCTGTAGGTTTTGTTTTGATCTGTAGCACAAATGACATGTGTAGTGGTGGGCTGTCCAAATGAAGGTTCTTACAGCTTCCTTTCTTTTTTCTTTTCAGAGAAGGAAAGGAGGATTACTGGTCTTTAGGGAGGGTACTTTAGGGTGAGAAATGACAGACAGATACAGACATTACATTTGGATGCTGGCTTATGAATATTTTCTTCTGTATCCTGTCCTTACTGATTATTCAGTGAGGTTTATTTTATTCTTAGTGATCTACAGTCTAAATGTTCTTATATGTGGTACACCTGTACATCTTCACTTTCCAGTACCTGAAGGGAGCCTACAAGAAAGATGGAGAGGGACTTTTTACTAGGGCATGTAGGGACAGACAAGGGGAAATGGATTCAAAGAGAGGGTAGCTTTAGGTTAGATATTAGGAGGAAGTTCTTTCATGTGAGGGTGGTAAGGCACTGGAATAGATTGTCCAGAGAAGCTGTGGATGCTCCATCCCTGGAGGTGTTCAAGGCCAGGCTGCATAGAGCTATGAGCAACCTGGTCTACTGGAAAGTGTGCCTGCTGTGGCAGAGGGGTTGAAACTAGATGAACTTCAAAGTCCCTTTCAAGCCAAACCATTCTGATTTGGTGATCTAAAAATATCACTTAGTACTTATGATTGTTTGTCATATTAACTGTTGCAGTCTAGCACTGACTAATCTTCATTCACATTTTAATGAAGTTGGCTATGGAAAACCCTCAAATATTATTCTGGCACTATTCTACAAATATTCCTAAAGAGAAGTCAGAACCAGGGTCTTCCTATCTTTTGAAAAACCACCATTTTAGAGATGCTTTTGACTAAGTTTTTCTGGGAAAGTGGTGCAAATCAGTTATTTCCTATCTTATTTATATCATAAGATCTGTTGATAAATCCTTTTAAAATGCTTGGTACTAAAAGAAGCTAATCCAGAAATCTAAGTACCAACATTTATATGCAAATTTTCCTAGTCTTGAAATACCCAGACTCTGTAGCTACACTAGTGCTGTGTTTAATAACAATGGCAATAGTCTTCATACAAAGCATTGACATGATTTATATATTAGTGTAGAATAAAACAAGGTAAGGATTCTTCTTATTTGCTGTTCCCAGCCTTCACACTGTAATGGCTGACAGTGCATATAATCTGAAAGCACTCCTTTTCTCTCCACCCAATTTTGCTAAAGTAAAGAAATGCAAACAGGTACTAAACAAGGTGGTGTGTTTTTAAATTATACTCTTTCAACCATCTCATGGGGTTTTTGGTTTTGTCCAGCTGTGTTAAAGCTTTTTATTACATAACTTGAATTTCTATGCCTAGTTTGTGAAAGAAACAGACAACGAGGTTCGCATGCGACTTCTGCAGTTTGTCACTGGCACTTGCAGACTACCACTGGGTGGATTTGCTGAACTTATGGGTAAGTAAAAGGTGACCAGAACTATTTTATATTGTCACTGTTTCATTTGCAAATGAACCATGCTGTAACTGTACAGATAAGAGGAACTTTATGTTAATCACCTTGGATCTAGAAGGGCTTTTTATATCATAAATCCCATGAATATGTTTATAAACTATTTGGAAATTAGCTTGTTTCTGTGAGAAGCTTGTTGATGTAACTAATGAACTCTGCTGTGTCTGAGTTGTGTCTTATGTCACATATATATCATGTATGGTATTTAAAAGGAACAGATTATACTTTTCAAAATCTTATTTTCTAGGAAGTAATGGTCCTCAGAAATTCTGCATTGAAAAAGTTGGTAAGGAAACCTGGTTACCAAGAAGTCACACTTGGTGAGTTGTTATGTGTAAACTTTCTGTACCTTTACTGGTTTATCTCTTCCAGGCTTGCATTGGCCAAATCAAATGAAATCTAATTTGGATCAGTTCTCTATCTCCATCTTCAGCTTCATTTGATTGCCCTGACATGCCAGTATTGAAAACTTTCCTAGTTGCCCTCTTCTTAAATTTTGCAACTGTGCTGAACAGTTTGTCACTGTCAGATCTATCAAAATTATGAGAACATCCTTGTATAGAACTGAAAGGTGCTTTCCTAATTCTTTTAGAGAATATTAAATAACTGAGCAAATCATGCCAGTAGGAGGCACATAGTTGTAAGATAGAGTCATTATGAAAGATAAAATGTATAGTCACAAGAAGAAGTAGCATGAAAGAAATGACAGCAAACCTTCAAAAGAAGGATGCTTAGCCAAGAATGCTGATACCTTTTCCCACCAGGCTTCATATGGGCCATTATTGGCTTGGCATTCCTGTGCGTACTGAACTGGTGCATCAGGTACACAGATCAGTTTTTTATATGGACTTTGCAAAATGGACACACTTTCTTTTGGCAGCCTGTGACAACAATATTCATCATACTTTTAAACTACTTAAGGGTATCTTCCATTTTATATTTTCTCCACTGGATTTTGTTTTGAGTGAAGTTTGCAAGAGTTAAACATATTTTGTCTAGGATAATTTTGAGGAAGACATGGAATTAAATGTTTTGGCAGAAATCTTTTAGGGCAAAGTTTAGAGGGAAAAAACACCTACCTATATCCAAGCATGTGTAGGAAGGAGAAAAGTTCAGCTTTTTCATGCTGTTGTTGAAATTTGGAGATGCAAACTAGGATTACATTAAAATTCATGCTGAAAATTTCCTTTTCTATGTATTACTATTATAAGCAATTATTATTGTAAGTATAATGTTTTTATATTACATTTTTTCAAATTATTATAGTTCCCTGTATCTTGGACAGTCTTTAGTCTTACACCGTTCTGTTTTTTTATCTGGTAATAGTCTTTTGTTTCTTAAAATATTCCTCTGAAACTTTGACTGTTTTTCCTTCTTGTAGAAATGCCAAGGCGGTGAGATTGTGCTGATTGTTATTTCTTTTTTTCTAATTGTTAGATCAGAACATTTATAACTTCTACCATAACAATTGAGTTCTGTAGAATTTTACATGGGATTTAAATAAAATTAACAAAATTCTGTTTTTTTCCTGCTCAGTTTTAATCGTTTGGATTTGCCACCATATAAAAGCTATGAACAACTAAAAGAGAAGTTGCTCTTTGCCATTGAAGAAACGGAGGGATTTGGACAAGAGTAGAAGTGGCTTCTAGTCAAAAAGGATATCTTGAATAATAAAAGGCCCAGCCAACTAAAATTGCACACTTAATTGTATATAAGCTTTTTGTTCTGTACAGTGGTCTTTCTGGGACTCTAAAAGTTTAATTGTTCTCCGTTCTTCCACAAATATATGCAAAACAGTTCAGCCTTTTCTACTTTTATTTATTGCCCTTTCAAAAGACCAGAAAAACCCCTCCATAAATTTTGAAAGCAGACAAGAGACTTATTTAAAAAATATATATATAAAAATATAAATATATATACTAATGGGCTCTAGTTTTATAGAGCTTTAAGTGTATGAAAAGTTGCAGCCATTTGAAAGGGCCTGGATTTGCTTTATCTTGGCTTTATCATTCAGAAAAATGTTTAAACTGCTCAGTGTTCTCTAAAGAAACATCTCCAAGTTTGTTTTACTGCATGGCTGTTCTAAAAGGTGTTAAAGGCTTAGGCCAAACTTATCCTAAATATGTAGAAAGATGCTGCTGGTATTTGAGATGACAGAATCTGTTCTTCTGTCAGCTTAATTTTTTTAAATACATAAATAGCTGATATATCCCTCTTTACTGATGTAGCCAAGGTCATGAATAAAGCCTTTACTACTTGCACAAGAGTCATGTACCATAAGATGAATGTGATTTAATGTTGAAAGGAATTGGTGCCACTGTTCTGACTTACTACAGGAGCTGAACAGAGTATTTTAATTCATTTGAGCAGCATTGAAATTTGTTTACATAAACCTTGGGTTATTAACACGAAGATGTTAGGTAATCTTCAAAGAAAAAATAATAAAAGAGAAAATATTACCCATTCTCTTCTTGGTCTGGTGTCTTGGAGGCTTTTTTTTTTTTTTAATTTGGTTTTGTTTTGTTTGGTTTCCCTTTTCAATCTGTGATGTCCTTTTTATAACTTTGTAGAGTTGTATTAATGTAAACTGAGCTATAAGGGTATACAAAAGGTAATGTGAATTTTTCTGCTTTCTGTGTTCTTGTTCAGTTTCAGATACTGGATCTAGTAAACTCAAAATTAAAGTTACTAAAGCTTTGCACAGATAAAAATATTTAGTATTAAATATTCTAATTTCTCTAAAATTCTTACTGAAATTTAGATGTATTTGAATAAAGTACATCTAAAACCTGTCATCCTTTTATGTAGATCAGGTTAATAAAAACATTTTAAGATTAGTTTTATTGGCATTTTATTGGCATATATTTGCTGAACTGCAAAGACATGTTCAAAAAAATACTAAAATTTAACACCTTATTCATGTGAATTACATTAAATGCTACTTCTAGCAAACTGTGCTTCCTTATTATAGAGTAAAAATGTGTTTTAAATCACCATTTGTAATATGCTTTAAATATTCTTGTAAATTCCATTACATTTAAATTACACAGAATTTTGTACACACATGAAAGTGATTTTAGAATACGATTCAACACACTTGTGTTAACATATCATATTGCACTGTTAAAAGTGTACATGCAGAAAAAATCAGCTATATCTGTTCATGTATCTTTCCAGTGCAGCAGCTGAATTCTGCCGAAAGTTTTATTTTTCTACATATTGGATTGTCTCAAGGCTTTGTATTCAATATGCACAGCTTACCCTGGAGCTGTACCTGTACAGAGCTCTGGTCACAGCAGTGGTGCAGCGGGCCCAGACTGCTGTCTTACATTAACTTTTCTGTAAGAGCTTCAAAAATTTCCACCACTTTGAAAGTTTTTCATACACCACCAAATATCTTTTGCAAAACCATTTTTATATAGCACTAAATTCATTTGAAGTGCAAATCCACTTAAATTATCACTTACGCTGGTTAGAATGGAGGAAGTTTAAGAAAACAAACCAAGAAGGTCAAAGGCCAGGCACCAGGAGTGTGTGTGTCGCTTTCCTAAAAGACAAGGAGGATTAAATGTCACAGTTAATGAATTTGCACTAATGAATGACTTGGTGACCCAGTACCAACTGCTGAATTTTGTGAATCTGTGAGTAACTGAACGAAATAAAAAAGACAGCACATCACAAGAATGTAGTTGTTTTATTGTTTTGGTAACTTTAGCTGTCTCATACCTGCAGTGGTTTTTCCTGGGGGTAAGGATTAGTAAGCATAAAAAAACCAAATTCAGTAGCTTTCTGTCCATGTGTATGATCTGTGAATTGGTGTCAAGGGCCTGACTGAAAGAATGGCTCTGGATGAAAAGAAAGCAAAATTAAGATACCTGTGTGCATGTGTGTACAGTACTTGCATTTTCTGGGAATTTCAGTAAGACTGTGTTGTAATTTTTTCTTTTCCCACATGAATTCCCCATATTTCACCTATACTTGGGGGGATTGAGTAAGACAGCAAAAAGAGGGAAGGGCAACAATGGTTGGAGATCTGAGTTTTACCTGAGTATTACCAGGGAGGTAATACTATTTGAAGGAGCTGTTGTGTAGTTCATGCGTTTTGTTGTCTCCTTTCTTCCTTCAACTCAGCTGCTTTTCACTACACACTTCACAGCTATTACTTTGGATATTCTTCCTTTGTGCAGCAGCAGAAAAGGCACCTAAGTAAAGATGCCTCTGCCACAAAGCTACTAGAAGCAACTATGCAGATGTTTTTGTAGAATATGAACGCAGAAAATTCTCTCTCAAACACTGTCATCCACCTGGAGACACTGTAACATAGAGGACTTCATTATGATGCTTTACTAATAGAAAAATAATAGTTACTTTATGGTAGTTGGGAAAACCACTGTAGTTTTGTGGCATCAGGCTTTAATTCAAGCCCCAAATTCTCTCTCAACCATGAACTTTTACTACTGACTTAGTTCAGGCTTGGTTTGTTAGTCTAAGCAATTTATGCTGTTCTTCATCTTACTCCTAGAATTGCAATTCCCTTTCCTAGTAAAGCAAACACTAGGTATTTTCTAGTCAATTTTTTTTCTAGGCTGTTCTACTTAGAATACCACATGTTTGGTATTTCTTCTTTATTTGGTCCACTTTTTCTCTTGGGTAATTGGAATATATTGTTTGGCTGGACACTTAGATTACTTTGTATTTCTGGTGAAAATTCCTGCCAACACAGTAGAAGGACCAAGAAGAAAGTTTCTGTTACAAACAGAAGTCCTTCCACACAGTAGTTCCTTTCTAATGTACTGGGAGTGTGTATTCCTCCTGTTATCACAGTCTAGGGTAAAGTGTGTGTGCCCAGCAAACATTTACAGCCACTAAATCATCACAAAGCTCACTGCACATGCTGATATCACCCATAAAGGGATTTTATTATGTTCCCTTCTTGTTCTTTTTTCCTTAATTTTTTATTTTAAACCACAACACTTTCTGCAAAGTCAAACCACTAGCATTTAAGACTATTGGAATTAAGATGGTGCAGCCTTAATGATAAATCTGTAGGAGCATTACTCTTGAAGGCCACTGAATCTCACAGGAAAACACTGTAAAAAAAACTGCAGGATTATAATTCTGTCATGACCCCATCCCTCTTTTCTTTAAACATATGCTAGTCACATTTCTCATTATTCCTCATTAATAACTTGTAGTTTAGAACTGTAAAAAACTTAATTAAAAACCCAGGCTATCACTCTCCCAGCCTTTTCTGTCTAACTATAGACCCTGCTTATGAATAAAGCCCCCTTCACTCCCATGTAAATGAACAGACAGGATCAGATAATGAAACAGATCTTCCAGTTCAGATTTTAATAGAAATGAAAGGCAGATACAAGGTCTGAGTGTACTTTTAGTAACAGCTTCAATAAACCAAAGTAGTATTTGGGGCCTTTTTCCTATGCTGATCACACCTGAGGCACTGAATTCCCATTATCTTGTTTCTTCTTACATAGAATTAAGCAGCTCCAAAGCCTCTTTCTGTACCTGAAAGAAATAAATGTAACATAACAGACCCAGGTAATTACAGACTCTTCTAGCAAAACTTCCCTCACAAGCACCCAAACATTTCCCTGCAGCTGTGTAAATTCAGAACGGTCCTAGGACAAGTCATTTTTCTTCTGTAGTTTAAGATGCTCAATACTTGAAATATGAATCAGAATAAATCACTTAAGCCAGTGTCTTCAGTGTCATTCACTTACTACACTTATTCACTTACTATAAATGAAGTTTATTTGTGTTGAATACAGATACTAGTTCTTGATTTGCTGCAGTCCAGTAGTAGCATGCAGGAAGTTGTCCTACCTCTGACCATACCCAACCAACCTAGGCTTTTCAACACTCCAGACAGCGACTACGAAGTCAGATCATTTCTGAGGCTCTGTTTGCCTAAGGTTTCTGGTTAAAACCTAGTAAAATTTGAATATGGTCTCTAACATTCATATTAAAACACCCCCTAACAACAAACTGAACACCAAAAAAATCTCAACACCCTCTCGTCCCTCCTCAAACCATAAAAAAACCTCCAACCCAACAATGGTCATGACAGCAAGCCATGCAGACAGTGTAAGCCAGATACCTCTGAGTATCTGCAGGAACAAATGTTCAGAAAACCTAGTTATGCTGAGACAAGAATTCAAATGTCTTTGCACAGGCCAGTTTCCTTCATAGTGGACTATCAAGTCTAGTTCCCAATGAATTTTGCATTTTACACATTCAAACAGAGAACAGAGAGAATGCCATCTTTCTCAGTTCAGCAGCTCTGCACTCCTCTAAGAGATTAAGAAATAGATGTCTGTACCAGAAGGCCAGAAATAGCTGAAGCAAATCAGTGGTTTAACAACTTGGCTATTGCACAAAATTCCTGACTATACTTTTTGAATGGTTCGTAAAGAAAGACAAGGTTTTGTGATCTGTTTTCATGTGTCCCTCTGGCTACTAGTAACTTTCAGAAGAATTGACCAATTTCTTACACACCTGAGACCACTACTCCTTTAGGCTATTAAATTCCTAAACATTGTGCAAGGCACTGAAGGAATGTAATACTTGTATTTCCACTGAAAGATGTTACTAAAGGAACTCACTTTTGGAAGAAACAGTCTGAGGCTTACTAGCAAATCTACAGAGGGATTCTGAAACAGTCTTGGTAGTGTTTTTTCTGAGGTATGAAATGCAAAATCCTACCAAAGTATTTCTTACTTTGGACATTCAGAGTGTTGTATGGACATTCAGAATGTGCATCTCAACTGCAGCTTAATGCTAAATGAAATAGAGCTCAATCAACCATAAAAAATCAAATGGAAATGAGGCTTTGTTAATCCTGATGCTAACAGGATTGTTTTTGATAAGTAACTGCAATTGCTTTGGTTTATACTGAATGCATTATCTGGTATGAACAAGTCGAATGGAAGTACTCTCTTGGAAGTACTTTGAATGTTCAGGTAGGAAGTAGATGACTACCCTCCAAACCAAAATCTTTCTGCACAGTTTCAAAGGGTAATTAAGTGACTCATGACATTTAGCACTGGAGATTTGCTGTTGAAGATACATTACCTTAATTTGTCTTATTCAGATCATCTGAATCTCTCCCTAGGGGCCTGGAAAGGACTGCAGTGTTAAGGTTTAGTACATCTGGTGTTTTTTCTTCCTTATGTTCACATGATTGTGACCTATTCCAAAATGTAATTCCTATCTTACCCATTTCAGGCATATGAAAGGTGATTCTGTGTTCACATAGAAACAGGCTAGTGCAGGTGCCTATGTGAACTTCAGAAACACACCTAAGGCTGGGTCGTTGTTAGCTGTATGAACTACCATGAAGAAGAAAGGGTAACAGGTCTCTGCTATGAATAAAATAGAGTATTTCCAACCATTATTTTCAGAGATGGCTAGTAACATACTAGAATTTTTTGGTGTTGATGTGATTCTGAATTAAAGGTGCTGAACTACAAGTTGTCCTGAGTTAATTTTATAAAACATTCCACTGCCACGATATCATACATGTTGGATATGATATATGATTGTACAATTACAGTTCTCAGCTTCCTACCTGTTTGTCCTCCTCTGTCTGTGCAGGATACTCCTTTGCTTTGCTTAACCACAGAAGAGCCATCTTCTTATTGTTTAACTTCAAGTATGTTTTCCCCAAAAAGAGCAAATTTTTGCTGTAGAAATTTGGATCAGCTGCATAGAGACAGGAGAAAAGCTTTAGATGAGAATTAGCAGCATACTATACTTTGATACTTGTTTCAGAAAACATAGTTTGGCTTTGGACTTTCACTTGCTAGATTTTTGTCTCATAAACAATTATATTAGTTATCAGCTTGCTAGTTAATACTAAACATACTACAAACTAAATGACACTAGATTCCTCACAAAGAGCAAAGCAGTGAGCTTAATGCATAACAGCTTTGCTTTGCAGGTTTTGGGCTTTTCTGGACCTAGTAGGTACAACAGGCAATGCAACCAGCTTAGGAGGTATAGGCAAGAGGAAATAGGGCATATTTTCTGGCACATACAGATACCAGGTTAATTTTTGCTGCACAGAACAAAGCAAAATTATTTGTATCCACAGTGAACATTTTTTAAAGAGAGATTTAAACCTTGCTTTTATAAAGCAAATTCATTATTAAAGACTAATCTTGCCTGCTGTTCATACTTATAGCACAGGCTTTCTCTACTGCTGGATTTAAGGTCAGGTTTCAAAACATATGGAGGTGTTTTGGAGGCAAATATTGAGATGAAGGTCACTGTTCCAGTTCACAGCTGCATTACTTGTCAGTCGGGAAGACATACTATGAGCCTTTCCTCTAATCTTCAATAATTTAACTATGTACAAATCTTTCACAGAACACTCTCTTCTTTTATCTTTCAGATAGTGAGTTTTGCTTATGGCTTCACTCCTGGTAAAATAACATGTTCATATTTTATTTTATATCATGTGTACAGTTTAACTGTCCGATCGGCATAATACCTTCTGAAATAATAAAAAGTCTGCATTTTCTGTTTTCTATTTAGAATACAGAGGACTTTTGAACTCTAAGAAAAATTCTGAAAAAGTAACACAGAATTCCCTTTTTAAATTTCTTCTGCCTCCCTGCACTCCTGTTGAATTCCTTAGGGAAGAGTACTTTATTCTCAGGAAGGTACAAATTTCACTTTAGTATTACTCTGAAAAAATCTTCACATTACACTGTAAGTGATGTATACTAGGTGTGTAATATACTTTAGTAAGTGTGTAAGATACTTTTAAGTATCTCTGATAAAATGTTCCAATGTAACAGCCCAGTGCACTGACTGGCACACTACATTTATCAGCTGATCACATGCTACTGTTTTGGGTTTGGTGGCTACAGTTACTAAGGTAAGCTAGAGGTTTACTGGAAGTCTTCAATCCTAAAAGATATTTTTCAGTCAAAACAAGCCACAAGTCTTACCTTCTTCTGCCATGTGGAAGTAACGAAGAGCCTGTAAAAGACAAAGTTGTTTTCTTTAAAATGGAGAATAAACTCAACACAATAGTCAAACTAAAGTCTTATGCACATACCTGAAGAAGGTGTTCCTGTCCCTGATCTTATTTTTATTAATTCAGCATGCTACTGATGTACTATTAGATTTGACATAATCTCAAAAGAGCTACTACTTACCCAACTATCCCCCTACCACTTTTTCTGTAAGTGTAGAACCTCCTATTTGTTCCTACCGAACTGGATTGTGTTTTTCCAATTAAACCTGTCAAGATAAATTTTGTTTGTACTATCCAGCACATTTGCAGTTTTTCCCATCCGTTTCTCATGTATATATTTAATAGATGAACCAAATCTTATGATTTGGGTCATTAATAAATATTTGAGAGAGAACTGACTCCCACAGAGCACCAGCTAGTAGCCTCTTACATAAGGATAAACATCTATGATATCTACACATTTTCAGTAAGTTTCCCATCCAGCACATACGCAATTTCAGTCCATCCCTACATTTTCTTAATGGAGTAGGGGGAGGGAAAAAGCTCTCACAGAACTTGAAAGTATGGATGTATCTACAAATCAGATTTTGTACTGCAACTGCAGAAATCGTACCAGTACAAGTTTGCTTCTTCTGCGAGTTTAAGTGCTACAGAACTGAATGTTGGGACTGGCATCATTCTGGCAGTATATATGAAACCCTGGCTGACACTTTGTATTCTTCTGAGAGTGGTTTTTCAGCAAAACTTACAAGCTTGACATTCCATTTAAGAGTTTTATTTCTTTTTCAAACAGCTCTTAAATTGCTTTCTGTGTAACAGCAAGCAGCCTGCCCCCCGCCACTTTAAGAGAACAAAACAGTTATTGGTTGCTCTAAACAAAGATTAAAACAGCTGCACCAAACTTTTCTATTATCAATTTAATTGTCAAGCTTCTATACAAGTGCTTAAATAAGATGCACACTGGTTTAGACACACACAGTTTTAGACACACTGTTTTAAAGGATAAACATCTGGATAGTATGTTTTAGGGTGTATGACAGCAGGAATCTTCATAGAAAAGAGGAACAAAAATACTTTCAACTGAAAAACACCCACACCATACGTGGCCAGAGAATTAAAGGATATTTATTCATCTTAAGTAATAAAGTGAGCTGTTGCTTTTTGCATTTAATATAAGGGGACAAATTCTATTAACTAGCAAATAAGTATATGGCATAACACCACCATATAAATCAGCACTGGACTAGTACAGACAGTTATCTGCAACAGAGCACAAGAGTAAGTACAAGCTGAGTTACATATAGTTTATTATTTTCTCATGCAAAAACTACAAAAATAATTTACACTATTCTGTGTGTCCTACAGCTGAAGAAAATCAGAGATTTTTATGTTTTTAGATACCTCTCATTCTCATGTTCTCATTTTATTATTGACAGTTGTAAACACACAACTCCATACTTATTCCATAATCAGAGGTCAGCTTTGTCAGGAAAATAAGTAAAAAGTGTACCATCAACTTTGTGGGGGGAATAACAATCTGTGAAATACTTTCATACTGTACCTCTTGAAATGTGGATGTTGGTGGTGTGGCAAACAGCGTTGCAGCTATTTTTCTTTGGTACCATGGCATCTCAGCAAAAGAGTAACACCTGAAGGAAAAATCAACATTTAGATCTACATTTCACATTTCTCTTCTTTTTGAGCAACAGTCTCAGAATTGTTGTTGGACATAAAAACTGGATGTCCTAATTGTTGATTCCAAGAGTCAAAACTGCAGACACACTGCAAGTTTTATAAGCATGTTCTTACACCTGTAAATGAAAATAGCAAGATGTCTGAAGCTGCTGCTAAAGAAGTTTTGGTGTGTGTTTTACTGGGAACTAACTACATTAGCTAAAACTGGGACAATTACTAAGCATGAGACAGATTTTGAGCTGGAATTATTTTAATGATTTATGTGTATTTTGTTCTAATGAATTTGCAAGAGCAACATAACTGAGTAATGTCATTGCCTTACCTCAACACTACTTTGCTTTTCTCAATTATTAATATAAAGTAGATCTGCAGTACATTCCTGAGACTCTGATCTATAAGAATGAAAATAAATTCAAGAATCAAACCACTGTGCTCTAGGCTAAGACAAGCTATGCTGGTTTTCTATCTACTAAATAATACAGATAATCAATCAGTCACCTATCTTATTGGTGCTGGAAGGATTAAACATTTTTATTGAAGCATTTCAAGTGCACAGAACATTCTGGGTGCAAACATTAAACAATGATAGTCACTTTAGCAGCCTCCTACAACGAGATTACAGTTGTTATTCACTGTGTAAAATAGAGCATTCTAGAGGACATGAAAAATTAGTAACTGTAAATGTTTGGAGGAGAGCCAGGCAAGACATGGAATACACAGCCAGAGTTGAAATTCTGTCATTAGATATGCCTTATCAGAAAGAGATTCAGTCCAGGACAGATTAGAAAGAGCAAAGATAACTGGCTGATACTAAATGCCAGTTTCAGATCAAGATGGCTCTGGAATTCAGTAATGAGCACATTTAAATATACAACATGGGAATATTTTAGAGCCAAAAGCAGTATTAATCTAATATTTCTCATCGTCTTTTCTAATTTTCCTTGGAAACAATGTCTGAAGTGATTTCCAGGACAAGCTTCCTATCTCAAAATGGACTTTGAGGTTTAGTCAGTTGGTAGAATATATTCTGCTTAAAACTCTGGACTATTGCAATTGTTAGATCATGTGGGAATGAATGGTGGATGCTGAAGTTTCTAAACTAGTAAAAAACTCTGGAGCAGTAGATTATTATTTTCTTTGATACTTAGGATCCAAAAAAAAAAAAAAAAACAAACAAAAAACAAACAATTGACTGTGGGTTTTAGTATTTTTTTAAGCTGAAAATACATTGCCTTTCTTTATTTTCAATCTCTCAATCTTACAATAGAGATCTCCGGTAAAACCATGTAACTAACACCTTTGGTCTTTTTCAGACAAATAACCAAAAGTGCTGTCTGTAATCTCTCACTAACACATAAATGATATTGCTTTCCATCACACCAGTTGCATAGAATACCCTGGTTAGTATGGTAAGTTCTATTTCCAGTCCATTTGCCTGCTATGTAACAGTAATTCTTAGTATCATTTCCACTGAGCAGTAAATTCAATTTCAATGATTTTTGGCTAATACATATGCATTTTTAAGCTCCCTTTATTTAATATTATTAAATATTAAATTATTAAAATACTGTATCCTGACAGATAGTAACAGAAATATTTTAGGAATACATCTAATTTTTGATAGCTTTTCAGGGATTGTATTAAGTTGCAGCCATCACTGAAATTCATTGTAAAGTCAGTGCAGAGTTTTGACTCCATTCATACTCCAGAAGAAAATGAGCTACTACTTGCTAATCACTGATGCCCACTATGGATTCTATGAAGCAAACTTAACATCCACAAAAGGAGTTTTTAATAGTGCCATCCAAATAAATTAAATGAACAATTATTTTTCATCTTTTTCAACTGCATAATAATTAATAGCTAGACTTTTTCAAGGCATGACATCCTATATCTGTTCAATATGTTTTCATGCTTGCATCAATTACAAGTACATTCTAAATTATTCCAAGCAGTTCTGTAATTCATCCAAGTTATTTTATACTCTTGCATTTTTCTGTGCCATGTGCTAACTTTAGTTTGAAAATACATCTTACCAAATCCCTATAAGATGAATTGTTGTAGCATCTTTTGGATTCAGTTCAATGGCTCTCTGGTGCGGGGAGAAAAAAACAACACGATATGTAAAGAAGTTGTTCTGACACATGGATTAAAATACATTTAAAAATAGACTTGTTATCATACTATTAATTAAACCAGATTGTGGTGTGTAGAATTTCAAGGCAACACACTATTTATTCAGTGCACAACTTAAATCAGCTCAACTCCAAAAATCTGATGACACTGACAGATATCTAAGCACATCTCTTTAGTAGGTTATTAAAAGTTGCATTTGAGACTTGGCATATTCAGATTTTGATATAATCTCTGGTGATATAAAATAAGTAGTTCTTTATCTTCTCCAGTATTTGTCCTTTACTGTTACATAATCCACAGTTAAAAGGACAGCCACACTGCCATTTCTCAATATCACAGTTACAACTGATCTAGTCCTAAGAGGTGTCTAAAGCACTTTAGCTATTTCAAGACTCCCTTCTAAATTGACTTAGTTTACTGCAGGAGAGAATTTGTACTCCTTGTTTCTGGGGCATTTCTGGAGCATATGTCACAGTAAAACAAAGTGCTACTAGGAAGTCTGAACAGAAGTATGCTTTCAATATTTCACCAAAAATTAGTTATCAGCTGTCACACAATCTACATACTGGATACATTAATCTTGTCATATGCAAAAAACTGCATTACCTGGAAATGCTCTTTGATGATAATAGCATTTCCAATTTTAGTTTTGATTCCTTCATAGTCTCCAACATCACTGAGGCAAATTCCATACCACTGTAATTCAAATAACAAAAATAAAAACATTTAGTACAGCACTGTATTAATAGTACATTTTAAAAAACTTGCAACTAGAACAGCTGCCACCACCACAAACAGTAAGTATTTGTTGTGAACAGCTCAATTAACATCAGAGCAAGCTGCTGGTCTGCATGTGTAAAGGGAATCAATGTCCTCTCCTGACCCAAGGCAAGTGATTTACATTATGCTACCTCTTTGCCTGTGAGAAAAGCAGCACAAAAATAAAAAAAAAAAAAGAAAAAAAAAAGGGGCAGAATGCAGCCAGGGCCTGAAATTTTTCCAGTGAAGCTCTACAGAGCCCATAAAAGGCATGCTGAATGTGGGACATACAACATTTTTAATGTTACATCGGGGCAGGAGGAGCTGATTACATCAGCTGTTATCACCCTGATCAGTCACTTCTTTCCATGGTCCTGCACACACTGAATGTTTCTGCTTCCCTAGAGGAAGTTTACCTGGAAAAGTCTGAACTCAGACCTTCCAAAAACATTAGGAAGAATTAGAAGTCTCATTCATTCTCAACTCAAAAGTTAAATTATGCTGAAGTTTCCTAAAACAGCACAATGACATTTGTTTTCTGTAAGTAGAAATCAACAAACAAGATTTCAGTTATTTTGCATGGCTCACCTTGTGTGCTGCAAAATTTGATTCATTTTTTTCAAGTGCCTTTTTTGCATACTCAAGGGAGTCGTATGTCAGTTGTTTCTTCTCCTCTGCAGAAGTACTACCAAGCTGAGCCAGATCCCGTGATGACCGTGCCAGCCGCCATAACAACTCTGCATCATCGCTGGTTAGGAACAGAAACACTGATGTTTTAAAGCAATCAGGGAAACAAAGCAAAATAGGAGTCTTTTAAAGTGTATCTCAAGTGGGTGACAGGACAACAGTGAATCATCTGTCATGCTATGCTACGTACAATTCCAAGGTAACAAACAGCAAATGAAAGCCCACTATTATATAATGTCTGATGATACCTTTGTTCTGCCATTCTGGTCTGCAAAGCAAACATTTGCAGGAAAGGTTTTTGTTTCCTCATAGAGGAAACCCCAATGGTACCACTCAAAACACCAGAAAGAAAAGGAGGGCTACTCTCTTCTTGACTAGATGGTATTTCTTCCAGCACTCCGCTAACTTGTACTGATGTTTACTTGGAATACTTAAATTATTATGTGGGGTTTTTTTTTCCCTCTAATTGTACTTAAATTATTAAATTCTTCCTAGAAGAACAGTGAAAAAAACCACAGATTAGCAATACCACCAGCACATAAACCTGTATATTTATGTATTTATTTATATCACTTTACAAATGGTGTATTGTAGGTTACAGTCCAAGCTTATGGATCTTAAGTTTTATTTTGTTAACACACCGCTTTGGAACATTGCTTACAGTTTGTTATACTTTAGATAACTATCTCTGGCTTACTAATTTAATAGAGACTTTGGAGTCTTTCAGAATTTTGCAGTGTATTCTTAGGGATTCTTATAGTAATAAAATAAACAACCATGACTGAAGAACTTGAGAGTTAACCCTCACCTTCTACAACTATCAGTTCTTTCTTCATTCATTTTCCATTAGAAGGAAAAAGATCACAAGTCCTTATTTCCTACTTACATAAGGGTAAAAAACAGGTTCTCTAGCATTCCACAATAAGAATATTAGTTGAAAAACTGATACAGAAGAGCACAGAAAAGAAGCCACAGTAACGTCTCAAGGCAATGAAGTACCTGTTTTTATGCTGAACCAGCAACCGATACAGCTTCTCAGTTTCTCCACTCCCATACAGGTAGTCTGCTTGTTCTATCACATCTTCCACTTATGAAGGAATTAAAATTGTGGAAACAGAAGAACAACTGATAATTAATTAAGACATTATCATCAAAACATTTTAGAGCAAGACAACCTAGCTGAAATTGCTAGCTCATTTTTAGGCCATCATTTCAAACTTAGAAGCACAGCAGGATTGATTAAGCAACATGTACAATGCACAATGAGGATGACAGTCAGTGCCTCTCCAGTGAGACTACAACAGCTTTCAGCAAGACAGCTTTGGCTGCTGGACAGATTTAAGATCCCAAGATGTCTTTCTCAGTGCATCACACTACTAGAAAAAAGTTACTTTTTAACTTGTGAAAATGGCAGCAAAGAAAAAAATGTATGGAAAATGTATGGAAAATGGATGAGGAGAGCAAGTACAGTAGGGAGTTAAGAGTAACAAAACCCCTTCATTAGTATATGTAGAGAATTTAAATCTTACAATAACAATGAAAAAAATCTCAACTCTTAAAAATATCCTTCATTCTCAATATGGTTCCACAGTTTTGCCAGAACATAACTGCAGTTTGAGTGGGTTCCATTATTTACTCACATGCCAAAACAAAACGTTGCTTAAAGGTTTTCTGACTGAAATCCTTAGGTTTTTCCCAAATACAACCCAAAAAATACAATTCATTTACCAAAACTCCTGTATGTTCAAGATATTAATAGCAAAAATAATTTTGAAAATCAGAATTGGCTTTCTAGAGTATCGATTTATGAACTAAGTACCATTATTTTTATGATGCTTTCTTTTTCTAGAAAATACTCTGAAACACAATAGTGGTGGGGAATATAATTTCCACAACTGGATGAATATAATAATATATGAATAAATATAGTACTTGCAACAGCATACAGGAAACAGAACTATCAAACACCACACTAGAGAGGATTATAGCATGAAAAAAGATAGAATTAGATGGAAAAATCCCCAAAGGGAAGCAGATGTAATTTTGTTGACATATATAACTGTACAGGAGAAGAACAAACTTCAAGTTTACTCTTCTGCCAACATTAAAGCATTGAAAAAATATCTTTTAAGTCAAAAGCCTTGTCTAATTTTTTACAGACCTTTTAATTATGCTTATTGTCTCTTTGGTTGCCTACCAAATATGGAAGCCACATTTAAAGTCAGCATAGTTTTCTTTACAGAGAAAGCAAAACATTGAAGGCTACTGAATACAAAAGCCTCCTCTTCAGCTTAAAAAGACACTAGAATATAAATCAATGCATTCTGGATAATTTTTAACCTTTCTGTCTCTAAAGATCTTCTTTCAACCCTTTCAAAGATAAGATAATGGTCTACATGGACTTTGAATTTTAGTGTCCAAAAAGAGCATCATGGTACATCTTCAGTATGATTTTCACTAAAGTTATCTTTGCTTGCTGACCTGAACGCTACTAACATATCTAATGACCAAATGCGCAGAACTCAAGACTTCTGAATGCATTTCCCACAAGGTGTTTTATGCAAATTATTGCACTTTTATTACTTTAGAGTATTTTTCAGGTATTTCTACTTTGCCCTTGTTTTCACCATATTTATTATATGTCTTGTATAGAAAGCCCATTAGCATTACTTTTCTTGGCAATGTAAATGTCAGATTCATGTGGGAGTACTGAAAAGACCAACTAAGCAGTGTTATTTATGTTCCTCATGAGAAATGATGAATTCTTTATTCCTCATTATTATTATTTCTTAATTGTGTAGAGTAGCTATTTCAAATCTACTCACTGATACTCCTTCTGCACATGAAACAGCTCCTTATCCATTCAAAAATTTATTATCTGAATTTTTATTTCTATCTGCATAAACATCTAAGATCTTCCTCTTTTTAAGACACAGAGAAACAGGTTACCTGAACTGGCTACTACCTCAACTACACAGTGAACATGCATCCAGTTTAGGCTCGTTCTTTCAGTCAGGCTTACTCTGACATTCCTTATGTAGACAGACAAGTTCTGCAACAATATCCCCTTTTAAGATATTGTTACTGTCCTTCCCACAGTGCGACTGGTCTTACTCAAAGGATACAAAAAAACATTTTACCACTTGTTAAATTGTTTTTTAGTAGGTAAAGCAAGGCTTTGCTTCCCGCTTTTTAGTGTTACAGAAATAGAAGACATTTCTCAATTTTATATGAAGCCCTATCTTGGTGTTGCTCAACTAGATTAAACAGAAATCACAGAGTGCTTATACTGAAAACCTGAACTAGCTAAAATTTCTAGAAATAGATTAAGTTTTGGTCTGCATTCCTAACAGACCCATATCTTTTTAATAAGTTAATTAAAGATTGGGCAACAAATTAATTATTATACACCTTGTGCATGCGTTCTAGCCCTGACAGGATGAGCTACTAATGTGCTTTCAGTCATATCTGAAATAATCACTTGTTGAAGTGCAACCACACCACCCATAACCAATTCAAAAGCATCCTATCACGAAATGACACTGCATGCAGTCCTAATGGAAAAAATCAAAACATTACACCATTTCCCTCTATAATTCTGGTACTAAAAATTTTAAGTTTCACATCGGAACAAGCAAAATACTTCAAAATTTGAAAATATTACCTTTGAAGCTTGCATGAACCTCAGCAAAGCCAGAAATCAGCTTGTGAGCTTCATAAACCAAAAAGGACCCTGTTGAAAGCACAACTCCTCTCTGAAGGCTTTTTCTAAGCACCTGTGTAGGATCATAAGATAGGTATTAATGAACATTATCACTCCGAGTTTAAAAAGGTTTTTCTTGTCTGTATATTACATTTCAGATTCTGAGCAAAAACAAGACTTTAAAGCGTTAAAAAATCCTTGTAAGACAAAACGCTACTTCATCAAGCGAGTATTTGAAGTACATTCAGCAGAAGCTCACGATTACACCTGAAAACGCGAACAGAGCACTAGACTGGACATAAACCGTAAGTACGGAGCAAACACAAGGTTTGAAGGAAAGATCAAATGCGTACTGCTCAAACGAGCCCAGGGCTGTTTTCGCACAAACAAGCCAGACCTTCGCTACGCCCCGCGGTGCCGGAGCCTCCACCCACCTCCCTCATGCGGGCGGGGTGGCTCCGCAGAGGCGAGCCCCGGCCACACTCCGTGAGAGTCGGCGTGAATTAGGAGGGAAGAGGCCTCTGAGATCACCCAGTCCAACCTACGGCCGAACCCCAGCACGTCAAACACAGCACGGCACTAAGCGCCACATCCAGTTTTCCCTTAAACACCTCTCCAACCCCCCCGGGCAGAGCATTCCAAGTAGCCCCTGGAAGAGGCCGCGCTCCCCGCAGCGAGCGGCACCCTGGCTACCTGAGTCCCCGACCGCCCCCGGCCGCAGGGGCAGCCCGTCGCCTCTCGCCGGAGCGCTGTCCCCAGGCGGGCAGGGCCGCGGCGGAAGGGCCCCGCCAGCACCGCCATGACCGCCGCCATCGCCGCCGCCGGCACCGCCCCCCGCCTGCGGAGGAGCCGCTCCGCCCCGCGGCCCTGCCCGGGCTCGGGTGCACGCAAGGGCAAGGGCTGCCCGGCCGAGCGGGCAGCCCGCCGTGCCTCGGGCCGGACATTGCTCGGCCGCGCCCCGAGCCGGGCCCGAGCGGCCGCCTGGCCTGGCCTGGCCGGGGCTGGGGGGCGCGCATGGCAGCTCTGCGCCTGCGCCCCGGGGCGGGGCGTGTCGGGCGGCGCGGGTGTGGCCGCCGCGGGTCGGGGGTCCGGAGGCGCCGCGCTGCAGGTGAGGGTGCGGCTCGGCCGTGCCGCAGGGGCCGCCGTGTCCTGCGGGGTTTGAGCTCCTGGCCCTTCTGTGTCGTCCAGTGGGACCTGTGCGGGGCTGGGGTGGCAGGGCAGGGCTCCGGGCGGCTGCTCTCCTAGCCCTTCCTAGATGCGGCCCCGCTGCCTGCGGGGGGACGCGGACGCGCTGCCAGCTGCGGCTGCTGCGGGAATCGAGGAATCGGTGCCCCATCCGCCGTCCCGAAGGTAGTGGGATTCGGTGAAGTTAAAGCTGTAGACCTGAAGGTTTGAGTCCGTAGTGCCCATCTCTGTGGCGGTGTAAACGCCACTCTGAGAAGCGCCCTTACCTCTGGGAGAGGAGGCTTTCGAGAGTCAGCATCGTTCCTGAAAACCGCATGCTGTTCTTTCTGAGCTGCTGGTTGAGTGAGTGGGTGGTTGTTTTCTTTCTTCACTCTAATTACATAATATATACGAGACAAATCTTAGGTAATGTTAATGTTGTCATAACTTACTCTTCCACTAGGGAAAAGTTTTAAAATGTGAAACTTCTTCACTTTCGCTTACATACTCCTGTCTTCAAAGTACATTAAGTATCCTCAAAGTAGTATGTATTGCTCTGCCTTCAACACTTACATTTATTTTCCTGGAGGGTTATGTCCCTGAAGGTTCGAGTTAAAGATATTTCTTTGGTGGTGCAAAAAGTTTGTTTAGTAAAAGTAAATACAGTCAAACTTAATCCCAGCTATTTTTTTTTCTTCAGCCTGAGCTTTAAATTTTAACTTTATATGTGTGTACTCACAGAAGAAAGATGTTTTGAAGTGCATGCAGAATATTTGAAGGAAAAAAAAGTAGGAAAGATGTTAAAGGAGTAAGAGGCAGAGGTCCTTTTGTTTATCTGTTGTGGTGTTATGAAGAATGCAGTGTTTTTGCAACAAGTATGTTTATGCTAAATGTCTTAAAATTAAACTATACAGATTCATTGGAGGTGACTGTTAGACTAATTTCAGTTCAGGTAACAAAAGCAAAAAGCTATTTCTGGTAGGCTGAATAACTAAGCTATTATTAAATGTCATCCAGAAATCCAAAGTAGCAGAGTTGTTACCACAGTGTTCGTACAGTCTTGTTTTATGCTAAATTTTTCTCCAGAATTGAATGCTAAGGGGAAGCCATAGTGTTAGGGGTAATAAAACTAAAATCTCAACTGTACACATATCTGGGATGGAATTTAATTTTTTTAGGAACAAATGCTGTCGTTATATGTTTTCCTAAATGAAATACCTTCAGGGACAGAGTTAGGGAGTAAGATACCTTCTATTCCTTCCTGTTTATTTTCCTGTGAAAGTCAGGATGCTCTTCCAACATAAATAATATATGATCAACTTAGTATTTGTAGATATTAGTTCCTGTTAAACCCAAGAATATTGTTTCTGTTCATAGATCAGTTAGGCAAAGATTAATACTGGCCCCTCCTAGCATTACATTTGAAGGTGTGGTATGGCTTGTGCAAGCAAGTAGGCAGGAAGTAGAATTGTGTTGTGTTTTTTTTACAATCTTATAGGTCTTTTCCATCAACTCTGATTCTATTTGATTTATTTGGTTTATCTTTAATATTGCTTTAGATGAGATGCTTTTGCTCAGACATTTTGAAAGGGCATTATTAAGTGTCTGAAGGATTTATGAACAGAGGAATTTTAGGGGCCTGGTTGCTGGATCAAAGCTTCTGTTTAAAGAATAGTCTTTACTGATTTGAATCATACTTTGTTCTCTGCTTGAAGGAAGACTATATCCTTTAGATCCGTTCCATCTTGCAGATGGATCAAGTGCACTTTCATTCAGTGCTTTATCAAATGCCCAGTTAGGAGGCATCTGAATTAGTTCTAGTTGTGGCAATTTGCTTCTGGTACTTCCCCTGCCCAGAAGGGTTTTTAAAAATTCCTCATGCAGGTAATTAGCATATGTGCAATTATCTGATGGTTCCAGGAATTAGCATGATTACTGTGTGCCTGTCTTAGGAGCTCCTGCCTGTGGATGTGCAGAGAATGAATGATGCCTCCCAGGCACAGGGAATGCTGAGTGCAAGTAGCTGCTGTGATACAGAGCTGAAGGGCAGCTGACTGTAGAGCTCTTGGTTTGCATACAGGAAGGTTTGAAATACCTCTGAGCTACAGTAAAGTGCAATTTTGTGATTGTTGGTTTCAAAATGTTAGTGTTTATACTGAGATGTGCTGGAACACTGTGGAATATTGATTTAATGGACTTTTCTTTATCATCCTTTAGCTGTGTAAGGATGCACAGGTTAGTTAGAGCATAAACAACATTGGGGGCTACTGATTTTGATCTACTTACTGTAATCCACTGTCACCTTATTGAAAAAAAAGAATAATTTAATGAATAGGACAAAACCAGTAATTGAGTCTACGTTCTTAAAATTTTAAAGGGCTTTTCTTGTTGGACTTTTATAATATTTAGTATATATTATTTTCTTATAAGGGATTACCCTGGAGTAATCTTACAGTGCTGCTGTCATGGACGCTTAAAACTGTTGGACAGGTTATTTATTTTAAGAGGAACTGTAGATGCTCAAACTTCTTAATTTGATTGATCTGTGGGAATAACAATTCTTGGTTTTAATTTCCTTTCCTTTCACATTTTAGTGCTACTGTTGATTGAAGCTTTAGCCTTTTGCTGAGAGGCCCTGAGGCAGCTCTCTACGGTAGGTTACTGTAACTCATTTTTAAGAACTAGTATTTGTAACAGTGAAGAGGCAGAACATCCCTTGGAAAAAAACTGTAGAAAGAATTTAAAGCATGTGCTCACCTGCATCTTGTTTCTGCAGTAAAGTACTGCAAGTTTTAGTGAGATAAAAGTTTTTTCTTTCTTTATGGGTAATGTTAATTATGTAGACAATTAGACAATCAGTCAGTGGCTCTACACGGAGCAATTGCAATGAGGAACACACAGTTTAAGATACTATTCACATTGCATTGTTGATAGATGGTTTTACATTAAATAATTGGTATAAAGATATTCTGATAAAGCATATAAACATATATGCAAGGGGCACGTGTTCCTCTGATTTGTTGCTGTATGCTTAAAATAATTGAATTTTGAAGTCAGGAGATCTGTATTTCTTAATTTTCTTGTTCAAGGCACAATATTACCTTTTATAGTTTAGTTCACTTGAAACATCATCTAAAATACTTTTATGTGAGGAAGATGCTGGGAAGAACTAAGCATTAAAGATGTGCCTAAAGGGCAAACACATATATACAGGATTGAAAAAAGACCAGCACAAAGATATTTAGAAATAACTGTTTTGAAGTAATTTTGTGAGCAGGTTTCCTAGAAGTTAAATTAATATTTTCATTGCAGTGGATTAAAAAATAAAATAGAATTCTTAACTTGTTCTTTGGCAATGTAACTTACTGATAGATTTTTATATATGGAAACAACCTGCAAATACTTGTCTGACTTGTTATACCAGTGTGCTACCAATCCAACAGAGTGTCATAAAGCTTGTATAAATAGATGATTCATTTCCCATACAGAAAACTGTGCTTCCAATCTCATGCATGCATATACTTCAGATGTATTAAATATTAGCTTGTGTTTTTGATTGATGTAAGCCCCAGTAAAATGAGTGGTGTAGTCATTAGGGTTTTATCAAATGAATCTTACTTGTTTAGTTCAGAATGCTCTAATTCCTTCCTGCATGCTAAATATTGAATATGAGAATCATGGAGTGATTTAGGTTGAATAAGATGTCCAAGATCATCAAGTCCAACATCTGACCTATCATCATCTTGTGAACTAGACAATAGCACTAAGTGCCACAATATGATGCTTCTTGAACAACTCTGAGGGTGGTGACACCACCACCTCACTGGGCGTTCCATTCCAATGCTTATCAACACTTTCTATGAAGAAATTCTGCCTGATGTCCAAACTGAACCTCCCCTGGCACAGATTGAGGTTATGTTCTCTTGTCCTGTCAGTTGTTACTTGGGATGAGGCCAAGCCCCACCTGGCTGCAGCCTCCTTTCAGAGAGTTGTACAGAGCAGTAAGGTCATCCTTGAGCCTCCTTTTCTCCAGGCTTAACACCCCCAGCTGCCTGAGCCATTCAACATATGACTTATTCTTTGGACCTTTCACCAGCTCTGTTGCCCTTCTCTGAACATGCTCCAGCACCTCAATGTTCTTCCTGAAATGAGGAGGCCAGAAGTGGACACAGGATTTGAGGTCTGGCTTCACCAGCGCCCAGTGCAGTGGGACAATCACAGCCCTTGTCCTGCTGGCCACTCTTGTTTTGCTACAAGCCAGGATAATTTTGGACTTCTTGGCCATCTGGACACACACATTGGCTCACGTTCAGCCAGCTGTTAACCAGCACTCCCAAGTCCTTTTCCACTCATCAGATTTTCAGCCAGTCATTCCCAAGCCTGTGGTGGTTATTGTGACCCAAGTGCAGGATGCAGTACTTGGCATTAGTGAACCGCATACAACTGGCCTTGGCCCACTGATCCAGCCTGACCCCTCTGCAGAGCCTTCCTACCCTCCAAAATAGATACAGCTATCACTCAGGAAGTAGGGGTAATAGTACTCAGTACTAGAAGAAAATAAAGCTTACACTCAAGATTTTGTGTGATTCTTCAAATACAGAATGACTCAAGCTGTTTCTGGTACTTAGCTTGTCAGCACATCAGCTGGACAAGTTTTCCAGCTGTATTGTGTGTAAACAAACTGAAAAGAGGAGTCAGAACTTTCATTTGGAGGTAGGATTTTTAGAGAAGCTATTTTTTGGGGATTTTTTTCAATTGTGATGAAATTAGGTTGTGAAACAGTCTTAGCTTTTGTAACCTTGTATGAAATGTTTGTTTCCTGTGAAGTGGTCTGTTTCCTTGAGAACTGAAGGGTTACTTTGAGATTTAAAATATATATATTTATATGCTTGTAGCCCAAGATAACTAGCAATTGTGTTGCTACTAGCCCTATCAGTGAGAAGGAGGATCCATTTGTCCTAATTTCATTGTCAGATTCTTGCAGCAGATATGGCATTTTCTGCTTTTTTCAGTCTGGCACACAGCTGACATAAAAAGCTTTGGTATAGCATTATGGCAAGAAGATTAGCTGATCAGAAATAGACTTTATTTGCAAGTTTCTTGTGTCTGTTCTGTGTTAATTTGGGCCCTGAGATATCTAGAAATGACGGATTTTTGGTCTATTGCCATTAGCAGTTCACAGGAGCTAGGAAATGTTCAATGACAGCAATAATTTCCATCAGAACAGATTTGAGACTTGTGACTAAAGACAGTGATGCCAAACCCACTTCATTAAGTCTTTCTGTCTTTAAGTTGGGTATTTCTGCTTATGAGACTGGATGCACCTATACATGGGAATGTGTCATTGTAATGCTCTGCAAGGTTATCTGGTCAAGCCAATACTGTCCTCTGACATTGCAGCACAGAAAGAATTGCTACAGTCTAGCAATTCCCAACTGCACTGTTAGATCATTCTGATAATAGATCTGTTCCTTTCCAGGTAGAATGCCATGTTTGCAGTTTCTCTTGGAAAACAGACCATGACTCAGTTGTTTGATGTCTACCACTTATCTCCATTAGGATCATCACTGGAGTTCAAAGAACATTCTGATCTTTAAAACTGCAAGACAAGACCAGTCCTTGACATAGATTTTTGCTTTGATAATTACAGCTCAAGCAGAAAGACTTGACATATTCTTAGTTGACCTAATCATGCTCTTGAGCAGCCAAGACATGGGAGAGGATCCCTTATGACTGTATATCACTGCAATTCAGATGTACGGTATATATAGTAATTTTCAGTCTTTTCCTGTGCAGATATACTTTTTAAAGCCTGGCTTCTGCCATTATAAAAGCTATTTCAATAAAAAGGATGACAGAGCTATCACCTACACACATTCTGATGTGCTTTGCCTCCCTTTATGGTAACCTACATGGAGGGCAGGTTGATAGCTTGAGAAAAGCAAAGGTTTTAATTAAATATGATCAATGTGGAGCACAGCTATTTTAATAACACTAACTAATTAAACAACTAAATCTCTTGTTATGTGTTGTAACTTACTGGCAGTCGAGGCTTATCCTGCCATAGCCTGAACAATATAAATCGTCCATGTTAAGTTATTCCAGAATTCCAAATGTTTAAGTAATCCAGTCATGTGTGTGTTGTAGAATTTCAAGAGGTAATGCACTAGTGAATGCATAATTTAGTTTCACCATCCTGAAAATATGGCAGTTTGCCAGACTCTATTACATCAAGTCCTCAAGAAGAGGTTGCTTGTTTACCTGGCAGTGACTGATCCTTGAGGATGTTTATCATCTTTAGAAACCCTACCATCCACCTCTCAAACCTTGGGAACTTTTCAGCTAATTGAAAAGCTAACTTTTCAGCTTTGAGACGTGAGGAGAATTGGGTGGATCTGGCATAATTATTCCTTTCATGCATTTGGGATGAGGAGGATTTTGTGCAGCATGAGCAGAACCCTAGCAGATAGTGCTGTTAGAAAGACTCCTGACTTCACACATGTGAAGCATGTGTGCCCTCTGCAAATTCTGTAAGGTGTGCAATGTAGTAAGAGAGGTATCTCTTGTTTTTTTACTAAGGTTCACTACCTTAAGTACTGCTTTGGGTTAATAAGACATAACTTTTTCTTGCTAATAAGTATTTTACTAACTTTTAACGTTTAAAATGTTACTGAAAATCAGTATAACTATTTGCAGTAAAATGTATCAGTTTTATGGAGAAACATATTTTTTTGAGTAAAATAGCAAAATTATTTCTGGAAATGTATTAGTATTATAGACCTCTTCAACCTATTATAGAAATACAGATTCCTAATAGTCTCAAAACTTCTTAGAAAAATGCTATGCATTATTTTTCATCTTGGATTTTTCAAAATTGGAAACGTTAAAGATTAAAGGGCTGTCTTGTGATTTGAAGTTTTGCTCTTTATCTGCATTTTGAGTGTCCTCCACTTAAATAAATGCATGTTCTTGTAATAAGTTGTCTTTTATCTGATATGGACACAGTTGTTGCATCTCAAATGAGCATTTGCATTTCAGGGAAGGGAGTCAACCTTTTTATTCTTCCCTTCTCTATGCTAAAGGATGCTTTTTGCACAGCACCTCTTTCTTAATCTGCTCTTTTCCTGCAATAGATGCCTAGTGGGAGAGTTGGTGACATGGAGGAGGAGAGGAAGTAACAGAATTGATGTGTTCATGTGAGAAAGTACTTGAGATGCACAAGAAGTGTGAGTACACACACAAAGAGGAAAAAGCTGACCACTCGATCCTATCCATTTAGCAGTGATTTTGGAAATACTACCTTAAAGAAAGAAATGGGTGCTTTCAAGGACTCTTAATAATGAGGAGTTTTAGATAAGTTGAAGCAAGAAAATTTTGACTGGTTTGAAAATGCATCTCAATTCAAATTTAAATTCTGTTGAGTTTCATGCAAACCCTTTCTACTTGCTGTTGCAGTATCAGTGGGAGTTAGAGCATCATTTTGTCAGCAGAGTTGTTTTTATGAAAACTGTCATTAAGAAATCATGTACTGGTCTGCACTGGATTCTGTGGGAAAGGCACTGACTGTTAATGAGCTTGGCCTGGCAGCCAGGAAAGCAATAGGGAATGGAAAATACCTGTATAAAAAGAGAATCAGGAAAAAAGGGGCAGACTGCTTTTAAGAGGTACGGTTTCTAAGCCTAAAAACCACTGGTTTAAAAACTATTTTAGTACCTAGACCTTCACTGTTTTCCCCTCAAGGACAATGAATTAAACTTTATGAAAGTCATGGGAACAAAAGGTTACTCAAAGAAGAAATCACATTTAGGTGTTTGGGAAGTGCATGAGGATTTCTATGAATCTGACATGCTTTGTAAAATATGTGCATGGATGTTTGAGTGTTTCTTTTACAGATAATTTATATGTACTTCAGTCTACAAAAGGTTCATCACTGAGATAGCAAAATGAAGATGAGACAACATGTGAATTGTGCCCTAGTGGAATACAAGAAGCCCGAGGAAAATTCCCTCAGACCCCACAACATTTTCTTTCTCCTATTTTCAGTTTGTTCTTTGTCTTTTCCACGTTCCTTTCCCTTTTTGCCTCTAAAAGATCATTTTTTTTCATGAAAAATCTTATGAATACAGTGAAAGGAAGAGAGCTGGGTTGGGTTAAGTATAGTTTCATATTCAAGTATGAATGCATATGTTGCTAGTGAGTTGACCAGATAGAAGCAGATGCCTTTCCTTCTGCCTTGTTGTCTTTGGTGTCTCACGCACTTTTAAGATGAATTAATCCAGAAGGATACTTAGTCTAGACTGTGGGTTCACTGGAGAGCAGGCAAACTTGAAACTAAAGAGGCTTGGGAGCTTCCAGGTTAGGCTGCTTGTGGAAAGATTTGGAGGTTTTAGTCTTTGAGTCAAGGAAAATTGTACTGTAGAGGTTTTCTTCCCTAAGAGTTGTTGGAAATTATCAACTCTATCCTTAAAGTGTATAATTATGGAGATTTTATATATATATATATATATAAATATAAATAATCTGGTGCTCAGACCTACTTGGGCTTGCAAATACATGTTATGCCAGTGTGGGATTCATAACTGATAACCAAGTTGTTTCTGTAGGTTTGTGATATCTGCTGGTCTTAGTGGACATTGTCCAGTGGACAATGATGGAGGTACTTAAAGAGAAAATGTAAAGATGCTTTCAGTTATTCTTTTTTTTTTTTAATAGATCTTCAGAAAGAACAGTTTCCCCAATTTCTCAGTTATTACTTGGCTTCAAAGTGTTTATCCTTATTATTAAAATTTGTAGGGTTTTTTTTCATGTTTACTAAAGCAAGACAACCTGTTACCTGCTCAAATGGCTTTTCCAATTCTGTCATGGTTATGGTTTCAGCATTTTGTTACAAAGGTTTGGTAGAGGAGTATATAATACAATGTGTTCATGGATACTGGCATTCATATGGGCTTTTGGATTTCATTTAAAGCTTGTGAAGTTTTATTGTTAGCAATTCAAACTGTTGTACCTTCTTTGAGGTATATCCCATTTTTCATTTGGTTCCTCAGGCGTTCTCAGAAACCTGATCTTGTTTTTTTATGTGCAGATTTTGAAATTAATTTTTATACCTGTGTGGAAAAAACAAGAGTGTGGCAGTAATAATGCTATAATGTTGGTACATCAGAAATTGTAAAATTTGCATTTGTAACCTCAAATCATCACTTTTGACAAGCTAACACTTTTTGTGATCAGTTAAAGAGTTAATGCATTGTGACAATCCTGTTGTTTGCTTTTTAGTCCATTTTAATGATGATTTCTGTTGCTGCTTTCCAGTGTAACAAATGGCAGCACAGTGTGTGACAAAGGTGGAGCTGACTATTGCCTGCACCAATCTTTTGGATAAAGATGTGGGTTCCAAGTCAGACCCTCTGTGTGTGCTTCTCCAGAACACAAGTGGTCAGCAGTGGTATGAGGTACAGCCTGATGCTTCTCACAAATCTGCTAAAAAAAATTCTGAATTGTTGGACCTTTTAAAACACTACAGCATATGGGTTCATTAAAATATTTTAATTTTGTACCAGCATTTTTGAATGGTTTTTGTTAGATTATATCTCTAATAGTGTAGTGGGTTTGGATTTTTCCTTTAATTAAAAACCAAGCTATGTCAAACCACAACAAATAGTTACATGGGCAGCACATTAATAATCATTTGCTATTAAATACTTACAAGTGTCTGATTTTTAGCACTGTTCCCCAGCCATGTGTGGACCAACAGAAGAAGCCTTCTAAGTGCTTAAATGTGCTTTTATAAATACAGTACTGCAAAACTAGGGTCTTATCCTGGATTTGACAATACAGAATTTTATGTTAGTCTTCCCTGTGCAGGAATAGGTCCCATCTTAGAGGGAGTGATGAAAAATTGGTAAAGTATCCCTAGCTTAGAGCAGTGGGTTTTTAAATATAGTGTGTATATATAATATAATATAATATAATATAATATAATATAATATAATATAATATAATATAATATAATATAATATAATATAATATAATATAATATAATATAATATAATATAATATTTTGTAATATAACTTATGTTTGATGAAAGGTTTATAGGAAGATGCTCCTTTGTACTTTTAGAACTTTTGAGTATATTTAATAATAGGGTATTTGATTTGCTTGCTTGTTTAGCTTGTGAAATACTGGATAAAGTGGTAACTTTCTAATTGCAGGTTGATCGCACAGAAAGAGTTAAGAATTCCTTGAACCCAAGGTTTGCCAAGAAATTCTTAATTGATTATTATTTTGAGCTTGTTCAGAAACTTAAGTTTGGAATATATGACATTGATAACAAAACCTATGATCTGAGTGATGATGACTTCTTAGGAGAATTAGAATGTACGCTGGGACAGGTAAGTAGGCAGATGATTTCCCTTAGAATTAAGTTACTGAAAATCATTAGCCACTTTTACCTTGAATTTATCACTATGTTCTTGTGTAGTTGGAGTACTCTTAAGTTGAATAGGATGCTCTTCATTTGTTTTTTCAAGCCTCAGTTCAGTGTATATGCATTTTATTTACAAAAGGTCTTGAGATGATGCCCTGAAATGTGCTCTAGAATGGTGACTGTTGGATTGCTATCTAAAAGTAAATGGGCTGTCAATGAGCACAAAGTTGTAGTAATTGCTATTTATTTACTCTAATATTCAAATTCCTATTTTTATACTCCCAAAAAAGAGAATCAGTGTAGAACAATGTATGAGTGCTCACAAGGGCCATGTTATCCTTGTAATCTGCTTTTCACTCAATGCAAGCAATGATCCTAGCTCTGCCAGCTGTAGATTTACTTCTATTTTCCACTCATATTCCGCTATTGATGCCATCACAATTGAGCAGCTTCTTTTTAACTCGTTCTTTTGAGTAGATCCTTCAAAGGCACTTCTCAGAAGAGCTGTCTTGGGATTTTTCCTGCCCTGTGTCTTAATCCTTATAATGCACTTAAAGAGACATTGTGACCTGAAATTCAGTGTCAATTAAAAATTAATAATTCATTCTTAAGGTAAAGAAGGAGTAGACAAACTTCTGAGGAAGCATTGCCTGAACAGGGTAAAATAAAATCAGCTGGAAACTGTTCGGGGGAAGGCTGATGATTTTTTTGAGTGACAGACATTGTGTTTATAAATCTGTTTGCTGAATCCATTTATGAAATATGCTTTGCATGCATTTTAAAGGTACGTATGGAAAACTTAAAGAACAATTTGAAATTGGAACCTAAGGTATTATCTTTGTCCATGAATGCATGCCATGTTACTAGAAAACATTTCAATTCTTACTACTCCTGAAGCTCTGCATATGTTCATCTGCATGTGTGTTTTAGAATTTTTAAGTGAATAAAATATTACCTATTTATTTATAGAAGATTATGGTAAGTAAATGTAATGCTGTCATCTTCACAAAAAAGGAAAATTACTAAAAAGAAATACCTCACTAACTAATTTAATTCCTTTGAAAATCTATTAAGTTGTGTTAATAATGCTTGATACTCAAATTTTGTCTTGGCAGATAGTTTCTAGCAGGACTCTAACAAAACCATTAGTACTTAAAAATGGCAAACCTGCTGGAAGAGGAAGCATTACGGTAAGAGAGTTAAGAAATAAATGTCTTCAGAGTTCATCCTTAATTGTTTCTGGGTTTTATTTTTAGTTAGTGGCTTTAGTTACTGGCAGTGAGTCTATTCTATAGTGCTATAAAGCATATTTTTTTCATCCACTAATCTATCTTTGTCATTCAATAGTAGCCCACCTTCTGTATTATAAGTCCCATTGCATACATTATTAGGACATCCAATGGGCTGCTGTTCAGGGCATTTCTTTGTCAGTGCCATCGTTTATGGTAAATAGATGGAATGGAATCACAATGTCAAATCAAATTGTTCCTCCCCCCCTCCTCACCCCTCCCCCCCTCCTCACCCCTCCCCCCCCCTTCATTTTTTAATGCTTCGTTTGTGAGAAAACATGGGGGCTTTTTTAATGGACATGTCGTAGGAACGCTGTGAATATGAGAAAACTGCGTAGTTCCTGGATAAAAAATAAGTATTTTGTTTACCTACCTAGATTACAGCAGAAGAAGTAAAGGATAACAGGGTGGTTGTATTGGAATTAGAAGCAAGGAAACTGGACAATAAGGTATTTAAGTGATTACTGTTTCTTTTATAAAGTTGTAAATCAGAGTCTTGTCAAAGCAGGAAACATTTGAGTATTTATTCTTATTTTTGCTTATAAAATAAAATCCATTAAGATTTTACTTACACTAAAAAAGAAATTGAAGTAAGATTGCTGCAGAGTAACTTCATTGACTGTTTTGAAATGTATTGTTATGTATTTCTAAGTAAGATAAATGCATTTCAGGGGTAGTCTGTGAGCAACGTGTTCCCATTTAAATGTAAATCTTTACATTTATTCATAAATAAAAGGGAGTTTTGGTATATCCATTGGTTTCAATGGCTGTATAAATGGTTGCCCATTACCTCTCTGAAATAAATGGTGAAAAGTGTACTTGATGTGTATGAATTTGTTGTGTTGACCGTAAGGCTGACTAGAGAGAGACTTTAAAAAATAAAATTAGAAAAATAATAGAAAAATGTTTTTATTTTTACCTTTTGATTCCATGATATTTTTCATTTTAACTGGATGAAATTCTTAGTTTCCTGTTTATCCACTGTAGAACTTAGACCTATAAGTATTTTGCTTGAACTGTTAGGTATTTGATATGTGGACATTTTTCTTCTAAATTGAAGGACATTCCCCACTTTCTTTTCCTCTTTCACAGGTGGTAATATAATCAGATTTGCATTTCATCATCTAAAGCTTTTGTTCCCTGAATTTGCTTTTTGTTAATCTAAGTGTGTGTTAACTGGAATTTAATGATATTCACACTACAGGCTGTTCTGAGATAATTGCATGTTATTTAAATACAGGATTTTTTTGGAAAGTCAGATCCTTATCTGGAATTCCACAAACAGACTGGAGATGGAAACTGGGTGATGGTTCACAGAACAGAGGTAGGATATTTTCAGTTAACGACAAAGAGGTTAATGTTATTTAATTTCCAGTGTGTTGCACCACTAGATATACAATACCTTACAAAAAGAATTGACTGGCCTGGAGTTGATGTGCAGACTAGTTAGAAACTGCATCTTCTCTTCCACTGACTTTTCTGGGAAATCTACCTTATTCTCTTTATGCTGATTGTGATACATGCCATTCTGTTTGGAAAGAAAACATTTTTCCCTCTAGGAGAGGGAAAAAGTCTCCCCTCTAGGAGATTTCAGCAATCTAGGAGAAAACAAATATTTTGAAAAAAAACCTTCATATTCACACAGACATTTGCTTAGTTTTATCAAGTGCTGGGGTAGGACTTGGGCATTCCTGACTCTGCTGTTCTTAGGAAAGTGTCACCTGGCCGTACTCTTTCCAAGTGAAAGTAATGGTGCTAAATGCTTGCATAGCAAGGGCAAGCCAAGGAGAATGCAGAGTGAGAGAAAACGTGCTTGAGCAGCAGCAGCCTTTCACCCAGGAGGAGGTGTAGGGCTCCTGTGACAGCAACTGACTAAGAGTAGTTTCAAAATGTCTCACTGTAGTGGCAGCTCAGGGCCCCGATAGAGCCGAGGTGCTGTGCCCATAGGAAGTGTTGACTGTATTCATTTTGAAGTATGGATGTTGAAGAACTATAAATCTTTTTTGTCATACTTACAGTTTCTCTCATGAGATGGTTCTTCTGGTTAAGGTGCATCTTTTCTATGATGATTTCAGTCATCAACTTCAGTAATAAATCCAGGATTTGTTGTTTCAGCCTAAAAATGTCTTTATGTTACAGGTTCAAAAAACCTATTTTTTTCCCAACTGCTGTTTTTATTGATTTCATTTTCAAGAGAGATTTCTTTCTCAGCACTCCTACAGTGTTGAAAGTATTACTATGGTTAGGTGTTATTAGTTAAGTAGCACCTATTATGTGTATTTTCTTTTAGTTTTATAAGATCATTATTTGGTGTATCTGGTATATTTACAGATAACAGTTGACAAATTTTGAAGATGTTTCAGTATTATTTGTAAATAATCCTTTAGTGTTCAGCTTGAGAAGCCTTTTATCCTCATGCATTGTTTTTTACTTTACTACACCATTAATTTCTTGAGGGCATATTTCCATAAATGACATTTCAGAATAAATAATATGTGGGAGTGAATTGTAATCTCTGGAGTGCTGATATATTCAGAAATTCCAATGTAATATTTTTCCACACATTTTTGGTAATGCATGCCTTTATATGTGTGTGTATGTATGTATGTGTGCTTATTAAAGGAAGCAACCAGTATCTTATTTCTGTAATAATAAACTTATTTTTTTTTGCAGTGCAGTAGCTGAAGGATAAAGTAGGTGATAGTGAAGTATAGCAAAATATGGTGCTGAAAGAGACCATCTCCTTTTGGACAATGGCATGTTAAGAGTAGTTTTATTTATATCCCATGTATTAGGATTTGGAGTGCATTAGCATCAGCATTGGTCAATTGTTTTTTGCCTACAAAAATCCTGGTATGAAGGTATGACCCATTATGGTGACTGCTTTCTGCCCTTGTGAACAATGGTGTTCTGCCTTTTTTTTCCAACAGGTTATTAAAAACAACCTGAATCCTGTTTGGAAGCCCTTTAAAATCTCTCTCAATTCTCTGTGCTACAGTGACATGGATAAGTCAATCAAGGTAATGTATATTAAATGTGTGTATAAATTAATGCATTAGAAGTTATAACACATCTTCCCCTTGTTACGTATTTTTCTAGTTACTGTGGGTTTTTTGTTTCAAATTTAATTGTAAGTATTAAGTTTCTTATTTGAAAGGCACAGATATACATTCATGTTTTAGGGGAAAAAAGGAAAACACTGCACATTTGTAATGCATTGTGTGGTAGAAGCTGGTCTTTGAAAGTCTGGGAAACCAGTTGAACAAAAGTATATTTAAAATGTCCAGTGTCTTATTTTTAAAATAAGACATTTAAAAAATGTCATATTTTTATTGTACAGTTCTAGCGTGGCATCAGCCAATACTGGTAGTAAAGATACTGTGCAGTGAAAGAAGCATGTTAAAGGCTAGAATATGCTTTGTTCTATGTGATGGATCTTGTAATACTTTATTACTGATGCAACAGGTAAAATCAATTTTTAATATACTGCCTAATAAAATAAAATAAATTACACTTAATATACTAGCTAACAGATGTGGGTCAGATACAACCAGTTTTGGCAACTTTTTCTCTCCATATAAAACTGAATTTTTTGTCAGAAAGTTGACCAAACCTGTGAAGTAGTAGTTCTACCAGGGCTTTAATGTTTTCTATTTTCCACTTTTATCTTGAATAAATTGTGTTTAACTTCTGAATATTCTTCTTCAGGAATTGCCTTTAGGAGTGGAACTGAAGCTAAACAGCCAATCAAAATGCCATTTATAAGCTATTATGATCATGCTAGAAACCTGGTATTTTAGCATTTGAAAAAGAAACCTGAAAACCTGAATGCAGCAAACTGCTATATTTGATATTCTTTGTCTGGGAAGGAAAACTTAGAGCATGATTTGCATGTAATGGGCATTAGTCATATGACTTGAGGCAGTCCTGGAAAATCCTTAACAGCCGTGGGGATCTGGGTGTTACCAGCACCTGGATGGATTTAAGTACATATTTATAGAGGAGACTAATGTGCAACTTCACAAGGCCAGAACCTTCTTCCCTTACTGCTTCTATTTTTTTTCCATCACATTCCTTTCTGCTTCCCTTTTCCCCAAAACAGCTGTGATAGCTCTTACATCTCCATATGCTATAAGTATATTTCTCCTTTTCAGTAAACAGCCATACTGAAGCTATAGACCATTGTCTATAGCTAAATGTATCTCTGAACAATTATTCTCAGCTCTGTCACCATTTTAATAAAGTCTGTTCTTTGAAATCTTACCTCAGAAGTGTAGGTTTATATCCAGAGGAAATAGACTTGGAATAGTTACAGACTTGCAGACAGACACTTCGATTATGCCTTAACTTAGCAATGCAGGACCTATCACTTCAAACATTAAAATGTAGGCAGGATTGTATTATGGAATGTTATTGAAGGATTAAACAATGCCTTTAACACTTTTATATGCACACAGTTGCATGTGTAATGGGCTCTTTGGCGTAGTAAGTAAAACCAGCAATTTTTCTATGAGTGGCTTTTCACCTCTTTAATGGCTTAGTTTGTGTATGCCCAGCAGTGCACAAACCAAGTTGATCCTTTATCTTCTGGATTCATGGTTATGTTCCATGTGAGTGTGTTTGCAGTCAGTGAAGTTTTTCTGTGTCTCAAATGTGAGCCTTTCATCTGGAGCAGGCATGCCTAATGCTGGGAAAAATATGTTCAATCACATTGTTCCCTACTGCTATTGCATGTCTAGGAGGGCATATATGGAAAAAAAGGAAATGCTTCTCTCTTGTCTGGAATAAATACTAAAAATTGGCTTAAATGGGTCAAACATGGCAAGCAAAACAAATTTTTATGTCTTTGAAATAAAAAGGAAATACATCTACCAACTGTGCTAACAGGTATCAGAACTATTGGGTCAGGAAATATGTTCAGTTTTAAATTTCAGCTACTGAAGCACTTGGCTGAGTATTTGATTGGCATAATTTATGTCATTGAGAACAATTTACATAGCATCTGCCATGAACATAAATTAGTCTCTTGGTTCTTTGGCTGCTTGCATAATTTAAGGTGATGTTCAGTGCATGTGCATGCTTTTTTTTATTTATTAGTGAATTCAAAATGTTGTGGTAGTGCAAACTGCAAGATAGAGGTATGTTCTGTGCAGTACAACTCCCAATCTACACATCATATTTTGTATTTCAATATTCCTGTTTGTTTTCAGAAATTTAATTTCTTTCAGACGCTTGAGTGTATGTTGAAGTTGATTGTTTTGCTTTTTTATTTCTAACTTAAATGCTCAAGTAATCAGATAAATTGATTCTTGAATATAAGGTACAATATTTTTAGACTTGAAAGATGGACATGCAAATAGCTGTTCAGCTTAAGCCATACATACTCTGAACATTATTCTTGAAGTTCGCATTTTGATTACAAGTAATGTGGGATACCTATTTGACTCTTGATTTATTATTGTTTCTATTTATCATCATCATTATTCAATTATTTTAGTATGTTTTTACATGGTTTGATTAAGTTAGCTATCATGTCTGTGTTGCTGAACTGAAATAATATATCACAAGTGGATTAAATTAAAATAAGCTTTTATAGATAAATAACCATTTTTAAATACAGAAAGGCAGTTTGGTCACATTTTCAAAGAGAAAAAAAAAGTTGTTTTCACTCCTGCCTTCTTTGCTAGATTGGCCTGTTAAAAGAGTGCATTGATTAAATAATAAAGCTTGTCATTCAACTCTCACTATAGGAAAAGAGATTTTTAGTTGACATTCAGATCCATGAAGTGTAGCTCATAGTTTAACAGATCCACTGTATAAATTTGCTAATCTTAAAAAACAAAAAATTAGATATTGTTTCTAGCTTTAGGACTGAACCTTCATATGCTTATGTATTCTGTGTTATTTTGAGGATTAATGAAGTAATATAAAAGTGTTGCTAAAATTCTTGTGATTTCTTACATAACTGATTTTACTGAATTTTTAGCTGGATGTTCAGATTCATGATGAATGTAAAAAACCCTACATTGTTTTTCTATTCTTCTCAACACCCCATCATTCTCAAAACATAGTTCAATATAATTGATGTTACTTGCTCTTGTAAGACCTGACACTACTTAGTATTCTCATCTCTCCTTCACTTGAGTAGAACGTTAAATTTGAAACTGAGTGTAGTGGCTTCTACCCAATTTTAATCTGTTTTAAGTGCAACCCTATGCAGTTCTAAGACTTCAATGTGAGAAAACCTCTGTGATATAAAAGATACAGTAATGTCTGGGATGTTCAGATTTTGTTTCAGTGTTCATTGTTTTTGTAGGGCCATTTCTGTTACTAACTCTAAGTAATGCTGCATTTTAGGTTGAGTGCTATGACTATGATAGTGATGGGTCTCATGATCTCATAGGAAGTTTTCAAACAACAATGTCAAAACTGAAGGAAGCATCTCGGTCGTCACCTGTAAGTGTTACACAGTCTAAGCTGCCTGTGTGTTCTTGATAAGCTGTGTTATTCATATTTCAGCAAAACCTAGGTCACCTGGCCACAGGTGACCTCCAAGCTGGGCTAGGCTACACCTTGACATTGCTATTGTAGTTGAGGCTGAAACAGCATTTACATTGTACATCCATTTTCCTAGGATTAATGTCTTGGTTACCGTTATTATTATTATTATGTATCTAAATGCCCCACCATCAGCACAAAAAATTTCACTAATCATAAAAATACAGAAATAAAAAAAAATGGATTGTCAAAAGACAGAATGCAGCACAAATTTAACTACAGATAAAAGACCAAAGCTTGTAGTATTTTTTTTTCAAATATTATTTAATCATTTATTTTAAAATGTGGCACTTATTAACTATTATGTATATTTCAGTGAATATGAGAAAATTCAGTATTTATGCCACTGCACAAAAATGCAGCTATGTTACGTTAGGTGGCTTTTTTCTAAAGTGATATTACCCTTCCTAATCTTATGAACTATAATAGTTTCGAAATCTTTTAATATGCAGGGTTTACATGTAGCAGACAAAAGTTGGCATAGCAAACATAACATAAAAGTATTTGTTTTATGGATATCTGTGTTATCAAGATGTTTTACCATAGTTTCCTTTAGTCCTGTAAAACCTCCGGAACTATTTCTGCATTAAAACTACTGGGATCTATATACAAGAGTGCATGCTTGTACTTTCCTAATATTTTGAGTGTTGTATTTGTTCTAAATAATAAAAATAATTCCAGATACAGCTTCTGGAAACACTGATTCTTTGTTTGAATTGCTATATCTTTACAAAAAAAAAAAATTGTTAGCAGAATCCTCAGATGGAGAATGGTACAGAATTTCTCTTTTTGAAATAGAGTTGTCAAAACAAATTGCGTTTGTAGACTTATGGGCAAGAGAGGATTTCTGTCTTGAGAATGTGTTTTTTTTTCTTGCTAATATTGAGCAGACTGGTTTTAATTTTGCTGGATTATGAAATGAACTTAACTTTTAATATAAGCCCAAAGTATCAGTTCTGAAATAAAGGATTATTAAATTTGTTGCATAAATTATATTATAATATTTCTTTTGGCTTTGTTTGCATTCATGCAGGTTGAATTTGAGTGCATCAATGAAAAGAAAAGACAGAAGAAAAAGAACTATAAAAACTCTGGCATTGTGAGCGTTAAGCATTGTGAGGTCAGTAATATATTCTGGTATGGTTCTGATTTTAAGTGTTAAGGCATAACAACTCTCATTTAGTATATCTTCATCCTTAAACTGTAAGAAACTTTAAAATGTCTGAAAATTCCAGACATAGTAAATATTTAAGGGACTCTGATTCATATAAGACAAATTGAGGTCTGAATCACAAACCTGTGTTCCCCATCCCTTCACATTCTCTTGAAGAGAAAGGTCGTGTACAAGTTTAAGTAGTTTCTGAACCACTGCATTTCCCAACTCGCTCTTTTATGGCAAAGTGAAAAACTCTGTCATAATGTGTTATTTTATAAATGAAAGTTGTTTTGGAGCTGCTTTGGTGTCTGTCTGTAGTTTTGTTAGAGGCCTGATTCTGATGCACTGACTGTATGGTAGCATATGTTGCAAATATCCTGGTTGCAGTGGGTGGGTGGGATAGCTCTAGGGCAAAACTATTGCTTTTAATGGGTAAAGACAACTTATTTGGAACCTTAGAAGTTGCTACAATAATATTAGCTGGTTTTTTTTTCCATTAAAAAAAACCCACAATTTCTGTCTTCTATTTTTAGATCATTGTAGAATGCACATTCCTTGATTACATCATGGGTGGGTGTCAGCTGAATTTCACTGTAAGTTAAATAATTTATATGAATACTTTGAGTTTTGGAGCAAATTGAAGTATAGAATTGATTGGCTGTGCTCTTTATTAGATTATTATATTTTTTTTTCTTGTCGACTTAGTTTTTGTTCTGTAGCATGGAGCAGGAAGTTATTTTGCCAGAGTGCTTCTAGTTTGTTCAGAAAAAAATAGTATTTACTCTTGGCAAATGGTTCTGAACCTCTGGTTGTGTCCATTAGGAGCTAGCTAAGTTGTGTGGATGGAAACCAATGAGAAATTTACTATTCTTTGAAAGAAACACATAGAGGTCATCATATGGGTTAGAACCCTTTAGTTATGTAATTTGTGAACCAAATGCAGCACAAGTAACAGTAAGATGTCTTCACCTTAGTAACATGCTTCATCACCAAAGCAAAGAAGACCTATTGAAGTCAGAGAAAAAGCTCTCTAGGCTTCTGTGGAGGCTGACTAGTTATACTTCTGAGAAGAAAGGTGTGTGAGTGTGGCAGGATACAGAATGAAATTAATTTACCAGAATTTGAAGAGCTGCTGTGAATAGTAACTGAAAGTCAACACAGAGAAAACCTGACAGCATGCCCAGAGAAGCTGTAGATGCCCCATCTCTGAAAGTGTTCAAGGCCAAGTTGGAAGGGGCTTTCAACAACCTGATCATGTGAAAGCTGTCCCTGCCCATGGCAGGGAGGTTGGAACTAGGTGATCTTTAAGGCCTCTTCTAAGCCAAACCATTCTGTGATTCAGATGAAAGTAATTTCTGCCCTTCTGGAGAGATGCAGAGCTTTTGAGGGTTTTGTAGTGACATTATTTTAAGAGTGTTAATATTCCAAGGAACCTGCATCCAAGTCTGTTAGATTTGTAGATGTCCTGTTTACTACTCTTTCATGGTTTTCGCTTTGGCCTTGCCAGAGATAAGAAGCATAATTTAACCTTTAAGAGCAATCAGATATAAATGCTGCATTTGACAGGTGGGGATAGACTTTACAGGCTCCAATGGAGACCCTCGCTCTCCGGACTCTCTGCATTACCTCAGCCCTAATGGAGTTAATGAATACCTAACAGCCATTTGGTCTGTTGGGATGGTCATTCAGGATTATGATACGTAAGTGTTAGATTTTTATTTGGATCCTTTTTTTAGATATGTATAGGCACTTGTGGTAGCTTTTTAAACCAGTGTTGAATATGCCTGCAGATATACTGGAATGAAACTTCTGAGCTAAGTTATAGAACTAAAAAATAATAATCACTGCACCATCATATATAATTGCAAGTATAAGTTTGTGTTTACTGCAGACAAGCAGGGCTTTTCATAATTGATGAAAAAAGCAGCATTGATTTAAATATATGCTTGCATTCTTGCCAGTTTGGTGTTAAAGACTAGTTTTGGTCCCAGAAACAATTACAGTGGGGAACTTCCATTTAATTTTGCCTCTTAAATAGCATTTTTAATTATAAAAGCTACACTAACCTGAAAACTAACCTTACTGAACTATGGCAGCTTTTAGTGGAAGGCACTGACTTTATTTTCTTTAAAATTGCTTCTTTAGAGATAAGATGTTTCCAGCCTTTGGATTTGGTGCACAAATTCCTCCTTCCTTTCAGGTAATGGAATGTGTAAATGCAGTACTTAAGACAGCTGAGAGCACTTACTTCATGAGAAGATTGTACATGCAGTCCTAACCATGTTTTCTGTGTCTTCACAGGTATCTCATGAGTTCCCAATAAATTTTAACCCTTCAAACCCATTCTGTAATGGTAAGTCTGAGAAAGTAACATCAGACCTAGAGAGTAAAATGCCTAAGTTGAAGTCATAAAGACACTTGAAAAGTGAACTGAAGCATGTTGTTCTAATTAAATAATGAGTTTAGTCCTGTAGCAGGAAAAATTTTACAACCAGTTTCTTACTTAGGAGAAATAGCATTGCATCTGTCTTCTGTAATGGTTTGTTAGACATGGTTTAAACAGCCAGGGCACAGGGCTAGGAAGAGTTCTCTTGTGTTGTCAAGACACTTTATGCTACTTTACTGTTGGTGTGGAGTTCCCTGGTTTGACTGTGGTGGTGCTAATGTCTGTTCAATATGGCCTCTCTGATCAGACTACCAGCCACCACAAGCTACCAGGTGAAGAGAACTACTGTAAATTCAGTTTCATGCCCTTGAGCATAGAGCATTTGGCCTTTCTGTTCACACAAGGCAAATCATGTTATGTATGTACCTTAAGCATTGGTCAAACTGAAAGCTTCTATTGCTCGTGAATAATTTCTTTTTTCCACCATGGTTAGTTTTAAATCTTTGCATCATCACCTCAAGTAACTGATTTATACATCTTTAGGAAAATCGGGTGCTTCAAAATATCCTAAACCTAATATTAAAAAAAAAAAATATCTATGTCTGTTCTCTAGGGATCCAAGGCATTGTTGATGCATATCGAGCCTGTCTTCCTCAAGTGAAGTTATATGGGCCAACAAATTTTTCTCCAATTATAAATCATGTGGCAAGATTTGCTGCTGCAGCTACTCAGCAGCAAACAGCATCTGTAAGTTCTTTCCTTCTTGTTTATAAATACTTTTTTCTCATTTTAACTTGTGTATTCATTTGACAGCTGGCCCTTTACCTTGTGAATAAATGTTTGTTACCCTTAAAACAAGAGAAAAACTAGTTTTTTGCAGATTGTATATAACAGTCCTCTTCATCAATTAACTAAACTATTCAGATTTGAAACAGAAACTTGAAAGTACACAACACCTTTATTGTATCTTCTGTTGAAAGCTCTTGTAGTGCTATACAGTTGCTAAAGTCAAATTTAGGCCATTATATCTAAGAGAGTGATTTAACCTCAGCTGGGAAAAAAACTTCATCTAGCCCTTGTTCCACATCAGATAGCTGGGAGAGAGGATTAACTAAGGTAGTGAAGAAGTGGATGGTATAGCTCCTGACCCTAGGTACCAACACAGATAATTAACTGTACTTTAAAGGTTTAGGTGCTGTATGGGCACCTGTATGACCCTTCTCAGTATTAAAATTTTATACGTGAGTTGTTGACCATATTAAAAATAGAAATTCTGAAGACCAAGTCTTGAGTATTTAGTCATGTTGATAATGCATGGAATTTCAGAAAATTCTAAATCACTGATGACAGCAAATACTGGTGTATTTGATGTCATGTAAAATCAGAAAATAAAATTAGCTATTTTTGCATGTAAACATATCTGTAGAAACCAAATTGAAAAAGAGCTATGGATTTTCATATGCCATGAGGCTGGTAAGGTTTTGCCTTGGTAGTCTTTCGCTACTAGCTATAAAAATATAAATATGTATGTATGTCTATATCTTAGGAAAGGAGCAAACCTCTTGTTGCTTTTGTTTTTGTTTGGGTTTTTTTAACTTTTATTTTATGCAGTATGCCTAGCAAGCAATTTATTTTTCCTGCCTGAAAGGATGTATTGAAGACAATTTGCTACCTTGACATTTAATACATATCATAGTCATTTTGGGTTGGCTTTTGATTCTGCTGCTGGTTTTTTTCCAGTATGGAGGAAGTATGAGAAGAGAGAAATAAATCTGGTGTGATGTGCTATCCTACTGCAGTTGCTTATAGCTTTCTGTGGTCATAACTGTTTTATAGGTGTTCTTGCTGGAGTGGGGGGGAACAGGCTAGCAGAGAGCAGAGAGAAAAGGTGGTACCTAAATAGACAAGATAAGGGAAGAACAATTATTTGAAGGTAGATAAAGGCAGATGGGAAAGAAAGTAGTGAATAGAGACTTCTAAGAATACTGGGAGTATCTTTGAGACTTGAATTTATGTTATTCAGTAATCATCTGAAATGAAGTGAGGGAAGACTGGAAATTCAAAAAGAATTTGATAATTTCCAGACTTGGTACTTCTAGCTCATTTTTGCTGCTTCAATCCAGAGCAGAAACTAAGATGCCAACTTTTAGAAGCCCTGACAGAATAGTGGAAGCAACTTAGGTAGAACTTAAGTTACTGATGTACTACAAAGTAGTCTCAGACACCTTGGTAATTAACTTCATGAAGCAGCTAGAAAACGTAATTAAAGGAATTTGAAAAGGGCTGTGTGTTTCAACACTAAAAGGTGTGATTTAGGATTTTCCGGATACAATGAATGAAATAAAGGGTAGTGTTTCATAAAGGTATTGATTAACCAGAAAGGAAAAATACAAGTTTTAAAGGTGTTACCTTTCCAAAACCTCAGTAAACTGCCTTCTATCCCGGAACAAATAATGGGAAATAGGTTAACTGTTGGTTTGGGGATTTTGGAGGAAATAAGGGTGATACTACTGAAGTTTTGGATGGTGGCTGTTTATTGATGACTTCTTTTAAAAGATTGTGTTGTCCTTACAAGCTTTTTCAGACTGTACAGATGAAGCCTGACTACAAATTAGATGTTTGATTGTAAAATTCAGTGAGCACACTGAACATGCCAAAGTGACAACACTGTGTAGTCTGCATGCAGGTTTTTCTAAGTGTACATGGCTAAATGTTTGCTATTTCTTTGTCATAACACAGTGTTTATTGATTTGACAGCAATACTTTATACTTCTGATCATAACGGATGGTGTGATAACAGACCTTGATCAAACTCGAACTGCCATAGTTAATGCTTCAAAGTTGCCCATGTCCATTATCATTGTTGGTGTGGGAGGAGCAGACTTCGATGCCATGGAGTTTCTTGATGGTGACGATGGAGTTCTTAGGTCCTCGTCAGGAGAACCAGCTGTCAGAGACATTGTTCAATTTGTGCCATTCAGGAAGTTCCAAAACGTAAGTAATCTTACTGATATGCTTAATAAATATTCTAGAGGTATGCTGGGCTTGCTAGGATGTCCTACATCTAGTCCTAAGCTTTTGTGTGGTGTATCCAATATGTACTCTTAAGACAAGTCTTTATCAAATGCTAAAAAAAACCCCCAAATCTCTCAGTTTCTAGTTCCAGCACTACATTTCTGGCTAATTGCTGCAGCTGAATGACCTTTGTAAAACTCTCTCAGACTTGATTAAACAAATGGATGGGGGTTTTTATTTGTGAGGAAAAACTTACTATGGCTTTTTTCTTATGGTAATTTTTCTTTTTATTGTGGTGCCCATTTATGAATGTGGATTAGTCTTATGATTTAGTGCAGTATTAAAATTCAAGGCTAAGTTATAATTAGGGAGGTCAAAATCAGTAGAAACTGTGTGCTGAAAGTAGTGGTGATAGTTTTCATTTTCATAAAAGTAAATACAAAAAAAGGTAATGAATGAAATCCTGATATTTTTTAATTTCTGTAAAATCCAATAAAGTATGTGTAGCTTAATGGAAGTCAACTTTTAAGTGTCATAATGTTGAAAAGTGTTGACTTAAATAAAAACCACCAAAATTTCCTCAGGATGGGCAAATAAGATCAATATTTTTATTTCCATCCTAATATATTCTAATTTTGTTTCATGTCTTAGTATTAACTTGTTAATAATACTCCTTACAACTTCTTATTTTGCTTTTATGTTTTTACTTTTCATGCAAATTCTTTGTTTAATCTCAGAGTAACTCAGGCATACTGAAATGAAAGAGTAAAATCAATACAGAATATGCTTATCAAGTAATGCACTTAGATGTAGATTAACTAGGGTCAATGCTCAGTATAAGATTATATATTCAAATGCTTTTCAGTTTCTAGAAAGATTTTTTTTTTTCTTCTGGATACTTAGTCTTACAGTAAAAACAGTATCTACAGAAGAGCTGCTCCGTAGAAATACTGTTATTGTGGATGAGATTTGGTGCAAAAGACTGCATATGATTTAGACAAATCCCTGAAGGGTCATCTTAAGCAGATAGTGGAAGTATGTTTATGTGGCTAAAATTTGATATCTACACTATGTATTTCATATGACAAAAGGTGTCTTCAGACATGGCAGCCCTTTGTGCACTCATCTCCTGTTATTTCAGTGGCACCAGACAGCCATCTGATTCATGGTAACAGGAATAAGAAGGTAAAGCTGACAGGGAAGCTTCCATCTGTCTGTCACACAAGGGCACTGTGTAAAGTCCTCTGTAAAATTTTTTGTTAGACTTTATTTTGACCTTCTAGAGGAGGTGCTTATTACTTGCCTCAGAATCTTCATTAGCAGTTGATGGAAACTGAAGCTTGGTGTTCTTTTTTTATAAGTCTCCCAAAGAAGCTCTGGCTCAGTGTGTCCTGGCAGAAGTCCCTCAGCAAGTGGTGAACTACTTCAGCACCTACAAACTTCAGCCTCCTAAGAATCCTGCTGCAAAATGAATGGGCTGAGCAGAAGAAAGAATTTGTGCTTGCTTTACTTGCTGTATCTACAGACTTTGGTTCTCGATATACTTCTGTATATGTGTACACATGCCTCTGTATCATAATGTCTGTTAGCTTTTGCCTACGAATCACTTTGCCAAGTGTGCCTTTTAAGGGCCAAAATTGTAATGGTGTTTAGGTTTGATATTGATTTGAGAAATCGTGCTTACATGGATGTGTTTGATTTTTAAAAGAGTGGAAAAGAGAGTTTCTATTAAGCCAACATAACAAAATTTTGATACAGGTGTTTCATATGCAGATAAATGCCGCAGAGTGTGAAGGCCCTCCTTGCACAGCTGCTTCTTGTTTGCCACTTCAGTGCCTTTGGGCAATGCCTGGGATTCAGGGCTGTGTAAACAAAAGCCAAAGAAGTCATTAAAGTATATATTCTTTTATAGTATGCCTTCTCTTAAGGTAGTATGGGAATTACTAGGGTGAATCAAGGTAAACCTCTGACATCTCAGAATAGTGCTACTGGCCTATGAGGCCAGTAAAGGCTATAAGATGTGTTCCAATGTGCAGTGTAGTGGAAAATGGAAATTCCAGATTTGTTTTGGTAAGGGTTTTGTTTTGGGGTTCCATCCCCCCCCCCCCCAATAAAACAGTCATGACTATTGATCTTTAAAGGGCTTTATGTGAAGTAGGAATTTGATTTTTAGTTTAAAAGTTTTCTCTGATTTAGAACTGCATATTTTGAGGTAAAGTAAGTTCTTCAAATTTCTACTTGTATTTACTTTTGTCATACTTTGAATCATGCTGCTTTTCCAGGAGCCCACTAATGAAAAGTGCCTGCAAAACAAGCTATATTTCCTCCCTATATTCTCTCCCTTTAGGAAGACATAAGAAAGTCAAGTCTCTCAAGACCTAATCCTATAACCATACTGCATTTCTTTGGAGCAAAAAATTTCTGATTTATCTACTTGGGTTAAGTTTTCCCTTCACCTTTTATACTAAGTGTAAATCATGTTTGCTTGGTGGACAAATGAAGGTTTCTTGACCCCCAGCTGCATACTGCTTGCTGAGGATCTCTTCCGATCCTGTCACTGTGTGTAACTTAAGTGGATGGAAAGGTCACATTTATCACTTCTGAAATGCCAATCTTGAACATTAATTTTGCTGTTTCACCTTTGAAGTGGTTTAGAGTTAGACATCCAACTTATTTCATGTGGGTGATCTGGCTGTAGTATGTAAGAACAGAATGGGCTAATGCTAAATTTAGCACACTTGGACACTCAAGATTTCACCAGGTCATAGTGTGTTTGACTTTCAGTTACTGGAGCTGCTTAGTGTGCCTTTGGCTGGTGGGTTTTTTTTGGTTTGTTTTTTTTTTTTTTTTTTTTTTTTTGGTTTGTGTTTTTTTTTTTTTTTTTTGTTTTGTTTTTGGGGGGTGTTTTTTTTGTTTTTCTTTTTAATTTTACATGTGTAATCCTGTTGAAAGTCTGAATTCATATTAATATTGATGGATGAAGGATGTATCTATTGAGATTATCTTACACAAGACATACCAAATGCTTTGTAGACAGTTGACAGTTATCAATCAATCATAAATGGATATATTATCTCCACTCCATTTTTCTCAGTGGAAGGGGATCCTAAATACTATCAAGTAGTGGAATGTTAAGGAAGACAGTTTGTTTCATGTTAAGCCAAGCTCTTTGGTTTTTTTTTAAATGTAATTCATATATTTATGTAAAAAAAAAATTGTAATCATCTTTTTATCAGTGTAGTGAAAATCTGTTACTACTTTATGTATAAATTACAATGAAGTGTCATATCAGATATGCAACTCAAAATACTGAATCAAGGAAGCTACTATAATAAACCTGAATAACACTGCATCAAATTGAGAGTGTATGATTTTGGAAGAGTAAGCTGTTTCACAGCTACCTGCTTCATATACAGAGAGAACTGGATGCAGTATTAATGCTTGGTCTGCATTAATTGTAGTGGATGAGTGCTACTGATAGGAGTACAGGTTACTACTGAAGTTCCTCTGAGCTGTCTGCCAAAAATACAATGCTGCGCCTGAGTTATGTGTTACCAATTCTAAGTTGCCATAGAAGTGCATTTAAATATGTTAGTATCTATTATTATACTAAGTATCTACTGCATGTAAAAAAAAAACGTTGTTTTGTCTGTATTCTATACATAAATTCTGAGTTCCTACAGTAGAGGCTTTATTATCTCTTATTGAAGATTTGCTCCCATGTTCCTCAAGCTTAGGGAGTTAAATAACATATCAACGACACCCAATTCTCAATGTGCCCTATTCTTTTGTAAAAGAAATGTTTCAGACAGGACCGTGGCAAGAACTGTATAACTTAGAGGTGTACAGCTGATGACTGTTGAAAACTTCCAGGGTAGGCTGAAGTGATATTCTGAGTGAAGAAATGCAGCAGATTGTGAGTCAAGGGAAAGGGGAGTTACTGTGCTGTTTTGCCATTTTTTGTTTATTTTTACATGTAAAAAAATGCCCTAATAGCCTGCAAGTGACAAAGCAAAATATTGTCCAAGTTTTGTAAAGTGAATATGCTCGTAGGTCACTGGCACCACCTTGTGATAAAAGTCATGTATGGCAGTCTTTGTCATCAGATGCTTTTTGATGTGTATTGGTCATAATATATACATATGTACAGCAGAGAGCTCACCTGTAACCAAAATTTTTTACTTTTATATGTATTTCAGTTCAGATGAAGTTAACTGATTTACAATACCTGTGCATTAAAATGATCATTTCAGTATACTGTTCTGTGGTGCTTTTGTATTCAGCTTATCCTGTGTAATGCTAAATGCTGCAATGATTCCTACGGTGAGTATGCCACAGATTTATAACAAATGTAAAAGGGAGAGGAAAAATGCCTTTCCACTTAGTGATAGTGACTCTGCAGTTTATCCTTCATAAAGCATCTTAAACAGACTTCTAGCAAGAAGATATTCTGAAGTTGGAGAGTTATAACTGTGACTGTTTCATGCTCTGTGCCACATTAGAGTTCTCCCATGCATACAATTATTATCAGGTTTTCCAAATTTTTTTTCCCAGAACAATCTCTGCATTTTAGTTAGAGAGGCATAGAGAGATGGTTACTTGTCATTTTCAAATACATTATCCTACTCTACTCTTCAGCTTCTTTACATTCAAGTGTAGTCAAGTCTGAGGGACTCAATTAGGACACTAAGATACAGGAGACAGTGTTGCAGTGGAATGTGATGCCACACAGAGACAACTGTCATACTGGAAACTGCATCTTCTAAGTGCACCAGAGCAGTTAATTCTGCTTCTTCACTAATCAAGCATCTACAAGGTAGAATTAGTTCCTGAAATAATTTATTGCATCTTACATCTTGTAAGATGTAATAAAGAAACACCTGTAGTAAATAAGCACCTTTCTCATAACGTTCTGTCTGCTGAAGACCATACAAATAGTTGCAGCTTCGATTTGTGCAGCCTTCTTGTGCCTGCCAACCCTAAGAATGGAGGAACTGTGGGAAGAGGAAAATACCCCAACAACGGAAAAGTAGGACATCACAGAAAACCAGATGGTTGTTATTTATGTGTGGCCACTGTCTTCTGCACTGCTACTTCCCCTAGTTTGTTTTGGATCTAAGGAACTCAAAAGCTGTGCATAACAGTAGTCTTGCAGACAGAACTGTCAAACTTTTCTGCAAACCTGGGCTGTTACGAGCTGTAGCAAAGCAGCAATTTGTGGGAAGCTCTGTCACTGCAGTGAAGCACTTGGTGCTGCAGTCTTAGCCTTTACTTTGTAATTTGTGTCAGTATGTGATTGATGAACTTAAATATGCCCACAGAGAAAATGTTCAAAATTACCTGGTAGCATTTGTGTAGGCAGAAGGGAATTGGTTCTTTTCAATGACAGTGAGCTTTACTCGTTCATATAAAAATGTTAAAATATGGGGAATGTTTTTCCCCCTTCCATAATACTTTGACAACTCTCAAAAAAAAAAAAAAAAAAAAGGATGTGAAACTATATATTGTAATTCATAGAGTATTATTATTCATAGAAGGTCTCATTCATGGAACAGCTCAGCAGTATTTCTAATATTGAGATTTCATTGAGACAGTCTCGGATGTGCAATAGATGAATAATTCTATATGAAACAATTTAAAATTTTTTTCCCTCTGTTGTGATGTCATTTTTTCTTACATATCAAATAACAAGTAGCATACAAATAAAGATGGTTCTCTCCACAAAGCAGTTGAACCTTCACCTCACTGCTAATGCAGCAGAACTTTCTTTTGATAGAGATTACGGTTTTGGTCTCATCAGAGGATTGTGGAATATGCAACATATGGAATTCAGTCATCCAGCTTTTATTTGGGCAAACTTCCCACTGATTCTGGTTAGGCTTCCAGTTTTGCCTGTGATTACAGAAGTTGAAAAGCTTTAAAGAACAGGCCTATAGAATGCATACCCTGTAGAGTCATATATAGCCTGCAAAGTGAGTGTTTTATTTTAGCATGGTGCCTTGGTTGGCTGGTCAGCCAAGGAGCTGTGAAGCCTGCCTTTGCCACTTCTTGGCTTGGCCTCTGCATAATGTTTTTAGTTTACAAAACTGTTCATCCAGAGATCGAGGAGATGCAAACCCATAGAAGAAAAGAAAGTAGTTGGGAGGTTAGCTTAAAACACAGCTTCAAGCTTTTGTGTAATACTGCATCTGAGACTGAAGAGTTGATGCAGAAGGTTGGCAGTGTGGGAGCTCCTGCATGGGAGGCTGCATCCCTCAGCTGTGGCACTCACGAAGGATTTACTGTAGTTCACAAGTGTGATGTAGCTAAGACACAGAGACACAGGTTTCTCTTTGCACCATTAGTCTAAGTCTATGGCGTAGATGAACAATTGGAACATTAGTTGTAACTTAGCAATGCAGAGCCAGAAAGTGTAAATCCTGCTTTTTATAAAATAGCCTTTATTTTTGAAGTAGCTGGTTTAGATACTAAGGTTCTTCAGAGAGATGTATCAAGTGCTTACTTGATGAGATGTAACAGAGAGCATGCCCAACCCCTTGACAAGATCAAGCAAATAAATCAGCAGCCCAAAATTATACGTCACTTCTGGAGGATGAACTGTCTTTAGTTAATTTGTCAGAATCAAAGACAGCTGGAGCAGATGTTTATGCTTTCAGAGGGCTGACAATAATTCTATAATCTGTTTCCCCTCTTGCAGATTTTGGGATTTATTTTTTGACAATGGTTTTGTTATGTTGCCCTCTGTCCCAAGGTAAAACATCCCGACACATAGCACCTGCTGACTGCTCTGAGCCACATTGGTCACAAACCCAGGTCACCGATTAGTAGTATAAGGGGAGGAGGGAGAAGGATAGAGAGAAACATAAGGAATCTTAGCAACAGTAGGGCAGTAGCAAGGAAAAGGATAACTATGGGAAGGCAGAGGAGAAAACAGAAAAGAATACACACAAAAGCTAAGAGCAAACTGAGCAACAGGAACAACAGGAAGAAAGCAAGGATAAAGAGGAGAGGGAAGAGGAGAAGTAGGAGCAAGACAGAGTAAGAGAAAAGGGAGAGCATGAATACAACAAGAAACAAATGGTTGTGAAATACAATCTGAGCTGTAATTTCTAATACACCAAAAGTTCTCTCTTCAGTATCAAGGTTAAGAACATAAATAATTTGTGCAGTTGTGCCAGTAGAGGAGGGCAGGAAGACGAGGAGCTGGAGTAGATTTTTCTCATGTGTAGTCTCTACTTTTATATTCTATACCCAAAAGCAAAGTCCGGCCAGCCCTCTGAATGTAGCAAGACAAATAGATGGGGCCACACCCCAAAGCACCATCTATTTCTTTTCTTTCTCTTTAATTTCAACTTTAAGGATCTCTCCTTCTCCTGCTCTGGGGGATGGAGTCATACTAATGATCAGAGACTCCTTACTGGTTGCTCTCTGCATAACTGCAGGCTTAGCATCTGCCTGTGGCTTTTCCTTCTGAGCAGGGGGTGCAGAGGGGGCTGCAGGTGCCACAGGTTTCTTCTCTTCTTCTTTAGGCTTGGTCTGTGTTTCAGCTTGAGTTTCCTAGAAACAAGAAGTTTAATGTTTTCCAATTCTGCAAAAGAAATTCAGGAACTAGTTCTATTCTGTATATTGACATGGAAAGGCACAGCATGACAACTGTATTAAGGGTATGCAACACATGTAAATTTCTATTCAGATGCTGAAAATTGGTTTCTAAATAAAAAATGCAATTTCAGAATCAGAATATCAATATAAAACTTAGGAAACACTTGTGGATATTAATAATATCTGCTTCTTACTAATATAGGGGGATGAAACAGACCCGTTTTGGGGCACAGAACCCTTCCTTAGGTCTTGCCTTCCTTTATGTCCTTAAACTAGTGGAGAAAGAAAAGTGTTACATAAACCTTGACATACTTCACACTGCCCCCATTCCTTGGCCAAGCCTATTTGCTGTCCATATAGTTCACAAATACACACTAGAATGAGCAGTATTTCTGCTCCAATCATATCCTTATAGTAATTTGTGTGAGCAAAGTGCAAAGTTCTTTATTTAACTTAAATATAACCACAGCTGTTTCAGCTATAAAAAAAAGAATTCTGCCACCTTTGGGTAAATATGTAGAAGTGAGTAGGTTCTTATTACCATTAATGTTTCTCAGAACAGAGTATTATGTGGGAATTATTTTTCATCAGTTAAAACAACAGATTTCTCATAAGTGCAAGATATTAGAGATTTAATCAGTTTTTGCTGTGTGGGCTACACTTTATATTTTGTCTTCAGGATTTTTAACAACCAGAGATGACACTGAATTGGAAAGTTCGCCATGTGCCCGAGTCAGCTGGCTCAGATTACTGTGTTTAGGTATTTCTCTATTTACTGTTGTTTACATAAAATTAGAAGATCAGATGCCCTTAAGGCCTTTGTAAAATCCATTTATCCTTACTTTCTTAGAGGATTTTTTGTTTGCTTACTTTTTTTCCCTTGCTTTTGTTTTCTCTGGTCTGCATAAAGTCCAGGTTCAGAAAGATCAAGCCAAATTTTAGAATTAGTGTTTACAGAGGTTAGGAAAAGTGGTTATATCTCAGCTATTGGGAGTTTTTGCTGTTGATTGCAGCAAGGCTAAATTTTAATCTACTCTGTTTTCTGTGGCTTTACCTGAGTTTCTTGTTGTTTCTTCAGCTGCAGCAGCTTAGCAAGGCCTTCTTTTCCTTTTCCTCCAAGCATTGCTTTAAACAACTTTGGAGTTTCCTGTTTCTGCCCAAAGAGACTGGCCAAGCCCCGTGGTTGTTGCACTGGTGGTCCCGGAGGAGGTTTCCCCTTCTGCTTCAGCAGCACCCTAAAGAAAAAAGGGGATAAGAACATACAGCAGTGCTGTGAAACTGAGTGAAGTTCCTGCAAAGCTGAAATACCACAATTATGCATGAAGCTCTGATGGCTCTTACTTGGTTCCCAGGTCAAGTGACAAGAGCAAAATTGGAAACAGTTAGTAGAGATGGATCCAGCTGTTCAAATCTGGAGTTGCTTACCTATACCCTGGAGTATAGACAAGGGCTGGCTCAAATTAAGGTGTCACAAAACAAATCAAAGAGAAAGATAAGGAAAGGAGAGGTGTGGAGGGGGGTGGGTGCCCCATCCTGAGGTGGCAGTCTCTTATCTGGCCTTCTGGATGCACATTCAGAGAGCATTTGGTGCTCCACCAGGACTCCAGTTGGCACTTTTGGAGGAAATACTTTACCAAACCAACTTCCAGCATGGGTCATCTCTTACAGGTCAGGTTAGACAGTGGTACTTATTTTTGGTCCTCTTCAGTAGAAAAAGACACCCTGACAATACAAACACTACTGCCAGCCTTGTGGCAGAGTAGATTTTCACACCATTCTGTAGCTGTACTGATTTGCACCCATAATGACAAGAACTGAAAATGAATAATGAGAGTAAAAATTAGATGAAAGATCCGAGATAGATGGGACCAGTAAAAAGCAGAGGGTTCTCATGCATTCAGTTTCTGTTAGATTACTGTACAGATTTCAAGCCCAGTTTTCTATCTTTGCAAAAGCCCTGACTTAAGGCTATTTATGAGTGAGGACTATATTCACAGTCTGAAGTACAGTAAATCCCATAATACTGTCATTTTCTCCAGCATCTTGTACATTGGGAATTTCAGAAGTGAAGGGTTTACTCCTTTTTGTTTGTTTGTTTGTTTTGTTTTGTTTAATTCCATTTCCACAAATTAAAAAATGTATACTTTAGGAGCTTGCATGGCTTTATTATACAAAAAACACACAGAGGTTATTGGTAGGTGATAATAGAACAAATTTCTTTATTGAATAAAACCTTTCAGTTTATTTCAAGGAGCCCTTTAAGGGTGTCACATGACCAAAAAGAAATCTAATGTAAACCTTCTAGGGCAGAGCAACTGGTAACTTCATTCCAAAACTGAACATAACCACAATCTTTATGAAAACAGTGCACAAATTTCCTCTTTGTGCCTAGTTTTGGCAGAATTTGTGGATGCCTAGACTGGTAAGCAACATGGCCTCCTGCACAGTGCAGGTACTGCATATCTTTAAAATTAAACAGCATATCTTGGTTTTAGTCTGATATTTAGAGAGGTCTTTGAGCTCCAATGGGAATGCAGATACAAAAGGTGTATGATTAAGCTCCACAGTTGAGAAAGGCTGTCTGGAGGAAGCAGAATTAAATGGATGGGCAGAATATGCCTAGGGTGGGCAAGAAAGCAGAAGAGACAGCGTGGGACAGAGAGACAGGAATAACAAGGTCATACTACTGTTCATCTAGAAGCTGGAAAAAAGTCAGGAGTGATTGTTGCTGGAGATCATTGGTCCATGCATTTTTTCCCCTTTTTTATCTGTTAATGCTAGTTTTGAAAACTGAGCAGTCAGCCCATTCTGTGTCTGGTTTCCTTGTTTCTCAGGGGCATCATGATTCTCAAGATACTGTTGTTTGACTACCAGTGCTGTTACAACATGATGAATGCAGCCATTTGCTAGCACTTCTGAAAAACAAAATGTCTCTCCTGTGCTATGTTTAGTCTTCTCTGGGGGAATTTCAAGTCTGCAACCAACATTCCACCTTTGATAGAAATTCGAGGCAACAATAGAGATCAGTAGGGGTGCCAAAGTATACTAATAATGACAAACTGTTTCAAATATTTGGACCTTTTACAAGATAGCAAGGTACTCATTTTGTCATAATTTTATGACAAAATCTGACAATACTTTGCCCTTTCACTGTGAAAACGGTGATCCTAGCAAGCTAGTCAAAGGAAGGTGAAAAGCAGTCTTGGTTTCAAATCCCATTTCAGAATGCTTTTGAATAAAATGCACAGGTATCTAATCTGTGTAGTTCTATCTTGTCAGGCCTTACTTTAAATCCATTCCTAACTGCTGCTTAAGGTTTTGGAAATGCATACAAGTCTGTGGATGCATTGAAGCATATCTCTGTAGAATTAATTGCAAGTGTTTTGTTGCTTCGTTGAAAACCTATTCCTTAACCGATATCTGTCCTGCAGTTTCTTTCTTGATGATGTAAGAAGTGCTGATATGTATCCTAATCTCCTATTTTTTTTAATGTTACCTTAAATATAATGCATAAGGCAACTACATTCAGGATTTCATTCTACTTACCACATTTCCATAACCCCTGGGATTCCTTCCAAGACCATGCTTTCAATTAGAAAATACCAGGCAAATCTGACCCCTAACACCAAATGTGTTTACAACTGTTACTTTTCCAAGAAAGGAATGCAAATCATCTATAAGCCACAACTGTCCATCCTGCAGCTAAATTATATGATTTAAAAACTGTTATTAGGACATACTTTGCTTTCTTCATGAGAAGTTTTTCTGAGTCAGGATAGTTCACCAAGATTTCATTGAGTGTTTTCTTGTCCAGAATGAAAAGGTTGGCAAAACCATGAGCCACGACATTGGCAGTCCTTCGATTTCCTCCACCTGCAGCTAGTAGGCTGGAATGAAAATAAACATCATCAGGCACAGCGTTACTTGCCCTAGAGAGGGATCTCTCTGCTGGTGCTTCTCCATTAAAGTCATTGCAAAGCTCACTTACAGGGCTGGCTTTTCTATCCAGTGTTCTGTAAAGGCCCTGTGCAGATGGGATTAGAAATTCTATCTCAGGAAGGCAAACTGTCACTGGTGGTCAGGCATATGTAGATGCTAAGGACTGTGGAAAGTTTTGCTAATAGAGATACCCACAGCTCAGACTGTACTTGTTTTAGTTCTCATATGAAGTTGTCATTTCCTCAGTTTTATTGCTGAAAATTATTTGCATCGGTAGTAGAGCAGCATTATTTACAGTGAATGAATGATTCTCCTCCCCGAAGGATTTTTTTTCTGAGTGAATAACTTCTGTGGGGCTCTAGTTTTTTATTTTCTCACATAGCACATCTCATGCTTAAATGTTGGCAAGTTGAATGATACACTTCAGGAAGGTCTTTCAGGCTGGCAGTTACAAATGTGTCTGCCAGAAAAAGAAGGCTATTTTATTTTGAATGTAAGGCATTAGACCAGTTTAGCTAGCAGTAGCTGGCCGGAGGGAGGACAGTAAGAAAAAGTTAGATTTACAAATAAAAATAAATTGTTTGTCCTGCACCAAGCAATTAAGAGACTTCATTTGTCAGCTCTGCTGGTAAGTAAGAGAATTTGCATTTTGTTGTTAGTACTAAAATTGCTCAATTACTTTATTCAATATCTAACCCCAAAATTTGTCCTTTAAAGATTTCCCAGAGAATTAATATTTTTAGAGAGCATTTAGTATTATCTAAATTTAAAAGTTATTTTAAAAAGATACTCTGAACCACAGTAAACAGAAATTAATTCCCATCTGAAGTAATAATCAAGGATATATATTTGTTTTAATATTAAAGATATTTAAAAAACATATTTCTAACTATTGAATCATATAGATAATATAGTTAGTTTATAACGGATACTAGGAGACCTCTGCAACTGTGTGTGCAAGGCTAGTTTTACATGCCCACAGAGTGTTTTTCTGCAACTCAAGACAGCAATCAATACATGAGCTGAAGCTAAAAATGCAGTTTATCATCTTATTTTTAAACAATTCTCTACAATTCCTCAGATAGAATAAAACTCTGCGCAATAGGAAAAGCTGCTGAAGAAAATTGCAAATACCTTTTGAGCTCTGATGAGTCACTTCTCAACAAGTCATTGAACAATCATTTTTAGGCTTTCCTAACAGAAAGCTCATTTTATCAAGGTAGACAGGGACTAAAGAGATCAGCTTTTTCATTATGGCGATGATGTAAGGTGAATTTTACAAGTAAGGCAGTCTTTGCTCAAACAGAATCATCTTTGACTTAGGACAAAGTTATGGTACTCCAGCATTCAATCTGGTTTGGCTAATGTGTGAAGAGTTACATGATCAAATTTTTTAAAACAGATACATTTGCCTTGCAGGGGTTTGTGGTAATGCAATATCTATATTAATGACAAAATCTGCTTTTTTTACCTAACATTTTTTACTCCAGTTGTGAGCGTGAAATGCTGTAATAATAGTAGAAATTGATAACCTTAGAATTCCTATGCTAGCAAATTAAATTTCAAGCTATAAAGCTGTCAAAGTGATGACTCAGTTTATCTATTGTTTTTATAGCTGATCTCTGTGGGAAGCTGCTGTTAATAGAAATTGGGAAATGGCTTGTGTTATCAGCTCAACATGCAGGGTTGTGGTGGCTCAGCTGGGCACCTATGTGCATATGAGGAGAACTGGTAAGTCAGGAAAGGGAAATAGGTCTGGATCTTGCTTCTGATAAGGATGTCAAACTCCAAAGGGCAGAGCCCATCAAAAACAGCAGCTACTACTTTGAGGGAAATCCTGGACCAAAGTACTGGAAAATGTCATCGTTCACAAAATTAAATAGTCCCTGTACTTTGGATTTTTTATATAAAGATTAAAATTACAAAACAGCTGAAAGTTGATGTTGAGATGAAACATTTAGAGATCTTCCTGTCAAAAATTTACATAAAATGGAGAAATATTTTAGTTTTTCCAGAATTAACATTTTCTGATAGGATATGGCTCTAGTGAAATACCAGTAAATGGATGAATGAGGACATCTGGCTTGAAGTGTAACTTTCTCTGGGCTAGTGAAATGTTGTTATAACTGAATTTCTCTTGTTCTGAATTGTCTTTGCTGATGGGCTTTCATTAAGATAACAATCTGTTTGCTTCTGATTCTGAAATTATTTTACTTTCCCAAACTGATATTTGTACAGGAAAGTTGCAATGAGGGTAAAATGTTAATTAGAACTCCTGTTGCTTAATCCCTTTCTGTAATAATTTTCAAGGATGAAATTGGCAAGGGACATGTTTGATTTTTACTCTTGCTTTGGCTTTCTAGTATAATTCAGGGAATTTTTTGGAAATAAACAGTTTTTATTTTCTTCAATTCCTTCACTCCTGGAGACTTTTAAGCATCATTGTCATGCATTTTGAACAGACTGAGATCAAATAGCAAGCATCTTATAAATCATGAACCTAAAACACTCAGAAGGAAGCTGGCATATTTCTCCAAACAAATCTTAAATTGGAAATCAGAAGGAAATCAGCCTGATACCAGGTTATAACCATTATGAAGTGAGAGGAAAACTTGGATGTCCTAGAAAAAGTAGTACATAATCCATTAAAGAAGATTATTTTACATTTGCCTGTGGTATGCTCTCTTCAGAAGACCTTGAAAAATTTATATAGAAAGGCAGAATACAAACTCATTATTTTCTAGCACCTTGCCACTAGGAAGAGCATATCTCTACTGATAAACTTAGTGCATCGTGTCTGCCAGTTGCTGTGTTTTTTTCTCCTTGAGTTTATCCACTGCCTGATATTTTATATGCAAATTACACGTGTCTGAATGGATTTGCTGCTGGAGTAGGTCAGTGATGAATAAAACAAGACTAGAACACTACACTTAGTGTTATAGTATTGCTGAAGATTTTGCTGGCCATATTGGCAATTATGTAAAGAGTAACACATACTGGGAAATTAATCTTTAAAGGTTGTTGTGTGGTTCTCACATGTAAACAAGTGCTCACCTGTGTTAGATCAAAAGTGTAAAAATCCCTTCCTTATTTTGAAACCAATAGTTATCATTTCTCAGTTTAAAATACAAAGTTCTCACTTCAAATACCAGACTAATAAATAATTGAAAACCACGTGTGTTACATATGGGGACTGCTTTAGCTTTTCTTTTGTCTTTTCATTATTCAGCCCTATTGATGAGTTCATTCTCAGTCTTTCTGCATAACTTACAATACAGCCTTTCATTTGGAGGCTTTGCTCAGGTAATTATATTGTCACACAGAGAAATACCTTCCAAATAACCTTCTCAAAGAACTGACATAATTTCACTTTCCCACTTAATGAACAAGTTCTGTAACTTGATATATCAGATGTTTTCCACTTGAGGTCTAAGCAAGTTCTGTAAGCACATCACTGGAAAAACAGGAATGTTTCCCCTACTACAAAGGGAGACATAACTAGAGGACAAGTGTAAATCTTGTACAGAGTTGATTATTGCTTTTCAAAAGGCAGATTAAAGCTACCAGCAAGAGCATTAACAATAACAGCAAGGCAGCTGGAAGAAACCAAGGGTCCAGTTTATCACATGCAGCAGCACATTTATTTTATTTCTTTTCCTTGGGCCAACCTCAGCAGAGGGATGCAGTGCCTAAAAACTAACACTTGATTGGCTAACTGGGGAACTTAGCACACAAGAGTTAATGGATTTTGCATAGAAAGTACATGCAGAATATAAAAACCATTTGTAGCTACCAGCAAAAAAATTCAAACCCAGATAAATTCAGACAAAAAAATCTGGTCTGTCCACCTTTTTCTTGTTTTGTATGCTTTTAAATAAATACTTTTTCAAATTGGGTTGTCTGATTTTCAACAATTTAATCAGCTCTTAAATGAACTATTTTTAATTGCTATTTTAGATTTTTGTAGCTATTTTGTTGGAGATTAATTTTCTTCTTTGCCATCTGCCATTTATGGGCATCTAGTCTTATTCTACAGACAATAAAATGCATTTGGTCCTCCTGTATTGCAGACAGCATAACAGGGAGATGTGTTAAATCTTTAAAATGCTAAAGAAATTTCTCTCTATATCCCTGTGGGCATTGATCAAAATACTGGTCTCAGATCTTGCCCTATTAATCACTGCTACTTCACTTAGATTTTCCTTCACTTACATGCTTCTCCTTGCTCAGTGTCCTCTTTGTTGATCCTACCCACTTTCTTGCCTCCCCACTGTCACACTTACCACAGAGAAGTTAAAAAAACTGGTGATTATTTGACAAGTTCTAAGAAAAAGTATTAAAAATTGTGATGGACCTACCTGATCTCCCCAAATACAGCTCCTGCTCTTAGTGTAACCAGGACTTTGGTACCATCAGGGCCTCCAAGGACTTGAACTTCACCCTGTTTGATGATGTACATCTCTCTGCCAATCTCTCCCTGGGCATACAAACACATAAAGAGCTCTGTTTTAGCAATGGTTTTTGTTATTCAAATCATATTACAGGTCCTTCTTTAAATATCTTTCTACTCTCTCATGAGCAGAGGGTCTACCACTATTATGAGGTAAAGTGGCAATTTAGTTTTAAAAGTGAAAAAGCAGCAGCAACAGAGCCAGGACTGAAAATGAAGGGACTTGTACTTCCTGTCTCTTCTGTTGGTGCTCCAAGCTTGCATACAGCATCTCTTCAGTGAAGTAGGATGAGACCAACATACATCCAGGGGGAAGGGGGTTCCAACTTTCCATACATGCTGCAGCATTAATAAGATTTCTATGGTTGTTGGTCACATAGTAGACTTATACAAAGGAGAGGCCTTTTAGCTCTGAATCAAGCTGTAATAAGTTGATAGCTCAATTTCTCATAACCTGTCTTTGTTAAGAACTGTTTGCATTGGACTGCATTATCAAAACATTGAATCTGTTGCTGTCCTTTATTCTCTCTGTTGTGTCAGAGTCCCAGCTGTAGTCTAAGATCCTTTCATGCTGTGCATTGTATAAGCAAACACAACAAACTGCTCTTCCACTCTTCTTAGCCAACAGCAGTTCTGGGATTGGTCTTTGAAAGGACATACTTGATCCTTCAGTGTATTCACAAATGTTTAACTTCTGCACAGTGGAGTTAGTGGAACTAGCCCAGCATTCTGGAGGAGGATTGCATGCTTAACTCTTGGAGGGAGAAGGACCTTAGTGAGCATGTTGGAGCAGAACGGCTAAAGACAAGTTAAGGGGTTCTGATGGTCACTTGTGTAGGTGGTGGGACCTGTGGGTCACTTGCCAGAGCAGTAGCAGTACGGATTACTATTAATCCCCCCAAGCTTTGATTGCATCTGACTTTGCCCTATGCTTACATGCCTTCTGGAAGGAGACTTGGGCTCACTGGTCAGAAACTGAGATTTACCTGTGAACTACCCATCTGGCCAGGTTTAAGCCAAAAAGCTGAGACAAGATCGACATCTTTGCTACGAGACAGTGTGACAGCTGGAAACCTGGAGAAGGCTCAGAGCTGTGAGTGAAAGCAGAGCAGATCCTTCTGGAAGGAGCTTTACGGAGCAGTGTATTTTCTACATTTTTAGATAATTCTACTTAAGTCTGTCTGAGTACACAAACAAAGCACAGACAGAGTGTCATAGACTGAGACCTGTAGGCTGGGTTTGTATATATAGAAGTATAGCAACATTATGTTTGATCCATTTTTAAATATGAAAATTTCACGAGGTATCATTTGATAAGCCATATTTACATTAAATACTTTCCCACATTACTATAATTTCATGGTTGGTAATGTAAGTAATAAAATCCATATTGTCTTGCTCTAGATTGAAATTTGAGAGCACATTTGTTGCTATTACACAGAGTAGCTTAATTGATTTTATGCTTTCTGATTCAGTCAGGATTAAGTTTATTTAAAGGACATTGTTGACCGATATCTGAACTCTGTTTATAAAACACATAACATAATTCTTATATGAATAAAACAAGAATTCTCACCTTTTTGCAGACAAAGTCACCAGGTAAATATACAATGGATTTCAACCTTAGCAGCATGTCATATATCATCTGGGTATCACAGCCCTGTTAAAATAGAGTTGATCACTCTGCTAATTCAGTATTAAAAGTGATTATTAGTGCCTCAAAAGCCAGCGATACAGGAATAATCCAGGGATTCCATAAGTGGAATGCAAACTCAAAACATCATAAAGATCAGCTACTAGAGCTGAGAAAGGACTGAAAGAGTTGTTATTTCAAACACGTATGAAGTTCTCTATGGGTTGAATATATTTTCATTTTTTATAAAGTGAGTTTCTGTATGGCTAGATTTTCTGAGGAAGCTCAGTTAGTGTTATGTTCAGAGCTTTATGTGTTTTTTTATGGGGATTTTATGGGATTTTTTTTTTTTAAAACCAGTCCAGGGGAAAACAACAGATCCTGTCAAATGCTCATATGAATCTATGAATTCTATGTCTTCAGCAGATGTAGAAAAAAATGTACAGTCATGTAATTTTTATACAGGTGTATCATGTGATTTCTTGCAAATACCCTGACAAGAAATTTTTTTGTGTAGACTTCTAAAAACTCAGGGTCTCCTTGCTTTTGTCCCAGAAATCCAATTTTAAGTACACATTTAAAGTGTAGCTCTGGAAAACTACCATGGTAAGTAAAGAGAAAGCTCCTTCACACAAAAACTGACTATGATGCAGCTTTCTCTACACCAATGTTACATTGCCAGAACACGGAGCATGGGTGATCTCTCAGGCAGACCTGGGTGGCAACAGCAAGGTGGATTGTGTCAAAAATTAGATTATTCTCTGACTGTTGAGATTAGTTATACTCCGAACTCACTCACAGTCTGACCATACCATCAGCTATAGGATGTCATCATAATAGGATTTTGTTCTAATCTCATTTGTTTCTTTCAAGATCACTGCCTCGACACAAAAGAAATCCAAATGCAGGCAGTTGGGTTTGTTCTGATGTCTCCATTCACTGAGATAGTTCTTTGACTTATTTTGCCTTGCATACTAACAAAAATGTACTTAAGTGTTGCAAGATGCACAAAACAAAGTTTCTGTATGGAGTACCACATATTTCTGCATTCTCCTGTAAAACTACTTGCTTTGAACAAATCCACTTTGTTGACAATGGCAAAGTTCACGTCAATTGCAACAGCTAAATGCATTTTGGTTGGCATCTGCTCCAGTAATTCTGATTCATCTGAAAAACAAAAAAAAAGACAAATTAAGGAATGTTCACAAAAATGAGCAAAAATAACTTAATGGAGTTATTCTAACACTTATGAGTTCAGGTGAGGAAGCAGCTAATATGCTTTTACTAAGATGCTTAATAAATCTTGTCCAAAATTATTACCAAACCACTGTATTAATGAATAAAATTTGTGAAGTAGTAAGAATCATATTGCTTTTTAGTTTCTTTATTTTCCAAAGTAAGTTGAGCAGCCTCCTCTGACACCCACATGCAATTCAGAAAAGGAGAAATGTAAATTTCACCCTATATCTGTATCTCTATAACTGCTCTCACTCAGACATGCTAAGTAACTGGAATTGGAAATCCTCACCCAGCATTCCTTGAGAGTCCCATGTGTATTCATACCACGTTCGAACACGGTTTTGCACCAATTTTGGAATAGAATAGGTGTTCATATAGGAGACAGTGTTGTCCACACAGGAACGAAAGTAGTTCTGCCCTGCTGTTGCTGCTCCAATTACATCTCTCATCTGCAAATGTCAATTGTTGTTACCACACATTTCAGAAAAAAATAATCTTGATTTTAATATCTTGTCAGCAACTTATAAAATAATAAAATAATATAATACTTTTTGCATTTAATTTTTTATAAAAAAATAAACATGCATTTGGCTGCATGTTTTGAATAGGTGCTTCATCCACTTTTTCAGAAACATTACAGATTTAATATGATTGTCTGATTATAACATGATTTTAGAGGAATTGTTTCTGGGTTTTAGTTTATTCTTCTGTCTTGTATTTCTGGACATGGATGAAAATTATAGATAATACTTTTCTTAAAAATCCATAGTAAAGCTACTCTGTACTACAGCTTTAGCTGTAGTCTGAAGCAAAGCAAACTGGGCTGAATTTCTGTTACAGCATCATCTGACACTACTAGAACTAAGATTGTACCACTGTTTAAGTAGTTGAGATCAGTCCTAAGCTCTGAGAGCTGAAAGGTAACCTTAAATTTTTTAGCGCAGGAACATCATTTAACATTTCAACTCAAATGTGATTCAGTTTTTAGAAAGTGGATAGATAATTCCTTCTTCAAAAGAATAAATACTCAGATGTGATTTTAGTGGAATGGCTTCATCTGGCAGCTGCCAAGGATTAATGTGCCATGGGCTGAGATTTGCTCTTTATTACAGAGATGCAATTGATTGCAATGGGAGTAACAACTTTTAGGCAAGTGTGCTAAAGCAGGAATAACTCGATAATTTTAAGGGTTCTTTGTAAACAGGAACTATAACAAACAAAATGCAATGAAGCAGCTTGTATGTTAAGGTTTAAAGTCTGAGACTGCAAATGACTACACTGGTTACAAAAAGTGATCTGTAGAATCTTCTTGGGGAAATGACACTTTCATTGATAGTTACAACAATTTAGGGAAAAATTATAAATATGCAAACTCTGAAGTTTAATTATATATACTTGAATTTAATAATTTTCCAGAAGAAATATTTTATATGTATGTATTGTTTTATTTTTGGTAATTCTGGTTTATGGAGGAATTTTAAATCATGTAAGGAAGAGTCTCTTCCATGACAGTTACGCCTTCTTGCAGATCCAAAGAGCGAGAGACATATGCACTCTCTAGCTGCTGGATTGAACTTTTCAAATGTTGTATTCAAAATAAGAATTAAATTTCAGTTTTAATTTAGGGTTTTTTTTTAATAATTAATTTTATAACAGACATAGACAAATCAAAAAGTCTGGAATGGTTTCTACAGAAATTGATGAGGCACAGCCTCACTCAGAAATCTCAGCATGTGTTTTTCTGTAGGCAATGTGTTTTAAAATCTATGATCTAAACCCAATTTTAATAGTTACAAACCAGAAATATTTCAATTATGTTCATTGATTTGCTGCAATATGGGATTTTTTATTTCCCTCCTGCCAAATGGTAACCAAGAGAAATAGAAACCAGTTAATTTTCAGATTGACAAATATATTGTAATTTGTGGAAGAGATCAGAGTTCCAGTTTGACAAAAATAATGGGATTTTCATTAACAGAATCTTATCAGTAGTAGTACTGAGCATGACTTATTCAACAATCACAATTTTTATTTCAGATTTAACAGTATATAAATGTCAAGGATTTGTCTCCTTGGCTGTGAGTAAGGAAAAAAAAAAGGAATTATACATAGTTTCAAGGGTCATCTGTGTCCTGCAGTCTTAGCTTTTAATCAGCTTGTGTGCAAAAGAGCTACAAAACAGGGAACTGATTAAAAACATGTATTTATAAGAAAAATAAGTATGTTTGACATTAAAATAGAGGATGGAAACTAAACTTTTTCCCAGAACTAAAGTCTATTAAATTGAATATGTTATCATTACATTACAGTAATTTGAATCTAACTTGTTATTGATTTTTTAATGTACCTGACCAATTAAGCTGGAGAAGACAAAGACACCCATGAAATAATTCAGAAGTTGAAAAATTATCTCAAACAGCGTTTGTGGTTCTGCAAGGCCACCGATGGTGATTAAACTACGAACTGCCCAGTAGTAACACCTCAGGTACCTGTGGATACAAACAGCATTTTTGTTAGACTGTAGCTACTTATGTGTTTGAAGTTAAGCATATGCCTATTTGAGCTGGGCCTTTCAGTGATGCTTTTCAGTCCAAAAGACTTTCAGCATTTTAGAAAAGGTTGTGAATTTATAAATGATATAATTACATAGGTCAGGTTGATTTGAATATTCTCACAGCAAACTAAGAATATATGGGAAATGCAGCTATAATTTACTGTTCTCTAGTAATCCTAGGTAGCATTAAAGAAGACTTGCGTACAAAATTGCCAAAATGGAAATTACAGTGCTAGAATGCTACCAGTGAAGATGGTCAAAAGCAGTGTAAAAGTGTTGGAGACTTCCCAGAGCCTCTGTAGCAGCATAATAGATGCTCAAACACTTGAAGGTCCCCTTCATGGCTTTAGTGTGATGACACCTGTGTAAAGCCTTATGGTGGGAATGACAAACACAATATTGTTCTTCTTGTGTCCATTTTTACTCCTTTTACCATACTGGTCTTCGTCCCACTCTGCTTTTGAGCACCCTTCATTGGCTCTACCTCCTGGGTTATGTCAAAAAAGTTACATATTTCCACAAGCTGTGTGTTAATTCAGCTTCTCCGAACCACTTCACTAATTCAGCACTGAAAGGTTGACTCTTCTATTAATATCTCCTAACTACTGGTTTCCACAAATCCTTCTGTCACGTTAACAAAATATTTCTTGCCTTTTTCACTATGGAGCCTTTTGCCTTCAAGTCATGTATTGCTACTAGTATGATAACACAAGTTTATGAAAGCAGTAAAGGGCCTGGACAGAATGCTTTAAAAAGTTCCTGGGCATCTCTAAAATTCTGGTTTAAATCTCTTTCTAGAACATGATACCACAAGCAATGCAGCATTGCAATTGGGGAATAACTAGTTCAAATCATTGTTGTGAGAATGCTATCATTTCCTTCTTTTCTGAGCAAACAAATAATTGGTTTAGGTATATTTTTAAAAGCCTGCTATTAATTAAAATGTGACTTCCCAAGTTTCTGTACAATCAGACTTCAGTTTTGCTGATGATTAGGAGTAGAATTTCATCTACCTTAATTATAAAGTGGGATTTTGTATTACTTCAGCTGTGACTACTGCTTCTGAAGCACTAATGATTCCTTATGTGTGTTGAATTTTATTGCGTTTTAAATAATAATTAAAAACCAAACACCCCCCCCCCCCCACCCCAAGCACTAAGACACAGAAGAAATACATTTGGAGATAAGTTTGTTTTGAAATAGAAAGTCTCACGTGCATCTTCTCATGCCTGCTCTGAACCTGAGGACACCTGGTCTGCTTGCAGACATTAGGTGTATTTCAGACTCCTCTCTTTTTAAGATATGGGCTCCACTATAATAAGAGGTTCATGTAATAATACAGCTGCAGGGTCAGTTTTGTGCAAATATAAGAAAATAAACTAATGATAAAAACTAGTTCCAATGAGGTTTGTTTTTTCTTAAATCACTTGAAAGTATTTTCAAGTTTTTCACCCAAAATGTAAGGCTTTACCAAGCAATTGATATCTGCTTTTCATTACAAAGTCCCTTTTTTCTTGGTTGCAGATTAAGAAAATGCAGTAACAATGATCACTTTTACCATAGTTTTCTAGTTTTAGATGTTAACAGTCAGAACTGGCCATTTTCATTCAGAGTCCTTAAATAAAAAATTCATTGCATATTTTCCATTTTAACATTTTTCCTTGTTAGGGATGCAAAATGAACTGCTGGATTATGCCACAATAATATTTTCACTTGGGAAAAAAAAATCACATATGCGTGTTTTCAGCAAAGTATGCATCAGTGGCAGCTCTTCCTTAGACTTCTGTAGCATAAATAAATAATAAGAAAAAGACTGAGGTCCATTTTGGAAGAATTACAGATTTAAGCATAAAATGATGCTTTTAGCTTGGCTGAGGGGAATTATGTAAAGGATATTAATATCATATTGATTTGCCATAACTGAGAATGCTGTGGTGCTTGAAACATGTATAACTGGGTAATATAAAAGTAAATAAATTAACAATACTTCTGTGGTACTTACTTTAGAAAAAAAAAAGTAATTAAGCAAATCACTCACCTTCAATGGCTCTGCATGCCAAGTTTGCAAACTCCACCATGATAGACAATATAATCTTTATTCTGGGAATGTCTACAAAGAATGAAAGCACCTCCTCAGAGAAATTTAGGGGTCACATTCTTCTTTGCAGTGTTGTATGTCCAAAATGTGAGGGTTTTTTTATATCTTTCTACCCTTTCTTAAGACTTAGTTAATATACTGTATTCTTCTGTGATTTTACTTCAAAAGAAATTTTCTATTGGCAAGGCACATGATATTCTCTATCTCTTTGGAACAGGTTTTCTCCATTTATGCATTTTTGTTTTTATTTTAATCTGAAATGGAAGTTGTACAGTTGAAATAGAGAGCAGCTTTGTTTCTTCCCTTAGAAAGGGGGAAATGAGATTGTAAATTTTGTTTGAGGAAAGCCAGAAAAAACAACTCCTATTTCAACAGTATTAGCAGCTCTGCTTCCTACCAGCATGTGTCTGGAAACCATCACTGTTCACTATACAGCTTACCAGCCTGCTATAAAATTACTGTTGAAGTAAACAACAGTCATGAGACAAGAAAGGGATTTTTGCCTCCGCTCATCATAGGGAGTATGTTTATCCTTCAGGCAATCAAAGTACTAGATTTTTCCTTAAAAAAATCCTAGGTATGAAAACATTCAGAAACACTGCAAATAAGATACCTTGTAATATTATGTTAATAGAAATATCTTTTTCAGAAAAGCCCATTTCAGAATACATTAAACTTCTTTCATGGTTTTGGTTAGTGCAGGTAAATCAGGCCTTTGTGCATGTGTCTCAGATTTTAAGGTGGTATTCACATATTCATTTCAGCCCAGGGAAGCATTGTTTCAGGACTATCACATTTGACTCTTCTCAGATTACAGCTAGGATGGGTTTAAACAGAATAAAACAGCAGCCTTTATAAACTAATGACTTCCTTCTTGGTACCTCTTCTAGAGTGATGTGTTCATCAGGTGCCTGTGATGATGATGATCTCAGACACAGTGGAGCAAACTATAAAGCTTTTACTTAAAAAAGTATGGCTGTGGGTAGCAGGACTGAAAGTCTGACATATGAGCTTGCCTGGAGGCACAAAACTGTCTTTGCATAGCAAGCACTGCGATCGTGACACATCAGACCTATTGCAAGAGCAACACACAGCTGAAACCCACGAGGTACATTTCAAGATTTGCCAGTCTCACTGTGCAGTGGGCAATGTGTACCAAAGGAGTGGATTTGTTCGAGACACTTACAGTGACCATTTTCTGGGACTTACAGATATCCACTAAGTCTGTGCCCGGAACAGGAAGGCAGCACACTACAGAGAAACGTAATTGGGATGCAAATAGATGTCTTAACTTTGCCAAATAATTTTACAGACTCTTTGCAAACAGCAGAAGACTGAGCAAAGTGAAATGATTTGTTTTGCCTAAATTTACTGCTGACCTGGAGGGTTTGCATGAGAATTTCAGCTCCCTGGTTTTAGTTTCTCTGTGAACAGTCATGAAAGAGAGATACTTCCTTGGAACAATTCAGAACAATGACATTATGCTGAATCCTTGATAAAAGATTTGTCCATTTTCCTCAGGAATTAGGGAGATTGATCTTTTACTTGGATAGTTAAATTAGTTTGTAAATAAACACATATAGTTGAAATTGTACACTTAAGAGACCTTTTCAATATCTGCTACTGTCCTTGCGTAGACTCTACACTCTGGTGTTGCATTAGTGATGCTCTGGTGTTGCATTAGTGATTAGTTGCATTAGTTTAGGAGAGACTGAGGTATTGCCTAACTCAAGCTGTGCACTTTCAGTGCTGGAAATGTCATGTGTGGCTAATTTGGGTGTGTTGCAGGGAGGTAAAGTTGACTGCCTTTTACATCTCAAGTCAAAAGCTTTGACTGAAGGCTGCTGTGCAAAAGACCTCAAATTTTGGACTGATACTAGCACTTTACAGCCTGGACAAGAACCAGAAAATAATAGAACTTGCGGAAATTTGCAGAAGAGCTACTTTGATAATTTTGCTTGTGGTTTGAGTGTTGTGTATAGCTGTTAGTTATAGATTTAGCTTTATAGATAGTTCACCAGCTAGTGTGCCTATTCAGGAACATGTATGTAATCAAACTAATAATGGAAACTGCTGTCTGTTACTTCTTTTTAGCCTGGAAAAGGAAAAGAAAAAAATTCTACGAGTGTTGACTTTTTTAAGAACTGGTTTTGGCCATAACTAGCAATATTTTATGGACAAAGCAGGGATTCCACAGAAAGCATTAGGGCCACTAAATCAGTGCCAGATCATTTTCTGTGGATCAATGTAGTCTGAGACAGTGAGAATTTTGGTTTACTTGTCAAACTGCTTACTGTCATTTTTCAAAATTAGCTAAGTAGCTATGTATCCCTAATATTCTTTCTGAGTATGTTCCCATTCTTTGTGAGACTACTGGCATATTTTGCTTCAAATATTGTTTGAGTGCTCTGTGAAAGAAAAATTATAAGTTCACTGCTGTGCCATAATATATGCTACAGTACTAGTCACTTTTCCTGGCAAATTGTTCTTATATCTGCTTTCCTAATAAATGAATATACCTAGAAGTATCTTGTCTGATAAGTGTAAATACACTTACATCTCCAGTTATAACTAAAGTTCACATGATAACTCTGTGTGTGAAAAAATCTTCAAACATTTGATGATTAGATTTTATGTCATGCCTAATTCTCTAAGGTAAAGGTAATTCCACACAGTCAGCATTTGCTGTTAGTGGATGACAAAAGATATACTTTATGAAATGCAGTTCATTGTAGAATACTCTTTGGGATTCGATGTTCATGGCGCTATATATTCTAGTATGAGTTAGATACAGGCAAAAGAATAAAGTCATACACTCACCAAACAATTGTCAAGATGAAGTGGATTAATATCTTAATGAGGTTTAGATGGATATATCATAGAACCATTGAATGGTTTGGGTTGGAAGAGACCTTAAAGATTATTCAGTTCCAATCCTCCTGCCATGGGGAGGGACACCTTCCACTAGGTCAGGTTGCTCAGAGCCTCATCCAGCCTGGCCTTGAACACCTTCATGGATTGGGAGTCCACAGCCTCTCTGGGCAACGTGTTCCAGTGCCTTACCCCCCTTATAGTAAGGAATTTCTTCCCAATATCTAATTTAAATGTGCCCTTTTTCAGTTTAAAGCCATTCCCCCTTGATCCGTCTCTGCATGCCCTTGTAAAAATTCCCTGTGCTGCCTTCTTGTAGGCTTCCCTTTAGGTAGTAGAAGGTGCTATAAATTCTTCTCATGCCTTCTCTTCTCCAGGCTGAACAATTCCAACTTTTTCAACCTGTTTTCACAGGAGAGGTGCTCCAACCCTGTGATTAACTTGTGGCTTCATCTGGACTCATTCCAACAGATCAATGTTTTTCTTGTATTTGGCTATTTGGGTATCCAAACATGCATTTTATTTAAGAATCTCAATTTAATGCAGAATTATCATTTTATTATCACTGTTTATAAAACAAATCTGCTCTAAATTACATGCGATTGCAGTTCATTTGAGAAATGTTTTTTGTCTCCTCATAGAAAAAGTAGCACAAAATATTAAAAAACTTGGCCACTGTGAACACACAAGGCATTGTCTGTGGTAAAGCCAGTAAATAATTTTTACCAATTGCTTTTCTGAGAAAGATGTGAAATATTTTTGTCTGTGAAAAACAGGTAATTCTTTCTTGCCTATTCTCTAGACTGTTCTGAAGGAGCATTAAAAACTTGAAGACTGAGTAAACTCTCTACTTTCAGAGTTTTCAGGTTTCTTATTCTTATGTACCTTACTTTTTGGGTATGAGGCAAGTATTCCCAAGAATCACATTAGCAAAAAATAGCTATAATGGAAATTGCTTCTGTGTTTTTCTTGTCAGATTTCTGGAAACCTCAATCCTGCAAATAAACACCCATCTATGACTTCACTTACATAAGTGGTTCCACTAAGCTCCATGATCCTGTTTGCACATGTCTGACTTTTTTTTTTTTTTTTTTTTTTTTCTAAGAGATAACCCTATGTATAAAAAATCAGTGCGGGTTTACACAAAGTGTGTTTTGCTCTTCAAGGTAGTGACTTGACACCAAATTTGTGAAGACTGACAAAACTACAAACAAGAGGAGCACATGTCCAAGAGAAGGGCGAAAAGTTGTTTAGAAGGCAATTTATGACAGCAGTAGGATACTATATGTGGTTTTGTAAGGAATGTAATCAGAGAACAAATTGAACTTCTGTGGCTTTAACTATATTATAGTCTTTGAAAGAAATGAATGTTCATACAACTGAACCTACTACATATATCTTTACAAAACTACACACAGAGTATATTAGGAGTTTGCTTTTTTCTTTTACTTCTTCTCCATCATCTTGATAAATGGTCCTTACTTTGTACCCAACCAGTGCTGTCACAAGGAGTTTATGGAAAATTGTGCCAAAATCCAGTAGTTTCCTCTGAAGACACTCTGCCACTTCTCAAAAAATCATAGAGAGCTGGTGGAATTTTTTCAGACCAATCACCATGGTATAGAGAGATTAAAATGTTGCATTTAATGACACAATGCTGTGTGGCAGCAAAAAAAACTCCTAAACTGTCCCTGTGTTTCTTTTGAGGGACTGCTATACAATCCTTCTAACAGTTCCCATGTGCATATGCAATCATTAAGTTTAATTTATGACCCTTGTTGCTTTCTAAATGTTTAATTAAGACAACACTTAGCACTGACTCATAAATCTATAAAAGCTGAAAGTGGTGAACTGATTATTCACTGCACCTGCCCTCCAAATATGTGCTAGTATTGAAAGCTGCTAATCAGCAGTCATGATACTAAAAGTTTGCTATCCAAGCACTTAAAAAAGTAAGCAGTGGCATGAGAGAAGGATGCGGAGGCAGGAATGAGCAAAATAAAAAAAGAAAAAAATCTCTTGTAAAAGAAAAGGACTTACATGTTTCCTTCGCCATCATACACCCATCTAGTGCTGCCAATTCCTTCATAGTCTGAAGCCCAATAATACAGGCATGCATTAATGTGCAAGATAAACAGCAAGTATCCAGTTGTTCGAATGACCCTATAAAAGTCAACAGAGTCCTGTAAATCAGCTTAAAATTTTCCTTTTTTTTTTTTTTCTTAATATAGAACCCATTACTTTTTTGGATTAACAATGTTAATGTTAAGCATAAAGCTAAGTAGTTCCCCACCTGTATTGAGTCTATGAAAAAAAATAGCTGGCAGTTACCCATCTCTCTGTCCAAGGTCAAATAAACATCTTCCCTAGAATATTTGACATGGGGTAATTTTTAAACTGTGGTTCCCTGAGGAGTTTATAGTCTACTTCTTTATACAGCTATGAATATTTCCAGAAATTTGAAGCTATATTAATGAGGGTACAGGGTAAAAAATAATGTCTTTCCCAAACTCTATCCAAGATAGACTCTAAACTTGTGAACCAAAGCCAAGAAACCTCTGCAGTCAGAAATGAACTGCTTTACAAGACCTGTAGTATAAAACCTGCAGCAGATCCTCTAAATAGTATGATTTAGTCTCTACAGCAGGAGTTATACCATTCCTGATCCCAGTTCTTATGCCTGTGGCCAGTTCTTTGAAGAATACCAATGATGAACTACTAAAGCACCAAGCAGCTTTCTGTTAATACAATAATGATCTCGTTGTACAGCCTCTGTTCAGTGCATGGGGATCAAAAGAAACGTCTCCTGGATTTAGATCTCTATTGAAGTATTCATACAAGAAGGGGATAAATAAGCAGGAAAAGTGCAGTAATTGCCTAAACACAGGCTGGTAGTTAATGAGTTTATCTGCTACAGCTAGAATTCAATGCAGTATACAGTACAGAATAACTGAGTAAGTGGTTTTATGAGAATTTAATAAGATCTAAGTGAGCTGGATCTATAAACAAAGATAATGGAAGCTAATATCTCTGCGGTTACTTCATTAAGCACTCCTTTCCTGCGTCTTCAGGTGACTTTTTATGCCCTCCTTTGCCTTTCCATACTGTTAGATAATCTACCTAAGTGTACTCTTCTTCTTTATGATGCTCACAAATGAATGCTATTTCTCTGTTTAAAAGTTGGTGTGCTTCCAGGACAACTCTGTTTACGATTGCAAGCTACAGAGAACAGCAGAGAGCTGTTGTGATCTTGTAATGATGCAATATTGTCCATGCTAGGTCTTCTGTTCAAGTTCGAATCCATGAAAGTGAACTCCTGAGGTCTGGTGAAGATTCCAGAAACCTTTGCTGTATTATATTTCACCAGACATATGTTAAATATATCAGAATGAGAAGATGTAAGTAACTCATGCTAGCTCTATTCCTACAAAGTCAAACTAATTAGTTTGAGAAGAGAATCCTCCTTGCTGTAGAAGCTCAGTTTGATAATATCTAGTTAATTGGTGCCTTATTGCTCAAAGTGTGGTTATACCAATCTCAGACAAAGCAAGATTGCAACATTAAAATTAAATGCAGTAGTTTGCACAAAAAAGACTGGGGTTTTAAAGATTTTTTAGCTTCTGCCTGTACTCTTCTGTATAGCTACCTCTGTTCTCCATTTGTCAATGAGCAAAATCAGGAGTCAGTGTTTTCTGAAGTATGAATTAGAGAATAGATTCACTTTGAAAGCAGTTTACATTTAATACTGACAATCTGAGTGGGCCTTTGTCCAGGAAACAAAGACACAAGAAGCAACACAGTTGTGGTTCTTAATCAATATCACACTAAAATACTCTCTGACAGGGCAGAGTAGCTGGCTCTGCTACTGCATACATTTTACAGGACCAGTGAGATCCTGCTTTGTGGGTCGTAGCCTTTCTAAATGAGCACCTGTTTTTGACATGTAAATAAACATCACATCCTTCAAAGCTGGTCTAGCTTGAAGATATACACATCCCCTTCAGAATTTGTCCTTTGTACATTCACCTCCCGTTCCGTATTTTCATAAAAGTGTGAAACTCTGTCCCTTGAAAACCTTTATTTGGGTGAAAATGAGTTTTAAATGTCTTGCCATTTCTTTGAAATCCATATACATACAACAGTATTGTTACATACAAATTTATTACTTGGTTCAGAATCGTCTATATTATTATATACTGTCTATATTATATATAATGCATCTCCCAATACTCATTGCAAGTATTATAGAAGACACAGAAAAAGCATTGAATTATGACTCCAAAAAGCAAAGGATATAATATGGAAAATAATTAATTTTAAAATAATTAATTTTAAGGCTTATCAATATTAGAAAAAGTTAAACACCATAAGCAGATGAAGGCCCATTTTTTTTAAATGAAATTAGAAACTGAAAAGGCAGAGATTCAGAAACTGACAAGAAATTTCTTCATCTTGTAGAAATTCAGTCCTCTTTTGAACCAAAAAAATTAAAAGAAAAAAAATCAGAAAACCAAACCAAACCAAAAAACCCAAATCAAACTACAAAGGAGTCTTCCATGAGTGAAAAGTAAATATAAGTTTTGTGAAAGTCAGCATCTCAAATATATTTCAGTAGAACTTTCAAACTTTTAAGCTTTGTTTTATTTCACAGGTACATGAAAAAAATGAAAGAGATGATATTTGAACCTCCTTTTAAATTTATCTTGTTTTTAAATCTCATAAAATATCTCATTTGAGTGTATTAATATCAAGTGTAGTGTTTAAGTGCAATAATCTCTGAAATTAAATAAGATGGTAACCAACATATTTCTACAGCACCAACAGACAGGAACAATACATGCCCCAAAACTGGGACAGGGAAAAGGATCTGTTGGTGTAGGTATTACATAAGATAAACTAGGCCTGATGACATTGACAATAATGATGATAAAGCAGATGGGTTCATTGGATCTTAGCAACATCACTGGCAGCTGAGGGGCCTGTGAAACTTGCCATAGCTATGTCCATGGAATACTTGAGTTGGATCCAAAATTCTTTCTGTCAGTGCAGAAGGTGAGAACACAGTTCAGCAGACTAGGCTTATAATCACTATTTGTGAACTGTGCTGAATTGATCCTCATTCCAGCTGTAGTCAGTGCAGTGAAGGATCAAGTTCCTGTATATGCCAGGTTCATGGGGAGAGCACATTTGAAGAAAAATGTTGACACAGGCTCAGGCTCATAACTCTTATTAAGTACAAATAAACAGCTTCTGAGGATTTGGAACCATTATTAGCAACTTAAAGAAAGTGTTTTTAGCTCTTTCATTAAAGAAACTTTCTGAAACTTCTGATCAATTAGATTTTGGCAGAAGCCTCAGTTTGGTGAACATTTTGCCTGAACCAGGCCAGCTGAACTGAGCTAGATTTCATTTGTAAGTGAGGCCATATATATATTATTTTAATGATTACTATAAAGGCAGATATTTTAAAAAAACTCCTTAAATTGAACAGTTAAAGATGTATCATATTCCACCCAATGCTTAACTGACAACTCATGAAATCGCTTGAAATGCATTCTGTGCCAAGCTTTGCATGCTACTTGAGTTTTATCAGCACATACCTGTAGATGTATGCTTTTTCCATAATAGCTTCCAAACGATCATTAAACTCAAAGAACGTGTTATGCTGAATGGAAAACAAATGAAAGTAATCCAATCACTATTTTTCAGTACACATTTTTTTTTATAATAGTACTGACATCAATTCGCATACACATTTTGAAAATTGATTTTTCAGTAATCAAACTTTCAATTGGTTCTGGCCAGGACAGGGTTAATTTTTGCAGTAGCTGGGAGGGGCATGGCAAGGACTCATGTTATTTTATACCACCTCAGCTCATTGCTGGGAGTGCAATAAATGGGCTGTCTCTTCCAGTCAAGAAAGGTGTTCCTTCCTGTTGAGAAAACCTAGCAGAGGGCGCTGTCTGGTATTGTTTATTACTGGGGAGATTTTCCATGTGAATTACATCTTTTCTTATAGTCTCTGTCATTGACAATGTTGTTGTTAGTGTTTCTTTTCTTGTCTCGTTGTTGTTTCCAGTAAATTGTTCTTACCTCAGCCTGTGATTCTTGCCTTTTGTGCCTCCAGCTGAGGGGGGAGAGGGACCAGGCATACAGTTTTAGTGGGAGTACTAAAACGGAGAACACTATTCCTAAACCATGACAAACATTTAACAAAAATATGAGCTGAAAAGCACAGATAAATTTGAGTCGTGTTTTTCTGGGTGTTGAGTGGTTACAGAAATAACCTTGCTGTTTTGGTGAGAGTACTGCAGGTGAACAACTTCTAGTTCCTCATACATATATAATTGCTTGGGCAAAATGATCACAAAGAATTATATGTATTTTTTTTCTCTTCCTGAAATTCCAGTAATTCTCCAGTAAGTGTTCATATGTATCAACAGCCATACACTAAAAGATACCCTGTGGCATCAATGGCAGCTGTATTGAATTCTTCCTGTTTAGTATTTGCAGTTGATCATTTGTGATTGCATGTAGCTTTTTTCTTTGTTTTTGTTCAATACACAGCTGGTTGCCTAATACAAGGTACTATTTAACTTTTCATTCTTTCATATTATTGTGGTTCTGATTTAAGGAATTTTTAAGTTTTATTGAATACCAAAGATAAGAATACCTTCATTTTATTGTCAGAGTGTCAGAGTTCTGTACTCCCCCCAGCTTTAAATGAAAACCAATTCTTTGTCAACATGTTGATTGTGTGCAGAGAAATGCATTTAGCCACACAGCGGCCTGCTAGGTACTGTGTTCTAATCCCTTCTCAGACCTTTCATTACACAACTCCAAGGTCTTTGGAGTCAATAACAAAAGTAGGTTTGTGCTTGACAGGTATTCTGTGTATAGTTTTTGTCCTCAAAATTACCTCCTATGTTTTTAAACACCTGACATAAGCAACAAAAGGGGAAGGTACATTGGCATTTATTAGTAATTTTTTTAATCTTTGAAAACTAAGCAGATAATTTGAGATTAATCTAACTTAAATAATGTGACAAACCAAGCTTTAATCAAAAATACTTTTTTGAAATTAGGAAATAATAAAGTCAGAAGAAAAAATAAGAAAATAAGGGCTTAATTTGGCTAGACTATGACTTGTATTTATTGTTTCTTTATTAAGTTATGTTGTACCTTACCCTAAAGATATTTTACAGTTTCTAAATTTCATATTCCTAAATATTATAAAAAAATTTTTGTTGCCTTGCAAAAACATCTAGGCATGGTTAGCCTTAGATCTTACCTTTAGCATCCTGTTTGCTCGAAGTGCTGGATTAAATCCAAAGAAGAAGTATAAAATGTCAAATGGAAACACTGATAGCACATCAAGCTGTTGAAGAACAGAGGGGTCAATTTAAACTTCATAGTAATCATAATGTATTTATTTGCTATCAAAAACCTGCTTAGACTGAATCATGACTGTGATAATATTTGAAGAGTCAGCATGCTAAGCATGTAGCTTCCTAAGTACTGGCAGGTAAGATTATCTCCTTGAAAACACCAACAGCTTGGCTTTGCCCTGCTTTTATGCCTGAGATTTTAATCTGTTTCATGTGGATTATTAACAGTATCTCACATATTTGATTATTAATACATTCTGATTTTTCAGTTGTAGTTCTGATCAGACTAAAATGTTTGGCATGGGGCTGGTGAGTGCAGGTGGAGAGGCCTCTACACAAGCACTTCTTAAAAGTCCTTCTTAAAAGCCTTTTTAAAACAAGGCTGCCTAAAGTAATTTGAGGGAACACAATGAGTTAGATTTCTTGCTTGTAACCTGCACAAGGCATGTGTTCCAAACAACAGATTCATCATAGGATAATAAATTTGGCTGTTTTTTGGGGTTTTTTTTTTGGTTGGTTGGTTGGTTGGTTGGTTTTTTTTTTTTTTTTTTTTTTTTTTTTTAATAGATTTTTTCTTCTATTAAATTTGTATGCTGCTTCTTCTCATACCACTAAGGCTTTCAACATCTCCCTGCAGTCCATCAACTATGTGATTACTCTTCTTATGTGTATCTTTATTCTTTTCTAAGAGAAGGAAAGCTGTGGCAAATTTATCTTTTCCTTTTTAAAGATCTTTGGATACCTTGCTTTGTTGCTGTTATTGCTTGGAAGTAAGAGAGGGATGTGGAACTCTGGGCTTCATCTCACTGAAATCAGAAATGCCTTTGCTCTGAGGGGTGTAAATCGTGTTGGCAGCAACCAGCCTGCAGCACTGACCTTTTATTCCATGCAGGTAAGAGGCAATTAATACCTGAACAGTGTGCAAAGCAAACCAAAAAATTGATTGAGATAAACAGCCTCTTATGGTCTCTCTTTCTCTCCCACTCTCAGACATATGTCTCAGAGGAGGGAAAATATAGTCAAAAGTGCATTAATATCAATAACTGGTAATTAGTACTTAATCATATGACAAATAGCGGCTGTGCGTTACTTTTCCCAGCCCCGGTCGGCTCCCGAGCGCCCAGCTTGGGCACCTCGGTTTCTTGTCGGGGTCCGTGCTGGCTGCTACTTCCGGGCGCTTCTGCTGCCGCGCTCCGGGGGGTGGGCTGGCCGCGCGTTGCCATCGGTGTGAGGGAAGAAACGAAGAGGCAGGGAAAACATCCAAATCCGTCCGCGTGGCAGCTGGATGCTTTATTGGCCGCGAGAGCCACAATGGAGAAGTGGCAGCCCGCTCCCAACCTCGCTTGGACAAATCTGGCGGCAAGGCTGGGGGGGAGCGGGATGATATAGGGGTGGGACAGGGAGAGCAGGATTCCTCCCGCCCAATGAATACAGACGCCGTGGCGGTGACATGTGCCACAGCGACCAATGGGAACATGGCAGGGGTGGACACGGGGGACGCACGAGGGTACACAGTACCGGCAAACTAACAAAGATCAGAACCCCTAATCTGAACCCAAACTCAGGATGCAACAACAAATCCCCACATTATATCTATACTTTGCATGTAGTGAGAACACTCAACTCCTATTAGTTTCTTCAGAAATCAAGAGTCCTAAACATACAGCAAGTGTGAACTTAAAACCATACAAATCAACTTTGGTCTCTTGCTTTAAGTTTCACTCTATTGAACCCATTTGACGTTATGGTGTATATCCTGCACTTTTGGATAGCTTAATATCAAGTATTTAAGTAATGATACTAGTCACTGAGAAAAAAAAATAACTCAGAACAAGGCAGGTGCAAAAGTAGAGAAGAGGAGAGGGCAATAGTTGAGATGTGTGCTTAATGTCACAGAGCTGTATGTTCATCAGGAACTCAATAAATTACCTATGTTCCCTTGAGAAAATAACCCCAAAATTTAGGAGCAACATTAACAAATGTGTCTTTGTTTTTATAAAGTGCCATGAGCATAAGAAACATCTTAGTTTGAATTTTTGACTACTGTGAGTGATGAAATATTCCATTCAATAAGGTACTTCAAAAGAGTTTACAGAAAAGAGTTATCATCTCTCTTCAGGAGTTTTAGTTTTTTTTAATGAATCTCTGGCAAGTGGAGCTATTGTCTTTAGTGTATGCTGGGATGATCTCACAAAAACTAATCAAATTCTATTTTATTAATTTATTATAATCCAAAATAATATTTAGAATTGCATTTATAAATATTCTCTTTTCCAGTTAAAGACTGTTTACGAAGATGTCAGTCTCCAGCTGGTGAGCACTGATATGCCATTGAGCCAATGCTTTCTGGTGATATTCTTAAACCAACAGTGATTTTCAGTGAATGAAAAAAAAATCCTGTGAACAGCCAGAACTTCATATTGCTATCAGTAACACAGGTTCTACTTACCCGAAACTTCACAGTGCTGCGGTAGAATTTCTCAGTTTCTGCTCTGTCTGACTACAGTGATAATGAAAGGAGAAAAAGGCATAGTCAGGATCAAAATGTCAAGGATGAGCCTCTGCTACTCCACAGTACAGTAGGGGTGATGACAGTTAAATTAATAGTGGTCTAAAAGTATGAATGGAGAAATATCTGTAGATATTTCTGAGAAGTACTGTTATTAGTCTAGCTTACATTGGATCAGATTTTATTAGAATGACTTGAAAAATTGAGATTTGGGCTTTGTCTGATTTCTTCCAATCTGGGTGTTAGTCTAGAAAAGTACATTACATTTTTTCCACAAAACTTCCCTCTCAAGACATCTGTATGACTTCATGTTCAACCCAACCCCCTTCAATTTCATGGCAAAAAAATGCATTTATCTGCAGTGATTCCAAGAAAAAAACTCGAAGAGTATTTCTAATGGTGCTGTACAAAATTAGCTCTTTGAATGCTAACATTAACATGCTAGCATTACTAGCATTACCATAATCAACACTGCATTCATTAGTAATGATTAGCTTTTTATTTTTAAATCGTTTTTTATGAGAACTGATGCTAATAAAATAAGAAAGGATAATCACAAGTATATAAAGAAATTTATCTATTATTATACTTTCTGTATTTATATCAGGGAAACTTTAAAAATAGCTTTAAGATCTTAATCATATTTCCCTTCCAATTTTAACTATTATCAGTTTAAACATTAAACTAAGTGCAGGAGATCAGGCAGGAGATGGCTTCTGTGCACTAAAATATGTGAATTGAACAAACAGCTTCAAGGGAAATAGAAGCTGAGCTTCGTATGTTAGAATTTTAACTTTGCTCATAAAAATTGAGTTTTGTGGGATTTAGGCAAGATCCAGTTACTGAATGTCTTGGTGTGAAAAAAAATATGTTCCACTGCACTGCATTTAATACCTATTGAAATTGTATTTGCACACCTTGGTCTGTAAAAGTATCAGTAATATTGTATATGTACGACGCATAATTTTTTTGTAAAAGCACTGAAGTAAAGCTAGTTACAAATTAGATTTGAAGATATATAACTTTGAATTTTCTGTCTGTTGGGCACAGTAATGTCATGCTGAAGTTATCAAAACTTTTTTTCTTCTGAATTAGGTGTCTTTTTTCTATAAGATTTCAAATAATCAAAAGCAGGGATGATGAAAGAAAAAATAACATTCTAGATACCTTTTGGTAGGTTAAGGGCAAGCTTTCAGATACCTGTTTAAAATTGTATTTTACTTTTTTTCTATAAAAAAGATAACACAAAAATTGTAGCAAGAATCAAAATTTCCCCAAAAGGGATTACCTCAAATGAATTATTTTCAAAGTATCCTAAAATTTCAGGGAATTGTTCTGATTTTGGAAAAAAATAACACCACCATCTCACAATCTGTTACAAAGCATGCATATCCTGTCCAAGCCCAGCAGAATATGCCCTGTCTTCAGCTGTGACTCTGGTACAAGGCAAATAGGTGAAAGTTTCACACAAGCATACAAACAGATGTATATATGCATGAGTACATATGACCACTGATTCCAGTGAGGAATATGTTTAGAGTTGTATGCCTGTTTCAGCTGTTCTCATCTGTTACTTTCAAATCTGTTTTTTTTTATAATTTTTAAGAAATCAGGTAATGGATATGTTTCTTCCTACATAGGATAATGGAACATCAGTGTAGAATGGAAGGACAGTGATGAAAAATATATGTATCCTTTGGTAAATAAAAAAGCTACATAGATTTGACATAGTGATAAAAAAGAAGGGTCAGCTTGGATGAATTTCTATACTCTAACACACCACTACTGCCCATGAGAGTCCCACTTCCAATACTTACTATTATATCTCCCCCTTTGATAAACCGCACTCGGGGCTGGAAAACGATCAAGTCGCACAGGTAGCAGATGTCACTCATGACATCAATGGCAAACCAGTACATTGTGTTACTGGGGGTTTGATATGGGAACACGTAGCGCAGGGGAATGAACCAGCAGTTCCAGTTATAGGCAATTGTCACAAGCATGAGCCATGCCACGTAACGGCGATCTGAAAGGAAAAGTTTTCAATGGAGAGGTGTGAACTTGAAGCCTATTGCCATTTTTTAGACACATTCATTCTGCTGCAGTCTCTGGGAATGCTTCAGCCCAGACCAACCTACCATTCTCCCTTTTGCAACTGGAATGCTGCTAAAGTGATGTGGCTTGGAAATAGGAGTCACACAAGGAATTTGCAAAAAAGAGAACATATTCAGTGCACCTGAAGAAACTTATATGATCAAATATAATGATTGTATATAAGATATTGCATCTTGCTCATTTATATTATAACTGAAAAAAGAATTATTTGGCCCTAATGAATGGTACAAATTCCAGATCAAGAAACAGAATACTTGAGTTCTAAATCTCATCAGTTTGCATTAAATGTTTTTGCATACCATCTTTACAACTGTTGTCACTTTTCCTCGTTTGGAATAAATGTTGTTTAGGACAGGACCTCTGTGTCCCTGGGAGTTGCAAACTGGAATGTGTATCTTGTGGTGGCTCACAGGTGCCATGTAATATCAGGTCACTTCAACATGACTTTACCCTGTTCTATTAAATGGCTTTAAATTTACCTGTGTATGAGTCAATGGTATCTGGTAGCTTCATATACTCCATGTATTTTTTCAGTGGAGGTTTTTTGAATTTACAGCACAGCATATCACAGTAATGATCCTCCTCTGGCTTTGCTTCTGCCTCCTCTTTCTTTTCTTCTTTTTTTTCTTCTTTTTTTTCTTCTTTTTTTTCATCTTTTTTTTCTTCTTTTGGTGGGGGTGGAGGCTTCTTTGGTGCTAGACACATAGATTACCAAAAACATTGGCAATTTAATAAGGGCTCAATTAATTCACCCTGTTTTAACATGAACAAAAGCTTCATCATACTAAAATATCTTCTAAAAACACTAGGCAGTGACTAAATTAATTATATTAAATACATAGAAAAACACTTGAAGAATAAAATCCCCACTAGTGTAAACATGTGCATCTGCTATCCTGAACAGGGCACTTATGTTACAGAGTGCAATATCTATATTGCTGAATTTCCCTGGACAATGCTACAAGTTATGCCTTTTATAAGACTGACAAGAAAATTGTTAATTCATAATTCATTAACTGAGCATTTCCCTTTACCTGACTGCTGTAAAGAATGAATGCAGTGAGGATGGAGGTGAGAAAAGACACCTATGCCATGGGCTGATCTCTCTCCTCTCCTGGGACCTGATATGCAAGATGCAGTAGGTGAAACTAGTGGGAAGCTTATGGGTTTTTTCTTACATTTCTAGGCTTATAAAAGTCTTGTAGCACTCCTTTGAGCCCAGTTTTTCCATCTTTGAGCTGGATAATGTTGTTTGCTCATGTGTCCTATTAATTCTGCTGGCTTTACCTCTGATTAGGATACACAGTCTTAGCAGTAAACTGACAAACTAGATCCATAATAAGTTAGGAAATAAAGGTCATAAGTTCTACAACGAGAACAAAAGAGGTAGATCAGCAAAAACCCAATTTTTTTTTTTTAATTCCTTTATCAGTTGGTATAGTTTTTTTTTCAGGCACCATTTTTACAGCTTTTTAAAAACCACATATGCAATGAACAGCTTCTAAAAAGTGCCAGAACGTAAAACCACCACAGTCAATTCTTTGTGGAAAGGAAAAGGAAAGTCAAACTTCCTCTGAAGAGGAGAAAAACTGATTTATGTTTCATATTTATGTTTCATATTTTGTCAAAAGTCAATGATTAATTAAGGTCAGATGAGTTTGCTCTATTTAAAGCATGGACTTAAAGTTCAGTGTGTCCAGATTTCTGCCAAGGTTAAAATTTTATTTATTTTTTTTACACAGAAGATCTCATATCAGTGACTAACATCCACTCATAAGATATATGTTTCTGATTTATCTGCATGAATAAACATCTCTGGGAGCTATTTCAAAATACAGAAGACTTCTTGACAGGAATTATTCTAGATACTGCCTCTGTAAGGTTTTTCCCCAAATTCTTCAGTGACGTAATTCAAAGGGAGATGGTACCTAAGGATTCTGGCTTGCTGTAGAGAAATAGGGATAAATTGACTTCATAGGGCACAAAGTGATCCTTTCCAGTGGATAAACACACTATACTTACAAAAAAATTATCACACTATTTTCTGTTACCACAAAATTATTTTCAGTTTTAAACTGAACAAACGAACAGCTATTTCTAGAGGCACTTACAAGCTGGAGGACTTGCTTCAGGTGAAGATATCACTGGGTCATTCAGCTTTTCCTTATAGACATTTGCCCTTTCACGCAATTTTTTTACAAGCTCTTGAAGCTGGGCATCAGCGTACTCATTTGTTTGGGGACCTGGACGTGTTGGCTTCTGTGTGCTGGTTAAAACAAAAGGAGGAAAAAGGCTTCACGTACTGGAAATCAATGGAAGGAAACAGTGGTAATTCTAGTTCTGAACTGAAGTCAGACATTGAGATTGGATCTTTACTGAGCACATTGCTTATTCATATCACTTAATTCATGCTAAGTGGAAACCTAAGTTATCTGCTCTTTCCTCCTGCTCATGTCAGCAGCAGTCTGTGTGTTATTTCAAGCAGAGGTCAGGGTACCTGTTTAGCCTACTGCATTAATGGCTTCCCACTGCTGCTTTTCACCAAGTTCTACTGTGGCTGTGTAAGGCCTAGTGCTTTTCTGATGTATTCACTAAGTTACAAGGCATCCTCTTCACATCTGCGTAAAAAAATGTACTCGTGATATGGCAATATCCTAATGCTGACAGGAAATGCAGGTGGAGGAGGAGGGACTTATGCTTACTTTACAATTTCTAATGTTGGGAAAATTTATTTCATCTATATTTTTTATGTTTGTTATAGCTAACATGAGGTAAAAAAATTGGATCTGTCTTCAGTGGAAACACACTGGTCTTCTTGCTGAGGCTTGTTCTTTTTCTGCTAAGAATTTGCTCAGGGTCATAGTAAAACTAAGCTGATATTCCAGTACTCCCAGCATTTTTTCAAACCTGGGAACTATTGATTTTCAAACACCTGCAGACTCATACTCTACACTGAAACTAATGCTTTCATTAGGTTATGTTCATGCTGGGCAGTCAAATAGAAAATCCAGGTGAAAGTGATTCTTGATCAACTCTTCTGTGCTTATTCTTACTTGAATTTTCACACTTGATTATTTGCTACTGTCAGATTTTGCAGACTGGGGTTGTTTTTGAGTGCAACTCAGCTGGCAGCTGAGCCACACACTTGGACTTCCTCTGGGTAGAGACAAGGACATGGGATTTTTTTTCTGTATCCTTGACTCAAGCCTTCTCAGCTAATGTGACTCACGGATATCAGAGATGGCTGGAAATGGCTGTGACTGGCACAGGGCAGACTGAGATCTCCTCCCAGTTGCCACAGGTCACAGTTGCCACTCTGTACTGAAATTCTGAAAGCTATGCCCAATATAGGAGCTACAGCAGGAAATTGTGCTTTCTTTCTTAACAGTTGTTCAACTCTGTCCCAAGTACCACAGGGATGTGGCTACAGCAAGAGTAGCAGCAGATCAAAAGTGACATATGCTTGAAATGCCCAGATTCTTGAGAAAATCTTCCCAAATGCGAGCAGGGGAAAAGTGGTATGACAGTATCTTGGGTAGGGAAGAAATGAACACCACTGCAGAGTGCTCTTTGAATAAACACCATGTCTCCTCAAGACCTAAATCTACTTTGAAATTTCTAACAGAAGGAGCTGTAGCTAAAAAAGGAGAGTAGGAGAGTGTCAGAGTGGGATGTGTCTAGCTTTTTGAGAAGCAGTCTTCTGGAGACACAACACAGTGCCCAAGGAAGTATAATTTAAGCATATAAAAATCCTTCAGCAATAAGACCATTGGATAAAGTGGAGATATGCTCCACTTAGAAGCAGCAACAGAAGCAAAAGTTTGGAAGTATATGCTTGTCATTCCTCTATTTTAAGCCCTGTATACTGTCTATTTCTTACAACTCCTCAGACAGGAGATTAATCAAAACAGTTCCGATACATTTTGTAATTGCATCACAGCTCCTTTTGTGTCACATTGTCCCTTTCCCCAGGCCATCTGTAATGTAGCCTTTCTTTTTTTGAGCTAACATCTCACTATTAGCTTTTTGCTTCTATGCAAAGAATTTAAAATAGTTCTTAGTCTTTCCTGTTGCTTTATTTGCTCAGGTCATTAGCAATCTTATAGTTAGGCACCACTTACAAGTGTCATGCAAAGGGCCCTTCTAACTTCTTTCTAGGAATAAGCTACAATTTTTTTGAGATTTTCCTCTTATTTCACAGATTTTCCAAAAACAGTTAGTGTCTCCTCTATCATGAATCTGGTGTAACGTAGTGCAGAGGAACCATGTTTCCATTTGGTACTGATTAGAATCTATGTGACTTAGTTTAAAGTTATTTGCCCTGCAGTTGATGAGAAATTGATTTTCCTTGCCTTACTTCTCATTTGGCTTGCATTACCTCCTACTCCATTATTTTCTTGTAATGAAATGCTTACTTTACATTTTCTTTGGTTAATGCAGATGGAAGAGACTACATGTTGAACACTGCTAATTTGAGGATGTTTATTGTATATGTACTTTGTATGGGGATGCACATTAAATTGCCTGGGCTAATGAATCCCATTTAAACTTCACTAAATTACTTTTAATTAAACTTGACTCCTTCTGTCGCATTTTATCTTTGATCTTTGTGCAGTATGTTACAATAGGCCTAGGTCTATATTATTTACTCTCCATGTAGTCCTTTACAGAGTGGAAATGCTGATTCCCTGTACAAGTAATTTCATGTGGCCTAGGAAATGAAAATCAGGATGGCAACCAACTCATGCACTATGCACACAGTCTTGTTACTCCCTCAAACATATTTTGATTAATGATAGCAATATATGTAACATGAGAAATATAATAATAATAATGTAGTTTTCTGATATTTTTCACTTCTAGATTTTATTTTTGTAACTTGTAGATTTAAACTTGTTTGTTTAGTGATAAAATTGCAGTGCCTTTATTCTCCCCAAGCAACAAGAGAAGATTTAGACACCTATAGCATAGTTAAAGAATATCACCTTGAAATAGGCTATGGAAATTGAGTATACTATTGTAAATTGAATATACTATTGAGTATACTAATGTTTGCAACAGCTGTTAAGGACTGTGGCTTGAAAGTTTTCCATGTTAAGAGTTCAAACAAACAGTGATAAGAAATGCAATAGTTCAGAAGGTTTGCCCTTTTCTAAGTTGCAGTCTAAGTTTTTAATTCCTCCCTGTTTCTGGCCATGAACACCAAATACCTGAGTTCAATTTCATGTTTAATCTACCAGGCGACCCCTGAGAAAATGTATTTCATAAATGTATGCTGCCTGGAAAATATCCATAATACTTTTTGCTGATTTCAGTTATAACCCTATATTTTTTTTTTTTTGCAGCACCTAAGAAACTTTCTGCTAATTACATGGAAATAGAGTTCTTGGTCCTGCCATAGAGCTTCCAATGCTTTTATTGAGCTCTGATGTGATTTATGATTGCATTTACAATCTGTGTCTTGAAAAAAATTTTCGTTTCTTAATAAATTAGGGAGAATCTCTGATTCAGATAATCAGTTTTCAGAAGGATATGATAATACACAAAACATGATGGCACAGACGAGAAAGATTTTGGAGAGACAGAAAAATGTAATTCCAGGCGTCATGAAATGTATTGATTCAAAAACACATCCTCAATTTTTGCTGACAATCCCAGTGTGAGTAATATCATAGAAGCCCTGAGTTCCAAGCCTAAGAGCAATCATCCTAAATTACTAAGAAAATTAGTAATAGAAGAAAATCCAATATATTAGTCACTTGCTTGGTACAGAAAGAGAGGTATTCCAAAAAGCTAAATTCCCCTATTTTTATTATACTGTCTCAATAGTCCAAAGAAGGCTTCCCTGAGGAGAGGTTCAGAATGACTGAGATAGGTTTCTGCTCTGAATTGCCTGTGAAGAGAGACTATTTTTCTCCTTTATCTGCACAAGATGCTGATGGGGTTTTAGGAGTGAGCTTTAATAGTCTCTGTCATGATTTTGGTACAAAATGTAGTAGTGTACTAATGATGTTTAATAGCACATTGGATTTGGAAGATTAAAAAGTAGGAATGATTCCTATGCAGGAAAATTTGAGTTATTTAGTCCAAGTAATAGAAATGAGGAAAAATCTAATGCCCCTTACTACAGACACGTACTTAGAATCAAATTTTAAGAATTTCATTTGTAAATGCTGAGATCATCAGTTGCAGGTGACAAAAGGCTAAATGTCCAAGTGTTAATTCAAAGGGAAGTTGCCTATGAGCCATTCATAATCTGGCTATGAAAAACACTGGTGCAAACATAACTGTAGAATGCATATTACATACTGCCAAGGAAGTAAATATTAATATTGGAATATAGGCCAATGTGAGAATTATTCTGACCAACTATACTCAAAAGGTGCATTCCCATAGTCTAAGACACTAGAAAGCCTCTTAGAATGGCCAAGGGGCCAAGGTTACATGACTTTGAAAAGGACAAAAAAACTAGATTGAGACATAATAAGATCTATGAGACCAAATTTTGGTGCTGAACCATGGGAAAATAGGCATTTGAGCTGAAAAAAAGTATTGTGAGAAGAAATGTGAATAGAGGAACAGTGAATTATCATGAGTTAAACATCTGAAGAAAGTTTCCAAGCCTTTAATGACCAGAATTCTAGGCAGCTTTCATTATGAGAGAGGAGCAGTTGAGACAACTGTGATAGACTTCAAGATTATATTAGCTAAGATCATGAAGACTATTGTAGGCTGTGATTCCCAAGAAATCAAAAGAATGTATGCAGCATGACATCCTTTTCAGCAAACAAACTGGAAATATAGAAAGGTTTGGCAAATGGATAAGTGATTCAACCTGTATATTTACCACCTACTTCTTCCAAAAATCTTAACAGCTCAAGTGCTATGAAAGCAAGTTTCTAAGATAAATAGATTATCTTGAAGTCTTGGAACAAGGTGTTCACACATTAGATTCCATAGACTTTCAAAAAGCTCTTAATTAAATTTTAATTCTTCTTAAACGTCTTGAAACAAGTGTCTTCCTCTGACCCATCATCTTTTCCTTTAATCACAGAATCAAAGTCGGAAGAGAACGACAAGATCATCTAGTCCAACAGTCAACACAGCACCATCATAATATTATCCCTAAATCAAGTGCCACATCCAGATGCTTGCCTGGGCAGTTTATTCCAATGCCTTTCCACCCTTTCACTGATGACTTTTTTTTTAATATCTAATCTGAACCACTCCTAGCAAGGGAAAGTGTCTGATAAAGACCTATCTTTACTGATACAGAAGATTATGTCCTTTTCTATTTGCTGCAATTTGATGTACTGGCATTATATTGACTTCTCTTTGCAATAAAACAGAATAAATCACATTTTATTTAATTTCATTTTAGGATTGAGCTGTTCTTCACAACACAATTTTATTTTAAACGGATGTTCCTTTGTCTTACTATATATTTTATTACCTGTTTCATTAATTTAAACATAGTGATACCGTAATATTTGGGTTGATTTTGGTTTTATGTACGTATAAGCAAAAATGGGCCATAGGCATTTACGAGCTTCATGCAGACAACATATAAGAATATCTTTCCATTGGAATTAATGAATTTCCCTTAGTTTAGAACCTTTGTACAGAGATCATGCTTGTTTGGGCCTTAAGCAAATGTTCTTAAGAAAAAAATGCATAGATCATCCATTTCCCAGACCTCATGTTGTATTCATAAAGCAAAACAGATATGGAAGCAACAGTGTTCAAGGAAGGCACTGTCTTTTAGACTAGTACTGAACTCAGTATTGAACTCGGAATAAACTTCCTTATGCAATGCAGACTAAAATCTCATAATCTACGCTGCAGAGATTCCTGCTTTTTTGCTCATTTTTTTTTCCACAACAGCTTCTTTGACAATCCTCCTAGTTATTCAGTCACAACAATCTGTGAATCTTCTAATCTTTACCGTAGTCTCTAAGGAGAGGTCTCTCTCAATGTGGAACACATGGAACTCTCACTGCGGTACCAGATTAAAATGTGAATAAGGTTTTATTTTAATTAAAAATTCTGCAGTAGGAACTATAAAGGTATTAGAAAGAAAGTAGTAGGAATGTTTAAATTATCAATTAGCTATGAAAAAAATCACCTTTCCTTAAGATAATTTGTGATATACATTTTTTTAATTGCACTATTTACTATGAGGTGAGAAATAAGGACAGAATAATTTCTAATACTAATTGCTTTAGAACAAAGGTATAATCGTCTAAGGAAGTAATTATCATTTATTTCCTTATCTGGTGCTGTTTTGTCATTGGGGCTTTCTTATCTTTAAGTAGTTAAACCTGTCTGGGGCATCTGCCACTTATCAGGAATTTTTAACATTTTAACATTTAAACATTTAAATACAAGCACATATCTTTTTTACATAAGCCTTGAATTTATGGTTATATAAAATAATTTAATCAGAGTGTGATACAGTGCTGTACAGAGTTCATGAGCACAGCACAAATACTTCCGATTTTCTATCTTTCAGTTTTTCTTAATATGCAGGGAATTAAAAACTAAAATAAAAATGCCATAAATTTTCCCACTGTGAATGTTTTCAAAGGTAGGAAAAAAGTCGCAAATTTGAAAAACTTAATTTCCAATAGATGCTTTCATTTGTCATGTGCTTTCATAGGGTCCCTAAAATAATCATACAACCATAAGGCTGTAGAGAAGTTTGAGATATTCCTGTCCTCACAGCTCAAAGCAGGATGAGGTCCACCTGAAAGATTCTTATCTAACCTTTTCTGAAATATGTCTAGTCATGGCTATTCCATAACTTTAATGAAGAATTTATTTCTGTGCTTCACTAGCTTCATTTTACAATTTCTTTTTTCTCAATGTAAATATCTTTTGGTACAATTTGTCCTATGCATTTTGAACAAGGGGTAAAATTTATGGTCCCTTTTTTTTTATCTCAATTTTTGTCCATCTGCACATTTTAATTTTTTCACTTTTTTTTTTTTTTTTTTTTTCCCCCAAATGAAAAGGATTTGGTACAAGGGTAATAATTGTATGATGACTAAGAATGTCAGTTAATTCTATAATTCTGTGTGTGTTCCCAAACTTCATGCCATGGGCCATTGTTGCCTATGCTAATTATATAAAATTACCTTAGTGTGATCATCTTGTTGCAAATCTACCTTCATTAGGGTAAACTGTTGTACAGAAACCTGTGTAGGAGCTGACTATGTGTATCTTTCCCAGGATCACAAAGAAACTTGGAGGGAAAGAACCTATTCCTCTGAGATGACTTCCAATTACTGCTATTTAAGACCATCCTTTCCCTTTCTGCAAGACCGTAACACACTCCTTTCCAAACACAGCAGCAGAGTAGGCGTGTTCCCTTCTCATCACAATTCTCCTCCTGAGTATCATTTACTCAGGGTACTGAATAAAACTGGGCTGCCAGATGTGTTTGACTTCTCATCTGATCCTCATATCTCCACCTGGCACTGTTTCCTCTGTTCCTCTCTTGGGCTGTACAATACAGGATGTTTTCATCCTAAATTGCTAAGATTTGGAAAAAGAGTAAATAACTGGAGACAGGGTGTTTTAATAAAATATGTTGGACAAGATTAAACACAGACATGAAGACTTACACTTGTCATGAAGTAATAATCAGTTTTCTTTTACTAAATGATAAGCATTACGTCTTAGATTTATATGCCTCAGATTTATCAAGAAAGGCCGTGATACATTTGCAAATGTTTCGTACAAATGTGATTTAAATAGAAATGCAATTTAAATATAAATGTCTTATATTACACATAGTAGTGTACCTGTCATAATGCTCATTGCTTTGCTTTTTTTCCCCTGAAAATGACTCAACATATAATAGCAGAGATAATATTTTGAATAAATTATAATTTTTCCCTTTACAAAAAGGTTTCTTCTTGCTTTAAAAAATATTAAGTGAATGGAGGATTTACACAAAATGCACAGAAATTGCCTTTAATCAAAGAAATCAATCAGCAGGAAATTATGACAAACTATACCCTTACTTTGTTACATATTCAAAAAAACCCAATTTCTTCCATTGATACAGTTAGCAAAAATATGTATGAATGCATGATTTGAAACAATGCAAGGGTAAAACCCCCTGCATTTCAATCTATATAATGACATTCCTATCCTTTCCTCACTTAATTTATTCTTCAATGAAGAACTTATGAATCCACTACTTTTTAATTTCAGGCTACCTACTTGATTGCCATGCAGAATGAGTGAAATTAAATAGCAAGGGTAACTGCATCCTGCAGATCAGATAGAATTTAAAGGCTCTGGGAAAATACATCTCAGCAAAGATTACAGAAAGTTTAATCCATTTTGGAACAGACAGCACACTATCACCTTTCTATTTAATTTGCAGGTTCTCAGTATAGTCATTTCAGAAACTCAAGTCCAAGAAGTAGAAGTGAAAGAATCTGAAAAGAAAAGGCCTAAGCAGAAGGAATATAAGTGCTAAGAAAAGTATTTTTATTTTTTAACACATTAATGTCTTTTCAGTCAGGCTTAATAAATACACTAGATGCATTCCATCTGTTTACGATTTCAAGTACTGCAGTGACTAGCTGGAAACAACTAAGGAAATGTATTGGCCTCTCCATAAAATTGGAACTGTGTTTAAACTGGGATTTTTCATAAGGCCCAGCATTGGCCGTATTTTACTTCCTCTAAATTCGATTGGAGTTTATTGCCATGACTGTCATTTTCATACATCCCTGGTGTTCTACAGTAATCAAGGATTTCTAGAGACTCTGCAGAGGGTTGATACTGTGTCTGTTTCACTAATGTGCTGAGATTTTGTACTTGTGATAGGCCATAGTTTCTCTAAGGTGCATCTACTCCGTGAATTGATGTGTTGTAACTAGTGGATGGCAAGCACTAATAAGCACAGTAATTTTCTTGTTCGAGGTAAATGAAGTGCATTACTCACTAAGAACATGCTACCAGCAGGAGTTCTCTTTATTACCTGGCTATGCACCACATAGCAAATTGCCTCTTAATCTTTGTTTTGTTTTCTTTTCTCGCTATTAGGCAAATTAAAGAGGGAAAAAAAATCTTCTTTATAGAAGGACTGGTAGAGTCTATTAAGTAATAGAATGTGGCTATGAAAAAGTCAAACCACAAGCATGAAGTTCAGTTTGCCTGAACTACCCATGGTCATATGGATGTTTGCAGTACTGGAGTTCCTTTTTTATTGAAAATGTTGAAAGCAGTGTTTCTGCATTTGAAAAAGCAAAAACAGACGAGTATGCTTACTGGGTGGGAATGATATTTTTAAAATAAATTTAACATTTTATTAAAATTTATTTAATGCATTTTATATTTGTTATATTTTGTTTTTAATAGCTGGATTCTGAAGGTGGCATATCAGATACAATTTTTTTTCCTCTCTAAACATAACTGAGAATGTGTAAGATTTTGAGATGAAATCTAAAAGCATAGGAAGTTCCAGTTACATACTGCAATTTTTTTCCTTTCTGTGGTCTTGACTATTTAGACTCCAAATATGGATTATTATGCAGTATTTTGCACGGCAGGGTTCATGATCTTTGGCTGGGGTTTCAGTGTACTGCCTTAGTATAAATAGTACATAGTAATCTCTTTGGTAATCTGGGAAGATGAAATACTCTTACAAATTCAACAGGGCTTAAAGGCTTTTAAAAGATGCAGAGGAGAGAAGAGGTCATTGAAGGACTTTGTGTCCCTCCATTTTCTCTGGTCTCTGCTCTCAGATGCTTTGTTTACCTTCTTCCATACTCTGTCTTTTCCAGGATTTGATGCAACTTTGTCTCATACCTTGAAGCTTTGTGCTAGTTTCTTGTTAATAAGACTCCCCTGTCTTCTATTAGAGTGCAAATGAGGTGTTGAGTGTTCTTCTGCTCCCTTATTTCTTGCTGTGAAGAGACAGGGTAGTCTTAGCCCACCCTTTCAGAGATTATTATTGCTCAGCAATTTGCTATTAATGAAAATTACCTGTTGCTCTGTTACATTATCAATAAAGATAGAAGGGAGAAAAAATATATTGGCAGACCGAGCCAATTTGTGTGCAATTCTACCCAAGCCATTAGGAAACAGATATTAAATGTTTCAGTCACTAGGCTGTAATTCATTGTTTGGTACATCATCCATTCTTGTGGGTTTCTTCTTTCAGACATAGTGTGCAGGTGGCTGAGACCAGTGCTGTGTCTGTCTACTCTTTATCAATGTCCAACACCATGTACTGGAATATTTTAAAAAATGAGGATGTGCAGAGTGGGAAAGGCAGATTGTTTTTCTTTTTTTCTTTTTTTAAATTTTTTTTCACGGACAAAAAAAATTGATGGGAATTTTCAGGAGGAAATGCAGTGTTTGTCAAAATTGTCATTCACTTAGTAAGCAAAAAAAAAAAAAAAAAAAAATTGCTCTTTTAGAGGAAATTAAAAAATATACTGCTCCAAACACTAAAATTGCCTTCCTTCCCTCTTCCTTATTCTATATATCTGACAATGCACAGATGCATTTTAAAAAATTAAATGTCACAGTAACAGCAGATAAGGTGAAAACTTTTCTATTACCATTTCCATTAAAGTTGATGAGCTCTGGATGCATATGATTTGTGAAAAAAACTTATATCCATGAACCTTATTTCATTATGTATATTACTCAGGCATATGGGCATACCAATGATTTCTTGCAAATCAGGTGACTTTTGATTAAACTTTGACTCTTAAAATAATTAGCATAAGAAAATTGTCTACCTAAATTAATTGCCCTGGGACTCCCAGCGGGACTTCCACCCACACTCTATGCCCATGGATCTTTGTTGCCTACTTCAGGTCAGGCCTTGGTCGCTGCCTGAGCTACGTTTAGGTGTGTCTACCTCCAATTCTGTCTCTGTGCCTGTCTCTTAGACAGACTTTGGACCTGTCTTGTAGCCTTGTCTCCAGCCCTGTCTCTGACCCTATCTTTTTTGCTCCTGACTGGACTCCCTGGATGGACTCTAAACCTGGTCCACCTTGTTGATGGAGCCTGTTGATGGAGACAGCAACCTGAAATATATCTGGGCAAAGTCTGAAATTCCAGTTAAGAAAATTCTACCAGTGATTTATCCAATTTTGATTTCCATAACAATATAACAGAATCATAGAATTGTTTGATTTAAAGATTGTTTAGTCCATCCCATCTGCTTTGAGTAGGGACATTGTCCACTGCATTAAGTTGCTCAGAGCTATGTCCATCCTGACCTTGAGCAACTTCCAACATTGAGCCACCCACAACTTCTCTGAAAAAACAGTGTCTTACCACTCTCATCACAAAAGATTTCATCTTTATATCTAATCTAAATCTGCCTTCTTTAAAATCATTACCCCCTGTAAACTTGCAAGAACAATCACAATTCTCTCAGCCTTTCCTCCTAGGAGACGTGCTCCACCTTCTGATTATTTTTGTGGCTCTCTCTAGACCAGGTCAGTGTCTTTCCTGTACTGAGGACTCCAGAGCTGTATGCAGCACTTCTGGAGGAATCTCAGCAAGCCGGAGTGGACAAGGATGAATCACCTCCCTCGACATGCTGGCCACATGTTTTTTGATGCAGCCTGGGATACACTTGGGTCTCTGAGTTCTAAGCACACATTGCCATCCCAGGGCTAATTTTTCATTCACCAATATATCTCCAAGTCCTTCTCTGCAGGTCTGCTCTCAATCTGTTCATACTGCAGGCTGTTTGGATAGTGGGGATTAGCGTGACCCATGTGCAGAACATTGCACTTGGTCTTTTTGAGCTCCATGAGGTTTGTGTAGGCCCACCTCTCAAGCCTCTCAAGGTCCCTCTGGAAGGCATCCATTCCCTCCATTTTGTAGGCTGCACCACACAGTTTGGTGTTGCCCAAGGGATAGCACTTGTTACTAATCTCTATTTGAGCAGTATCTAAATATGGATTAAACAGTAACAGAGAAAACTCCTGGACAATTGGACTCTTAGCTGACTATCCCAACTGTCCTAACAGTCCATGAAATGGCTTTGACTAATAAAACTAGCACTTTTCCAAATAACTCCCAGGTATGGTAATACCTAGAAATTAGCAATGATCAAACTCTTTGGGAAGCATATTTTATTGTTCTAGTTGGCCTCAGTGCTAGACAGTGGTTTGAGCATGTTTCATTTACTATTACTTTTGTAGATTACATGTATCTATTTGACTAAAATGCTCAGCTTTTCTCAATGTGATAAAGGCAGTTGGTTTCCCTAAAAATATTTTAGTGAGCAAATTTGAACACATAGACTCAACAAGGCAGTAATCTTTTTCAGGAATGGTGTCTTAATAGACTTCCATGAACCTTAAGAAGCAATGAATGAAATTCTCTCAAATGCACATTTTAAAAATCATTCTCCCTTCAGCTCTGACAGTCATAGGACAGATCTGGTTAGTTTAGTTTCATGCCAGTGCAATGACGCCAGTGCTATGACTTCAGACTCTACTGCAGAATTTAGTAACTGTTTTGGCAGTAGACTTTACCAACTATTTACTGCATTTTTAGAAGCTGTTGCTCAAATTAGACTGACTAGGTATATCTGGATAGACATGTGACACTGAATCAGAACACCTCTGAGAAAGCAATGTTTAATGTAAATATTTTTAATTTCTTTTAACAGACAGATTTTGTTTCTACTAATAAGAAACATACCCTTTTGTTTCATAAGCACATAATTATGTTAACCATGGTTACAAGATTTACCAGTGGAACTGTAAGCATTGAATAACATATTGTATGATGACAAAAAAAAAAGGAGATTCTTATCTAGGTTTTCATTTTTGACCTACTGATTCACATTGAAGTGACTAAGTTATAAATAACTTTTCCATTCTTTCTAGTCAGAGTTATTTTTAATTGCATCTATTGTTTTATAGAGGCACGTGCAGTAGCATTTTGCTTGATTATTTCCAGACACGAAGTCTGTCTTAGTAAATGTGGGAACCTGGGACATCCCTCTGGTTGCCCTGGCTGTCTCAAGACCCTGGCAGGGGGCTTGGAGACCTTGGCATGAAGTCAAAAACACCTGTGGCTTCGATTTTAGCCCGTGGAAAAAGCTGCCAACTTTGTATGAGGAATTACAAGCCACAAGGATTTGAGTAGTGTAGTAGTTGAATTAACACAGGGTGAAAAAGTAGAATTTTGGGGCTTTTTAGGATGGGGTTCGAGGGGACAAGATGGAGGTATTTGGGCATGTCCTGACCTTCTTTTCCTTCTTCTTGCCCTCCATATCTTGCTGTGATGGTGACACTTTTCTATTGGTTTAAGGTAGAGACACACTGTCCAACATAAATGATAGATATTGGCATGTTATTGTAAACATAGTAAACGTAGTTTTTAGTATAAAATGTGAACACCACCCTAGAGGGCAGACAGAACACCATGGACAACTTGCTAGACAGCAGGTCAGATAAAGAATGTTATAGATAAGAGAAAATAAACAACCTTGAGAAGCCAACCCTATGCATTCAGACTTCTTCTTTGGCTGCACAAGTTGGGAAACAAAGACTTTTACATTCTCGTGGTCACCTCGATCTGCAGACCCCGAGAAGTAAAGAGGAGGAAGTAGGTAGTTAATCTATCATCTCTATAAATTAACTCCATGTCAGGGAAAGATTTTTCTTTGTGTTATTAGGACAATCAAAATAATAGAAGGCAAAAACAAGCAGGAGTTTCTATCTGGTTCTGTATTGAGTGTCTCAGTTTTTCTCCATTCAAAATGATCTCAAAAGGCAGAAACTTCATTATGCATAGCAATAGGCCATGTGAGAGTAAAGACTTGGAGCTGACTGACTAGATAACAGCTTTGCATAAAAGGATCTGGGTGTCCTGGTGGACAACAAATTGAACATGAATCCACACTGTGTTCTAGCAAGTAATGAGGGCTAACTACCCATTCTGATTTAGAAAAAGCAACAGAGGTGCACAGCAAGAGTATGAGAGAGAAAAGAAGCAAGTTAAAGCAAAGGAAAATTTAATTCCATTTAGTTTTCATAATAAGGGTGGTCAAAGGGTGGACCAGATGGCCCAGAGAAACTATGGAAATTCCATTCTTAATGATATAGATTCACAATTATGCTGAAAAAATTTTGGGTGCCTTGATCTAACCTGGCAGTTAGGTCTAACCTCTAAATATTTTTAGCAGGAGTTTGGACCTCATTCATTCTGGAGAACCCTTCCAACCTGAGCTGTTCTTTCAAGACCTTTATTTTCCATAGTGACACAGCAAGTGTCATCAAGTGCACACTCAGCAAGTTTGCAGATGACACCAAGCTGAGTGGTGTCATCTGCAAGCCTAAAGGAGAGCCAAAAATATGATCAGAAGTTTGGTGCAGTTCTCCTGTGAGGAAAGGCTGAGAGAGTTGAGGTTTTTCAGCCTGGGGAAGAGAAGGCTTCAGGGAGGTGCATTTTAGTATTTGAAGGGGGCCTGTAGAAAGATGTGGGCAAACATTTTAGCAGGGGTTGTAACATTACAAGATTTAACATTTTTAAACATAGAGAGGGCAGACTTAGATTAGATATAAGGAAGAAATTTTTACAGTGCAACTGGTGGAACACTGGCACCTGTTAGGCAGAGAGGTGGTGGATACCCCAATCCCTGGAAACATTCAAGGTCAGCTGGGATGGGGCTTTGAGCAACCTGATCCACTTATAGCTGTCCCTGCTCATTACATAGGGGTGGGACTTGATGACCTTTAAAAGTCCCTATCAACCCAAAGAATTCTATGATTCCATGAATCTACGAATCTCTGCTTCTGAAATTACTATAAACTATTTAAAGCATATTGTTTTCTAGACTTCATATTTATTTTTATTTTTGCAAAACAGTCACCTCAGCTTTTTACAAAGGTTGAATGACCCCAGATTCTCCCCTGAAGGAATACTACTGTTTTATTTATTTATCTCTTCTCAGCAAGAGATAGTACTAATCTTCTGATTGTGGAGACTAATGCTGATTTAATGTTATGTGCAGGATAAAAAGTTTCAAGTCGAAATGATATGACAAACATTCCATGTATTCAGGGCAGCATTCTGGGAATTTCTTCTTTGCTAAGATATAGTAATAATTAAGCAGCAGAACTGCTAAAATTTGCATATAACTGTAGTTGAGCAAATCCTTTTCCTCATTCCTGCAATTTAGGATGATGTACACAACAAACTATCAAAAGCACATAATAAATGAATGCCTCATATATATGCAACCTTGAAACTGATATAAAACTCTTCAGATCCTTACAGGAGGCACTTTTAAAGAACGGATATATGGCACACAGAAATGTTTAGTCAGGACGTCAGGTAGAATCTTCAAATTTTTTAATTGAATTTACTCACTTAGCATCTTCTTTCCCATCTTTGAGTTCATGCTCTTCCTGTTGAGTTGTCTTAGCTGGTTCAGTTGAGTTTTCAGGTTTTGAAGGCTCAGGTGCTTTTGCTGATTCTGTATCTAGAAAAAAGTTTTTAAGTTTTGAAAATGAATTTTAAAATAATTCTAATAATACTTTTGAAAGAATCACAGTCTGTCTGATATTATTTCTTTAGTAGATAACCACTAAAAGACACAACTTCTGGGACCTGACCTCTGAACAATTTCCTGCATAACTCTGTTTCAGTGCCAACTGTACACAGCATGTTTATGATAAGTTCACCTGTTAGAATATGTAATTTACTTGTGGTTTTTAAATAGATTCATCAGTAGCCAGCTCAACAATGGTCAATTCAGATCTCTTCTGTATTTATGAGGGACAAGAAGTGATGCAGCAAGGTAGAGGACAGATAGGTCTGTCCAGAAATGCCTTGTGAAATACAGGAAGAAAAGTGAAGAGTACCTAATTTTCTAACAAATAGAAATGTTAATAAAACTATCTATGCTTCATTGTTTGTACTGCATCAAAGATGTTGCTTCAGCTGCCATGACAGTACTGTTCATTGATGAGTAAATTATGATTGAAATATATCATTAAAGATGTGAGTATGCCCCACATTGAAAGGCAAGACCATTTGCCATCTGAATGACAGTTGTCTTCTGTTAAGTGGGCATTTTTCCTTATCTCTTCCACAACCAATCCTCTCTCAGGGGAGACATCTGCTGATAATGGGCCATTGAATGTCACTGCATGACTGATAAGAACCATAACATCCCATTGTGAGATGCTCCGCCCAGAGGGAGGAGCCAAGCATTTCTACCTGGATATAATCTTGAGTTCCTGGAACATCAGCATGGCTTTTCCTGCGCTGGATTTCCCAGAGGAACAGCTGCCTCTTCCACTGCAGGAAGGCTACACCCTTTTCTACAGGATCACTGCTCCAACAGAACCACGCCTGACACTCCAGGAGGACTGCAGCCATAATTCCCAATTGGACTGCTGCCAACACCCCGACTAACAGGGTGTCAGGTTGTATTCTGACTCTGTCAGTGTTGTTTTGATTCACTGCATTGTTTATTTTATCTTTCTAATTTTCTTCCCTGATAAAGAACTGTTATTCCTGCTCCCATATTTTTGCCTGAGAGCCCCCCCCTTAATTTCAAATTTATAACAATTTGGAGGGAAGGGGTCTACATTTTTTCCATTTCAGGGGAGGCTCCTGCCTTCCTTAGCAGATACCTGTCTTTCCAAACCAAGACAGTATGTTGTACTTTGTCTAGTCTATTTCTTCATTTCTGTTACTAGTAACTTTTTCAAAGTCATCTAAGTAGGAAGTTCATAGAGTTTGAAGCAAATGGTGTGGTCTCTTGCCATTTAAGTGGCCTTAAGTGATGCTTTCTTATAATTACTCCCATATCTTTTTTTAAACTTTCATGTTGAAAAGTAATTTGATAGCTGTCATCAATCTGACACTTTGCATAATGGAGGAACAAGCTCAGCCTTCACAAATACTTTAAGTAATATGACAATAGAGGAAAAACTTGGCAGCAAAACATGGCAAAAAATAAATCAGGAGCCTGTTATATGTGCTGTATTTTAAGTTTGAGACAGCTCAAAGAAAATCCCACTTTGAATATTTTACATGGATAGTGTAAAGTTACTTCTCTGATAGTTAAACTTCATGTTTAGACAGTTATTCCTTTAAAAGAAACAAAAACTTCCAGCACTTGTAGCTTCTGCTCCCTTTTGAATTCAAGGTTTGTAGTATCCCAGTTCTCCCTGCCTTGACCCCACAACCCAAAAAGCTAAGTACTCAATCTAGAGTGATAGCAAAGCTAATATCAACATTTCTGTAATCATCTCACTTTGGGAATTTTCTTTCCTATAGCAGTCACTCCTAGATGTATCTATACTAGCATAGGATACAATCTGATATGAACAATTAGAGCAGTGAAATGGTGCTGAAAGCATGGCATTGAATTTATATCTGTCAGACATAAATACTGGCATATCTGGCAGATAAATTTCCAATGAGGTGTATTGTGATCCACTGAAATTAGTGACAATCAGCAGCTTGAATAAAGTAGTTTGACTCATGGGGTTATTATTCTGGTTTGGTTTCATTCTAAAGGAATCCAGTTATGAGTTCCTAAAGGATTTTGGGGCTTTTTTGGGAAAAAAAAAAAAAAAAAAAAGAGGCATTCAGGGGACAATCAAGAGGGTTTTGCTAGAAGGGCATTCTTCATTGAAACAAATGCCAGTGTAGTTACACTGTTTAGTGTAACAGGCTCCTGAATAAGACAATCCATCTTTGGGGTGACAACATGTATGAGAAGCAAAAAGCACAAAGTAAAAAAATATATGGTGCTTGCACATAAACAGTCCTGTGCAGAGGATAATAACTTCTAAGCTTGATAGATATTCTCAAGGTATTCAGTCTGATGTCTGAACCCCCACTGACCATTAAATGCTGATTACATTCAGACTGAAGGAAAACCTTGCAATCCCATGAATATTCCAAATTTTCACATACAAGGATTCATAAATTTCTAGCAGGGATTCTTTGCATTAATATTAGGATATCAGGGCCTAGCACCACTACTGGCATGTGTGTCAAATTTGAGTTTTTTCTTTCTGTGTGAAATTGAGAGGGCTGTCTGCATAGTCATATTTAAAAAAAAAACCAAACCCTTTGCTCTTCACTGCTTGAATCTAGCTTGTAGTCTTCTAACTCGTGAAACCAGGCCCAAAGGAATGCCCTTAAGAACAGTGTGATAGTCATTTTAGGGAAAATTTAGACTACAACTGTTGGTTTCCAGAATAAACAGTGATCCAGCAGGATCAGAATAAACAGTGATCCAGCAGGAAGGTGGCAGGCTTGCAGGACAGCTTTGCATAAGTTTGGTCATGGTGGTGAAATCATGAGTGAGAAAAAAGGCAAAACCATGCCAAGGCATCAACAATGAGCACAATTTTAAAAACATACAGATCCATGCTAACTCAACAAAATAATGGGTTTGAATTTTTCTGAATTATTATCATTCCCATTGTACTGGCATATAGGTGGATGAAATTCCCGATGCATTGTAGTGGGAGTTGAGATATGAAGCCCACTGGTGTCTACGCATTCTAGATATTTGGCCTTCCAGCAAGGATAATACATTTTAAAACTGTATTGGGATAAATGTTGCCGGATCTGTTTTAAGATGGAAGGGGAAAGTGACAGTTGTGGAAGTATCATTTAGTGGGAAAAACACTGCTTAATGGAATCCCTCCAAATAAATCTGATTAAATTTATAAGCCTAGGATCCCAAGCAGCAAGGAACAAGATGCAATTTATAAAACCTATTAGTTTACTTCTCTTAGATAAGTTTTTAGATATTAAGATATGAATAAATGTCAGCAGCTGGATAGTAGAAGTCTGAGTACAGAACAGAAAAAGTGCTTTTGCTTTGCTATAGTTCAGGAAGGGAAGAATTTCTTTCCTAGAACTCCCAGCCAACTCCACTGCCTTGCACTAGCAGTCTGACTTGTATCACATCTATGCTTCCCCTCCCATCTCTATTGGTTTGATATACATAAAAGTAGAACTTGTCATGGCTAATTGTTACTAATATAAAGAGCAAAGAGTTTCCTGGGTTTCTTCTTTTGTCTGTTCAAAAGCACATTTTAGTTCAATTTAATCATCAACTGACATAATCTTATTTAATTTTGAATCCACAATATAATGTTTTATAGGGCGATTCACAAAACATTGACTCGCTTTTATCTTCTTTTTCTTCTGTGGAAGTAGTATTTCCATCAGAACACCCACGCATAATGTGTATTTTATATTAATTAAATATATATGGTCAACTACTTCCTTTTACTGTTAACTTCTTAGTGACTTTTACAAAAATGTAGTCATTTTAAAATACACTGATGCTTAAAAGCTACTATAGGATTGCACAATCATAATATAGTACTAATTATAATTAAGAGTTGCTATGTATGTAATACAGTTGTAAATGTTACCACTCAATTCTGATGTTTATTACCAGGATTAGTGTAAGCAATGTTGATTTAAAGAACATTTAATGTTCTTTTTTGTTCCTTCAGTAATGAAAAATAATCCTGTAAATCTGATTTGCCTGAACTGTCTTGACCTGTTTTCCAATACTTGGCAGAAACACGGAAGAGAATTAGTCATGGTAGACAAAAATACAAACATAAAGGAATATTTTATATTTCTTCTGTTGAATATATATTTGATGGTTACTTGGAAACTTTGTGTAGCTTGATGTTCATGCTCTGTGCTGTTTTCAGCTGAGCTAGAGTTAATTTTCTTCACAGTGGCTGCTACTAGGGCTGTGTCTGGATTTGTGCCAAACAAAGGGCTGATAATACAGAGATATTTTTTGTTATTGCTAGGCAGGGCTTGCACAGAGCCAAAACCTTCTCTGCTGCTTACACTGCCACACTGGTGAGGAGACTGGGGATGTATGGAAGCCTGGGAAAGACATAGATGGAACAGCTGACCCTAACTGACCAAAGAGATATTCCAGGCCATATGACACTTTATATACTGACCATGCTCAGTATATAAAGTGGGGGAAAGAAGTAGGAAGGAAGTTGGGAGTGATGGTATCTATCTTCCCAAGTAACTGTTGCACATGACTGGAACGCTGCTTTCCTGGAGATGGCTGAACACCTACCTGTCAATGGGAAGTGAATTAATTCCTTGTTTTGCTTTGCTTGTGTGCATGGCTTTTGCCTTCCCTAATAAACTGATAAAATATCCCAAACCACAAGTTTTCTAGCTTTTATCCTTCTGATTCTCTCCTCGAATTTGCTGGTCAGGTAGTTAGTAAGAGGCTGTGTGGGGCTTGGTTGCTGGCTGGGGTTAAACTTCAACATGCTTACATGATAAAATTAATTTAGTTAATATATAAACAATGGTGTCAATTTTAATGGTGCATGGAAACATTCGAGGGTAGACAGCATTGTTTGAAACAGGAAAAGGTGTATAAAGACATGGGTAGAGTCCGCTAGTAGGAGGCAGAGTGACTAATGTTTGAGTAATCTGTTCTTTTTAGCAGTGACATATATGCCTTAGAAACATAATTTTAAGGAGTGATTTTTAATCACTTAAAATCAGTGATTTTTTGGGGACATTTCCACTTTTTACAAAGTGTTAAACATTTAAAAATATTTTAGAAGGCTCAAATTGTCTTTTAAGTGGTATTGCCTGCAAAATAGCATAGAGAGTAGGTTCTCTTGAATAGCTGGAGTAAAGACTAACTTTGCATGTGGAGCAATGGAATGGGAATAAGAGAACCAGTCTACAAACTCTCCGTGATATTTCTGACTTAGTTAGTCATTTGCCTGATTGTTCTTGCTTCACAGAGGTGTTCTTGAGCTATCCAAAATATCTAAAAATGGCTATAGGGTCATGAAGATCTCAAGAAAAAAAAAAAAAAAAAAAACAACACAAGAAACCTATGGATGAAGGAGAGAAAAGACTTCAGCTCTGACATTACAAAATGCACACATTTGTAATCTTCTGATATGAACAATTAGAGCATTGAAATGCTGCTGCAAATATGGCATTTCTTGAAGCAACAGTTCTTGAACAAATGCTATGTGCAGGGAAAAAAAGTTCAGAAATCAGCAGCAGTGAAATAAAAAATCAGTTAGTTAGGTTTAGTTAGTTAGGTTTAGTTAGTTAGGTCCATCTTAACCCTCAAGCTCACTTGAGGGTTAAAAATATTATTTACGTTTATTTTCTATGAAAGAAAAATTCTATGAAGAAGTTGAGTTTGTTTTCCTAACATTTAGACATGTCGCTCATGTGAAAAATGAAGATCTGAGAGGAGTTAAAAGACTTCACATCAGCAGGAGTGATTAAAGCTGATTCAACATATTCAAATCCTTGGTAATCTTTGAAAAAAATATTTTATTTTTTAATATTATTTTATGGGAATAATAGCTGCCTGTTTTCTGAGTGCCCGTGACGAGCATGAAGGATAAGGCGATAAGGAATAAGATTATTTCAAAGTCTCTTTGGATTGGCAGGTTTAGTCTATTGGGCTGCAGCTTATAAAATCATATATTTCATTTGTATTTTTTGAAATGAAAATGACTTACTTAACTCTGGATTTCCTGGTGCTAAGGGACAGGTCTTGTCTTGCTGCTTAAGGGCAACTTAAGAGTCAAATTCATAACAGGCCAAACAGAGGTTTTCACAAAATTTCACATTTAATTGAAATCACCCTTCTCAGGGCTTTAACTCAGTTGTAGTCCATGCAGAGTTAGTTGGTACCTAATTAACCAGAATTAGCCAAGTTTTTACAGCATAGGATTTTGGTACCCTCAGTAAATACATCTGCTTTATTTCTACCTCCAGGAAGGGAGAGCAACCAAATTCTGTATAATAGCTAGTGATAAAGACTCTTCTCTTGGCACTGGCCCTCATTTATTTGCAATACGGTCAAGCACATGTTGGGAGGATTTTTTCCCCCCTTTTTAAAAGATTCAATAATTGTAATATAAATACATACTGAAATAAAAGTCCTTCATTCTTCATGCATGGCTACTGTTTTGTTTAATTTCTAGGTTCATTCCATGATCCATGTGTTGGTCAGTTACATGCTTCATTCTAACTTCTCAGATTCCATAATGTTTTGCATTATTTTCTGCACGATGGGCCAGAGGCTAGGAAGGTTATGGAACTTCCTGTCACTCCTCTCTAGTCTAGGTTTTACACAGGTAGTTAGGCAAACCTACAGTAGTGGGAGAGATATGGGTTTGAACCCTCATATTATGAAAGAGGCAAGGTATAACAGGTAGGCTAATATATCAGAGGGGGCAGCTATCAACAGCTTCTACTTTTACTTGTTTTCTTAGTGGAAAAGTGACTGTTCCTGAAGTACCTGAACAGAAGAGGGAGTCTGGAGTGAATTAAAGTTCCTTTTGAGCACCTCTTCCTCTGTGGTGCTGCTTACTTGAGATACTTTCCAAAGCATCTAGACTCTTAATATACTAAACATCACTGAACATTAACATGGTAATCTCCCAGAAGGGAGGTTCTGTCTACTTTGTGATCTAGAAGTGCAATGCCAGCATGTGTAGAAATACCTATGGTAGTTTTACTTTAGCTTTCTCATTCAAGTCCTACCAAGAACAAAGCAATGTTAATATGCACTTTAATAAAAGCTGAATAAATTTGACTGTGTCTTTGGAAAACATCTTTGAGACACTTGTTGATTTAGTAGAAGATCAAAATCCAGAATATTGGAAACAGACTAGTTTCTAGTAAGGGAAAAATGTAAAGATGAGGACAGACTTCAGAGAAATACTAAAATGTAGTTGGAAATAATCAAACTGGAATTATATGTCAGGAGGATGAAAGAAATTATAAAACAGAGAATGATAATATAGTCACCAGCTAGCAGGTGGAGGCTGGATATGCCCTTCTAAAGAGCATAACCACCAACAGAGCTATTGAACAGCAGTGGGTAAAACAAGGGAAGCATTTGTATAGCCAGTCAATTACAGGAGGTGATAAATATGCAAAGAAATTATAGCAATTGGATTCAATATCATGGAGAACCTGTAATTAGGTGAATCACACTTTGTTAAGTACACAAAAAGATGCAGGGAATAAATCTAAAAAATGAATCCATTATGGAACAAACTGACTAAGCACAGAGAATTAATTACAGAGTGAAGTAATTATGCAGAGAATTAATCACAAAGCAAGTTAGTGATAGAGAGGGCAACTGAGGAGGCGGGAGATAGGGCAATGAGTAGCCAACAAAGAAGCCAAAAGTACCAGGTGTTCCTGACTGACCTAAGTGGCCAAGTTTTAATCAAACAGGCTCCAATGGTACCTCCTGCTGGTTTCTCATGCATGCTGGAAATATTGTGCTGCTTTGTGAAGTACATAGAAAAAGGAAGAAGGTAATGGCTGGTTTTGGTGATGCGAAAAGAAGGGGGTGAAGATAAGCTCGACTCAGTCTGTTGATTTGTATTTAGCACTATGAAATTGCAAACTGATACTATGATTAAGGGTTTTCTGGTCTATTTTATTTTGATTATACCAGAGAAAGTAACAAGAGACCTTGGAAAGGCTTTTCTCTAACACATTTGAAGTTCTTCATTTAGCTGATCTGCCTTAACTAATGTTGTTTGAGGTCTGGCTGTACTCCATATTTGTACATACAGCATAAAGTGCTTTCTCTAGTCTCTCATCCTCTGGTTACCCACACAAATTCTCATTTTCTTCTTCCAGAAGATAACCACACAATTTTAGGTCTGACACAAAGTTCACAAAAATTTTCAGAAGTTTATCTAGACCCTCCTGTGAACTGCTTTAGGCTAGCTTTGATTTTCTGTCCAGAGATAAAGAAGTTCCTTATTTGGCTCAGATGATATGGACTTACATTCAGGGTGGTGAAAATCATAAGCTTCTCCTGAGGAGTGGTCCCTGTGAATTTTCTGGCTTGTATAGCCATTCTCTGTCTAGCTCATTAATACTCTTAGTGTCTTGTTGCAGCTGTTTGAAAATGAGACTTGAAGTGCCTTCCAAAAAAATGGTAGATTTAAAAATACCCCCAAAACACATGGACCCTAACTCTATTAGTATAATTTCCTGAAGTAACTAATGGTGTAGTATACCACCAGTGTAACTATACCACCAGTTATATTTTAGAAGGAAAAAAAATAGTTTATTATGCCAAAATATATCTTAATGAGTTATATTTATCTGTAAAATTAGATTAAATTTTTTATGGAAACAAAAAGAATTTCTGATACTCCATTCTGTCATGGGATAGTATCTGTGACTTAGTGTTGCTACAAAGCCAATTTATTAGCCAATGAAATTTATTTTTTTCCATTGCTGCTACAGTTAATTCAGGTCAGACTTTGGTCTGTAACATGGTCATGCTACAGCCATTATATAACAAGACAATTACATTAAATGGACTTTGTTTAAAGTTTCATTATATGAGGAAACAAATTGTGACACTTGCTATGTTTACACAAACACAAGTCAGAATTGTGAAAGTTTCCTTAGAATCTTTTTCCAGTTGCTTCACTCTTAGTTATTTTTTATTAGAGAAAGCTGGAGATTCCTCAGTCTTTGCTTTGCTGCTTCAGTGAAATGAACATGAACTGCTCTTCTAAAGGAAAAGCATGAGGTGACAGGAAAAATGGACTCTGTTTTTCTTTGCTCTTGGAAGTAGAGGATGGAAAAGGAAAGGGCTGCACCACTCATTCTGTGAGGGAGGGAGGAGGAGATATGGCCCAGCAGTAGTTGTTGCTTCTCCCATCCTGAGCCTCTACTTTGGTAGCAGGTTTAAGCAGTCATTTAGGCTCTGGTATACACAAAACAGGCTTGGCTACTGGAGGTGGGGGAAGAGGGGGGCAGGATAGCCATGACCAGTGGCCTCTGTCTCCGGAAACCAGCTGCTTAGGCAAAAAATTACTTTGTTTTACTGCCCTGAGTCCTATGTTCCCGGGTAGGGGCCTGAATAGCTTCTGAATGGGGATGGCAAATATTTTTACCAGCATTGTTTTTTTTTTTTTTTTTGTTTTTTTTTTGTTTTTTTTTTGTTTTTTTTTTTTTTTATTATTATTATTATTTTAAATTTGGAATGGATGTTCAGTGAAATATTTCGATAGTTTAAAGTCTGTCTTGTCTTTTCTGGCACATGACTAAAAGAAACATTAAAAATATGCTCTTTTTTTGTTTTCCTTAAGCCACTAAATATCTTTATTTTAAAATTTCTAAGGAGTCAAATTGCAGTAAGAGGAGACTAGACTAGCTGATCAGAGGGGGCAAACTCGTGAAGGCACTGTGTGCTTGAAAACTTGTTGCCTTTTGTTATTGCTGGATCCTATATTTGTAACAAATCATTGGCCTAGGGTCAATGACAATTCGGAGATCTTAATTTCTTCCACAAATGAAAAATAAGAGCTCCTGATAGAGCATTAGGAAGAACAACAGTTTCATTTACAATCCTATAGAGTATATACATATTATGTCCAGATAATCTTTGAAAACTCATAAATAGCTTATTACTGACCTTGTTGCTTTGGTATAGGCTCTGCTTTATTATTGGCCTCTGCTTTCTGTGGTTCATTTGTTGTTTTATTTTCATCCTTAAAAAAATACACAAGATTAAAAACTGTAGATTGTCATTGGGTGGTTTGATGTTTGCAACATTTTTGTAGGAAATTGATTAAGCTGCCACACACTGACCATTGTTCCTGGGCATTCTGTGTGTTTCCAGATGGATTTACCAAAGGACTTGTGATGGGTATTGAAATCGAACACTGATATCTTCACATCCTCAGTGCAAACCCAGCTGCTTAGCTTAGAGTTCACAGAGCTGTCTTGTTTAGTGCTGCCTCTCACAAGCCAATGTGCATCTCTGAGTTAGTCATGATTCTGCCTAAACCTTCTATTGGGCTAACACACCTGGTATATTTTGAGCAACCTTACCACAATGATAGATCTCGATCTCTACAAAATACTGAGATGGTATCAACTTTCACTGCAAAAAATTAACTTCCTCCCACACTTGCTGACCGAGATCCATTAACCAAATCCTTGTGTACCTGTACCTTGACTCAACTCAGTTTTATCAGAGTGGCCTTTGGAGGAAGGACGGAGATGTGTATGGGGAGTCCTAGGCGTTCACAATACTATGTAACAGCATTGTGTTAATCAAGCCCATCAGCAGTTGTTATCCCATATAGAATAAGTTTTCCTAGTGTGCAGCATGCTTATTAATACAGAAGGATATATATGGAAAAATTATTTGACATTAGGAGCTTTCAGGTCTTCATGCACTTTTTTTTCCTTTCCTAGGTCAGTGATCTTCTTTGTGTTTCTGAGAATAAATTGTTGGGTTTTTTTTCTATGAAAATATTTGTGTTCTCCTGTCTGTTTTTATTCAGAGAACCAGGCACTGAAGTTCTAATATACATATGTATAGAGAACTAAATAATAAATTTGACATATATATTTATATACATAATTGTATATTAAAATTTCAATCAAGGTCTGTGCATACTTAAGGTTCTTGCATGATGTTTTGTTGTAAATGCTGTTTTCTTTGTTTCAGGCTCACCCCTACTAGCGTAAGTACATAAATTAGTGCATTAATTAGTATAGTAACCATTTATCAGATATTATGTACTGTCTTCTTTTTCTTCTTTACCCATTAGATGATATCTCCTTGCAGGCAGGAAATGTCTTAATCCCTAATCCATTCATGTGCCTCCATTTTAGCAGTGTTTTGAAGAGTGTAGGCTGATGGTGATACAACCTGAATGTTGCACTGATGTATGAAATTACTCTCACCAAAAGAGTAATCCTTGTCTCCAGTGAAATCTAAATATATTTGTTTTACTAGAGCACTTTGCCTCGTGAGGTATCAACTGCACAGAACTAACCTGTCAATATTCAGGAGTTTTCTTCTTTTAAAACATTATTTTATTGACACAAGAATACTGAACTGTAAAAGAAGCATGAACAATGCCTGTAGATCTGCAGTATATAAAGGTTATTGAACATAGACATTATTGCCATTTTTTGTGGATGACAGTATGGATAAGCCCACTTACTTAAAATTGACTTTATAATGGAGGGGTTTCAATAGGCATGAATAGCTTAGGCTGATACTAATGAACCTTTGTCACTTCCCTAATTATTTAGTGAAGCCATAAATTGTTGCCATTTGTTTTGTAAAGTTTTGATTATGTTAAGCTGGAAAAAACAAAAATATTTTTTGGGAAATTATTGAAAAAAGATAACAATTCAAAGGCAACAAGAGAAAAAGAACTTATCCTTTTGCTTTAGTTTAAAATATTTCATTAATTAAATAGAAAAGAATGAATTAACTTTTACAGTGAAGAAATACTTTATAAAAATAGACTGTAGACTAACATGACTAACTTTATTTTTCCAAGAGGATTTACATTATCAAAACCAAGCTGAAAAGAAGACTTCTTTAAAAAGCTACTAAATTACTTTGCCTTTTCAGTGGTTATCAGGAAGCACGCTGATATATGCCTGCATGACATTCTAATATTCAGAAAGGACACACTGACATTTCCTGCCAGAAGGAAACAAGATGCATAAAATATATCATCATATGTAAAACAGCAGTACCTGTATCTCTAATTCTCCATTTGCAATGTTGATCACGACCTCTCATAAGCCTGTACTATTTCAGGTTAGCCCTATTCAGAAAGTAGCTTTCAAAAGGAGAAAATTATATTGTCTTCATAAAGAAAAGATGGTAGGGTGGAGGAGAATAAAGACATTTATTTCATTTTTCTAAATAAAGATTGATACCATATTCAGTAAGGATATTTGAAATTCTAACCTTTGGTATTTACTTACATAAATACCTTCTAAACAAAAAAGATAGTATTAACGAGTCTATAATAGACAAGAAAAACCATACCTGGCCTGTTGATGCCTTTGGTGGTGGAGGGGCACTTTCATTCTTGCAATCTGCTATCTCAGGTGCTAATTTTGGTCTAGAAAATACTGATTTTAGTTTTCTAAACATATTGCCTCTTCAACTCCCCTGAAGCCTCTATGACTCTTTTACCATGAACAGGTTTATAGCACATGTTTTCTTGCCATCACTAATCAAGCCAATTAGACAGCTAATCAGGTTTAGGTCTGATTAGTGCCTTAGAGAAATTTCTTACACAGTCTATTTCAGTGACATTTTTTTGGTCAGCATTAGCACTTTTTCTTTTTATCTTGTAGAATAAGTTATTTGTAAGTTATTTTTAGTCTTGACAGTTGCACCATGTACAGTTCCACTTTTCATGCAAAAAGTCAGGGGAGAGTGATTTTTTTTTTCTTTTTAGAATAAAATAGTGTTTAATCTTTTAGGTATTGGATATTAAGCATTTAACTTATATTTAGAGATAAGGTTTAAGTTACTAGTGTATCTGTAGTTTAACCAGGAAATGAAAATATTTAATTAATAGATAACCAACAATACAATACCTGATGCCTTGAAAGGTTTAATCTCTTTGCAGTTCTGAACTTATTTTTGAGTGAATGACAATAAAGGGTCTTCTCTTGAGGTTTGTTTTGGCAACTTTATACCTTGTCTCGTTCTTCATATTTGAAAACATGGAAAAAAAATTATCTTTCATTTTCTAATGTGTTTACAGGCAATACAACTTTTTGCTGTCTTAGCTAGAATTTTGATGAAAATAAGTGTTAGGTGAGTGAATATCCTGTAAATTAGTAAAATATAGTTTACATCTGGGACATGATATTGAGATTCTACAGGCTTTGGGTCATCCTATATAAATCGGGGATGGTTTAGTCTATAGGTAAATTCAGTTTCAAGTATCTCTAATGCCATGTAGATTAAGCTCCTGTTGGCAAGGATCTTTTCAAATTAATTGTCTCTTTTTATCCTTAATTTCACTTCATGTATTACCAGTTTATGCCTTCACTCTGAGCTTTGAATTTGAGCTAACAGCTTGCAATTGATTTATGTTGATCATCAAGGCGTCAAGAAGTACAGAAACCTACTCCTCTGAGCTATCCCTTAAATTACATATTTAGCAATTACATCAAAGTATTGAAAATGTCCCTCCTTGGGGTTTATCATCTGGCAAGAATGGTCTTTAATCCTTATTCTACCATAGTAGTAACTGTAAGAATGAACCAACAATATTCATTAGTTTGCAAGCTTTTTCCCTCCAATGGAACTTATGAAGCAAATCTTGTAATCGTTGGCCAGATTTCAGTTTTTTAACTCGGAACCTCCCCCTAGGCATGATTACTTCATAGTTGTTAGATACAGCAAGAGCTTAGAACCTTCCGTTTTTATTAGCCTCTGTGAACTGATATACTTTAAAAGCAATGCAATTCTTGCTAATCTTTCACATTATTTTTAAAATTAGTGTTTGAGTGAGTAAATTATAAATTAATATCGAAAGTATTTTCAGTTATTTATGTAGGTCTGGACAATAGGTGGCTTCTTTTCTTCTGGATGTGAAATTTTACATTGCCTCATAACAGAAGAATCTTAGAAAAAAAGTTTGTTTTTCATTTCTTTTGTGAAATCTCAGTGGATTAAATTGACCAGTTCAGGAAACTTTAAACAATAGCCACATCCAAACCGTATTTGAATACTGAGCCTTTTTGAGAGTAACCATTTTCTCATTTAAAAAAATTCTTAATTTCTAAATTCTTTTAGAACAGGTAATTTTGTTCCTTGTTTATTAAAAATGGTAAAGTTCTGCATAAAAAAACATAATGCAATGAAAATATGTAGCATTCATATGTAAACTCTCATAATAAAATATGTATCTCTCTTAAGAATTTCTGCAAAATTATGCCCAGTTTTCTTTTCAAAAATGTGAAGCAATATGTTTAAATGCTTTTTGTAGATATAGTGTTTATGCTGGCATATAATTTATAATTTAGAGGCATGCAAAAGGAATGTAGCAGACATTAAAAGGAAAGTGCCATTGGGAAGATGTGCATACTATGGACATCCACAGTTAATGAATATTTGCTCAGTCTGTGACTAATTAAACAAATGTTCAAAACCCCTTCATATGATCTGATTTTGTAAAGAATAAGCAGATTACAACAAAACTTGTATTTTGATACCAATAGAGATACAAATTCATGTCTGACCCTGGTAAAATGACTAATCTGCTTCAATGTATCCATTTTCTTCTATGTGCAATGCCTATTTAGGTATTTTTACCACACTTTGAACATGCTAAAACATCAGGGAATTGAATACTGTGATGCACTTTTAAGTAAGAAGATTATGAGTGCTGCAGAAAAGAAGATAGACTGTGTGCAGTTAGCTTCTTAGCTACATTGGCTTTGACCAGGGCTTACTAGATGTTGTATTTATGGTAAACCCCAGAGGATACAGAGATTTCAAGCCTCTCTCATATATTCTCTAGCTACAGGATGACTATATTCTATATCTATTATTGATTTACCTCCTATCCCTTTTTTTGATTTCCTCAAGGAAATATTTGTCTTCCAGTAAAAAATGTGACATATGCATTGGCTTTCAAACTTTCCATAAGAATTTTTATTCAAAGGATTTTATTTTTAATCTTAAAGAGTGCAGTACTTAAATAATAAGAATATACAAAAGGAAGTGTGACTTCTTTTTCTGAATAATTAGGAGAGTTGTTAACAGAAAGAGATTCCTATTTTTCAAGACTATTTTTGAGGTGGTTTGGTTTTTACTGGTTTCTTTTTTTTTTTTTATTTTTTGCCTGGGACTTGTAATAAAATGTTTGAAAGCACTGTGAGCACAGATTTAACTCCCAGTGTAGTTAATAGGCATAGAGTGAATTCCAAGGACTGATTTTCATTCCTCCAAAGGTAATGTCAGTTGCTCAATTTGTTTGAATGTACAGATCAATAGATATTACTTGAAATTTTTATTTCGTATTAACTCATGTGTAACATTTTAAAAAGATCAATGCCTGGGTTTCACTTCTGTTCAGATATTCTCTAGATGCAAAATGTAGTGTGCAGATGTTTTTCATAGGTATCTTTCTTCACTTTATCTTTGTGATTTAAGGATCTTGACAGCTAAGAGTAGCACATCTTTCTTTACAGCTCTGTAATAGTAGTCAGACAAAAGCTGAATCTATCACTTTTCATAATTTTTGCTTCTTCACAGTGCAGTATTTGAAAATTTTCACTATTTGTGTGGATTAATAAAAATTATAACAGTAATTGACCTGTCTTCCTTAATGCTGGGGTTTTTGTTAAAAGACTGTTTATGTTTTCCTCAGATTAAAATTGTTTTTGGAGCTCAGATTATTCATATCTACTTATTGTCTCCTTTTTTAAACAAAGGTGATAATATCTTCTAACTAACTCTACCTTAATAAAGAAAATTAATTCATGCTTTCAGTGGAAATATATTCATTTAAGAAATTATCACAGTCGTAGCCAGATGTATGCGTTACAACTTTAGTATTCAGTGAGGCATCTAAAGAAATTACAAAGATTTCTTACAGGATGATTCCTTCACCATTTTACTATATCTAATTTTGCACTGATTTATAAGGCTTTTCACATGTTGCAGTTTATATGCTGTCACAAATCTTTTGCATCCTAAATTTGATGCAGTAATAGATCTTATGGTCTGGAGGAATCTGAAAATTTGTAATAATCTTGATTATTTGGACTTCAAGGAATGCAGACTTTCCTTTTAAATTCAGTTTTATTTGTAAAATCTGATCATAGGATTTATTTAGCTTACAACAAAAAAGAGATTGGAACACTTCTTCGGCAATATACTGAAAAAAGACAATGTTGTTATTTCCTATTCCTTTTCACAGTCCTCTATATAAAATTGCTTAGTTAAGTTGAGAGCCATATCCTAAAGGCTCATTTTCTAGAGCCTGCACCAGATCCCGGCTAGCTTTGAATATGATCATCGAATCATGCTGTAATGTGATGTGTGGGTTGTAGGAGGTGATAAAATTGACTGTCAGCCTGCCAAAATTATAATGGCTGATGCCACTTTTTGCTAGTGACCTCTTTTAATGAGAATGACATGTGAGTTAAAGGAGTGGGATGTAAGACACAAGAAAAATGCAAACCTCTTTATGTTTAGTTATGACATTCATCTGCAGGCATAATAAAAGCTGAGGAAAGGTTCTTGTCTACTAGTAGAAGGTACACTTCCCCTAGCATGTCTGGCTTTTTTTCTTTTATTTTTTTCCTGTCTTTTTGGAATCTCTTTTTTTCCTCAGAGCAAAAAAAAAAAAAAAAAAAAAAAAAACCAAAAAAAAAAAATAAAAAACCAAAAAAAAAAAAAAAAAACCACCAAAAAAAACCACAAACCCAAACACCATAAATAGCTGTTTATGTCTGTATTTCTTACATGTCCTTATGGGCAGAATTTCTTTAGTAACATCACTGTCACTGCCTAAAATGTGACTCATCACATGAGAAAGCTTTATCTGCTAAGCTAGAGCTCAAAAGTGTCTTACTTAAATGAGTATCCAAAATTAGTCTATGAACTTGGAACCAAAAAGGAGCAGACCCTCCAGAAAGGTAGCTGCAAAAACTGCTTGGAGGATTCTGAGCCAGGGCTACATCACTGAAAGAATGAGGTGTCCTGCAGCCCCTCAAGTAGACCACATAATCTCAAACCAGCAAGTTAGGGTCTCCTCAAGTACCTTCATGGGTACACAGTACTTGTTTGGAATGTGAAAGAGGTCACTCTCATTTCAGAAGAAAGCAAAACCCAAAAAAGAGTGGTCTCATGCCACATTCAGTCATTTAGTAACCTTATACTGCTGAGGTCATAGTCCCCTTTCTTTTCCTATTTTTCTTCTCCATGAAGAACAATAGATTGCTATAAAAGGAAATAAATTCTCTATCACAACATTTGGATGGGAAATTGCCTGTATGTGGTTTGCTGGATATTTCCCAGGGGAAACCCTCTGTGTATAAGTCACTTCAAGGGAAACTGAAGTAGTTCAAAATATGAAGTTCAAGTGCTAGAGTTTTTAAAAATATGCTTGTGCTGGTTTAAAACCCAGTTTTAAACCCACTAGACCCACTCAAGCTGCTCCCCTTTCCTCCTATCCAGTAGTGGATGAAACACTTAAAAACAGTAGAAGGTGGAATCAAAATTTGCTAAAAAATCACAATAACTGCAACCATATGAATAAAAGAGTGTACAAAGGAGAGTGTTCTACCCACAAAAGGGCATTTACCACCAAACAAACAAAAACATCTGCTGAAGACAGTGCCTGGTTTGGTTTTCCCAAAGGCAAAAATGAACACTAGCCTCTGCTGAAACCATGCCATTATGTTACAGGTACAGAATTAAACAGTGCTAGAAACTGTACAAGAAACCCTTGTCTCTCTAACAACAATGTGAGATGAGCTAAAACAAATTCTGTTAAATTTTATACATACTGCACCTCTTTACAGTAGGAAAGTTGACAAGAGCTCCTTTGCTGAATGTCTTCAGTAGGAAGCCCTGGGAGGAAAACAGGGAGGGGAGACAACCTTTTCCTTTGAAAGGTCTGACTCCTGGACTGGAGCCTGCATTTCAGCGTGGGGCTGCATGAACTGCCTTTGCACCAAATTTAAAAACTTCTACTGAAAACTACTGGACAAGTTGTCTTTTTTCTACTTGAAGGGTATTTACATCAGGAATTAGAAAACTAAGTCACATTGGTAAAATTATTTTCCCTCAAATGCTGGTAAGAGCAGTAAGATCTCTGAACCCTGAAAGCATATACTAAAATAATAGGCTGTCAAAAATTTTAGTAAAATGGCAAGACTCCCAAAAAATGTGTTTCTGCTGCTTTGTTTTCAAGCCTTATAAAATAGCATTAATCTGGAATGCTTCCTGTTGTTAAAAATTTTGATATTGTAATATTGGTTTCAGAACTACTGTTTTACATGTATTTTTATACTCAAAAGAAAAATGCAAGGGTTATTCTCTAGTAACTATATTTATGTATTTAACTATAATTTCACACCAGACTAGCTGGTTATCATTTACTTATTTAACCATTGTTCATTGCTTCTCTTATGTAGAATACCATGAATAACAAGCACGGAAGAGTGGTAGAAAATAAATTCTTTCCCTTAAATAAAACTCTAAGAAAACATTGGGTGAGTTTGTCTTTCATGTGTGTGAGTGCATCAGGAAAAGTAAAATTCATCGTACATGGGAAGAAGAGATATTCTTGAACACCTGGATCTCAAATTTTCATAGGGTTTAAGTCTAAATCCTTCATTTTGGAATTCAGAACCATCTAATATGAGGTGAAAAGGAGCCCCCATTTAAAAAAAGGATTTTTTTCTTTAAAAAATCACAACAAAAAAACAAAATAACCAAAGCCAACCAACCATCCGAACACAATAAACAAATCAAACCAATGAAATAAGTGTCTTTTGCTCAGAATATTTGCAATATATAATCTCATTCTTGGTGCCAGGTTTCTGTCCAATATCATCTCAACATTTTGCAATTATATTCTCTTATAAAAATAAAGTGGGATTGGGGAGGAAGAGAGAAGGAAATAGTTTCTTACACTGAAAAATATCTGAAGGTGATCAGGACAGAATTGCAATTTCATGTTCAATATCTGTAGTGTTTTGAAGGTTCCCTTTCTAATAAAAATGAGAATTTTAAGAAACAGAAGCGAATGTGATAACTTAAGTGCTGCAGTCCCCCTATTTTTTTTTTTCTTAAGACTACTTTACTTCTCAGTTGCTTTAGTTATAAGAGCTTGACATACTTTCTTGAAGAGGGACTGTGGAGATGATGACATGGCTTAATTTAGATGAAAAAGGACCCAGAGGTGCAAGACAGGTACCTGTGGGGAAGAGCAGAAATAAGTGTGAAGGAAAAACATCTGTGGCCACTGTTCTGTCTTGCAAGCAAATGATCACTGTGGGGAGGGGAGGAATAGAGGGTTATACACTTAGGGTCTTTCATGCCAGCAATATTAACACTTGTTTATATTAACACTTCTATCTGAGGGAAATGGAAATAGAAATTTGGTTATAAATTGCATCTCTTCTGGAAAGCTGAAATTCATTGTACTATCAAAAGAAGAAAAACTCTCAGAAGTGTGTAATGTATTCCTCTAAACACATCATATTTTCTATGTACCCTCAGAGCATCCTATTCCCACTGCAGTGGTGCTAAGCCTTCTGTTTCTGCTAACATAAATATTTAAAGCATGCCACCAACACAAGCTACCTCATCTAGTCAACAACATGGTAACAAACTGCAAACTGAATACTGCAAAAACAGTGCCTTAGCAGAGAAAAAACCCCAGCACCTTAAACATGGAAGTAGTTCAATATAACTGATAAAGCACTGAACTGGGACTTCAGTTTCAGTTAGTCCATCAAACATTTGCATTTTCCTTTGTGTGCTTTCCTCTCCTTAAAAGTAATTACTGTCTGAGCTAAAATCCTGTCATGCAGAGATCAACACTAATGCATTTTTTTTTTAATTCTAGCCCTTTTTTTTGCAACTTTTAGAGTTGTCATGATTGACAAATAAGTTGTTTGGATGCGAAACCTCTGATGGAAGGAATAGGAATTATTATTATTTTTAATTCATTATTAATGGTACTTAACACTACAGTTTCCTCTGATGAGATAGTGCAGTATGAAAACATTCACATTAGGAAATATTAACTCTTTGGGTAAGTAGCTTGGCTCAGAAAAGTAGTGTCTAATATAATTATACTGTTCCAAATGCTGTACTGGCTTCTGCTTTCTCTTTTCATCTTCTTTTAAAAGGGAGCATTGAGAATATTTTAATGCAATTATCTAGTGAATTCTATCATAAGTTTAAATCCAGGGTCTGCCTTTGGTTCTGACCTCTGACAAAAAAGGATTCATATTCATGGTTCCCACTCTTCTGTAATACTAGGCTGACCTTTGGTAAAGATGAAAATAACTATCCTCAACATCTGCTGTTGAATCAGTATAGCTGTATCTGTTATAACTCAGAGATTAGAAGGAGAGCCAGAGCTAGTGTTAGCCCTGCACTTCCATCATTTGGGAAGTGTAGAGCAGACTGGTAACTTCCCTTGTAAAGATGGGAAATTTTATGTAAATAATTTCATTTTCACTTACTGGATAAAATACATAAAACTTGTAGGAGTGAAAATCAAATGGAAAATTATTTTAATAAGCCTTGACTCTAAAATAGTCATGACCTGACTGGCCTGCAGTTCAAGAGGATCTGCTGTTAATGATGGACTTGATTTAGAGACTCATTTGATGCAGTAATAAAAGGCAGAAGAATAATGACTCCATAAGCAAGCCAGGCTCCATTTCTAGTATCTCCTGGACCTCTCTTTTATAAGTATAACATTGATTATATAACTATAACATATATGATTATATAACATATAAATATATAAGTATGTAACATATAATATATAACATATAAGATTTTATAACATTGATTATATATAAGTATAACATTGGTAAAATTTGATTAGCTCCAAGGGAAGCAGTAGAGGCTAATGTTGCTAGAGACACTCCCATTATACAGTGAGATAAATTTGAAAAGAAGGGTATTGCATGGAAAAAAAAAAAAAAAGTCCTTTATTGGCTTGGTTGACCTATTCTATTAACTTTATGTTTGATGGAAGGGGTTACTTATGTTTAGGTAATGCTATGAAGAATTCATATTCCCATTTTACTAATACTTTTTGTGGACAGTGTGAATGAAAAGGTGTTCTTTATTTGCAAATTTTAAATTGATAGGTTGTTACTTGCACATCCTCTCCTAATGAAAAATAAGTCATCAAATTCTGACATTTTTATCCTACAGATAAGAAAATTCTACATCTATTGGGGCCTGCTAACCACAACAGTATTTTAAAACTTACCTGATTTCTCTTCATTTTAGTTCATTATCTCTTTAATCTCAATATTCTCACTTCCCCCCAAAAGCACCTTTCATTAGTTTTAAGGTTACCTCTACACAGCTGTCAGATAATTTAAGGAGAAGTGTAGTTTAACTTTCTTTAACTCAGTGTGCTGAAGTAAGTTTGCACCCATTTGAAACATCAGTCTGTCTCCTGTGTCCCTACATTCCACTGGAATGGTTCTTGTGGGTATACAACAGTTGTGAAAGACAGTTACTTGCGCTAGTGATTTTTCTACTTGCCATCATCTGTCATGCTTTTTGATTCTGTTCTCCTGGCATATGTGCACATGGATAATTTTAAAAAAGGTGAATTCCTTCACTGAAGTTGTAAATGAAAAAAAAAAAAAGTGATTTAATTAGTTTTCTGTTTAAAGTTCACCATGTCCATAAGTATTTGAAAAAGCTGCGTCTTAAGTGTTAGGAGCTATATGTGAACGTTTTTAGACTGCACTAGTGTGTGCTGCACAGAAACCTAGATAAAGAGATTCTAAAGGTGATATAGCATGTTTGGTGGTAAAATGCAGTAAAATATTTGCTTTTCTAAGTCACTAGTACTTCTATTTAAGGAGGAAAAAAAAAAACTTTTAAAGAACACCTGAAGAACCGAAAGGAATAAAATAGTGCACGTCTTTTCTCTCTTCTTGCATTAGACTGCTAATATATTTGATATCAGGTTTAAGCTTGTTATTGGAAAAATGAAAGTTCTTCCAGTTTAGGCAAATAGATTTATTTAGTATTTAAAAGCTCAATCAGTGCTGTACAAGCTGGAAAGAAGCTTTCTGTTATAGATCTTTTTCCTTTCTGTTATAGATTTAGCTTGGTTATGGCTCTCACTGCTACAAAACTGCCATTTCTTATTCAGATAAAATACGACTTTTTTTTCTCTCCCCAGCCATTAATCAAAAACACTAGTAAGTTCATGATTAAGCAGTTTATGAAGACCAGTAAATCTTATCAAGGAGAGAGAAGATTTATATTTCTCTTTAAAATTATAGGTTTTCCAGTTATAAAGCAGCAGACCAGTAGTTGCTTTTCCTTCAGATGAAATCCTGGAAAAGTTCTTAGTTATAATTTTCCTGTTTGTTTATAAATCCCTGTTTGGTCTTTAGCAAAGACCTCATATTTTTAAGGGCACCTGACTGATAGAGAGGAGCTAGAAACTGTGAGCTCCAGGCCAATCCTATTTTTCTACTTCTTTCATGTGCATGTATAAGAAGAACATGGAGGATGGCATCCACTCATACCTCCAGATACCCATGTCTTTTGCATCCTCAGTGCCTTTCTATTGTGAGAAACATGTTTCTTCACTAGATTACCAAAACTTCCCCCCTTCTCACCCCCAACTTAGTGTCAACCCAGAAAACTCATGAGTCTTGCTATCAAGTTAGTTATATCAATTAGTTATTAATTTTTACTTGCATAACAATCTGAATTTTCTTTTTTTTTCTCATTTTCATTTTGCAAAATGTCCCCTAAATTTTCTGATTTCCCTCTTCAGCTTGTTTAAAATCCATAAACATTATATTCTTCCTTCGGTATTTCATGTTGGTTCCTGCCATGCCAGTGCCAAAGAATCCTGAGATCCAGGATCACTTTGTTCTGAGACCACTGAACCTGCTCCTCCTGTCAGAGCTCCAATGCTGCGTCCTGCTGAAAAATCACACCAGGTGTTACAGCAGATCTCCTTCACCAACTTCCTCACTCTAATTTATTTTCTGTTGATCTTCTATAACCTTTTTACTTTTGGTCTGTTAAATCTGTCAGACACAAAGCAGTCTGTACAAGCTGATGGTTGTGCTTTTTTGGGCTATCCACTAGTGCTCTATTAGCAAGAGCAGCAGCAAATTCTAATAATAAGTGGAGCTTCTTGCACCACTAATACACAAAGCAAATCACAGTCGGAGCTCTTCAACTACGTTTTTGGATAAGAAGTTTATTTAGACATGCAAGGGATGACAATGGTCTTGTGGACAGATATGTTTTTTCTCATAATTGCGCAAAACTGGTTTGTAGACCATGAGTTGAAAAGTCCTGCTATTTAATAATACACACATTGAGCAGTTTTAAAGGTAGTGCTGCAGCCCAGCAAAAGACTGAGTACATCCTTTCCATGTCAGTAATTTAGAGTGCTCTATTCTTTGATAAGAGCTAAGTGTTAGATCTGCAAAGAGGTTTCATTGCTTACCTCCCTTTTAGATCAATAAATACTGAATGACTATTACAGTATAAGGTACACAGAAATACCTTTCATGATTGTAATCCTGAATGCTTACGGACCAGGTCTGCTGAATTTACAACCAAATGCTACAGATTTAGAACTTCCTGCTGCAGCCTCTACTCTCCTGCTTCAAACTCTTCATGTAGTAATTTATTCTAGTAGGTAATGTTGTATGAGAAAGCACATCTTGTGTCATCAAGGTTTTGCTTCCTTATTAAAGTTTATGGGTATGTATTGCAGTCTTCTGGAAATTAATCAAACTTCATCTTAGGCATTAGTAAAACTTTAGGTTTACACTCTCCCATCTCAAGGTTTTTCTAAAAAGCTATGTAGCCTGTAGTTAAATTACGGATTTGTCCTGCTATTTTTTACAAATAACCAATCTCTGCTTTCAGCACTGCTCCTGCTTTAGGGGTGTCCTCAAGCACAAGTGATGGGAAAATTGTTAGATAATTGCACCACTGTCAGCTGGACAAGACTGTACTTTTTTCATATACTCTCAGCTGTCTCTATTTTGATAGACAAAAAGAGGTAAAAAAATCTCAAACATTTTCCATGGGCAAATATGATCCTGGACTCACAGGAGAAGCAGCCTGTTTGTTAAGATAATGTAATGTCTTTACAGTTTCTTTTAACATGGACTGAAAATTACATTTTGTGGTTTCTGTATGAAAAAAGTATTTCATACAGAATATGTAAACATTTCAATATAGATGTTTCCTAAGGTTTTTTTAATAGGATCAAGCAGGTTTTACTGTGCTGCTATGTAACACAAAAACATGAGATAAATACATCCTACAAGATGAGCCACACAGGGGAGTTTATGCATCCCCATTAAATTCAGCAGCCTAATTGCATGCAAAGCTAAAAATGGCTTTGAGATGCTTACTGCCTACAGAATCTGACAGAAAACTGTTCTTTATACAAAAATACAATAACCTCAGCCACCTACTATGCTTTAGCCTTTGGTAAATATCAGACTCCAAATCACTTTCTTGCCAACTCTTTTTGTTTTATTAATTGTTTCTTAATCTGGTTTTATATTTTATTTGCTCTATTTATATTGATTTACTCTTTGTCACACACCTGCCCAATGAATTTAAAAATGAAAAAGTGGAAAAGAATTTTATTTTACAATAAACACTGTATTAAAAAAAAAAAAAACAACTCTGTATGGTCATCTAAATGTAACAAGTTTATTCTCATGTCTTTGCCTTGTCTTGAAGTGCAGGGACTGAGATTCGTCCCAACTATCTGAAGGGGGAGCAGTAGGCCTCCTGAAGGGAGATTAGGCTTGTTTATGCCTGTCTTCTCACAACATTATGAAAGGCATCAGGACAAATGAATTCTTGAGTTGGACAATGCAGGTGAGTGTCTGACATGGTCTCTTAGTGGTCTTGTAGCAAAGCCACAAGAATTTAAATATAGAGATTTCTTCTCTAACAGATGGGCAAATTTTGTTCAGTGATGCATGTTAACTCTATAATGTCATAGCACAGAAGGCATGAAACTGCAGTAGCACTTAGGGATGAGAGTGTCCTTCTCTATTTCTGTCTCATCTTGGAAGATGCACAGGTTTTTGGTTCTGGACTGAGTCACCAAGTCCTGCTTTTAGCATAATTTCCATTATAGAGATCTCCTGCACCATCTTTTTATGTCTTATCCTTTCTGTAAAATGGAAGACCACAGTTGCTCTTCAATATTTTGCTATCTTTGCAAAGGTAATTAAAAGAATAACTCAGAGGGGTGATTGGGGTGAGGTGTCTATGTTTTTCCCGTACTTTGATTTGTGAAAAGATGGACTATTAATCATAGAATCACAGAATGGCCTGGGTTGGAAGGAAAGGTAACAATCATATAATTCCAATCCCCTGCCATGGACAGGGACATCTTCCACTAGGCCAGCTCGCTCAAAGCCCCTCCAACTTGGTCTTAGACACTTCCAGGAATGGGACATCCACAGCATCTCTGGTCAACTTGTTCCAGTGTTCCATCTGTCTGACCATCTTCATGGCTCTCATCTGGACTTGCTGCAGCCAGTCCACATCCTGCTGGTCACATTTCTTTTGGTGCAGGGTACAGCTGGCTTTCTGGGCTTAAGCATGTGATGCCAAGGCATGTCAAGGTTCTATTCAACCAACATCTCCCAGTCCTTTTGCCCAGGTCTGATCTCAATCCATTCCTCACCCAGCCCGTATTTGTGATTGGAATCGCCCCAGTCCAGACCCTACCTTGGTCTTGTTGAACTTCATTGGATTCTCACAGGCCCACGTCTCAAGCCTGTCAAAGTCCTCTGGATGCATCCCTTCCTTTCGGGGTGTTGATCTCACCTTTCAACTTGGTGTTTTTGGCAAACTTGCTGAGGGTGCATTCAATCCCACTGACTGTGTTCCTGACAAAGATGTTGTAGGTCCGAACACCAACCCTTGAGGAATACCACTTTTGGGACAAAAGGGTTAAAAGTGGAAGAATGGTGATGCTAGTTTTGCTAGAGCATGCTAGATGGATGCTACATTTGGATGAGTGGCCATGCAGCTGGGAATAAGCCCTGTGTGGGAAAGCACGTATTTTATGCCTATTGCTGTTTCTCCTCTGTTTTGAGAAGTAGAATTTCTGTGTAGAGATAATGTAGGTGTTTGGAAAGACTTGGAGGCACTCTTATGGACATGCTTGAGTGTGGATATTCTCAGTTCAGTCAGAGAGAAAAGGAGACATTTCTACCAGGCTGGGCCAGGGAGAGAATTGGAAAAGAATGTAAATATTCACTATCTCTCTTGTTCACATTGTTTATAGGTGTGTTCTGCACTAATGGTGTGAGATGTTTTTACATTAAGACCAATGAAAATAGTCTGCACCATGTTCTCTGTAAATAGAGTGGTGCATTTGAAATAAAGAGTTTTTCTTCTTGCCTTCTAAACTGGAGTTCTTCGTTCCCATCCTGCCTCAACAGCGACACTTGAGCTCCCTATTCTGGGAGGAAGAAGATCAAAGCTCAGAGATCATAAAAAGCACAGGGGAGGTCACAGCATGTTGGCAAATTATGAGTGCATGGGCCCTTGATAAACTGGTGCGAAGAGCAGCCCCTCCTTTTGCTAGGATGGACTAAGCCTGGTGGGACCTGCATTCCCTCTTGTGTGTCTCTGCCTGGGTGCTGCTTAAGGATCCTCTGGTTAACGAGGTAAGGAAATAAATGTACTGTTTACATTTCAGCTGTGATTTTATGGTTGTGGCTTCCTGTTGTCAACTCACACAGGCATTCATCACCAATCTCTGCTTGGACATTGAGCTGTTGACCACAACTCTTTGAAAGTGACCATCCGGTCAGTTCCTTATCCAGCAGCTGGTCAATTCATCAAATTTAAATTCACGTTTTTCCAGTTTAGAGACAAGAAAATTTGACACTGTAGGACACTGTCAAATTCTTTACACAAGTCCAGGTGGGTGACATCCATTGCTTTTCCCTTATGCACCAAATCCACAATTCCATCATAGAATGTCACTAAATTTGTCAGGAACAAATTTGTCAGCACCTTAGAGGTGCTGTCACCAGTCACTTCCTTATTTCCCATCTGCCTTGGCATAGTTTCAAGGACAGTCTGCTCCATAAACTTGATGGACATGGAGGTCAGACTGACCAGCCTGTAGTTCCCTGGGTCTCCCTTTCCTAATGTAGACAGAAAAAAAAAATCCAAAAATGGCTGCTAACTTTGGATATTAAATTGATCTAAAGAATTATTTGCCGTGTCTCGTCCCCAATTCACAAGAGCAGATCTCTTGCTAGCCCTGGCTAGCTCTTTTCGGGGTGACAGGGCAGCAAGAGGCACTCCCTGCTGAACCCAGCTGGGCTTTAGAGAGTGCCTTCGTGGGTCCGAGGACACCGCTGATCCCACCGGCAAGGAAGGAGGTGACACTCTTCTGGGGGTAGGTCCAAGATTTATTGTGACTCTGAGGAGAACCCCAGAGCCCAACAGCACTCGAAGAGGTCCCAGAAGAGAGCGAGCTCTGGGCCTCGAGCAGACCCTGATATAGGGTGGGCGGAAACCCGATCAGCCAAAGGGAGAAGACATGGGAGTGGCCCTCCGAGGGAAGGACAGCCGGGGTATCCACTGAGCAGGGAGGAGGGGAGGGACCCCAGGCCATTGTCCATCACCCAGCGACCCTGGCAGAAGCCTCCAGACAGAGGGGAAGGATGGACAAGTCACCTGGGAGGGGTCAGGGGCCTAAGTCAGGGTTTTGGGGATTGATGGACACACAGGTGCTGATGGGAAAACCTGGGATGAACCAAAAAGGCACAAGGGGGGTACAGAGGGATAAACCATTTTGAACATACATGCAGTGGAACCTAAAAACACAACTCCACCATTATTATACTCTGGATACCAGGCATGGTTACTGGGTATATGCAATAAAAATGAGGGGAAAATGTTGGATTATGATCTATCAGGAAATTTATTTAAAATGAATTTTAGTGCTTCAAGGAGGTGGATTGATTCCATGTTATGATGGCAAGGCTGTGGGTTAGGATTGAGAGCACATTAGATGATTGAGTTTGATGGTCTTGCATCATGGACAGCTAGAAGGGTTGAGGCTATTTCTGGGACATTCTCTCTCCTTGCTCCTATTAGGAACTGACATACATCCTTGTTACTTCCTCAGGTGCAGAAATCAGGACAGCTTGGTGGGGGAAGGGTAACTGACAGTGTCATGCCATCTTAGATGACTGCCTCTCTTGCTTATGTGTCTCTCAATTGGCTGCCTGCCTTAGACTCCCAAAATATGATTGTTTGTGACATATCCCCGTAATATGCAGGCTGTGAATGTTATGTCATTTATCTTCTCATTTGACCAGCTACTCAAAAGCCACCATATCTTTTAACACACCCACACTTCCTAACAAATGTGCCAAATATGTACTGGAAACTGAAAACTACCTGGAATGCTTGTGATCAGAAAGTGCAGTATATAATCCAACTTATATAAAGGACATTATGATTTTACAGGTTGTACAAATATTTATTCAGCTTCTGAATAGACAAATTAAGCATGGTGTCTGCTAAAAAGAGTTAATGGCATAAAAAGTAGTCAAAGAGGCAGGGTATTTTTATAAATTCAAGAAATATGCACATATGTAGAAAAATTAATGAAGTGTTCTCACTTGAATTTAACAGAGACTTAGTTGAAGAGAATATGTTATGTTCCATGCCTGAGTTGAACATAGTAAGAATGATTAAATGGGAATAGAAGTTGCAATTAAATAAGCAATTGGAAATGAGACTGCAAAGACTGGAAGAGTCAAGAGGCTATTTGGATGTTCAGTATGAAAAAAAGTCTAAGACAAGAGAGCAATTTGCACAGGATTTTGAAGGTAAAAATAATGAGACATTTATATATTGTGAAAAGAGTATTTTCTATAGAGAAAGTTCCATAGACAACATGATGGTAATACATGGCTGCACTTTAGGACAAACAGGTAAATGTGACTTGATGTCAGAGTCATGATGGATCCAGATGCTATAAAGTCTGCTGGTGAGTAAAAGAGGAATAACTTACTTCATCTTCTCACTTGCTTACAGGGGCATCTTAATCCTGGAATACATGTTAAATTTAAAAAACATCCCTCCATTTCTGCTGTGGTTTAGACCCATGGTGAGTGGGCTCTCACATTGTTTTGGTATTTGTTTAATTGTTCAGTAAATGTCTTCCTGGGAATAAAAACAAATTAAAAAAATAAAACACTTTATTTCTCTGTGGATTACCTTTCATTCTATGAAGCCATAAACTCAGGAGTTGTGTCCTTTCTCTGTTCTATATATTTTTTCTCTTAGTGTTTTTATTGACTGTGTATATATATTTTTAATGTTTTCCAATAATCCCTTAGGATTTGTGAATCAGGGACTCTACTGTATCTGTGATGAGAATTTGTATTTGCATAGGAACATAAATCTTGCAGTCCCTTGGGATAAGAATTTTTATAGCATTACTTCATATACTTTTTTTGTTCAAGAGAAAAAGTTTTAAATTACTTGAAAGATATTTTGCAAAGAAAATCATTAAACAAGATACATAGTTTTCTAGAGAAACTGACAATAAGGAGAAGGAAAAAATTGCTGCATTTTTGAAAGCAAGATAGTGGAGCAGTTACTGAGCTATAAACAGAAGCAGGCTTAAATATATTAGGGTCTTAAAAAATGCATATTTCAAAAATACTTAATTTAATTTTCAACTATGCAACCAATCACTCAAATTATACCTCTTGTGAAGGAAAAAAAGTCCTTGCCTTCAAATCCATGAAAAGTGAAAAATTTCAAAGCACAAATCTCAGTGGATTTGTGTTTCTGCAATATTTATTTCACATTTTCACCATTTACTGGTTTAGAACATTTTCAATACTCTTCAGTTTAAAAAAGGTTCACAAGAAATTAATAGGAGTTCTTAGTAGAAGGACCCATTTAGGAATGGATGAATTCTTATCCATTGTCCTGAGACAGAAAAGTCGTTTGAATGAAGAGCCACATCATTAATTCTGCCCTTGTCAAGTCCATTTTATTTATCGTTAAGGCCACTGTCAGATACATAAGCTTTCACATGGCATTGTATTGACATGCTGTATATATTGAATACTATATTTTCAGTGGTTTATATCTGCCAACAAAGCAAATTGTTGGAATGCCACTCATTGAGTGCTGAATTTCTTTTCTTTTTGATTGAACTTGGATAGTGGTATGTCTCAATTCAGTTTCATGGTAGACTTTTTTGGCTATTTTTTTCAATAAGAAACAATGGAAAAATATTAATTTGAACAAATGTTTTGTAGAACTCTTCCTTATAACTATGTCACAAATTTGAAGAGACAAGCTTGGTCATCTTCCATCTTTGCTGCATCTCAAGGGGCTTGTAGACCTCCTAGTTTATATGGGCAGCACAAACCTGTTGGAACTTGCAATGGCACAAAATCAGAATTAGGCTGTAATGAAGCAGTGTAGGAGGAAAAAAAGGCTTGCAAGAAAAAAACATGTGCCTTTTAAAATAATTTTTACCTGTGCCTTGCAGCAACTACTGATATAAGAACACCTGCCTTGCATGTGTTGGTGAGGAGGAATTCATTGCTGTGACTTCTTCCAAATCCATAGGATGGCTCAGCGAGATTGGAAGAGGCACCACAGCTGAGGACAGATCGCAAGAAGCTGAACCTTGTCTGATCAGCCCCACTGGTGCTGCTCTGCGGTCTCAGGGCTGAGGAGAGCAGGGGGAGCTGCTGGGAGACCCTGTGCAGCTCTGCACAGTTGTACATGTGCTGCAGGGTAGGAGGTGGCATGAAGGACATCTGAGAATTCTGAGTGCTTTAAAACTTCTTGCAGCAGCCATGTGGCTGCTGCTCACATCAGTTTCAAGAACAGGAGTTTTAACACAGGGAGGGCTAAAGCTTCAGCTTTACCTGTCTTTTAGATGGGCAAAGTACCTCTGGGACAGACATTTAAGGAACTCAGGACTTCTAGGACAGCAGCATGACCAGTTTAAAATTATGGTGAAAGCATAGCAAGAAGGAATCTTGTTAGGACCTCAAGGAAGAGAATTGGATTAGTGTTAGTGTGGAATTTTCCACAGGAAAGGCTTTGTACATGAGAATGTGTTGCTTCAACAAAACGGAACTTTTCCTGAAAAAGCAATGCAAAATCTGACAGGAAATATTATTTAATCAAGGGATGACTTTTTTAAATTAAAAAAATCAGTAGGAGTGAGACCTGAATGGCAAAGAGGTTATGTCAGGATCAGCTTCGTATTTTCTTTCAAGTGGGTTAATCTCCTTGAGTTATGAGGAATTTTAAGAAAAGTAGCCTCAACCACAGAACTTGAATTGATTAAGGGATGATGGAAGCTTTGTCTGTGGGAAATATGTGCCCATTAGACAAGCTCATGGATAAGGTGGATAATACTTTATGTTAGAATAGCTTTTAGTGCTCCTTTCTCCACAGATATAAACAATTCTTGATGTGTTCTATTCTATTTCCTAATACTGAACGATAATGTTTTGGTTTTTTTTCTGAAGGTATCACTCATTGTGAAATTAAGTAATAATAGTCCTACGTACAATCTTTTCTAGCTAACGGCTGCAGTCCTTTCATTTTTGAGCCTCACTACTTTCTTGAAAAGTTGTTATTTATTCTGCTTATAAATGATTTTGTGTTTGCCAATGTAAGCATAAAAGAGTCCAAGTCTGAGCTAAGAAATAAAAATGAATTGTGTATCTCTACCTTTCAGGATATGTCCAAAGACAGTAAATTTGCTAATTGCTAAAAGCTTCTTTCAGAGCTCTGCAGCCTCCAAACTTACAATAAAACCCCAAGGCAATCTCAGGTCAAATAAATAATGCTACAAACATAGCATTTCCATTGTTCTGCTTTAATTTAAGGCTTAGGTTACATGGACCATTGCATTAAGCTGTTAGAACATCATGAAAAGTTTTCCCAGAATCAGAAGAGGAAAGTACTTTAAGGGGATGATAAACAGTGTTTTGTTGGGATTTACAGGATATATTCATTCAGAATTTCTGTAATTTTTCAGTTTTTCAGCTACCCAGTACAAATGAGACAAAGTATAACAGAACAGCATTGATTGCAATAACAAAGTGATAATGCTTTTAGCCTAACTTTTTGATAATATCAGGCTTATAGGGACATGTTGCCTGTCTTTAGCTCACCACAGTAATTTTTTTGTGTTGGCCTCTGTAGACAAATCTGACAAAAACTTAAAGGTATAAACCTCTTAGGATATTAGAGAGAGGTCTGAATTTATGTTCCTGCTGATGGTGCAGGTAGATGTTAACAGTGAGCTGATCAAATGGAAATCAGCCAGCCAAGAAATCTATGAACAATATTGTTATGTCCATAGTTCTGAATCAACTGACTGCATGGTGGATTTTGCTTCATCAAAGTGCTTGAGCAGGAGGCAGGACAGGTCTGGAATCTAGAGGATGAAAGCAAAATATGATGTTTTTGCTCCCTGGGAGAGGTGCTGTGTTACACACACTCTGTGATCACTGAGGTTTCCTATTCTCCTTAGGAAATAATTTTGGATGCAAGTGATGGCTACATTCTTCTTTACTATCTCCCCACCTCCCCAACCCAACCCAACCAAAAAAAAAAAAAAATCTATTTAGGCTTATCTTTAGGACTTTCATCATTTTGTAGTAATTTGGGCTTTGAAGCAAGTGCTGTGTTGTCAAAGCTCAGAACCATACTGATTCTACTTACAAAGTCACATCAACATTTTGGAAAGAAAAAAGGAAGCCCTGAAAGACTAATAAATACATATAATATAAGGTACATCCCAGTACTAGAGTTCATGTTTCATTAATTTATTTTGAGTGATCCTTGCCAGTTATTTTTAAGTTCTGCCTTGATGAACTTCTGTAGTTCTGTTATAACTCTAGAGAATTTCTGCTGAGTGTTCAAAATGCTTTGTGTTTGAGACCTCAAGCCTGAAAAATACAAATTTCCTTCAGTGGTAACTTCATTTCCCTTGATGTAGAGTAAAAAAGGAGAAAACTGGAGGAACTTAGTAACACTGGAGTATAGGGCAGAGAAAACAGCCTATGTAGCTCAAATGATTATGATGGGTAAAACTCTTGACTTTGCTTCTTCAGTGCTAGATTTCTTTCTTTTAAAAGAGATGAAATCAAATAGCTTAAGATTTAAACAGACTTACTTCAACTTTCTTATGATTTTGTGTGGATTAAATCATATTTGGAGCCTGACACTCCTTCTCAGATTAAATTTAAATGAAGACAACCTTCTTTGAAGATAGTGGAATAGTTCCAGTGCAAAATTGGCTCCATTGTGAGGATAATCAGGCCAGTTAGTGGCAATAGGAGGAAGATGACAGCAGTTTTACCCATGGGAAGTATATATAGTTGCTTTAGTCTCTGCAGGATATCTCTCTATGCACTTCAAAGAGTGCAGTCAATAGAATAAATACCCTAGTCACATTCTGAAAATGACACTTACAGAAGGCAGTTATTAGTGGTTTCAGTTTCTAGTGTTCAGAGCATTTAAAGGTGAGATGTGCCGCCCTGCATACTGAGATTCAAAGGATGGCAAATAGACATAAAAAGTTTTCTCACTTATTTTGGTGAGAGAAATAGAATGTAAGATCAGGAAAAAAATAGTCCTGCTAAGATTGCAGACAGCTTTCCCTTGGTCTCTCCAGCAACTCTCTTTGAAAAATGGTTATCACCATTTTTTAATGTGAGAAGTGTAGTAGTCTTGCATTTAAACTGTGTACCTCAGCATTCGGAGTTTCAGATAGGTTTCTCAGTATTCCCTGTGTTATGTGAATAGGGTAATTGCTCTGCTTCCTCATCTGAAAATATCTGTATATTTCTGATTTGTCACCATTAAAAATTCAGTTATCACTAGAAAAGTATTTAATGTTCTATTTTCTGTCAGGTTCTCTTTTCTGCCTGAGCTCTGCACAGTGCAGAAATAGGTTTGGGTGAGTAGAAACAGTAGTAAAACTTTCATCCTTACAACTGAATTTTCTTGTCTCTACCCCAATAGCATGTGGTCCAGCTGCAGAAAACTTAGTAAGTTGAGATCTGTCCACAGCAATATAGTAATATTCAGAATATCTATGGTGGAATTAGGCTAGGTAAGTTATTGAATGCAGTAAAATTTAGCAGTTTTTGCTGCAGCAAACATGGATGCAGAGACAACTGCAATCTTCTGCCTTGAATATTCCTCTGGATGTGCACCCATAAAGCACACTTGTTCACCTGGTGTCAAAAAGCTCCATCTCATCTGGTTTCCATCATGTCTTTGTCCTTGGCAGCAGTACAGTAATTGCTTAGTCAGAGCTCTACTCATGGTTACACCTGTGTTTGCGTATAAATGCCAAGAAATTATGATGTTTAGCAGTAGTGAAAAAATGTTTACAAATATATTCTTAAAGTATCATTTTTAGGGAACTAATGTGAAATTGTGTAATGCAAATTTCAAACAAATATGATTCAGTGATCCAGAAACAAATTAGCTGCCACTTAATGTCATTAACACATTCAGAAATGCCTTATCTATTAACATCTTCTGATTGAAAATAGTACTAGGCTGAAACAAAAGCTGACTTTGAATTACACTTTGAATTATGTACATGTTACTTTGGAAATCTATTGAAACCAAGTGGATGCTCCTTACATGGGAATGCAACACCACCAGTGTTACCATGTCACTTTTCCCTCTTCTTAAAGCAATTGGTCATATTTTCATTGACTTATAGGTGCTGCAACAACTCACTCCATCTAAACTGATACTGTTTCTGATTATCAGATTATGTCTGGGGAATGATTCTGTGCTTTATGTGCTATGCACATATTTTTGTTCTCCTCTGCCTGGTGTATATTTGTTGGGAGAAATTCTGGTCTTTTTGTGTCATTGCAATCTAAATTTTTTGCTCTTTTTTATATCTCAGTGGAGTGAAGGACTTCAAAAAGATGTAAAAAAGTGACATAAAAACTTGAGTTTCTAAATTCTGTGGGTCTTGCCAAAGGTCATTTTAAGTCTGAGTAAGGTTTGAGGCATATCTACATAAAACAATGGCAACACATAACTGAAGTATTGCAATAGCAAATGTTGTAAATCCAGACTTCAAAGAACACAGACTCCTGTGTTTGACTGTTTCTTGGATGTTTCTATAAGAGTTCTCTTGAGGTATTGATCTCAGTAGGATAGTAGCAGCCATGGAAACTATGAAATTCAGTACTAGTTCTGTTTTTTTTTAAATGCAGGTACCATGGCATTCTGCTTTATACTGCATGCTCTATTTTCCATCTTTGAAGTGTCAGAGAAAAACCATGGGAAAAAAAAAAATGAAGTGTAGGGATGGAGGCAAATGCAGGACAGAAAAGCAAAGCAATTAAATGAGTTTTGAGATATAAAAAACAATTTCATAGTGGAGAGAGATTAACAGCAATTTCAAGTCACTTGAATTTGGATTACTTTGCTGTTGCATATACCTTAAATCAAGTAGAACAGTTAGTAAACAACTTCAAGCATTTCTTTATGAGCATCAGATGTTGTAAACTTGCGTCAGTGAATAAATGCAAATTTTTGAAACAGAAACTAGCGTCTGCTTTTGCTGAAGTCACATGCAGAACCCCAAACTGACTCTTCTGATGTTCAGCATGAGGGACCTGCTCTGTACAATAGGCATAGTCTAAAACATCCATGTTATTAAAACACAGCTGTTTCAGATAGAGTAGCATGTTCAAAAGCTGGAATTATAGAATAACTATGGAGCTTCTTTAGGTTATCTCATCCAATTCCTACTCGAATCTGGGATAGCCTAAGGCATTGGCTCATGACCTTGTTCAGTAAAGTTTTGAATACCTTCAAGGAGGAACATTAATCAGCTGGGTAAGCTGTTCTTGTGGCTGATCACCTACATTGTGATTTTTTTCCTAATACCTGTGTCTATCACCCATCACTTCTTGCTGTGCACCACCAAGGACTGTCTGACTCCATCATCCTGCTGCCTTGTTGGGCAGCATCTCCAGCTAGGTCACCATTTGCCTTCTCCTGAAAACTGAATAAACCTGTCTCTCAGCTTCACTCTGCATGCCATGGACTTCAGCCCACTGTCCATCTGTCTTGCCTCTGCTGAGCTCATTTCACTGTCACTTCTGTGTATCCTTCCTAAAGTCTCTGTTATTCACAAGGGCAAGGGATGTTGCTTTATTTTTTTTTTTTTCCCCTGGGTATGCTTCCAACTTTCTCTTACTGAAGGTAAAGAGCAGGAGAGAAATTAACAGAGTAGGATGCGTAAAGTATCTCTTCCTGCCTGTTTCTATAGCACAGTGCACGAATTTTGCAGTAACAGAAATTGTACATCCGCAACACAGGTATTTTTTATAATTTCAAATTATACTGTTTTAAAACTTAGTTGCAATACTTTGTCTGAATGAATGTGGACAAATGAGGTTGCTAGGAAGCCAAATATTGTTTATCCACAGAGTTCAGTGGGAGGAACGAATTTAGATCCAGCTCTGTAAAAGTAAATACTTATCCAAGAAAATTACATAATTGTAATTCTGTCCTGCATCATTTGCAAAGAAAGATCAAATATCCTGGTTAAACCAAGTAATTTAACCAGAGTTCAAAAACACTAAAATGTCATTGCCAGAAGCATAAGATTTTGTATGTTGTCAGAATACAATAAATGTAAGGTTCTACTCCAAGTAAGACTTCCTTGCAATAGAAAACATTATCCCAAATCTTCATACACAGATTTTGTGCATTTTTTTCAGTGACTGCTAGCTGGAGGTACATGCAGCCATATTGTGAATACTGAACTATGCCTCCTATGACACTCTCAAAGCCAAGAGCTACATGGCAAAGGCCATCAGGAATCTCTTTATACTGTTTTGCAAAATAAGTTAGTTATCTTAACCCACAAAAACATCAGAAGTAAACTTCAGGTTTCTCTTCACTCCCTTACTACATGCAAAATGCTTCAAAAAGCAGAAACTCCAAATGAATAGGAAAATCTTCTCTTTCACAAAGTGGTATATTTTATCAGGGAATACAGAAACAGTGCTTATAACCCCACATTCTGCAAATTAGGCTTATAGATAGCTATTGTATTACACCTCACATCACCAATATAGACTAGCAACCTTCATTTTAAGATATATATTTTGTGGGATGCATGAAACATTTGAAGTGATTGGAATTTATATTGAACTGATTAGATGTTTCCCCCTTTCTCCCTACATAATTTGCAAAAGGGTCAATGTGTATATTAACAAAATTCTCCTGGAAATTCAGAAAGGTAAAAAGCAAAGCCTGCATGCAGATAGATGAGCAATCAAACACAAAATACAAATTAAACACAGGACCCTTCTTGATTTATAAGCTGTCTTATTACTGTATTTGTAAATACATTATTTTCTTTTCTCCCCTCTGGCAGTCTTTTATCTCTTCAAATTATTAACATTAGAGAAGATATGAAAATTATAATTGAAGGGTAATTAAAACCAAGTTGTAAAATTCTGAACTGCTGAAGCAAGATATTTCAGAGTCTATTATGGGACAAAACAGTTAAAATTAATATTTTTAAAAGAACTTGATGATACAGCTAAGTAGATATTGGTTAATATTTCAGAAGTTCAGATAGAAAAAGACATTTAAATACTGCGATGCACATGCCGTCACAGGATCTACCCTGAGACTCACAAGCACATGCCAAGGGCCAGGTGCCTAAATAGGCCAACAGCTTGTGTCACACTGAAGGACCTTGCTGAAATTCTGCCTTACTTGAATTTCATTACTGAGGAAATGCATTTGGCCAGGACTGTCTGGATCATCCCTGGCTCCTTTAATGCAAACCAACGTGATATTATTCTTAGCATGTTAGAGTTCATTGGAACCCAGCAAAGCAGTTGTTTTAAGGTCTGTGCACTCCTTGGTACTGTGTGTTCTAGGCACATCTACTGTGTTATGGAAGAGCACCAGTACAGACAGGGTAGGCAGAAATGGTAGTTTTCCCATCTTTTGGAAAGTCTGAACAATTATGCAGTTGGGAACACAAGACTCAAGGGGCAGGATAAGAAGACATGCATTAGGGAGCATGCTTTTGCATTAATGTTAGGGTGCATAATGGGGAAAGGGCTATAGCCTCTCCAAATTCCTTGCTCATTAGGATATTTTATGCATTTTAAACCAAGCACTTACTGAACAAAGTTCCCATGTACTCGTGAGAACAGAGTTTGGTAACCACATCATTCTTTTGGGAGTGGTGGAAGTACCCTAGCCTCACTTGTCTGGTGGGTGACAAGCCTCTGATATCTAGAAAGATCAGGTGTCCTGCTCTATAGAGGAAGGCTCTGGTAAGGATATCATGTTGGCAGCACTTTTTTCTCTTGCATCCATATATTTAATGGGGACAGCTGAAACTTAACATTTCTATAGGGCTGGGATAGCAAGCTTTTGAATACCCAAAAAGCCTGCATGTGAAAGAGAGGGCACATCTGTCAGCAGATAGAAAACCAAAGGTGTGGACCATAAACATTAGCAAAGCTTAAGGTATTCAGAATTTTCCTAAGGTATGATGTTAGTAGTTTGCATTTTTTTCATGTAGTTGCTCTCATACCAGTGAATTTTCACTCAGTACTTAATATGTTGAGGATTTTTTAGTTACAAACAGTGCAGCTGCTTTCTATCATCCTTAGGAATATGAAGAATAATGTAAGGAATAGTATTCTCCAATTGTGAAAGAGTGTTGTAGAAATACATTATGCAAACTGAGGTGGAAAACTACCATCTTTCAAGTGGTATATCAAGTTTGAATTAGATAAGTGTATTAAATTCATGTTTTCTCACTCCTTGTTTCTTTGTCTCAGTAAGGGTAACAGGGATGATAAAAATATTAGCAAATCAACAGTGTTACCAGAACTCTCTTCTTCTAAGCAATGAATATTTAAGCATCATCTGGGATTGTTCCAGCTATGACACACGACCAAATGCCATTTCTTTCCATTTATTGCAAGAACACTTCAGCTAAGAAGCAAGGAAAGATAACCAAGAGCATTTGGCTGTTCAGAGAGTTTCTAACACCAGACTGAAAATTCAGCGAACTCCCCAGATGTCATGGTTATGCATTTACTTCTCCTTAGCTCCCTTCTGACAATTCTGGTTGGTTTCAGCAAGACCTGGAACCTGACACCATTGATGAGGGTGAAACAGTGCTATATTTTGAACCACGTAGTAAAAGAATTGCAAATTAAATTATGACAAGTGAGAAGAGCATCGTGAACATCAGAATCATTCATATCAGTTACTACTTATCTTTCCAGTGACAGTGGTTTCCAGTAATTTTTAGCAAATGCCATGTTTGTGTTTATTTTTCAAAGCCAGCCATCCCTTCATGTCTGTATTTTTGCTAAGCCATTCACCAGTGTTTTGTATGGCAAGGGATATGTTTGTTTCTGGGCTTTATTTATCAATTCATTTTTAACAGCATTTTAATGGGCAGATCATCTTGATGATGATGAAGAAGAAACTTATTCAATCCCTGTGGAGTATTAAAAGGATGTTTCTTCCATCTACAAAAGTCTGCCAAAATACACAGTGGTTTTGATTATTCAGGTTGCTGATGGCCAGTGTACCACTCCTGACCACTCCACTCTTCCTTCTTAGGATTCTTCTGTCCCTCACCTTATTAATATTCCATATATACTATTGGTTTTTACTTGTCCCATCCTGTTTTAGACTATGAGTTTTTAACAATGAGCATCAAGACACTTCTATTTTTTCACAGTCTGGATTTAAATTGTTTGATTATTTGAACATTTTATTATCATTTATGAAGGTTGAAAGTAAATTGTCTTTCATCTCCTCTTTTATCTCATTCTGATCAATGTTTCAATTCCTGCCTCTCATTGTCTAGGAGCAGCTATAATTCCTTCTCTTTCTTCTCCTGAAAGAGAGTACAAAACTAGTCTGCTAATGCTAGAAGAGGTGGAGAAAATTCTGTATAAATTTAAATGTAAAAAAGCTGGCGTTAAAAATTTACTGCGCTGCAATGTCCCTTCAGTCATGCATCATGACATTTCAGTTTGCAGTAGCTCAGAATGTTTGGATGAGCTAAAGTGAGCTGAAATGGTGAAAATGAGTAGTTCCATCTTGCCTGCAGTGAAAATATGATGAAAATCATCTTACATTCTTCCTCAGCAACATGGCTAATTAACTTTTATATTCTCTGAAAACAATAGTTTATCCAAGATAAAAATCAAAAGAAACAAAGAGAAAAGAGAAACACTTAAGTTTCTTTTCTTCTTTTTTTTTTTTTTATTAAAAAGGAACATTTAGAAATGTTGAAGAAAATTTATGAAAATCTTGAAGGCAGTGTCAATGCTCTAAGAATTATTCTGCATTTAATTTAAACCATTTTACTCTTCAATCTCATAAATGAAGATATTTGTGTAGGGATTTAATGTACACTAAAGATGAGAACAGAATTTGCACCCTTGATGTGTTTGTCTTACTGTTTTGAATATTTAACATTCAGTCTGTAAAATAGAAGTGAGTGATTATCAATAATAGGATACCTAGTGAAAAGCTTTATTTTTAGAATTTGGAATAACACTTTCAGGGCGATTATCTGACATAGAGTTTAGGAGAAAATTCTTATGAGCTTTAGATTTCAGTGGGATTATAGAGGAATGTACATCAGTTAGTCCTTAAACCCAAACTTACAATATGTAGGACACTGGTCAGGGCATTTATCAGGTATTTGTTAATAGATATTTTTCAGTAGTTAAGAATGTTCATATGGGACCATACCCGTATGGCAATTTAAACCAAATCCTGCCGTTGAGAATAACCACAAGAGGATGCCCAGGAAAACTTGTACGAAGAGTGAAAGCAGAAACATCAGTATTTCCTCTGATGATATCTAAGATTCTAAACTTTAAAAAAATTTAGCCAAATGTAATTCCTGTGCAATTACTGACCCTTGGTGGTTTTCCCTCATGAATCTTTCCAGCCTTTCACTGAAAACATTTAACTTGTGTATGTGTTTAAAAGGATGTTGTCCTTCATTTAGATTCTAAAACTAAATAAACATAAAACATTTGAAGAAGTGAAGGTTTTCATAAACATAAGAAGAGCGGAAATATAAAAGTCAGTATATAGACCTTTTCTTTCATTTCAGCTTATCTTCCAGCAAAATTTGGAGCATGTGGTTCTTTGAATTTATTGGAATCCGTGAAAATCAGAAACTAAGGAATAATTTTGTTGTTTATGTCATACTAGAGAATTTGGAGAGACTTGGTAATGTTTCCATTGTATCAGGGCATTTCCAGGGTATTTTGGCATTTGTAGGAAAACAAAATCCAAGCTAGATATTTTTTAAAGATATTTTTAAAATTATGATTTTTACATTCAACCAGTTTGAATCAGAAAGTTTCTAACATATGGCAGAGAGAGAACATGAAACCATATGCACCCAGCACTGGGACTGTGTTCCTGAGAAAAAACCAGTTTGCTATTTTTATGTCGGCCAGCAGGTGTCAATACCCCAAAGTGAAGATGCCCAGCAGCCAGATCCACTCAGAAAGTGGCTGGAACTGGGGTGTAAGTATTTTGGATGTCTCACTTTGAAAGTTGACTTTGTGAAGTGCTTTGTCACCACTGTAAAGGAAGCCATCTTCTGAGGGGAAAGAGGAGAGGGAAATTAAGCAAACCCTCCATTCCCATAGTAGGTACCTCTTAGTTTCTTTTCTTACTGATCCTAGCATTTTCATTCTCCATTCCCAGAACTGCAAAGCTTTGTGGTTTCTGACTTCAGTCTTCAAGCCCCTCTGTGCTCCCTATCCATTCTAGCCAAATCCAGAGCCAAACAGTGGAAAAGCAGCTAAAAGTGAGATACTTGGTGATTTTGATCAGTGCAATGTACTTTAACCAAAGCTGTTGATGTGCTATTGCATCCTATATATTTTTCTTCTTTTAATCCATACTGTTGGATGTTTTCCGTGATACCTGTTAGTTGCTAAAATAAAAAAACAATCTGAAGTAAAATTTGTTTTCAACAAAAAATTTTAGAATTTAAGTATATGCTTTTTTTTTACCCATATTAGACTTGTGAAATAGAATCTTGTAATATTTTGTGGAGTTACATTATGTCCTTCTAGACTCAGCTTTGAAATCTCTTCAGTTAGTAGTAAAAACATCTTTCTTGCCATATTATTATAGATTAGGCATAATGAGCACAGATTGGGTAGCTCCCAGGAAAGATATGTGGTTCCTTGACATATTTCAGACTTTTTATTCCTGATTTCCAAAGTGGTAGGGCCTGCAAGATTTATCCTTATGTTTTAAACACTGCATAACTCTAATAATGAAATAGTCATATCCATTACATTGTTTCACTATTTTTTTTTTATTTTTGTGTAGCCTATTGAGGTAGAAATTTTGCTTTGGAATTTTTCTGGTCTCTGATACCAAGCACAGACTTGTGAAAAATTGATGCAATTTAGGCAAATGTAAAATTTTTCATATTACTCTCATAGCACTGGTGTCTCTCTACCACTCATGAAGAAGTCCTGTCTCAAATTAAATGTTTTGGGCTATTGAAATTCTGGCTTTAACTTTCTACCAGCTGCTGTTTTACTGTGATCTGGTAAGAGCTAGGAATTTACATACTCCATTTTTAATTTAATCAAAGGCTGTCTGTCAGCATCACATGCTAGATAATATTTCCATCAGAAGAAACTTTAAAACAACAACCTGAAAGATTAAAAACCTCTTCCTCTTGAAGATAATAATCTTAGTGAATTTTAACAGATTGCTTTAGCAGATGGAGATGTGATATTCACTATAGTAGATTACATTAACATGCTCTCAGACAGAGATGTCACATTTGCCACAGTAATTTACATTAACATAATTTGAGACAGATATGATTCCTCAAAAAGAATCAGAAACAACATTTCATCAATTCATTTTCTATTGCCACTTCTTCAGATAATTGTCAGCCTGGTGCAGGACATGGTTTTTGTCAAGGATGCCATGACGAAGAGACAGACATCTATAAACTATGCAAAATACATGATCCTGCATGGTACCAAACCAACACCATGTACTAATACATAAAGCAAATTAATTCCATTTATTGGTACAGAGTTACTCTTGACTCAAATTAATTTGACTTTTGGACAAGATACCTGCTCTTTTGCATTTCTATATAGCTTTCTATCAGTTCTTTCAGGAGATCTTATCTTAAAAGGTTGAGGAAGAACATTCTGAAAAGAAATTTAACCATCTCTATTATGTGTTGGCATCTTTAGGCAGAAGGCTGTGTGGGTGCGACTTGTCTGTCATTCAGTATTGTGCAGGGGAGCTGGGAAATGTTTATGATGACAGCTGTCTACTGTGTGAAAGAAAGTATTCCTGCACCTCTGTGGACCACCTGAAATAATTAATTGTCCCAAGTTCTTTCATCTAGTCCTAAAACTAGGACAGAACATGCAAAATCCATGAGCAACAAACAAGTCTGATAAAGCTGCTCTGGGAGAAAACAAAGCAGCTGTCTGGAGTTTTACTGAGTTTTTTTCAAGATCTGCTCCTCAAATTACTGGATTTCTGAGTAACACCAGCAAGAGACTCCACAATTCCTGCTATGGAGCTTCAAAGGCATTCTTATGGTCAGAGGCTTAGAGGCCAGATTTAGAGAAAATATTTGAGGGATATTTTAGGAGAGTAACTTGAGGTTGTGGTGAGACCATTTCAAATTATTCTCTCTGTTACTTGTCTCTAAATAGATCTTAGAAATGATCAGAAAAGTTTGGGAGACTTGTTTCTTAAGACTATGAATCCTTAAAGTCTTAAATCCAAGCCTGCTTAGAGCAACTAAAAATGCTCACATTTCCTCAACTAGACAATTCTATATCAATTAAAAACTTACATACAGCATCTCTACATATATTTGAGAAAATTGGATGCTGTACAGTGAGAGATTCTGAATGATATAATAGGCTGATTTGAAGCAAGCAATGCTTTAATGCAGGATTTTTTTAAAGTCCTGATGCCTCTCCAAAACACTGCCAAAAGGCTGTGTGGGGTGTCACAGAGTGAGATTTGTCTGTTCTGGCTTTTTGTTTTTTTTTTTTATTTTTTTTATTCACATTTGAACTTTTAAATTTGGGAATTATAATGCTACACAGCTGTAAATCAAAATAGGTTTGGATTAAGATTGCTTTTTAATTATTCAGGATGTAGTGTTGGGTTGTGACCAGTGTAATCATGATTCAGGTTTGTAGTGTCTGTGAAGGACCCTGCAGTTTGTGGTTTCCCCACCTCAGTTAAAGTATAGAATAAGATGGCATTGCAAGCCAAGCCTTCGTCCAAATGATACGCATTCACCTTGAAGAAGTGACTGCTGATTCTGCCTGGTTCACAGAGCTCCTTTTGATAGTAGGCAAGCCACTAAATCCAGTCTTATTTTGATCCTCAAATGTCTCATATTTTGTCTCCTCGGGCCTGACTAAAGGCCTTGAACAGTAGTTTGCAGATGCTTGTCATCCTCTAAGACCTGTGCATTGTGTGGGGAAGTGTTTAGCGAAACCCCTAGGAGAGGAGTCAAGTATTTAGGACATCACCAAGTGTATGGAATTGGTGAGATTTGGCTGGGACATCTCATTGCCTTCTCTATTTGTAAAATGGCGATTATCCTCAGTCATTGTCAGACAAGGAAAGTTTAAGGAAAAAAAGTATCAGTTCTCAGACACCTGTTAGAAGGAAGAGCACCAGGGGATGAGTAGAAGAATTTAATCATGCCTTTCAGAGAACAGCTTTAAGGTTAGTGTGATGATCCAGTTATTGAGAGATGCTTCTACCTGAATTTAGGTACAGACAAGACCATATTCCAAAATCATGTAGTGGGTTGACCCTGGCTGGCTGCCTGGCATCCTACAAAGCCATCCTACAAAGTTGCTCTCTCACTGCCCTCCACAGCTGAAGAGGGGGGAGAAAATATAACAAGAGTTCATGAGTTTAGATAATGACTGGGAGACATCACTCACCAGCACAGGTATTACCAGCACAGGTAAGACAGGCTAGAATTAGAGATATTAATTGAGTTTTTTGCTAACAAAATCAGAGCAGGATAATGACAAGTAAAATACGACTTTAAAAACCGCACCTCTCCCTTACATCTCCTTCCTTCTCAACTCTACCTGCTCCCCAACAGCAGTACAGGGGCACAGGGAATGGGTGTTATAGTCAGTTCATCACATGTTTTTTTGCTGCTACCCAGGGAGAAGTATCTTTGCCCTGCTCCAGTGGGGGGGCCCTTCCACAGGAAATGGTGCTCCAGGAACTTCTCCAATGTGAGTTCATCCTACAGGCAACAGCTCCCCACAAGTTGCTGCCTGGGGCTTGGTTGCTGGCTGGGCTTAAATCACAAAAGGTTTGGTCAATAGTAGCACCTTTATCTTCTCTCATGCTCCTGTCAGGTGGCTTCATTTATAGTCCAGGTTCCAGCAATCCACGGAGGCATATTTGGGAGCAGGAGTGCGTGTGTGTGTGTGTGTGGGGGGCTTTGGTGGTCACAGATGCCATTAGTCCCATAACTTGGGGTGATACCAGTGATATGAGTACGAGCAGCTGCTGTTCCACCCAGTTTGCCATAGAGGGAACCCTTGTCTGCAACCAGTGCTACCTTGCTGCTCCATTCTGCAAAGTTCTTCTGTGGTTTTAACAGTGCATGAGACAGGCATCTGTGATTTTTAAGTCCTTACAGTTATCAAATTAAAAATAACTAGAAAAAAATTGCACTTATGGCAAAACAAGGCATAGTATATATGCTCTTTCTATTAATTAGTAGTCTCCTTTTAGGAATGAATGAGAGAGATGTCCTGAGGACCAAGGGATCTTATCACCATACATAGGGAAGCCTATTAAGATTTTATGGGCAATCTTAATTCTATAATTTCTTTATTTTGGAGTGTTTTGATGTACTTTTTAATTCTCAGTTTTCCTTCTGAGGGTAGGTGGATTGCTATTTACAAGTGATTTAATAGATTATCTGAAAGAAATTGAATAGTAGTGAATGCTTGCCAGCCTAATTTCACATCAATTTAGCATGATCAGGATATATTCCTTGTTCAGTGGTGCAGTTCTGACGGTCTGCATCATCCATGGAGATTTAGGTCACTTAAATTTGACATTTGATCTAATCATCCTTTAGGAATTTAGGTCAGCTGCAGCACTGATCTTGTATTGTAAAGGAAAAACTCTCTGGTTTTGGATATAAGCCACTTTAATGCATTTACTTTTTTTTTTTTTTTTTTAAGCATGAAAATAGATTTTACTCTTCTTACACACAAAACCAAAGTCCTTCTAGGCATTTTAGCTGGGTAATCTACTTCTACTAACTGGTCTTCTGCACTCAGGAATTTGCTGGTTGCTCACAAAGCTCATGTGTTGCTCATTGCTGTGTTTTCTCAGTCCCAGTTTTCCCAATCCTTCTCAGGGCTTGCAAAAGTGTAGAGCAGTCTGGCTCTTACTTCTGTGTGAAAGGCTCCTACACACTACAGTGTGATTGCTGAAGACAGGTAAGGTACTGCCTACACTGGAAATTTATACTGATTTAAAGTTGGCGCAGTAAGTAAACTAATCCACTCCCTCATCTCAATTCCTCTTCCCCTACTATAAGCGTATAATAACATGTGAGATACATGAAAAGACATGTACCCATATTCTGTCCAGTAAAGCATTATACTTACAACAGAAAGATTACAGCAGTAAATCTCAGGTAGAGAGGGGAGAGTCATAATTTATTTTAGAAGAATTGATTTGTGTACTACCATCTCACCAGAAATGGCTGAAAAGTGTATACCATCTGATGGAAATTTCAAAAACCTCCTTTCTCTTTGTCCCCATTCCCTTTTGTCTGAAAGTGCAATATTTTTTCCTCAAAAAAACTTTTTTACTTTTAAACAAGCCAGAGATCTTCACTCCTCTGGGTCACAAAAAGTCCTGTTTTCCAGAACTAATAATATTTTCCTAAAATCTTGCACAGATTGCAGAAGTCACTACAATGGCATTCTGCCAAATAATTATACAAAAAATTTAAATGTGTCATTGCAAAACTTTAAAGAAAAAAGCACAAAGGATGATCAAGAGTGAGTTAAATAAGTGTTATGTGAAGAGAAGCATGTTGGTGTTTATCTTAAAAAATTCCGTTATATTAAACATGTAAACAAACATAAGGTAGTACAATGAATCTTAAGAGAAATGTTGTTATATTGGAGCCAATAAAAGGCAAATATAGAGAGAAATGGTACTTTCCTATCTGTTTTTGTTTCAGAAAGAACGAGGAACAAAGAGCTGTAAGTCTGTGTTATTCATCTGACTAGATCCTTGAAAAAACTTCACAGAAATTGGTAGGGTTCCATGGAAGAATTAGAACCCATCTTCATGTATCACCTTGGATGACTAGGTATAAACAATGAATACATACACTAAAAAGTAAAGCTCTAGTGGTCTAAAATATCTTTAGTAAAACTGACATGACTAACTTCCTTTGTTTCTCTTGAAGCTGATTCAAGGCCAGTTTGTACATTGAGGGGAAATGCTGTCTATGATTCTGTGATATTGCTCACATTCAGAGGCAACTGAAAACTTAAAATTGAACATGGAAGGACCCAATGCAGAGCTGCTACAAAAATGCTGCTTTCTCAGAATTGTTACTTAAGGACCAGTGATGGCTGGGAACTGCTATTGTGTACATTTCCTTTGATCGAAACCCAAACTTTTAAAGAGAACTTAAAGTCTGGTCAGTGAAAAATCTTGGATGTTTTTGAAAATGTTACTCTGCATTCCTGAATGTAGGAAGTGTGATTAATACTGTAGTTAGAATTACAAAACATGTTTTTTGGTTTGGATTTATTAAAGAGATTCATTTTTATTACACTGAGAAAGTAACCTCAATCTTCTATTTTTGATGCATTGTGGAATGAGCTGAGTTTATTTTTATCAGTATTTTGCACTTGCATGTGAAATTTGACAGAATGTCACAACTTACTTTTCATTTGATTTCTAGCAATTACCAATCTACACCTTCTCTTGAATTAACAGCCTGGAGACATGAAAATTTCATATTCTGAATCAGTTGCACTCGGATTTTGGGATTCTTTTTTCCTCCCATTCCTTGAAAACTTTAGGGTTATGAGTAGCAAACTGTATTTTTTATTCATTCTATAAAAATTAAATTCTAGATACCTGCTATGAGATCATTTTTCCTGACACAAATCACAGTCCCCAATGCTGTCATCACTGATGATATTCCTTACATTATACATGAGTTTATATTCAGTCTATGAAGTAAACAAATTAAATAAGAGAGACCTATACAGATTTTTCCATGTTACTTTTCAACTCAGTGCTCCCAGCTCTAGCTGGTGGATTTTCTGCAGTATGGGAACAATGCAGTTGTTCAGCATATACTTTAGTGTCACATGTCCTAGATACCCTGGTTCGGAGACATGAGGAGAGCAGATAGAATAAGGAGTCCAAGTTAAATTACATCAGTGGGGTGGATGCAAGTAAATAATGATTGTGTTAAGCAAAGGTATTTATTTTTCTGGTATTGCCATGGTTATTAGCAAAACTCGTGCTGGTTTAAGATTGGGAGCCAGCTGGGCCTACAGTTAAGAATAATTGTTGTTGCTGTTCTGTGCAATGCTTTATGAGTTCCTGCTGGGTTTATAATTAATTCAAAGTGCACTGGGACTATTACATGGCTATGCATGTTGCTTGATCCTTCTCAACGTCTATGGCATTTCTTGGATTTGGATGCTGGGATCTGGATTGTCTTAGAAATTTTGTAAAAAAAAAATGTAAAAAGGTGTTATCTGATTACAGTGGGGTTAGCCTTCTTCTTCCTTGTTTTCCTTTGCTCTGGTGGAATAAATTCAGTAATTTATGTGGGGAAGGTACAGGGACATAGCACAATCTTGTCCAGAACAGGAAAGAGGGAGATCCTACTTAAGCTCTGTGGTCTCCTTTCACTCCACTTTCCAGTGCCATGATCCTGGTTTATGGCTTATTCTCTGTCTTAAAATAAAAGAATTACAGTACCAGTGCTATTAGATTTGAGGGCGGAATCACAATATTGAAGACAGTAGGGTCTTGTTTTCTCCACTGTCCAACACTGACAGTGATGACAATGTGGGATTGCTACAAAACTTAGCACAGAATTCTGTGGTCTCCAGATACTTGAATTTTAGGCCCAGGATTAACATGGATTTTTGCCACTTGAATACTGGTGAAACTTGGGAGAAACATCTGAACTAAAGTCCTCAGACCTGTAAAAAGTCTTGGGGACAGCAGAACAAAGAAGTCTGTAGACCAGCTGGAGAATGTGGAGAATCAAATGACGAAATAAATAAATCTGTTTTAATACTGCATTTGGTGTTTATTTTCATAAGCCTTCAATTCACTGGTGTGCCTTTTGATAGCTGGCTTCAAATGTGTAACATTTGAGGCACTGTTACTGTTAGCTTTAGAAGGGCACCTGAGAAGAAGGTAAATGGATAAGGACAGGCTGAATTCTACCATTCTCTTCATCTGAGTGACAGCATCTTGACACTGAGTCATGTCTTAGAGCTTAGACATTTAAAACCTGAATGTCTAAGTCTTAGATTACTGTATCAGCTCCTGCTGATGGGAATCAAAATAAAGAAAAAAGTGTATTTACAGGCCATTTCAACTCCTAAAGCAGGTCAGATGACTTTGAATGCATACCAGCTTAAGTGTACAAATTAAATTGTCATGAATCTCATCATCACTTTCATTTTATATACAAAACTTTATCTTCCTCGAAAATAAATCATCATGGAAAGTCATTAAGACTTCTCTTTTGTCTTCACAAGTGAAGAAGATTTGAATTTTCCCATACTTACAGACTTTGTTCTGTTTTAAAATATAGTGTTATACTTTGAGGTGTTGCTCTTTGTGTAAGGATAATTCTTAGGTCTCAGGCAACTGTTCTAACTGGGCAGATATACAAATAATTTTCATACAATTTCTGCATTCAGCAGAAAATGAGATGAGAAATATGAGGATGGATGAGAAATCTGAGGTAGGACAAGTTTTATGATTAAAGGTACACTTAGATTTTGTGAGAGAATTCTGGTGATTTTGAAAGAACAAGAACAATGTCTCCTTCTCCAGCACCCTAGTACTTCCCACAGGTTAGAGTTTATGAGGAATTTGCACTTTGGTGGGGATTTCCAGAGCTTACAGTCAAACAGGAATGGCTGTGAATACTGGAGAGCTCACCTTACCTTTGCTGCTGATTTAGCCTGTGTTCTCTAGTCTATCATTGAAATGGTTGCCTTTCTCCATGACAGAAGAAAAATACTTCTGTTCTACAACAGAATAGAAGAGAAAGCTTCTTGGCTCTGGTATCCACTTGATAAGATACCAACATGAAAGAGCAGAAGGACTTATACCAGTCATTAATGAACCTCAAATAAAACCTGGAGTTTTATGTGATTGCTTCAAAAAAGATTTTTGTTTATAACAAATATTTGTTAAGTATAATAATAATAATAATAATCATCATCATCATCATCATAATGAAAGTCTTTGCTTTTTTGCATTATCTTACTTCATGTTAGTGTAGACTGGCAACAAAAGACCTTGGACTTGCAACAACAGGGAAGTTCTGGAACTGTCTTTGATCACAGCACTGGACAAAAGAGACGAGCTGCTTTGCAGATGGCGCTACACACAAGTGAGAGAGTGGTAGGTATCTGTGTTAACAGGGAACTGGACTTTGTGATGCAAAGTGTTCAACCAGGAGACCAGATTTATCATTCAGGAAGGCTGTAAAAAAGGGAATACCGTTTCTACAAGTGATATGCTTCTTATGCATTAGACCACAAAATAAAATGCCACAATTCAGATCTTATTTAAAATTCTCCATGTAGACATTCTGTAGATGAACAGATCTACTGTGTATAGCATAGCAGAGAATCTAACTCTGTAGTCCTAATTGCTGGTGTAATCGTATTGGTTTTGATTACAGTATTCTGCTGCCTCTGCCAGGTGAACACTAAAGGTGAATTGCCCTGGTTACTGTCTTGGTTAAGTCTCTGTACAGCCCAGCAGCACTTGCTTCTTCAGCCACAGCCAGTGATAAAGCTTGCTCTTTAGTAGATATAATTCAATTCTGGCGTAAATAAGGGGCTATAAAAGCAACTGGGTTGAAGCTGTTACTTGTATACAGAAGTTGTGGTTTGGATGTGATTGCATATCTAAGACCTTGTCACAGAGTATTTCACCAGGGAGCTCTCTATTTCTGACAGATTTTACATTAGACTGCTTTTTATGTAGCTATCTTATCTGACTTCTGATATTTTTCTTAGAGTAAAGGCTGTTCTTGCAGAGTGCATCATTTATATAAAACTTGTTCTAATGTCTGAAGCTTGTAATGACACATGGAATAACAGAAAAGACAGATCTTTCCTTCAAGTCAATATGCTTCCATCATTTAGTCTTTGGTTTGGAAAAGACCTTTTATCACAACATTTGAAAAGCACTGTATGAAACCAGACTAATGTTCCAACATGTTTTGTGTGTTGTGCTGTTTCATGCTGAAAGACAGTTGTGAATGGTGCTTTTGAGATACTTATTTGTGGAAATGTATTTGTTGCACACAAAAGAAGGAAAAAAACCTCCAAAACACAACCGTGCCCTCATTGTTATTTCATTCCTTCTGATGAAAACCAATAAGTGAACAGGAATTCTTTGAGACCATAAAAATGTCCAAGAATAGAAATCTGGTAAAATGAAGGTAATTGCACAAGCCCCACATTATATTTATTTTTTTGGCTGGTGACAACTGAAATTTAATGGCAGGATCTCATATAAAGCAATGGGGTATGTTATTCAGTAAAAGCAGACAACCTATCCCAAATGCCCTTTGATGGGTGTTTGAATTCTCCTTCTGCCACACTGATTTTCAAGGAAATTTGTCTATGCACAAGGTTAGAAATAACCAAATAGTGATCTTTGGCAGTCAGGGTATTTTTGTTTCATTTTTATTGTGCTTCTGAAGGAAATTTCATCTGCTTCAAAACTATTTTTAAAATTCTGTTCTGGAAATATCAAAATGAACTTCCCACTGGATATAGGATCTCAATATAGAGATCCTATAAGTCCTGTATCCTTAAATTTCAAAACTAATGCTGCTTCCCTGCTTGATGTGAGCCCCTTATAGAAATATTTTTTGTTGTCAAGACTCCTTGCATTTTATAAGCGAGATATTATAAAACTGAGAAAAACAAAAAGAGGGTGTGTGTGTGTGTGTGCATTTAAAATAGTCACCTCCACAGCTCTTCACCAGGTTAGTAATACTGAATAAAGTTACCCTTTAATGGAAACCTGGCCCTGGTTTATGTGAGTATAACTTGCATAGTCTCAGCTCCAGTGAAAATTTCTAAGATTTTCTGAGAGTATCATGGCTGGATAATAACATTTCATAGAATGCAGTGCAAGAAAGGATATATTATTTTTTTATGTACAAGCACTATATCTTCTAGATAATTTCTCTACCTTTTTTTTCCCTACATGTTTAGATTATTTTTCCCACATTATCACTCTATACTCTGACTTAAAAATCACAATAACAATAAAGCAATGGAGAGCAGTTTCATTATCAGTTTGGAGACACTGAGGCAAGGTCTGACCATGCCCTAAAAAATAATGGAATCTATCATAAAGTTATTTAAGGTGGTGCTGAGTATGTGATAGAAAGTTTTATGATGAAAAAAATATCCTTTCCAAATTCCACCAGCTTAATGAAGCAGTAAAATATTCACGATGAATAATTTATAAGTTGAAATAACTAACATTTTAAAATGTGAAATAAAATTGTGTGCCCCAAGTAATTGTTACTATGCTTAAACTACAGGATTACCATATGCACAAAAATATGATATTCATTAAAGAACTTCTTCATGAAAAAATGCATTTTTCAACACATCTTTCATCTACATGACAGCTTTTGACTGTTCATTCTATTGCAAAGTAGTAAGACAGAAAGGTAACTCAGATTTTTTTCCAGTTTTTTAAATAGCTTCTCTATTTAGACTAAACTATTCGACTTTAAATGAAGCACCTTCAGAAATCTTTTGAAGGAGACTTTATGCCTTAGTATTTTTTTGGATAGAAAAATGTCTATGCATTGTTTTTATAATGTTGGAAAAACTTCTAAGGGAGCATAAAACATTTAGAGTCTTTTTGCCATGCAACACTTCAATTTTGCTCTTAAAATGATGCTTAGACAGCTTCACTGCTCCGCTGAAAACTATTCCTGTATGTTATACATGTTATACTCCACACTTACCTTTGAAGAATAAATCTAGGGAAAGGATCCTTGTTATAAATTATGAATTATAAATTCATCTTTCTTTCTAGTCAGTCAAGCATGTCTATAAAAATTCACGATCTACTGGCATTCTGCTTTCCAAAATTTGTAAATGCCATCTTGATCTGTACTGCCACACACAGCACAGTGGTAACCAATTTTAAAAGATGAATTCTAGTTTTGTAAAAAAACGTTTATCAAGTTTTCTATCTTCTCAAGATCAAATTTTGATTTTCATTTTTTATTCACTGGATCAGAGTATCATTATGAGAAGGGAACCCTTTCAAATTTGATCTAATTATTCCAATAAAAACTTGGAACTTGAAATCCTAAGGAATTACCCTTTAAAAAAAAATTATGAGCAAAAATGCAATGTATTAAGCAGTAAGAATTTTGTGTCCATATACAATTCAAGCAAAGGTTGATATGGATTAAAAATCATAGAATCATAGAATATCTGGAGTTGGAAGGGACCAACAAGGATCATCAAAGTCCACCTCCTGGCCCTGCACAACACCATCCCCAAGAATCTCACCATATGCCTGAGAGTGTTGTCCAAACACTTCAACTCTGTCAGGCTTGGTGCTGTGATCACTTCCCTGAGGAGCCTGTTCTACTGCCCAACAACCCCCTGAGTGAAGAACCTTTTCTTAATTTCTAGCCTAAAGCTCCTGACACATCTTCATTCCAGTTATGTTTGCTTGCTTTTAATGAAAAAAATTCAGTGTTTATAGATAGAAGAGTGGATAAGTAATTGGTCTGTTTCCTCATAACTACATAGGAGTTTGACATTTTGCATGATCAGGATGTTCAAAATGTGCATAATTATGTTTTGCAGTGAACTTCTCTGTTAATTCCTGCAGACAATCTAAAAGACCTACATTAAAAAAAATCTTTTGTTTCATACTTTTTCTTTTGATAAAGAGACAAGGTTATACTTTGAAGTATCTGATTGAAATACAGAGATTACAAGATATTACGTGATAAGTTTATATTTTTCAATTAAAGAGCAAAACGCGAGTATGCACTGGAGTCTAAGATAGTTTTTTAAAGCTACAGAGTCTGTCAGGCTCTTACTAGTTGTACATAACCATGCAAATTTCAAATTTCTCTTCTAGGTTAGTCCCCCATCTTCAGCAAGGTATAAAAGGGTTTCTATACCAATATTGCCTCTAAGATCTCATTTTTGTATCATGAAAGACACAGGTGAGAAGTAGCTTTAAGCTATAAGGCACGAAGCAAGTTCAGCAATGAGAAACCACTGTGTAAAGGCTGACCCCAGGGATTACTGCCTTGCTGGTGTCACACCTAGGAAGGAGTTGTTGGGTAGGAAACTTCCACTTACAGACCTGATGAACCTTACATTTTCTATCACACCCACATCAGAATCTAGAACTTTAGCTGTGCAACTAAGAGTTTTAGCTCTTCTAGACAACTATCAGCCTCTGTCAAATTTGATGCGGTATGTGTCACTAGGCCAGGGGGGAAAGAAATCGTACAACCATAGAATTATATGGGTTAGAAGGGACCTTGAAGATCACGTTGCTTGCACACTTTAAGAGTTCATTATTGTAAAAACAACAGCTTCTCTTGGAAGCTCCTTAAAAAAATCATTCTGATACCTGTTTGTCACAGAAAGTCTGTCCAGTAGAAGGGGGATAAATTAATACTATTTAGACCTTCTAATTAATGTGCTGATAATATTAAACTCCAATGTATATCTGGACAGCTTCCTTGGCTGTCAGTGTCTTCTCATGAAAGAATAATATCAAAGTCATGTCATATGTCCAAAGTGCCACACAAAGGTCTCATATATATATATATATATATATATATATATATATATATATATGTGTGTGTGTGTGTGTGTGTGTGTGTGTGTGTGTGTAAGTTATAATTCTTACACAACTTTTATTCAGCACAGCAAGAGTAATTTTGTTATTTCTTGCTCTCTGGCCTGAAAGCATAGTAAGCAGTCAAATCTGTAATAACTTTTGTATTATGGGACAAGTCTTCATCTGACATACAAAGAATTGCATACAAGGTTTAATTTTTGTCTCGCCAAATAAACAAATACTTTTTAGGCTCCCTCAATTTTCTTATTTTAAAGATATTCTTTTCAGGAGGTTGGTTATTTACAAAGGCTTGTAAAATAACCTGAAACACTTGAAAGAAATGAAATAATTAATGATAAATAAATATAGTCATAACTTATGTGGTTTTTTTTTTTTTTTTGCAGTATTGAGGATTTTTCTTTTGTTGTAATTTTGCTTCTGATGAATTTTCTATTTATCTGTTGGTAAGATACCATTTTTTGGATTCATGAAATACATGTTCTTTAAACCATGTCCTGGTTTCTCTGTCTCTCGAAGTTAGTTCTCTGGGGTCGACAGCTGTTCAGCTTGTTTCTGCTTATAATGAGAATGTCATCTCTCTTTTCTGTTATCCAAGGGACACTTTTCCACAGTTTTCCTCCCTCTGAAATTCTCCAGTTGCTGATAGTATTCCATATGTCACTCTTGTGCTAATGTAACCCTTGTGAGACTTGAATCCAATATGATCTAAATCTGGGAGGACTTTAATTGTTTTTGCATAGACTTTGCTTTAATAAAATAGAAAAGGCAGCTTATATTTTCAGAACACATGCCACCCGGAGAAGTATTGAATTTGTTGCTGTTATTGCCCTTAATTTATCAGTCAGAAGTCCAGATCATATTGGGAAATTCTGAAAACACATTAAAAGTCATGCCCAAAACTTGCAGAGAAAATGCATTCATTAAAGTATTTTTTTAATCAAACTAGTGCTACTGACTTGATTGCTAAAGTCAACTAGAAAGTGTAGGTGTGTTTTGTAAGAATATATTCTAGCTATGTTTCAAATTTTATAGTCTCTAAATCTTTCGTAATCTATATTGGTTTAATTGATTTTTTTTTTCAAGTGATGAAACTTCTTATAATTAATCAGTGGAACAAATTTTATACCATAAGAGGATTTGGATTTGCAGAAGATCCTTTTGCTTGTTTTGTGCTGGTTTTTTTAGTTGTTTTTTTTTTCAAACGTTTACATTTGCTTGATTAATCCAAGGTAAAAAGGTGGTCCCTGAAGCAGAGTAGATGGAAAACTGAACACTGCAAAGGAGCATGCAGGATGCCTTGTCTTGTAGCAGGAAACTCAACATTTAGCTTGATTATCTGCTAAATTTATTTATGGACTTATGAATATACTTGTGACCTTACCTTGTAACTGTAGGCTATCTTTGACTGAGGTAGCTACTTTACTAAGATAATTAGCATAGTAACATGCTTGCTTAAGTGCACTTGCTTTCAAAATTTTAATAACTATTATTAAGAGTGTCTATAGAATATTTATTCTGTCAAAATGCAACACGAGTCACAGAGCTATTGGTAAATTTTTGAGATATATTAGTATATTTTAGAAGGTGCTTTTAGATTATACCAAAATGTTTTGGTATTCAATGATAAGGTATTTGTGATCATTCTTCAGTTTAATCTTCTGAAATGTTAGTGAAAGTCCAGGGTAATACTTTTTTATGGCTGACACAGTGAAAAAGGTGTTGGAAGCCTGAAGCTGCATGAGCTGAAAAGACAGTACCTAATTCTATTTTATCCAGATTTCTCCTCTATTCCTCTTGCATTAATTTATGAGATTTGTAGCTTCTTCTTAGGCAGTGTGTACCTCCTATATATTTCTCCTTCACAGGATAATATCTCCAGCATTATCTTGTTTACCCATGCAGAAGCTCTGCCTTCCTGATCATGAGATACTACAGAAAACAAAAAAGTGAACATTTCTGGCTTGAGGCTATTCTGATGACTGTGAATGTCAGACTTACAAACACAGAATGAAAACATTCTTAATTAATCAAAATTTGTCCAAAAAACTTCACCATTTATTGGATCAATTTAATTATCCTGATATCATGCAGCACTCCTTTCCAATGCCTCAAACAAAAGACACACACAGACCATAATGCCCTCCCCGACAAAGCCAGCCTATAATTTTTTTCCACTCTTCTAGTAATTACATTTATAATAGGCTGCTTTGGAAAAGATTAAGTTGCCCTCTGATAGCAATAGCTTTGGGCTTCTATTAAACATAACTGGTACAATTTTATAGTGCATACATTCTAGAGCAATAGATGAAGAGATTTCGATTTCTGCAGCTCCATAATTGCACTGTTATTCACCCTCTGCTGAAACTGTTTTCTACAAATTAATGTTTATCTTTCATATGTAGGATATCTTATAATTCAAAATAGCTAAAGAAAATATCTAAACTTTCCAAACTAATCTATATTTTATTGTGCCTGACATCAAGGAGTCTCTTTTGTTCATCCATAGCAGCCTCCTTTGTGGAGCTAATTAGATTTTAATTAGGCCATTCCTCAGTCCTTCCCATAAACTGAGATTCCTGTGGCTTAAATCTGAATTCAAAATGTTAAAACTGAAAAATTCGTGTTGATATTTTTACTAAGATTCTGACACTTAAACTTCCAATGTACACTGAGATTTAATAAAGACTCAAAAAATGCACACAAATAATGCAAACAAATACTTTATTTTTAAATGAACCTCAGTTTCATTTAAACTCTGGTTAAGGTCCAGAGCTTACATACCTAAGTACATTCTTCAATGCTTGTTTAGTCATTTACATCCTTTACCTGGAAAATACTACGAAAAAAGGTACACTTTTCTAAGTGTATGCATAAAAACACTGTTATTCAGCTTGCATCCAAAAAGGGGAATTATTTTCTTTAGGATTTAAAAGTAAAACCTTTTCTGCTCCTGATATCCTAGGAGATGTCCAGTGAAGGATTCTGGGCTGTGAAGTGGGAGAAGTTGTTCCGTGGTAACACTGAGACTCTGTAAGCCCTTTCAAGTGAAATGTTCAGACCCTGAATCCATCCTGCAATAATGTGCGTAAAGTATTGGTCTTCATCACAAACATTTTAGCACAGTATTCCTAGATATCACAGAAGAATATAATTTTTTAGGATGAAGTCAAATTAAGAAATACATTATGGTTGAAAAATATGGGGGAAGCTTTGTAAGACTATATAGAGTCTTTGTAAGACTATATAGACATAATAAAGACTAAGGTAGGAGAGAGGGAAGAAAAAGACACAAATAGGAGAATGAGGTTCCAATCATTAGTAACACGCAATTGGCACTTCGATGGAAATTAAAACTTCACGTTAATTGGCCCAACTATGATCTCAGCTTCTCTGCTCTCTTTGTTTACTTTTCCAGAACTACTCTTTGTTCAGAAATAAGAGAGGTAAGAGCTAAGACTCTTGTGTGAGTAGGGATTAATGATGTGTAAAGATTACAAGACCAGACAAGCATTTTATTAGCTGACTTGCACCTGGAAGTTTAGAAAGTTGAGGAAGTTTTGCTGGCAAAACTGGAAATCTTGGTGCTGCTCAGTGTCAGTTATAATGAGGCTCCTGCCCCACTCCCGCAGCTCTCTGTAGCAAAGGACAGCAGATCTGCAGCATTTTATTTATTAAACACTTATTCTTTCAGTATTTATATATTAGGTGTTTTTATGGGGTAGTGAAGAGACACTTCTTCCCTCAGTTTTTCCCAGAAGTACTACTTTGTGGTAGATAGGGACAGGCGAACGGAAGATCTCGGGATGTGACGGAAAGCAAGACCCTTCCCCCCTTCTTCCTGCTATAGTTAATCAATTACCCCTAAAGCATGCAGCCCCTCCTAAACTCAGTAGTTTTCCACTCCTTACTAACCCTAGCCAGACCCACCATCCCCTTCTGACGTAGTGAAGCCCCCTTGACTATTTAACCCCATGAGATAAGATAATAAACACCATTTGACCATCCACCACATTGGTGTCTGTGCATGTCTGTGGCCCGAGTGACCTGGGGGAGGCCGGGTTGCTGTGCTGTGCCTTGAACCAGGTCGCCAGCCTTCTCATCAGAAGGCGACACTACTTTCTACCTTGAACTTTTCAAAATTAAATCTAGTAAGTCTCCATCTTCCCTGTCATGCTTTGTTACAAGCAATAGCTTTTCTTGCTGATCCTTCAGCCCTGGAAGTGGTTGGACCTGTACAGAGCCTGACTGTGCAGCTGGGAGTTAGGAAATCTTATTAAAGCTTGGTACGTGGGGGAAACAGAAGAAGGTGATGCAGGAAGTTTTCCAAAATTATCTACGCAATATGAAGGAATGCCTTGTTTATTCAGTCATGTTGCATGTAGCAGGATTTAAAATTAAATAGTTTTAGATGTAGAAGAATTAATCAAATGCATTTAAAAGATTATAAATAAATTACTTAAATGTCTTTAACAATAAGATTCTCCCTAGCAGTTCCTGTATCTATGCCAGTCCTTCAAACCTGACTAACAGGCCAAAAAAATAATTTAGGCACTGGTATAGCTCTTGAAACTAAAATTGCCTGACTTCTGTTTTGGAAAGCATTTATTGAAGTCATTCGTGTTAAGGTTTGGGGCAAGTCTTTTCTTCTTCAGTCCCAGATGATACTATCTGCTTTTCTCTTTCTTGTTTATTTCCTGTAATTTCCTGTGAATTAGCACCAGGATATCATCTTCCACTGCAGGAAACCAAATCCTTTCCTTTCTCTCTTCTTCTTAAGTTTCTTGATTAATATCTGTGCACCTCAATTAGCATATTCCTGGCTTCAAGCTTCTTTCTTCTGTTACTGACTTCTGAGAAGAAACTGGTAAAATAATGCTATGAAAAATGTTTATGCATGTTTTCTTACTGGATGCATAATTACTTTTTTCTCTAAGCTTTATGTAAATATTAAACATGAGATAGCAGATGGTAAAACTGGGAATAGGTTGCTCTGAATAACAATCCCTCCCCTCCACTCCTGTAATTTTAGGGGGAACCTCCGGGGGCCGGCCTATTGTAGTTCCAAAGGAGAAACTGCATGTCAAGACACTGATTCCCATTAGCTACCAGTTTGTAACTATGATATGTTCAATCTGTGAAATGAAAATGCTTTAGAATAACATCAGTTAATACAGCTTCTAGGATTTCACTTACTTGTTTCAGCATTTGTAATTGGAAGCATGTGCTTTCATTCATCTCCGTCCTCAGAATACTCTGCTGAGACCTTGGCCTTCTCTTTGACTGTCTAGAATATGTAAGTGGTTTAGTTTTGCTTCTTGAGAAATCTTTGTAAAGAATAGAAATGTTTTGATCACTAGTATGGATTGAAAACAATAAATTCATCATCTTCATTTGTGTTGACAATGTCTGAAACCAATTCCAGAAGCATAAAGCAAAAGACAAAGAGGTCTTTGATCCTTGTGAAGATTTAAACAGGCAATGGCTGTCACAACTTGTCTTTTTTTTACTCATGAACAGTTTATCATGTGAAAATTTTAAATCTTGTATGGCAGCAAAATGCCTGCTTGGATTTTTTTTTAACAGCTTAATAATGGATCCTTTTAAAATTATTTTGTCCTAATACCACTGTTAGTCTGTAGTCTTGATATCTTTATTTTGAGGCCTTTGATTAGTTTGGAGGCAGTGTTCTACCCTACCTCACAACCTTCTGATGACAATGTCTCGGGTTCAGTTCTGGTGATTTAGCTGAAAGTCATCATGAATCTCCAGGATGTTAAAATCTGATTTATATGTGACAGACCCAGTTTGAAGCTTGCTTCTGCTTGTGATATTTCCACCCATATTTGCCCTTACTTGAAGAATGCCCTGGAGCACATGCTATTCTTTGGAAGTGTGTCACTATGCAACAAATCAGCCCATGCCTTCTAGGCTAAGAAAATACATATATTTACATTTCAACACCTCATCACGCTGCACTCCCCCCAGACTGAAATCCTACTACCTGTTGGATGCTTTTTGCTGCAGGTTCTGACATCTCAGACTGCGGTCAGAGCCTGGATCTTCTTCCCACTCATTCCCCTCACTGCACATCCATTGATGTCACATTGAGCAATGGGTATGAGATAAAGGCCCCAACACCGGCATTGTGGCCTCTTACACCCCAGTCCAGCGTTGAGGACTGCAGCATGAAACACTAGATTGATTCTTTTCTAACACAAGCTGAAAATTTATGTGCTCAAAGTAAGCATTTAGTGTCCTAGCCAAACTGACTTCCAGATGCTAGATAGGATTGAAGATACACACTTGCTTCAAAATAAATACTTCTAGGAATCTGAGTTAACAGTTCCTTTTGAGAAAATTATCTTTCTCTTATCAAGTTATTTCTAACACACAAATATGATGCTATCAGACCATTTAGGGGATTTGTTAACTTTAAAATCACATTCCTTCTTGTGTTGTTCCTTGTCTTTTAAAAAATTGATTTTTTAACAGCATGGATTTTTCTAATAATAGTCAAGAGAGCAAGAAAATAATTATCTTTTACCTATTCCAAGTTCATTATATATTTGTGGCACATCGACTGATCACTATAGCTAGTTTATCTCAATATTTGTTCAAATCATTGAAACAGAAGTGGTAAAGAGAGACAAACTTTTACATTTGGAAGAAAACCAAACCAAACCAAACCACAAAACCCCCACCTTAATGATGTCTTGGCTTGAGACTCAAACAATATACAGTACTTAATATGATGGTGGACTCTAATTTAATTAGTTTCCTTTAAAACCAAAGATATTTCAAGGTCTGATTTCCCTGATGTAATATTCCTTCAAATAGCCTGAAATACTTTTATGGCTATTGAAGAAATAGTAGCAATTCAGGTTTGTGCAAGGCATACGTATGTTTTACTCTGTGTGATGATCTTTATTTTCATGAAGTCTAAAAATTTATATAAAATTAAAAAAAAATCCTTGTGTGCTAGAATATCAGCTTTTATCAGAATGTTTAGCAAAAAGGGATGTAGTCACTGGTTTCAGATGGAGAAGCAGTAGCTATTGCTGTATTGATTCATTCAAATGCACAAAGCAAGTCCTACTAACAACCATATTGCTATTTCTTTGGCATATTCAGAACCACGATTCAGGTTGGAAGGGACCTCAAGAATACTCTAGTCTATCCAACCTCCTGCTCCAAGCAATGTCAGAGGGAAAAAGATGCTGCTTATCTCCTGTCTGAACCTCCTTGTTTCAAGTTATGCCTGTTGTCTCTCATGCACCCTGATGAAGTAAAATGCACAGGAATCTCACTGTCTGGGAGGATCTGAAAAGTTTACACCTAGAATAATCAACAGCTACTGCTTGTGCTAAGGTGTTGCACCTGCTAAGTTGTTGCACCCACATTTTTCAAGGCTGAAGTAGTCTCCTTGCTGTTCTTAGATGGAGCATCAGGCAGAGTTGACCTGGCTGCAGTGAAGAGTGCTGAGGAAGAAGAATTTTTATGACCTGAAGTTCCACGGTTACTTTGAAATAATCAGATTAAGACTTCTTTGTGTATATGACAAAACTTGCATCCAGTTCACCAGCAAGAGGAGAGACGAGATTTTACCCTCAACATTTTATTTTTAATACTGTCAAGTGCCTACTGCTCCTTTCTAGGTCAAGCATCATCTTGTAAAAGAAGGACATTATTCCATCCATTCTTGTTTGGAAAACACATGAAAATCCCTGAAGAGTGAAGAATATTTCTAATATTGACAGTTTTCCATCTGTTTAACTGACTTGCTAAGAAGGCTTAGAAAATGAAACTAATTTATCAGAATTAAAGTAATTTAAGTAATGAATGACAATAAATTATGGATAAAACCAGGGAGCACTGCAAATCTAAAAAGAAAATAAACAGTTTTATTTTTAAATTCATTTATATTCAAAACGAGAAAACACTTTATTTTGCCAGCCTTTATAAATGCTTTATTTTGGGCATTTCTTCTCCTAGTTGAAATAATTATGACATTTATATGTTGAATGACATATATCTCTGGCACTCATCTGATATCCTTTAGCATGGTCCAATTATTTTCAGTGATGCATCAGGGGCAACTGAATGTGTTGCTTACATCCAAAGGCTAAACTAATGCTGCTTCATTAGGCACAAGCTCTATGCCCAGGGACACTCAAGGCAGTTAAGCATCTGGGCCAATTTAGATTTTTATGTTTTCAGAACTTTTGCCTTAAATATTTTGCATCTCTCCCCACCCTTCTCCCTATCTCATCAGAACATTATTCTGTCTTTCAGTTCCAGAACAGGTGTTAGCATATGCAGAATATAGTTCAATGTGAATGGATCTCAAAAAAGTGACTTGAACACTGGAGGATATTCAGGGTAGTTTTCAAAGGAGACACATATTCAACTATGTGCAAAGCCTGTCTTGCTGAAGTGCATGTTTTATCAAGAAATAAAGATTTGTAGGCCAGCCTATGAAAGCTAGAGGCACCACCACTATAATGCTATTTTTGTATAGGCTTCAATTAGCATGTACACACAAATTTCTTGAATGTGAAGGTGGGCATATGCACAGTGAGGGTACAACTACTTTTAGAGGAGGGCTGCAGAAGCGATTGATATTCTTACATGATATATCCAAAAGCATGGAGGGAAAATGTTATATTTGACAAAAATTAGCCCTGAACGTGTGTGTGTGTGTGTGCACGCACTTGCGCTTACATAGGTATTGCTTGCATGCCTTGCCCTTTGTGTATTAAGAGTTCTGCTTCTATTTAAATTTGGTTTTGTTAAAATTTATTTAGTATCTCATAAGGAACTCGGTGCCCTCTTGGGATGATTCTATCCAACCATTTTCTCCAAAATTATCATGAAACTAACTCTTAAGGCAGTATACTAAGATGCTAAGATGCACAAGAGAGTTTTTATATACCACTCTTTTCACCAGAGATTGGTTTGTTTGCTTGAGTGTCCTACTTAAAGGTGTAATGGGAGTCTGAACTCAAATTAGAACTTCAATAGCCATGTGAGTATGGCTCTTTCAACTCTATCTTTGCAGGTGATAATATTCCTCTTTTGGAGGGAAATTCTATACATCTGAGTTTTTTTTTTTTGTTTGTTTGTTTGGTACATGTTTTGCTCTTTTCAGAGCTTTTCCAGGCCTTCTTAGCCCCACTTCCTTTATCTATCATCATCCTTAAGTGTTTTAACTGAAGATAGCATAGAAGATGCTTTTTACCACTTTCATGAAGAGTTCCTGAGTTCTGCAACTCCCTCTCTCACGTATTTTCTCTCACATAGCCTGAAATCAGCCCTTCATGGCAGACATATATCAGGACTTGCCAGATATTCTTAGGCTTCTAGAAAGAGGGATTTTTTTTTGCAGGGTGTTTACCTTCGATAGTTTATTGACTGTTTCTACCTGTAAAGTGAGAAGATAGAATCATAGAATGTGGTTGGACAAGGCCTTTAAGATAACCAAGCCCAACTGTTAACACCACTATGTTCACAACTGCACCATGCCCCTGAGTGCCACATCTTCAAATTTATGAACATTTCCAGAGACCGTTGGAAATAGTCTCTGGAACCACTTGACCACTTTTCTGACCAAGCTTTGTCAGACCATCCTTTGGTGAAGAAATTTGTCCTACTACCTTATTTAAATCTTCAACTTGAAGCCATTTCCTCTTGTCCATTCAATGTTATGTCAAAGATACATTTCTTCTTCTGTATTATTTGTGGCTTAAATACTAATTAAATATTCTGTTACTTCTTTAAGCATCTTCTTACAGAAATAACATGCAAATTAAATTTTCTGATTCAGAAAAAAACATTTGAAATAGGTCATAAAGGAAAAAGTAAACTAATGGAATAAAAATATATAGTATAGCAACTCCATTGCTGTAGAAATTTTAGAATAAGAAATGGAGTAGGCAAATGTGACTTACTTATGTAATTAGTAATTTAAAGTATTTATTATAATTAAAATTGTAGGAATTATGTGGATAGTAATCAGTTTTCATTGCAGTTCTTTGCACATTTTAGTGCTATAATTAGACTGTGGCATCTGTCATTGCTGATTAATTTGTAGACAACTCTATCTTCCCATTAAGATTTAATGTGTACCAAGGCAAAATTATCATTATCTAAAAATACAAAATAAAAAGTGGTATCTGTTTGGGGATATTAGCTTTTTCACTTTATCATCTTGGAATCAAGAACATCCCAGTAGGGTCTGTACCATTCTCTGTGAGCAGCACTGAGCAGAAGGAGACAAAGCAGCTCTTTTTGGGCTTAGAAAATGACAGCCTTTTTTTTTATTTTAAGGCCTTTCACTACACTCTTGCACATTTTAGGCTCAGCAGTCCATGAAAAGCTGTTCTAATGGCAGGAAGAGAAGAGCTTTATGCTATCAGGCTGTGAAGAGTGATAGTATCATCTAAATTGCAAAAGATTTAAATACCTCTGGTGTGCCTGCTGTGTTCTATAAACATTTGAGTTTGGATTCAGTTGTACGAGGATTTACTTTTATTTTACCTGTATTTGCTTGTTTGGCTGTAGTCTTGAAAAGCTTTCAGCCATAAGTGAATGAAAGCTATTATGTTCCTGGTCTGTTCACTCAGCTCCTGGGATGCCAGAATGTCGTGCTTCCTTATTTTTTGCAGCCACATGCAATGCACCTTAGCAGAACTATGAATGCTGTTGATTGATGACCTCGATAGGTCTGCCTTAGCTTCTGTGTTGCTTCTCTTGTGTTCTCTGCTTGGACTGTACTTAAGGATGTGTTGGTTTTAACAGCAAAGGTAGCTTATGAAGTAATTTATGAAACAGTTTCTCCTACTTCTTCTTCTCATCCCTCTGTAAGATTTCACAATTCCCTTGGCTGTGCTGTCAGGTTTTTTCTGTCTTCAGTAAAAACTGAATCACTAGGCTGATCTAAACTAAAAGACAACTTTCTGAAAAAAAGCACAGAAAGCAACATATGGGCAGAAACAGGGATGAGATCAAGAAAGATGGGGATTTTTAATCTGTTTCTTTGCCAAGATTAGTATGTTGAAACTGTATGGTTCCAGTCTAGACTGTTATGAGCTAAGTTACAGGGAAATCAGATATGCAAAGCCACCAAACCAGGACATACTTTGCAGGTGCCAGTTCAGGGCTGGACATCAACCCACACCTGAGCTTCCAGGAGATTTGCTTTGTTGTGGAGTACTCATTTGGATGAATTCTGCATTCAGTTTCTTAATCCACCTGTGTTACTGTGTTACAATTTTAATTTTGAGGCTGGGGGTATTTATACTGAGAAACACTAATAAATAGGACAGCTTTTCAAAACTGACATGTATTCTAGCGGACAAATATATTTCTTCACTTCTCTAATACTCATAAAAGTCTTCAATGTTATTTAGGATAAGATAATCTCTTCCATTACACATTGCAAGTTAGTTTAAGACTGCTTAGAATGGCAACCATGATAAAAATAGTGTGCAAGTCAGGGTGTGTCATATCAATAAATATTTTTACAGATTCAATTACTTGACAATATTTTCTTGAGAAAAAACTCTCATGATGATCAAATCTGTGCTACTAATGAATCTAGTGTTAACAAATATTAACTCGCTGTATTAATAAAGATATCACGCCTTTAGTCCTGCGCACATATAGATGTGTTTTGTATGAAATGCTTTAATGTGACACAAGTACACAGAATTCTGTCCTTACAAGAAAAATAGAAGTCTTAGATTGTCAAGGTTTGTAAACATGAAGAATCTCAGGCATAGCCCTTGATTAATGCAGCAATTTCATTTATTATGCCAAAGCTCGCTATTTTGCATGTGCAATGAGTTACTTTTCTGATTTCTGGATGAGATGAATATCATGTAAATCACTTTCTTTCTCTATTGACATGAAGCAATCCAAAAATTTTAAATTGAAGATTTTGATTTTCTAATTAAAAATAGGATTTAAGGCATATTAAGCAGAGAGATTGCATTATGCAAAAGTGTGAAATAACTTTCACATTGCTGTGACTGACTAGCATACTAAAGGTATCATAACCATATTTCTCCAAGATAAGCAGGTCATTATCAGCAGCAAGAATAAAGATTGAATTAATAGAAGAAGAGACATCTAAACATTTATACCTAAGCCCAGCAAGGAGACTAGTGAGAAATCCAAGAGATGAAGGTAGGCAGGAAAGGTGGGTATGAAGTTGTAGCAACTGCTGTTAGGCATATGTGCTGTCATTTTCCAGCAATCTCCAGTCATATTCAGAATTATTCTAAATTTGGTGTTAGGTTACTTCTAAGATAATTCTAAAAGATAAGTCTGATATATAGTAAAAATAAATGTGTTTTCCAGTCTTGTATGTTCATACTCTTGCAAACTTCTTTTTTTGTTTTCAGAAGCACTTTCAACTGATCCTTGTAGTAGGTTTAGTTCTGTCCAAATGCCTATGCACCCACTAGATTTACTCCTTTTCTGCTGCAAGATAGGATTAGGAGAAGAGCAAAGCAGGCTCAAAACTTTAAAGGGTATAAAGAAAACTTTATTAACAGAACTAAAAGAATAATATAAGAATAATAAAACCTTTAGAACGCTTCTCGCCCCCATACCCTCTTTCCCACTGACAACGTAGAGACAAAACCTGGGATTTTCTGTCAGTTTACCACCTCTAAAATAGTCTTTCATCAGTTCTTGTAGGGAAAGGAGTCTCTCTTGCCGTGCCATGGAGGCTTCTCCACAAGAAACAGTTTTCTCGTGACTTTTAATTTCCACGAATAGCATCCGCCCAGAAATCTGCAATCGTGAAGTTCCTCCTATCTTTTCCAGCCTTCTCACAGCTGCATTCATGGGCCATGTTAAACTTATGCAGTACTATTTTAAGGATGAGTATTCAAAAGCAAAGGTTCTATTTCTGAGATCATCTTAATCTCTGGGAACAGAGGTCTTCTTCTTTCCCAGGATGCAAAGGGTCTTCATCACTCTTATCTCTCTCTGTTCAAGCTTCTCATTTGGATCACAACTACTTCAGCATCTGCTTGCCTCAGTATGGATGCTTTTGCTCATGTCTACACTTTGAATGCTCCATCTCCCCACGCTTTTTCATGAATTAAAGGGATATTCTAGTGTATCACAGTCCATCACCATAGCCCTACCAAAAGAATTTCAGCCTAAGGCTAAAATGTCTCCTCATTTTCCCATATGGGACTTGACTCCTTCTTTACTGACCTTGGTGTCTTTATGTTGTTTCTCTACGTGACTTCACTCTGTCCTTTTCTCTCACTCAAGAGAGGATTGACGTCTCCAAGTCTCATCTGTTTTGGGGAGTTTTACAGCGCTGAAAGGGTTAATCTTGCCTGAGCCTGCATATGTTCACGTGATTTTTGCCGGCTGGTGGCCAGAGCACTCACGGTGATGGAGTTTCAGGCTGCGCTGAGGGTGCTGTGTCAGAATCTCAGGAGGCCTGGTGCCACTCCCGGGGCCTGGCAGGCTCCCAGAGAAAGGGCCTGGCCCCTTCCTTCTGTGTTCATCTTGTTTGAGCTGCATGATCTCCCGCCACACTGGGACAGCCCCTCAGGAAGATGACTCAGCAGCCTGCGCCGCTGCCCAGCCAGCCCCAAAGCTGTTTATGGTGGAGGTTAGGATCTTATCAGTCAGGCTGGGGCTCAGCCGCAGCACACTGGGGCCGATGGCCTCCCCTCCCCCTGCCCAGCAGGCTCCAGGGCCTGGCCTGGTCCTGCCAGGCTGCGTGGGCCATAGGAGAGTGGGGCCTGGTGGGGCCAACGTCCTCTTACCTGTTCCCTGGCTGGAAGAAAACGAGCTTTTCCCGGGCTTGCCCGTCTTTAAAATGTGAATCTCACAGAAGCAGATCTAGCTTTCTTAATAGTTTAATTGGTTGTCAATTCTCAGAGCTAGCCAGCTATTTGTTTTACTAGGCACAGAGGATGTTCTAAACAGCTTCTCCCAGAAAAAATCATTTCCATGATTGGCTCCAATGCAAAACCAACACACTTGTTTTCTCCCTATCTTCAACATTATTATGCCTTTAATAGAACTCCAGTGGTACAAGAGTGGTAGGAACTGGAATATCATCCAAATTTTTGCTGCAGCTGGGATAAGAAAATCCCCAATATCAGTAAAGGCTGAGGAATTAAGGCATTGAGAGAGGCCCTGCAGAGTAGGACTTGGAGATACTGGTACATGAAAAACTGGACCTGAACCATCAATATGTGCTTTCAGTCCAATTGCATCTGGGGCTCCATCCAAAGCAGTGTGGCCAGCAGGTCAAGGGAGGGAATTCTGCCCCTCCCCTTTGCTGTGGTGAGACCCCACCTGCAATGCTGCATCCAGCTCAGGGTCCCCAGCATAAGAAAGGTGTGGACCTGTTAAACACTTTGCTTGAGAAGAACAGCTGAGAGAGCTGGAATCTTTCAGCCTGGAGAAGAAAACACTCTAGGAACATACTATTATGGTCTTTCGATATTTAAAGGAGGTTTAAAAGAAAGATGGAGAGACTTTTTTTTTTCTTTTTTTTTTTTTCTTTGTACTATCCATGGCCTGTAGACATCAGGAAGAATTTTTTTTATGATGAAGGTAGTGAGACAGTGGTACAGGTTGCCCAGAGAAGTTGTAGATGCCCCATTTGTGGGAGTCTTCAACATGAGGCTAGATGGGGCTTTGAGCAACCTAATCGCTGCATGGTGTCCCTGCCTATGGCATGAGGGTTGGAACTAGATGATCTTTAAACATCCCTTCTTACCTGAACCTTTCTATGAATATGGTTTATTACATGAATATTCAGGGTGGCTTTTTCACTCTGAAAATCAGCAATCCATTAGCAGAATAATCTACTCAGAGAAAAGGTATCTAATTTTTAACTTGATGGGTTTGTTACTTGCTACAAATATACTGCATAAATCCTTAGAGCAAGCAAATAGTATTGCAAGAATGGATTTTTATTTTATATAAGATCAACTAAAATAGACAGCACTTAATAGGACGGATGTAAATTTTTTTCTTCAAGTAGTAATGCTTTCTGGTTTGTGTTCTTACAGTATTTTTCCCTTCAGGAAGCCAAATAGGGATTCTCAGTTTCTGAGTCTCAAGAAATATATGCACTTCTTCCTGAACTCTCATAAATAGCAAAATGCAGATTAAAACAGCAGCAACAATGGAGTTAGATAAACATGTACATTCATCCTGTTCACACTCTGGAAATTCTTTGTAAATTAGACTAATTTTGATTATTTTCCTATGTGTAAATATATGAAAAATGTGTTAGAACAGCTGTTCAGGCACATGCAGGTTAAACTGATTGCTAATATCAATCCTCTCTCTGGCCATTTGTTAGGATACTTAGGAAAAAGTGTGAGCAGTTTGCTTGGAAGGATGTCTTGTACTAAGAAATGCAACTTTATGTCCAACTTTATTTTCTTTTTTAGGTGTCCATATGTTGTGGTTTAGGAATGTTATTCCCCAAATTATTGTTGCCACTGAAACCATGTGCTGTTCCCTTGGTCTCCCTCTCCCTTCCCTGTGGTGGGCTAGAGAGGAGAATTGGAGACACAAAAGGTAAAAATCATAGACTGGGATAAGAAGAGTTTACTGGAAACAGCAATGAGATAAGAAAATGAACCGTAACAGCTACAATATTAATAACAAGAGAGGCACAGGCTTCAAATGTGGATGCTCAGAACTGGTGTTACCCAATCTCTCCCTCCCCCACCCTTACTCAACTGGAAGGAACCCCTTCTCCGCAGACATTATTTATTATTCACCTGGCCACTGCAAAAATTAACCCTCTCCTTACTGGAACCAGGACACCATAAAACCACAAATCCTTTCCATGTGCTACGTTGGATTCCAAGGAAACCCTGCATGTCAACTCCAGCATGACATGCATACCTCTCCTATGGATCATGCTTCAGTTATTGCTACCATGCCATGTAGATTTTACCCTGAACCCTCATACTGAAGATATGTGTGAATTTCTCTTTCTGCTAAAATCTGTCAGTCCTCCTGGCATCAGAAAATCTAGATAACAAAATACTGGGAATGGGGAAAGTGAATTTTATGAAATGACCTCGCCAGTGCAATGTTTAGATATAACTGCAATATATATTGCAGTTATATCTAAATATATATAATATATATATATTATATATATTTATATATATAATATATATATTATATATATAATATATATAATTATATTATATATATTATATAATATATAATATATAATATAATAATATATATAATATATAATTTGTATATATAATATATATATTATATATATAAATATATATAATATATATATTAGTTATATACTGCAATATATATTGTCCAACAGAAAAGCAAATATTCTCTCTGCCGAAGTGGAATTCCTGCTTGATTTTTTATTTTTTTTTACTTTAATATGAACTCTTACATGAGAGATCTGCCCACAAAAATTTGTGGGAATTACACTGTTGGAAAATTTGTAATATAGCCATCTATGAAACTTTCTTTTTATTCATTGTTTTTCAGCTTAGAAGATACAGAATGTAGTCTGCCTAATGTGACCCAAGGTTACAATTACCACAGAATACATGGCACAAAAGATGGTATGAAAGTAGCTCTGCAATTTAGCATGATGCTAGCAAAAATCTGGAATTCTAAATACCTTTTTTTTGGTTCATCTGAGAAAATAAAAAACACCTCATGCATTAATTAATGCCATGTTTAGAGGCATGCCAACAGCTCTCCAAACAACTTACTTTTCATAAAGTAGTCCCATGATCCTTCAGATAATTAGTGGGGGGAATTGGGGATAAGAAGCAACTAACAGCTACACAACAAACACATCCTCACCAGTTTTATTCTTTTACCATTTGCATGGAGATAAGTTGTTTTCTTTTCCTTAAGCAAAAATAAAAAAAAGGAAAAAAATTAAAAATGCACAAAAAGCCCACATCAAACCAACAAGCCAGCCAATCAAAAAAGCCTCCCAACAGAAACTGTAAGCACAAAATTATTTTTAATCAGTAATGCATGCCTCTTATGGCACAGACGTCTTTATTTTGGTTCAATACACTTGTTATTTTCACTGTCTCTGAGGAGTCCCTCATATAGAGAGCCAGAGCAGCCACAGATATTCACTGATCATTATACAGGATGTGATAGGTCTGTCGGTATAACAATCAGGCAGATTGAAGAGAATTGTATAATATATTTATGAAATTTGCAGTCTAGACTGAGTTAGTTCATAAACTAATTCACATTCACATATTTCATGCAGAGCTTGCATATTTGATTCTACTTTTTCTGAAAGAAAAATGGCTACTTGATGTTTTGCCAGGGGAAACATCAAATTGGCAATGTTTATGAGAACAATTGCCCAGTCTTGAGTACAAAATTTTGAATTTTCTTTATTAACAAGCTTCTCAGATGGGGAAAAAGGTATAATTAATTATTGTGTTTATGATAGTTATTGCAGAATGTAGTTTTCAAATATTCGTAGAGCAAAGAAAACTAAAATCCACAGCTGTGCCTGGTACCTTAAAACTACTTTCCTGTGAATTCCTAACAACATAACTGTATTGGAGAGTAGATTGATACTTGAGCTAAATTCCTGCAACTACTCTTACTAGCAGAGTTTCCATTTTATAAAGTGTGAATTTTAAACTGTGTCTGAGTAATTTATTGATGGCAATAACCTTTTAATTTGGAACATCTTAGGACCTTTTTTTTTTCAATAATTCCAATAAAAATTTATTCAAGATAGGACCTAGATGAAATAATTCAGCTATGGACACATTAAGATGTTTTTGAAATCAGTTGAAAGGATATGAAACGTTTTGTTTGCTTGTTAGTTACTTAGTTTTTTTGGTTGGTTTTTTGGTTTTTTTTGTTTTTTTTGTTTTTTTTTTTTCTTTAAGTAGAAGGTATAGATTTTCATTTCCCTTTTCTCTTTCAATAAAATATGCTATTTTCTGGACTGTTTTTATATCTAACATGTTTGATACTATGTTATGATTTTTTTATTATGAGCATAACTTTTTTATTTTAGTAGTTGAATAAATTTACTTATTATCTTAATAATGCATAGAGATTGTGCTTGTCTGTTTATTATATTATAAAGTGCTACCTCTTTTGAGAGATAATTACAAAAAAGATATCTGTAAAACATAACAGAGGAAATAGCTCAGTGTTTCTTGTTAGGCTGACTGGAGAAATGAGGAAAAAGACAATGTTTCTGGGAAGCTCAAAAATTTACTTCAGAATCAACTATAATGGCAGAATCTTCCCTCCCTTTTAGGCCTAGAACTGCCATCTAGTAGTTCCTTTGTAACATCCATCACTGGTTTTCAGTTTTTTTTCATTACTTTCTCAAGGTTATTTCACTGCCCACCTGCTGGGAGTGTATGGCATAGAACAACTGTGGAATTGTACTGCTGACAGCTGACGGTCTTCTGTGTGTTTGTACCCTAGCAGGATACCACAATTTTTTCATGGTTTATAGATGTCCACAGACGAGACTAACACTTTCTATACACACTTGAATGAGAGATGAATACTGTTCGTCCTGAACTCTTTGGTGCTCTGTAAAGGCTATTTTTGAAAGATTTTTGTCAACTACTTAATATTCTTATGGGAACTCCAGTCTTAAGATAGTAGTTTTATTTCCTCTGGAGAAACAAACTTCTAAAAAAAGTACATGCAAGGAGCTAAGTAAAAGTTTACTCAACTTTATCCTAAAGTGTTCTAGCAAGAAAATAATGTCTTGCCAAGAATTACTGAAGCACATCTCAAAAGGCTATAAAAATCCTTTTGATCTTTTTCTTTCTTTTTTTTTAGTGGGATATTCTTTTTCTTTCTTTTCTTGATGTTCTTGAGGGATATTACAAAGGAAGAACATAAGATATTATCAGGTCAAGCTTTACTACTGAGCAGCTGGAGGAGACAAAGATGAGTAGCTAGTAGTAAATTCATTTTCTGCATGAGCAGAAACATCTGTTCATTGCTGAGATGTTCATTTGTCCAACCTTTCAAAAACTTTGGTTATACATGCCCACTTCTCAGCATGATGCTGAATTTCTGTGTTGGAGGGAAAGATTAAAGTGTGGCTTCTTTTATTTATTGAATTTTGTTTGCAAAAATGTGAGCTGTATAGAAAGAACATAGCAGACGAGAAAATACATCAGTCTAGTCACATCATATTTTGCACCTGTGTTGTAACCCTTGACAAGCATTACTTTGCATGTGGTCTACTAAGTGGTGTTGACTTCTACCTCTAGTTTGATTTTTCCCCTTCTTTCCTACACAGTACACTACTGTCTTGTACATAAGAATGATTAGCAATTTTCCTTTAAAATCAGATTTTTCAAAGAGGAAAAATTTTATGAATTTTTTAACCAAGTGATAAAAGTAAATTTTCTTGTATTCTTCACATACAGAAAATAATATGGATACTTGGGAGTGTATTTCTGAAATTCAGTAGTGAGTCTGGACTAAAGGGGACATTTAAATTTGTATTAACATATCAGTGAAGAAAAGATGCCTCAGGAATATATTATACTTAACACTTAGTCTACAAGTGTGCCTGCTGTAAAGATGTGTCGAAGATGAATTCTGAAAATATTCTGTAACCATTTACAATTAAGACTTATTTTTAATAAATACTTCTGTTCGTTGCGAATAAAAAATGTAGTATGCTTTTGAGTAATTGAACCACAGGCAAACATCTAATTACCTTCTGTAAGATACGTCTAGAATTTTTTTTTGCCAAAATTTTCAGTTTTGTTTAGAAAATATGGTAAAAAACTTCATGTGAAAGTATCCTTTTAATTTTTATTTCAATTATTCTTCAGACTGCTGTATAAAAATCTGCTTTGATTAATCACTGTTCATAGATGCTGATTATTCTGTCTTAAAAGTTAACTGTGATTCCTTATTTTTTAATTAAAAAATTAAAAATTGCCTTTGATATCTTAATTTAATGATGAATTATTTCTAGCTCTGCTCCCTTTTTTTTTTTAATGTCCATTCATGTTTTCTCACAGAAAGAGCAGTCTATATAACACAAGTGAAAAGAAGATTATACAGCTACAGTTTGTGTGAAAAGAAAACCCCTATATTTTTAGGCCATTGATCAAATTATACCCTGATTTGCACATTCACAGCCTTCCAAGGAGAGCTACAAATCTTGCTGAATGTGATTCTCTTATAAAACCTCAAGGTGTGAAATAGCTGTGTTAACACATTTTAAATTAAGCACTGTAACTTTCATCCTCACAGTATTAGCTTTCTCAAATGTATTTCATTTTATTATTTTATTTCACATTTTACTATTTTAATTACAGAGGGTTAGTGACAGGCTTTCTCTGTTTCTTTCTCTACCTTATTCTTGTTAATGCTGACAGAGATGGGGATTCAAACCTGTGAAAAAATTCTCATTTTTACCTTTGGAAGGAATTTGTCTTACATGTAGGGATTATTGCAAGTGCATCTGAAGGGAAAATCTGGCATAGAGACTTAAGCTTGTTTGCATCAGGCTGAGCTGCAGAGTGCTGTATAGGGAATTGTTCATAGTAGTAGTCAAATGTTGTAATTGCTAGATTATAGACAAAAGCCCTGGAGCAACAGCACTGAACAAAGCAGTCTTGAACTTTGCAGATTTAGATTTTCCTGATACTGAATTCAGACTTTGAGGCAATGTATTGTTTTTTTCTGGGGTTGTTGAAGTTAGAATGCAAGGTCTTAATTACATGCAAACTGCACCCAACTTAGAATAATTTGCTACTGCTTATTTTGGGAAGGTCTCTTCCCTGTCTTATGGAAGCAAAATGTCCAGAAGATTTCCTGTCCAAACATTTCCTCTTCCTACAAATTTCTGTATGATCATATGAACATTTTTTTTAAGTACTGTTGTGTTCTGCCTTTGATTTCTAAAATGTGTATGTGCAGCATATAGAACTACTGCAACAAAAGTATGACCAGCACAGTATCTCACTTAATAAATCACTATATGACACATGAGAAAGGATGGAGATCAACCCTGGGATCCTAAGAAGGGCATTCTTTGAAAGCTGCACTTCAAATATACCAAAAAAGCAGTTTGAAAGTCAGTGGGCAACGTAATACTGTTATTTTTTCATGCATAATTCAGTTCGTTCTCTACAACAGACTTGTTAAAGGTCTGTTTTGGTCCCCATGTTGTGAAAAAACTGTCACAAGACAGGTCAAGATTAAGGGAAAACCAGTGAACTAAATCCCACAGTTAACCTGGTGGGGGATGCTGCAACAGCGTGAGGAAAGGAAAAAAAAATAAACTGCTAAGGTACTTAGATGGAGTTAGAAAATGCTAATTCACTAATTTGAAAACCCAGATTAAATGTGAAAATGAGAAATCACACTCAATATGTCAAACAAATAGTCCACTAGAAGGTCTGAAGGGCTGCAAATGTCATCATTTTACACTTTCAAAGGGTTTGGAGGTTTTTGCTGTAGTCAGTATTTAGGCATTTAATTCCAGGAAAGGCACCGAAACTGTGAATCTGAAGACTTCTCTTTAATAGACATACATCCATCAATCCTTTCTTTCTGGAGATGATTTAAAGATAGAAAAAAAGAAGTGATTTCTCTTATGTAGTCTTCTTGTGATTATGGCATGCATCTGCAAAGAGAGATTTCTGAAATGATTTTCTATCTTTCTTCCATCCTGTAGTTTACATGGTATTTTGGGATGTAGTACTCTTGATTGTGTTTTTGGAGCTGCTGTTTCACAGCATCTAAGTCTTTTGACTGCAGCAAATGAAGTTTTTTAACCCAATTCTCTTCAACTGACCCTGGCCCAACACCAGGAGTCCAGTGTCTTGGTAGTTCCCATGTGAGTTTTCTCTCCCTCATCCCCTCCTTTCACCCGGGCTTTCTAGCTAATTTCAGATTAGTGTCTTTGGAGTCTCACTGATCATCCACATCAGCCCAGTCAACAAGTGTGTTTTAGGTCTACTGAATAAAGACTTGGAAGGCAGACTCTGCCATCATCATGTAGGGTGGAGAATGGCTTGGCAGTCTTCATCATTCATCATGGAACTGTGCACACTTATCATGGCTAAATTCTTATTGGTCCCAATGCTTGCAGTTTGGAATGTGCACTGGATGGCACAGCATATTTTCCTGACCTCTTAGTGTTCTTTCTGCTACTAATAATTATTTGGGTTGAGTCATACAGATTCTCATACAAATATGGCATGTGAGAACAGTAAAAAGATTTGCTACTCTGGGGCTTCTTAAGTAGTATTGCAGCATGCAGTGAAGATGGGAATTTTTATCATTACAACTTCCACTAAGTGCGAGCCACAGCCAGCAGTACAGCCTGGCCAGGGTTCAACCTGGATCAATTGTTCAATGTCTTGGTCTCCAGCTTGAAGAAAGAAAGAATCTTTGAATGCTGAGGAATGGGCATATGGCCTATGATAGTTATGGTTTATAAGTTTTAAAAAATGAAAGAAAGAAAGAAAGAAAGAAGGAAAGAAAGAAGGAAAGAAAGAAGGAAAGAAAGAAGGAAAGAAAGAAAGAAAGAAAGAAAGAAAGAAAGAAAGAAAGAAAGAAAGAAAGAAAGAAAGAAAGAAAGAAAGAAAGAAAGAAAGAAAGAAAGAAAGAAAGAAAGAAAGAAAGAAAGAAAGAAAGAAAGAAAGAAAGAAAGAAAGAAAGAAAGAAAGAAAGAAAGAAAGAAAGAAAGAAAGAAAGAAAGAAAGAAAGAAAGAAAGAAAGAAAGAAAGAAAGAAGGTGTGACTATTCTCCTTCCAAGTCTTTTGGAATTTTGTCATCTTCAATAATATTCCCAATTACATCAGCGTATCTTCAGATCCGATGACTTAAGTGTATATCTGAGGATGTTTAAGTAGTCCAAATGCAGGAGACGTCAAAGAGTTATAGAATTAAAGCATCATTTAGGCTGAGATAGACCTATAAGATCATTGGATCTAACGATTAATGCATAAACCATGTCTTTTAGTGTCACATCTACATGTCTTTTAAATACCTCAAAAGTTAGTGACCCAACCCCTTTCCAGACCAGTCTGTTCCAATGTTTGACAATTGAAGAAAATTTTCCCAATGTCCAATTTAACCTCCCCTGTGACAACTCAAGTTGATTTCGTCTTGTCCTGTCACTTGTTGCTTGTGAGGAGGCTGACCACCACTTGGTTACAGCCTCCTTTCAGGGAGTTGTAGAGGGCAATAAGGTCACCCCTGAGTATCCTTTTCTCCAGGCTAAACACCCCCAGCTCCCTCAACTGCTCCTCATAAGACTTGTGCTCCAGATCCTTCACCAGCTTTGTTGCCCTTCTCTGGACACACTCCCAACACCTCAATGTCTTGTAGTGAGGGGCCCAAAACTGAACACAGGATTTGAGGTGCATCCTGTACCTGTGCTGAATATAGGGGGATGATCTCTGCCCTAGTACTGCTGGCCACACTGTTTTTCATCAAGAGAAAAAAACCTTCATTTATACACTATCTAAGGTCCCAGTTAAGCCCATGTCTTGTACCTTGACCAAGAAAAACCCAAGCTTACCCCTATGAATTTACTCATTTTTTACAATTGTGTGGAGTTGATTATTGCAATGGGAAGACCCTAAGGTAGGAATGTAAGGGTAGAAAATTTGCTTAAAACCTGCAACTTCAGTCTCCTACAAGGAAAGTTTTAAAATCTGGTGTTACTTTGGCACTTTTAACATTCTAAGATATATTGGCAGATACAGAGAACACGACATCAAAACTGTTCTCAATTTTTATTCTTAACGAGCATTCAGTATGTATTATATATTTAGCAGTAATCAGCCCAGTCAATAGCCTTGAGCTAACATATCTCGGAGGGAGATGACTGTCAGACAGAATTAATTCCTTTATGGAAATTTATTATTTGGAATATAATCTATTCTAGTATTTACAGTTATGGAATTTTGTAGCTGTCATAGTCAGTCAATCCCTTTCCTTTTAGGAAGATATTCAATAAATGACAGCACTCCAGGCACTGTTACTTATTTCCTTACAAGAGAAAAAGAGTATAAGCAGTGATGATTTTGTCCAAGATTCAGACAGAAGAAAAATATATGCATATATTTTGAAGCAGAAGACTTTACTCTTCCTGATGCATTGAAAGATCTCTTTGAAATATATTCTGAATAATCTATTAAATCATTTTTGTACATCCTGTGTGGTTCAGTTTACAAGTGAACAGAAGATGAATAAGCTAAAAAGTTTATAGGCATATTAAATACAGGGTATAATGAATAAATAAAGGTATACATGATTTGTTTATTGTTTGGTGGAGTATCCTGTTAGATGGAAGGGGAATTGGGAAGTAGCAATGCTATTTATTTCTTCTAATTTTCTCTGAGGAATGTAAATTATCCTAATGACAATGATCAAATACTAAAAATAAAAAAACACACCAGTCTTCTTAATCAAACAAAATTCAAAGTTTTACACTCTAAAGAATAAACATAACATAAAGACAATGCTTTAATAAAGTTTCTCAAACTGAGAAACGGAGAGCAGCTCATTGTAGATGAAGGCAGAAACCAGTCACATATTATGCAAGAGTGGAAGAGAGGTTTCCCCATTACAGGGAAAATGTTTATACAGCCCTTTTTTCATTAAAAAAACCCCCAAGTTTGGTTGTTGTTTTTCAAATGCCCTACATAAAAAAAAAAAAAAAAAAAAAAATCATGAAAAGGACAGATTGCAATTCAGTTAAAACCACTAGAATTTTTGGAATAAAAGATATAGAAAATTTAATGAATCTGAAAGACTAGAAAGAATGGGTTTGGGAAACCGACTCTATGCCTTTTTTTTCAAGTTGCCTCTTGTGTTTTGGCAGTTTTTAAACTCTTGACACATTTTCTCAAAAGCAGCATCAAAGGTACCAGTAAAACAGTTTCATAAGGACGACAGCTTTATTAAACAGCATTCCTCAGAGTAGGACACTAACAGCTGGTTAATGTTCATCACTGCAATTTGCAGACACTAGTTGAGTGCTATGTCAACAAAATCAACTTTTGTTCTGATAAAGGTTTTGGACTGGTTTAAGTCTTTTTGGTTAGCTGGAAAATCACAGTTTTGCACTGTGCAAGTCTGTGCACAGCTGTAGAAATTGCTTCTTTTAAACAAATATCTATATTGCTATCTGTTTAATCAAAATGAAATAGATGTAGTCAAATGATCTCCTAGTCTACAATGATGCTTCCCAAATGTTAGAAAGTTAAATTAGACTTTCAGGAAAAAGATATGCTTGTCATAGCATAAAATCTGTGCTGTTAGAAGTTTTGTCCTGAGACTCTTTAAAAAATAATGCTTACTACCAAGTGGAATACAGAAGGTTATCCTGGGCTGGTTTAAGTGGACTTGAATGTAAGTCCAAGTTTAAGAGACATGAGCAATTCTAAATTTAAATGTGAATCTATGCATCAATTTATGTTAAACTGTTGCCACTTTTGCAAACTACTTAGAAACATCTTTGTCTTCTCACTTTTGTTCCTATACTCCCTGCATGTGCAGCCCTTTGAGCCGTTTTCCTACTGGGATCTCTGTCTTTAATAATTTTTTTTTAAGTGCAGCTGACCTTTGTATTTGCATGTAAACTATGATGATGTAATATGATAGGCAGCAAAATCTTCAGATCTATATATTGATTTGTAGATCTTTACTCACGTTATTACTGCTCCATTTCTCATGTACACAGCATCACACTTGATGCAACTGTGCAGGAAAACTCCTGGTACTAGAATGACATAGAGTTAAATAGAGTTAAATTTATATTTAATAAATTAAATTCTCATTCTTTCTGATAGCATTTGGAGAATTATCCTCATCTCATATGCAAGTGCCACAGTTTGCTTTTCTCCCAAGTGAATCTTGCCTTAGCAGGGGTGTTAATGTGATTTTGTTATGCAAACTTAACATATTTGCTGTGGATGTATCACGGAATGTGTGTATATTTCCCTACACACCATTTATGCTGTGGTATTTGTAAAAGGAGGCTCTTTATTTACTAGCCATTAGAGGCCCGAGTCAGATAGAAGCATTTCATTTGGCTTAGCTTGAGACAATATCTACAGCAGAGTTTGTTGAGTATAAAGCTGCAAAACAGAGCTGCTCTGCTCAGCAGATTGTGGATCTTACATGTGCAGAAAACACTTATGACTTTAATTGTGTAATTAAATTTCACAGAAAGAGCCCTTTACAAGAGTGAAAAACAAACATTTCTGACATCTAAACTCTAAGTGCTGCTAGAAGCTTTTCTTGTTTGAATGTTAGTGACAACATCCAAATGTTGATGTTTGTATTCACTCACTTATCCCTGTTTACCCACTTTCCCACCTTTCTTATCTTTCATGTACCAAATATTTCATTTTCTAGTGAAAAGGACACTAAACTATTGCAATACAGAGATAAGATCCTTGCCAAGCACTTTATGTATTTATTTTGTGAATTGAATATATAGTTATTTTGTAAGGCTCACTATTAATTCTCCTTGCTGATCTTCTGCTCTGATTTTAGTCCCTGTTACTAGTAGCAATGTCCTCCAGTTTTCTCATATTCATAGTTATTTCTCCAAGCCACTTGGAGCAAACAGCCATGAGAACAAAAGAGGTGTAACATGACTCTGGACACTCAGGAGTTGACAGTGCACTGTTTTGACAGACAAGATTTCCATAACAGACTGTCTCTTGGCTATCCATGCAAAACTGGTTTCAACCATTTGCAGTTGGTGGTAGATCGCAACTTTTAAAGCACACTGTGACTGTCATGTTTAACCTGAGGTGTTTTGGAAGGGGAATCAAAAACCATGCTGCACAAATCTGACTCCTGAGGAAGAAATACAAGGCCATTTTTGAAATCTGGGATCCTTGTATGTGGGTAAGGGGAGGGAATTAAAAAGTTTATTTTAGTCTAATTTTTGTAAATTACAATCTGTGTCTAAGGCTACAATGTGCACCCACAAGTGAAAAGCCAGCTGCATCCTAGGCTGCATCAAAAGGACTGTGACCAGTAGTTCAAGGGAAGTGATTCTGCCCTTCCACTGTGTTCTTCTTAGATCCCATCTGGAATATCACATCCACCTCTGGGGTCCTCAGTATGCGAAAGATAAGGATCTGTTTTAGCATGACCAGAGGAGGACAAAAAGATGATCCAAAGGATGGAGCACCTCTCCTATGAGGAAAGGCTGAGATTTGGAGTTGTTCAGCCTGGAGAAGTGTCTGGGTGGTCTTTGACTATTTAAAGGGGGCTACAGGAAAGATGGAGGAAAACTTTTTAATAGGACCTATTGCTGTAAGGCAAATGGTAACTGTTTTAAATTAATAGAAGGTAAATTCAAACTAAATACAAGGAAGAAATATTTTAGAACCAAAATAAACATTGAGTTGGGAACTATACCACTATACTTATATCAGAACTGTTGGCATATATTTTATTATTAAGAATTGCAAAACTGATGAAGGCACTATATTGAAGGCTAAATTAAATCCTGACATGGCTATAGTGTCAATAGATGATAATTTCCCTACCATCAATGACTTTGTGTCACTGTTTAATTTAACTGATATCTTAAAAATACTGCTGCCTCTTCCTGAGGCATCTATAACTTCTGTTCAGCATGCTGCAACCTTTTATTTTCCTGTGTGGTTATTTCATTTTTCATGTATGTGCAAATAGCTTCCTCTGGTGTATCTATATCAAGTGAAACACAAATTGTATTGGCACCACTGGGCTTAATTAATCTTCTTTTTTCTCTCTTTTAAAGAAGATGAAGAGCAGTAATATAAGAAATAAATAACGTGGGAACAGATTTATTTCCCAAATGAGAGCAAACAGACTGTCTCTCTAAGGGAGGAACTAGTTTGGTCTGTGGTTTGTAAAACCTGGCAAGGTAATGGTCATGGCCAAAATAAAAATGAAGGAGAGGGGGTATAATAGAAGAGCCAGGCTGGGTATATAATTACCTAATTAAATTTTTTATTTCTGTCTAGTCAGTGCCTTTTTTTAGATTTATATTCAGGTTATATAGGATAAAGAAGTGACAGTTATACAATGCCAGTAGAAAAAAGCAGAAGGGAGCGAAACTTTAAGAAAATCTGTGGAGGTTAAATTTACCAAAGAGAAACTTTAAGTCTCCTTTTTAGTGGTCTATTGTCTTATAAGCCTGTGGGAAACAGTAAGGAGAAAAACAATAGATAAACTTGCATCATGTTCACTTTGGGGCTTGAATTAAAATACATCATTTTGGTGTTATAGTGTCTTGCTTGTTTGGCATTCTGCAAGCCAGAAATGTATCATTTAAAACTACTATAAACTCTTACAGAAAGGAGCTTCCCTGTAAAATTCCATTTGATAATTTTAGACTGTCTTCTTTATTTTTTTAAATTAATCAGGAGTCTATATTTTTTTAACAACTTCCTTCTTTCTGTTGCTCTAATTTGCTTCTTCCTGTGGGCAAGTGACAAAACACATGGTTTTAACTTCCCTTTGTTAAATTTAGGACTTAATGAAGCACATTATTAATACTGCAAAACTGTAAGCGATGATGTTTAGCTCATAAAATAATGCTCAATTTTTTAACCTTGTTATAGCAAAGTACATATTTTTATGTATTGCAAAGGTTATACAGTGTCTTAGATGAAATGAATGTTTGTTTTAAATAAAAAGGAAATATTTCAGAATTTCAAAAATGGGGGAATGGTAAAATGTGGTAGTGATACGTGAAAAGAATTAGATTCACAAGTCATTATGTCACCTAATAGAGTTCAATGACAACAGAAAATACCCTTGCAGGTTATCCCCTTGTGGGTGAGGAGTCAGGCCTCCTCCAGCTGCTCACTCACACCTCCTCAGGGGTGAATTTGTACACTAAAAGTGTGAAAATTTGCAGGCTGAAAAAAACCCAGTTTAATAGGGAAAGAAAACTGTGTGCACAAGCCAAGTAAAATCAGGAATTTATTCGCTACTTCCCATTGGCAGGTAGGTTCATTGTCATTTCCAGGAAAGCAGGTCTTCATCATGTGTAGCTTTTACTTGTGAAGACAAACACTAGAATTCCTTATGTTCCCCCTTCTTTCCTGTAGTTTTTATTATGAAGTATGATCTTATATGGTGTGAAACATCTGTCTGGTCTGTGGGGCTAGTTGTCAGGGCTGTGTCCTCTGCCCAACCTTGTGCAGCCTCATCCTCCTCTCCCCAGTGCTGTATAAGCACTGCTCAGCAGTAACCAAAACTTCCCCGCCCTCTCAACACTATTTTGGCTGCAAACCCAAAACAAAGCACCATGCTATCTATTATGAAGAAAACTCACTCCATTCCAAGTAGAAAGTTTCTGTGTATCATGCATTCTCTTCACAGTTCTGGGAAATGTCATGCAATCAGATCTTTAAGTAACAGTAACATTTGCAATGTGCTTTGATAGCACATTGGTGATGCATCCTGGATGAGACCCTTAGGCCTTGACTAATGATGGGTTTTAATTTGCAGTGCTAAAATATAAAATTGAGGGAGTTCACTTTGATTTGCAGGGAGTTATTCTCAATATTTCTATCCAAATGGAAAAAGAACAAATACCTGTGGCTTTGCATTCTCTCTCCTCGGTCCGGGGCAGCTCAGGAGCCCGGCTAAAGGCACTGCTTCTCGGCCGGACCGCTAAAGGCACTGCTTCTCGGCCGGACCGGGGTTGCCACGTGGCCTGGGCGCTCTGGCTTAGTGCACTGGCGTGGGCTGGCCACGCTCTGTAACCGAGGCTGGGATGAGGTAAAGAGGCAAAGGAGGCACACCCTGTCCTTGTGGTTGGCTGGAGAAGGTTTTATTGACGCGTGGTGCTGCGGTGGAGAGCAGCGACTGCTCCGAGCGCCCACGTGGACAAGATGGCCACGAACAAAGGAACGCATGGGGGTTTTATAGGGGGTGGGCAGACAGGGGGGAAGCCCTCCCGCCCAATGGGGACAGGCAACATAGCGGTGACATGGGCCATGGTAACCAACGGGAACGTGACAGGGGTGAATACAGGGTCCCAGGACAAATAGGGATGCGGGGATGGGGTAACTGACACGGAAGTTTCAGGAATGAACAGGGGGTGGTTACAAGACTGATGTGGGGAAGCTCCAATGGCAGACAACCTGGAGCGAACCATCGTGGGGGGAAACGGGGGTACACAGAACCAGCTAACTAACATTATAAAACCCCTAATCTGAACGCAACCTGGGATGCAACAAATACCTGAGGAATCAAACTTTGTTGTCTGAAGAATCTGATGCGCTTGAGAAGTCCCTGTGGGAGGGGTTTATTGAGTAGCCACTGACATACAGAAAGATGAAAATTCTAACTACAAGGAAAGGACTCAGTTCAATAGTCAGTTTATGCAAAATGTGAGAGTGGGTGCTAAGGTTCATTCTGTTTCCTAGAGGCCTCTGTCATCAATTATACAGTGCAGCCTGGATGCCACATGATGGCTTGGGGACACACTGCACTGGGTTTTTCAGCTCAGGACCCAGGGTGACATAGATTCAATGTAGATTCGGACCTATGAATGAACAGCACCTAAATCTGAAGAATAATCAATTTTAGCATATGCTGTGCAAAATTCCAACTTTTTTCTGCTTTCAGTAAAACCCTGAATTAGATGTGTGTACTCACACCTCAAAAATTGTAAGTGAAACTTAAACTCAGACCTGGATTTTACAGTTACTGTTACCTGTAATTCATATATCACGAGGTTCTCAGTGTCCAATAATCCCATGTCTTCATCAGTCTTATGAACAATTCAGAGCTGGTCACTTTTACTAGTTGGCTTTGACGTAATGAATCATTAGGCTGTGAAATTCACCTAAATTATAAGTTCTAGAAGCTCTGAAAATTTCTTCCCAGAACACAATATGTGGGTAATATTTTTTATAAACTCTCCAAGACTCATCTTGAAGGAGCACATAGAAGGAATAAAAAAGTTGCTATAAGACTTCAACAAAGACACATTTTAGAATCTAAAAACATAAAATTGATATACTGTTCTCCACTAAGACGTTCTTTCAGGCTGCCTGAGTGGTGGGTTGTTCTGGTATGTAAAATGATTGGTGTCTTTTTATGCAGGATGCCTGAAGGTATGATGGAGCCCTGAATAGCTGAGGATCTGTGAGGTCTACTGTGTAGCAAGCCATGTGATCCAAATATAGCTTAAAGCCAAATCTTTTCTTTTGCCACACAGTGTCAACGGGAAAAAAACCCAAGAACCAACCCACAATGAACATAATTGTAGTTATATAAAAATTAAAACAGATGTGTCATTTTGTTACAATGGCTAGAGGAGAATACCAATTAGGCAAGCTCTGAATAAGAATCAATAGTAAAATCTTTTTTTATAAGGTAGTCAATATAATTTCTAAAAGAATGTAGTTAACAAACTATTAATACTTTAAATTCAAATTGTTGAACTTATTTTTTAAGGCCAAACATGAGCTCCATGACATTCTAAGCGAAAAAGCTTACCTGTGAGCTATTTCTGGAATAGAAAAAGTAACTTTGGGCAAAAGTTGGACAATTTTGTCCCACTGTTGTACTCACTGGAGAGACAACCTTTTCTTGTATTTCAAATTGCTGGCAAGCTAAAGAAATTAGATTTCTTACCAAAATGCAGGCAACCCTTTCTAAATATACATCTCTTTCATTCACTAATGATATTTTCCTTTCATTTTTTTATATAGTATTAGAGTTACTTATACACTTTAAATTGAAGTTTTAAAAAAGAGTTTAAAGAGTTAAAAGAAGTTTAAAACAGAAGGCCTTTAGTGGCCTGAACAGTGTACAGCTGTATTTTCTTAGGTGCAGGAAACTCATTTCTAAAGCTGCCTTTTATGTTTTAGCACACCAAAATCATCTGGTCAATGTGCAGATGTATGTTTATGATACACATACTTACCTTAAGAAGATCGGAGATGTTTAAAAGCTGATTATGAGTCCTTTTAGGAAAAGGGCCATATAGACATCTTAATAATAATATTTGAGAAATTTTATGTATTAGGTTCAAAAATAACTTTTGCCACTGATTTTTAAGGAAGAAAAAGATTTTTAAATGGATCTAAGGGGAAATTCCAAACATAAGAAAAGCATAATAATAACATGTGGAACATGACTTGTAATCTTCAGAAATTACCTTCCTTTTTTTTATCAGTTCCTCATCTTGCTCTGATTATGTCTTTAGGCTGCAAATTATTTAGAAAGAATTATCTTGAATTCACACCTATCAGTGCAGTACACACTCTCTATAGTGTCACCAATAAAAAAAAAAACAAACAAAGGAAAAGCTGATACTTAGACTGCACTAGAAGTGCATATTTTATTATTCTAAGTGATTTCTACCTTTAGAAAAAGCATGCTACTGGAAAAACTGAATGTTTAATGCAGATTTTTTTTTTTTTTAAACTTAACATTATTGAATTTCTCTGTGCTGAAGAACTGATCCATTAATGACTACTGTTAGGACATCGTCTATTTCTTATAACAGTGATTCTACTGACTCAAATTAAATTTAACATTTTGACTATATTGTCCTTGTACTAGAAACAGATTAATTTGGCTGTTTGTTTTCCCTATTCTGGTTGGCCCATTTTTTTCTAGTCTATGGAGTCCTAAGACATCCTACTATATTATACACAGTATAAGCCAAATGTTTGATGTAACTGACAGTTCTATCACTTTAAGTAGCTGTTTTTACTTTCAAAATATTTTCCATTTAAATAGCTAAATTGTTCTTGTTTGCATGCTCATAGTCATGATGTACTGCTTATTCCAAGATGATGATTAATCTGTCCTCCAGAGATGTCAGACAGTGCTGTTGCCACCGTTGTTTACCAGTCTGTGTCTGTGTTGAGCTTTGTGTGTGTGACTTTGTAAGGAGGTGGGAATCATGGGGGAGATTGTGTTATTGACATTGTGAGTGGAACTTTGAATTTATAATATCTGACTTAATATTTAATATTTTATTATTTAATATATTTTAATATATCACAAGTAGATTTGACTTGTCGGTTGATGAAGAGAACAAAGTACAAGGCAATAGTATTTTTTCCTTTCTTATAACTTCATCACAGCTGTCAGAGTCCTGTGGGTTAGACAGGATTGCCTCAGAAGTCATATTTCTCAACTTTGTCACTAAAAAATAAGTGGTATAAACACTCAGTCATTTTATAAGTGGTTAGAAAGGTGGTTTGTATTTACACAGCTTTAGTAATAAAAGTCACATTCAGGTCATATGAATGATTCTTTTGGAACCAAAAACAAATGGGATCAAAGATGTCCTTTGCCTTCTTCCCCTCAGTATTTCTGTAACTCTGCTGGAGATTTCTATCCCCACACTTCTGCTGACACAAGTACATATTGAATTGCTTATTCAAATGAATATAAAAATAATCTGTCTAGAAGGAAACGAGTATTTACTTAGTTTTGAGGTGTTTTAAAGCAGTGTTTGTTTTCCTTAATCTAGATAATTTCATAGGCCTTAGGGAAGGGTTAAACAGTTGTGTCTACATAACCGGCAGGAGAGAAGTGTGGGAGCAAAGAGCTGACAATGAGTGAAAGGTGATAATAATACAAACCTCTTTGTTGCTGAGAAATATCTTTGATATATTTTTGAAATATCTTATATCTTTGATATAAACAGACTGTTGCATTCCAAAAAAAGGGAAAATGGAAATTATTGGAGATGATGCCACTGCTCAGTAACACCAGAATTCCATATTTATAACAAGTTAAGTAAAAAGCTATCATTGAGTTCAGCTTGCCCGAAATTTACTGGACAGCATGGAGTAGTCAACAGATACTTTCTGCCTTTCAGTATCAGATAGTACATTATCCCTAATGTGGTGTAGATGTGAGCTGTGTTAAAAGAAACTCTTTCTCCTCTCTGCTCCTGCTTTTGGCTGTATGTGTCCAGTATTTCCCTTGAGCCAGATCCAATGACAGAAATTTAGCCTACCACTAAAAGAATAAACCCAAAGCAAACAAAAAATTAGTTTTCCATTAGATTAGGTTGCTAAAGTGACTCATCCTGCAGCTGTGGATTAGTTACATCTCATGCACGGAAATGAAACAGCAGCTGGGGCTAGGGAAGAGACCACCCTGCTCAGTGACAGCTCACAGTTTCTCCAAACATGCTGTCATGTTCTGGAAGACACAATCTCACCCTCAGCTCACTTCCCTCCCTTCCTGTCAGCACGAACATCTGTGTGGCAATGATGTGGAGCTAAAGAGCTGATCTACGGTATTTCTAATCTGGATCAAGTTTACCAAACTGATGCAAACTCATGCCTTGCTGTAAGGGAAAGGATAGTGCAAAGAAGAGCTTAACAGCCAAGACTAGAGTGAACTCTTCACAAAAGGATTGCTTGCTTAAAGTACATGCAAAGCTCTGGATCTAGGATATAACTGTAAATCATCTTAATCTAATCTAAACTACAACTTCAGCACTCATGCTGCATCTTCCCCTACACCTTGGACAGTGTTCTTGTGAGATGATGATGGCAACCAAGTTCAGAGAAGTAATTTGTTTAAAAAAATTCTATTCTAAAAATGGCTTTTTGAACATATGACTTCTCAAATCACCTCATTGCTGTATCCCTGATTAACAAGGGAAAGCATAGAAACTCTGATTGTGGTGGTCCTGATTTTAAATCTGTTCAGGCAGCTGGCGATTTTCATCCTTGAATGTATTCACTGTGGGTTGATGGAAGTAAGAAAAAACACTTCTCTGGAGTTCCCTGTTATCCCAAGCACAAACAGCCACATGATTTTAGTATTTTTATTTTGGAGAGAAAAAAGTTTGACTAGTTTGCGGCGTGGGTTTTCGCTCTCCCCGACTGCACGCGGCTCTTGGGAGCCCGGCTGCGGCGTAGCTTCCACGTGCTGCCGGGGTTTGCTGCCGCGGGTTCCTGGACACGGCTCCGTGTCTCGGGCGCGTGGGCTGGCCAGCCTCTGTTACCGTGCGCTAGGGACCCGGCAAAGAGGAAGGAATTTGTCCATTTACTCTGTGCTTGGAACGGTTTATTGGTCACGTGGCGCGGTTCGATGGAAAGACGCAACCGCTCCCGGCACTCGCATGGGAGAAAATGGCGCCTGGGTGCCGGCGGGATAGGGCTTTATGGAGGGGCGGGGCGAGAGGATCCACGGCCTGCCGGCCAATAGGGGCAGCTGCCGTGGCAGTGACGCCAGCAACAGCGACCAACCAGAGAACCCCGCAGGGGCGGGCACTGAGCCTTGGGCTGAGCGGGATCGTATGGCTTGGGGTGGCCAGCACGGGGTTTCCCGGGGCCGGACGGCAGGGCAGTTACAGGAGCGGCACAGGGGTAAGAATCCGGCAGCAGGCAGCGTGGGGCCAGAAACCGCGGGGGGGAACAACACGGGGGAAACACGGGATTACAGAACTTATTTTAACATAAATTAAAAACCCTAATCTAAACCCAAACGCCGGGATGCAACACTAGTTCTTTCCTGTTTAGTGTCTCTCTTTTATGACATCTAGAATTCTAGCCCTGCATTGCAACTGATAATAAAACTGGCACAATGTTAATCTGCCATTTCCAAGTCTTAACACAGTGGAAGAAATCAATGATCACAGTCTACATTAGTGGAAGAAATAATTTTTCTGGTATAATTTCTTTATGCAGCCAAACACAGTATATAAAAATGAGTTTCCTGATAATGAAGATGATCAAAAGCATGGCTTTATAATATTTGTGGCTGTGAAAAGCTATTTTGCTGTGGTAGTGTGTTCTTTTTTTCTTTGTTGTTGTAAATTTAAAGTGTTTCTTATTGCCAGTTTATAGTGGTTTGTTCCATATACCCCGTTCAGTTTTCCCAACGGTCTTGCTCTGAAGTTGTTTACTCCTCATTTCCTGCCAGTTCCTGTGTCAATCCCCATGTCAATCTCCCTTGTACCTCCCTTGTTTCAGACTCTTTGAGGGAAAAGAGGAAAAAAAAATTTCCTTTTACTTCAACTTTCTCTATGAGTATGACAAATCTGAAGATCATTATCTTCCTGTAGCATGATGACACAAGGCTTTTTCAAGGAACTCCTCCAAAGAATGAGTGCCAGGAATACCAAGAGTTGGGAGTTCAGACTCTGGTCATGATGGGTGCAGAAAGGAGGGGTGACACTCTGGTTCAGAAATTCCTAGTGGCTGGGAGAAGGCAAGATGTCTTTGTTGGTGTATGTGCCACATCTGTGGCTGTAGATGCTGCTGACAGTCCCAGGGGACTGAGGGACGCTTCCCCTTAGCCAGCAGATTATTGTTTTGCTGTCTGTAAGCTGATGCATTTCATTGCCTTTCTTTCTCTCTTTCAAAGATTATTTTGAGATTTTCCTGCCCTATTTGTGCAGAAGGGAGAGACAGACAACCTACTTTGGTGAGGATGGACCATATGCATGTGTAATTTGAAGGCAGAGCCAGTGTTGCAGACCAGACTCAGGTTCAAATGCAAATTAAGGATAGGAAAGAACTCCCTATGTAAGAAAATTCCATTTTTCCCTGAAACAGCAATGCAAGGCCATTTTAATGGCACTAGGTGACCCTGGCATGGATCAGTTTCACCAGAACATATACTGTGCTGGTCCAGCTGCCCTCTGACTAGTAAACCTGGGATTTTTTTTAAAATCTGTTGTTAGAGAATTTGGATATTTTTCAGAGATAAACATTATATTTAAAAAGAAAAAAAATGTATTTAAGAAATGCCACTTGAAATTCTTCCATTGGCCAAAAAGGATATATTTTTTGATTATAAGATAAAAATTTATTTTAAATTTATTTCCTATTTTGAACAAAAAATATTGTTTTGGTGCAAAACATGCAAGAAGATATTTTTAACTAAAATTTTCTCTCACTCAGAAATCTCTGATGGTAATAACATTATCCCTGCATTTAATTTTTTCCCCCACTGAAATCATTACCTAAATAAATCCAAATTGATGATTAATTTGGGATCTCTGAAGTTCCCTTTTTTACCCAGAAAATTCATTATTTTCTTCAGTAATCTTTACTTTCTTTAGAAAATTCATGGGGCACAGATGTGTAACTAAAAAAGCAGGCTGGTCTCTACCCTGTTTATCCTTGTTCCCCCCAGAAATATTTGTGTAGGCATTTGTGGGAATGTAATTTCTACCTCAGTTTCTTTCCCTAGTCATCTTCCCACAGATATTTTTTTATGAGTGGTAAAACCAGGTTTTGTATGTGCAGTTTTTAAAATAACAAAGCAAACAAAAAAATAAAGTTCCACAATTGATTCACAATCAGTATAATGTATAACAAAAATTAATTACTCTGATTAATCTTGTAAATTCATACAATTATCTTACTGAGAGCTACAGTCTTTTGTTCTATTAAAATCTAAACCAAAGAAAGAATGAAAATTCTCCAGTGCCTTTTTGGTGCTCTTATAAGTTACAAAAAGGAGTAAGTTACAAAAAGGAATTCCATAGTAATTTTACTGTGGGATCCTGGTCATTCTCTCACCCAGCTCTGGTTGGTATTCCTGACTACAGCATGTGAAATAGAATCCATTGAAGTTATGGGAAGGAATTTTTTCAGAGTTCTTCACTGTTGACCTGCCTCTGCTTTTTTACTAATTTCAGCTGAAGCAAAGAGAAATTATGTTAAGTGCTTCTGGAAAACCTTCCTTTCAGAAGAATCAGAAGAATAGCTTGAGACAGTAATATTTTCATAAAATTGCACTCATTATTAAAAAAAAAAAAAATTGTCATCTGCAAATTCTGCTCAACATGTGGCTTTTTGACTTCCCTGAACAGAAGGATGAATAACAACTTCAGGGTTTCCCCTTGTGTATATTATCCTTTGATCTTACAGTATTACTTTCTGGTGATATTTATCCTTTTTTCTTCTGGCTTCCTTTGGTAAATGAATATATGTGGAGCTTCTAAAAATTGCTTCAGTGGAACTAGTAAAAAGGGGATTACACAAACCCATTCTCTCCCCCAAAAAACAATCCTCTTGAAACAGCTAATTATTTTCATGTTTGTGGGCATCCCAACACTAAGACTCTTCTGAACTCCCACGGTTCTAGACTGTCTCAGTTTCTGACCTCCCAAGTAAAACTTTTAGTGGAAATGCAGTGTCAAAAGACTTCTTGATCTCTGTGAAAAGGCTCTTTCTTGTTATAGTTTCAAGTTCCTCAGCTGCAAATCTACTAGTTACACAACAGATAATTAGGTCCATATAAAAGCCGCAAAACATCTGAGACTTAGAAATCACCTCCAAACAGAGGCTAGATCTCTTTGTAAATTGGGTAGGCTGAGTAAATGATTAAATTATGGAATATTCAAGCATATTCTTCATTATTATATGAAAAAAAAAAAAGTTCTAATGTTGATACGTTGTTTAGGGCAGTTCCATAGTGATAGAAAGAGTTCCCTTTCTCCCCACTATTTTCTTTTCTTTTAAACCTGTAAGAACAGATTTTAAACTTTCCTAAACTGACTGAAAATAGCACTCAACAGAGCTTGTCTCTGTAGACCATCCCTTGAGTATTTGTAACCATTTGAGACCCTTCTCCTCTCCAGGCTAAAGAGGCTCAGTTCTCTTACCTTTTCTCACAGGACAGATGTTCCAGATCATTAATCACCTCTGTAGCCCTTTGTAAGACTCCCTCCAGTATCTCCATGTCTCTCTCATATTGAAAAGCCCAGATCTGAGCACAGGACTCCAGGTGTGGTTTCACCAGTGGTGAGCAGAGGGGCAGGATCACTTTCTATAGGCAGTTCTTTGTCTAAAGCAGCTCTGGGCATCACTCACTTTCTGGTGCAAGGGGAGGTTTGTGGCTCATGTTCAGCTTGATGCACACCAGGAGCCCCAGGCCCTGTTCTGCCAAGTTGCTTTCCAGCTGGATTGCTCTGAGCACATGTTGGTGCATTTCTCCTCCCCAGGAGCAGGACTTCACACTTCATTGAACTTCATTGCGGCGTTGCTTTGTTTTCCCCGGTCCTGGGCAGCTCTGGAGAGCCTGGCTAAGGCACTGTTTCTCGGTGGGACCGCAGCTGCCACGTGTTCTGGGTGCTGTTGCGTTCAGCGCACTGGAGGTGGGGCTGGCTGTGCTATGTGGCTGGCGCTAGGGCGAGACAAAGAGGCGAAGGAATGTCCAGTCTGTCCATGCGGTTGGCTGGGGAGCTGTTATTGTCACGTGGAGCTGCAACGGAGAACCACAGCCACTCCCTAGCGCCGTGTGGACAAAATGGTAACGGGACCACGGGCACATGGGGTTTTATGGGGGGGGCAACGGGGGCAGAAGCCCCCCTCACCCAATGGGGACAGAACGGGGGAGTGACTGCAGCTCTCTGTTGTTTCTCCCGGCTCCGGGCAGCTCCAGCGCCTGGAGCAGCACTGCTTCCATCTGGAGACTGGGTTTGCTGCTTGTTCCCAGGTGCTGCGCACTCTGGGGAGGTGGGCCGGCCACGCTTTCTACCGCCATGAGCAAGGGATATTGGTAAAGAGGTGAAAGAATGTCCAATTCACCCATGAGGGAGGCTAAAAGGCTTTAATGGCCGCAGTGAGCTGCGGCAGAGAAACTGCGACCCGCGCTCCCAGCGCCCGTGTGAGGGAAAATGGCCCTGAGACCAGGGAGGCGTGGGATGATATAGGGGGCAGGACAGGGAGGGCAGGAGCCCTCCCTCCCAATGGGGACAGGCACCATGGTTGTGACGTGGATCACGGCGACCAACGGGAACGCAACAGGGGTGGACACGGGTCTCTGGGGAGAATGGGGTTGCGGGAATGGGGTGACCGACACAGAATTCTCAGGAGTGGATAGGGAAGTGGTTACAGGAGTGGCGTTGGCTAGCTCCAATAGTAAGAGACCCGGAGCCAACTACCGCGGGCGGGGAAACACAGGGGGTGCACGGGGGTACACAGAACTTGGCTAGCTAACATAGATCAGAACCCCTGATCTGAACCCAAACCAGGGATGCAACAAGTGACGCAGACTGCGGCAACCAATGGGGACACAACAGAGGTGTGCACAGGGTTCCAGGATGAATAGGAAATTCGGGGATGGGGTAACAGACACAGAACTCTCAGGAGTGGACAGGGGGTGGTTACAGGAGTGACGTGGGTAAGCCCCAATGGCAGGCAGCCTGGAGTGAACCATCGCAGGGGGAACAGGGGTGTACAAAGGGGTACACAGCACCAGCTAACTAACATATATCAGAACCCCTAATCTGAACCCAAACCCGGCATGCAACACTTCATGATGTTCCTGTGAGCCGATTTCTCTATATATTGAGGCCAACCTTCCTTGCATGGCTAATACAATAATTTTCGTGTTCCTGTGGAAAGGTGTTTCCTCACCTAATGCAGTATAAATTATAAAATTATTTTTTGTTTGTTCTTGAACCCTATTCTGTTTAAAGATGGGTTGAGTTTAGCGGTGTTATGTGATAATTATTGAAATTCATGTCTTTTATTTCCATAGCTCTATTAAATTATGTTGCTTTTCTTAACATCCTATTTTAGTAAAAATCGTTTTGGGAATAGTGCAGACAGCTGCAGAACTAATATGGAAATTAATTTTTCTGAAGGCCTTAGAAAAATTGTCTATTTAAAAACCTTTTATAGAACTGTGTTTGAAAATGTTCTTTCAATATTTTTTTCTGAAGTGATGTCTTAGTCTTCTAAATTCACCTTTCCAATCATGATAAAAAAGTACCGAGTGGGCTCTTTGACCTTTACTTCTAAAATACATTAAATATCTGATTATGGTTAAACATAAAGAACATTAGTAGGAATTCATAGTGGTTACCATAGTTGGTGATACTGAAGTGAAAATTTGGTAACACTGCAATCATTAACATGTCTAGGAAAAAAATGTATAGTCTTTAACCTTGCCAGTGGCCTAATAAATTCAGTAAGTTTCTAAATAATATAAGAAAAAAGAAGTAATGAAAGTCTTTTCAGTGGTTAATAACTTCATTCTTCTGGCTTCTTTAGAGTTAATCTGTGTTTGCTTCTCCCATGAACCTTTTTCCCAGTCACTGTCAGGCGCTTCATTTCTTGTAAAAATCCTGTCTTATGCACCCCAATGTTCAGAACAGCTCTTCAATACATCAACACTGATACTTTTACCCCCTTTTTTAAAATTAAATGTATATGATTTTCTAGATGATTTTTATTTTTGACTAAACCTTTCTGCCAGCATGATTATAAACCTAAGAATTTACATGCGTGAATCTGTGTGTATAGTCCCTTAGCTATATCTAGTTTTCCAAATGTTAGAAAACTTAGCTTCTTCTCATAAAAAGAAAAAAATGTCCCAAAGTATATTAACCTCTAGCCTGGAAAAAACTCCAAAACAAATGAGCAAACAATCACACCAAAACTTGTGGAAAACCTGGGGGACATAGGTCATCTGCTATATGAGAAGAGGTAAAAAAATATTTTACACATTTCTGAATTGTTTTTCTGGATAAGTTTAGTAGCTTGAGACACCAGAATGTTCAGGATGGAGTCATTCTGAAGAGTGCCATCCAAAAATCACAGTCATTCCCACAACCCAGGCAGTAGTCAGCTGTTCCCACAGGGTGTATTAGCAAAACCTTTCCACATCAGCAAAGCCTTTAGATCAAATTTCACTTCTTCAAAAGTTATCTAACAGCATTGCTGAAAAAAGCTTACATAACAGAGTGAATTCACGCTTAGACGTTGTAATTTGAGTCTTTGTGAAAGTACGTAAACCCTCAGTGCACAAAACCAAAAGCATGATGAAAAAAATAAAAGTATTTGAAAGGAAAACATCTTTCTGTGATACTAAATCTTAGCTGGTCATACTAAATTTTGTAGCATAGGTGAGAATCTAGGCCTTTAGTAGGTGCAATTCTCATGAGATGAGCATATGCTGCCTCACATGAGTGGGGATAAGATGAAGGCATTTGTGTTATCTGAGAAAAAAAGTTCTGGAAATAGACAATTACATGCTAATTTCTGAAATGAGATTAAATGCTACTTTTATAATCTACTTTGATTGCTTAGATATAATTTGTTCAAAGTCTGTCTCTGGTCCCTACTATTGGATGTGTTTCACTCAAAGTTTTTTTTCCACAACACAAGTTCAGTTTGCCATGATCTTTTACCCCTTTTACTTTCTTATTTGCTGAAGTAAAAGCTTATATTTTACATTTTTGATAGTAATAATTAATGATACCATGAATCATAGAAATCTAGTTGTTTCCTACTGTGTGAAATTATAATACAGGCTTGATACTGTTATAGGAATGTTACTGGAGCTGTGGCTTTGAGATGATAGATAACCTTGCCTATTAAATTGTTGCCATATAGATTGATCCTAAAACCAGTTTAAGCAGTAAATGAAAATCAAAATACCATAGTAGTATACTGACTTATATATCTGGCCTTGTAATATAAATCAGGTTTTCTTATTAGAGTAACCCTGTGCAATTTGGTTGGTTCAGTATATGGTAGAGAGTAGGAAAAATGTTCATAATGTTTATGAAGTTCACCAATTTAAAGCATTCTTCTCCCTAATATTAAAATTTTACATTCCATTATTCCATAATAATAACTATTCCTCTTTGGATAGTGGGACAAATGAGAGTAGCAACTGGCTTGACTAGCTAAATCCAGCTGCTGGTGATTAGAACTATCAAAGCAGTGTTTCTTGCCCTCTGAGATACTGTGGATCCCTTACTCTTCTGGAAACACCTAATCTGTCTAGCAAACACATAACAATGCAACTATGTGTGCAATCCCATATATAAAAGTCCTGTCTTCTTTGCACCAGGAAGCATAAATATTTTGAAGACAATCATTGGAAAAGCAAAAGCTTATAGTAGAAGTAGAATTATTATTTCCTCATCATCACCACTTCTTATTTTTTTAACCCAACACACAACATGACATTCTGCTGAGATACTTGTACAAATGCCTGTTTATTTCCTTTTTGTTTCTCTGACATCATGTTTGAATTATTAGGCAGAATTCTGACTTTAGCAAGTTAGATACAAGTGGACAAGATACCTCATGAAACTGTGGGCAGAGCAGTAATTTTGTATAATCTTTACAATTTAGAAAATTTACATCAACCTATGTTTTATTTCAGTATCTTTTGAAGATTAAGATTAGTCTTTGAATTTTTTTATCTCTTAATTACTGAACTAGTTACAAGTTTTCATTAACAATGCTCTAACATCATTGTAGCAAAGCATGTGCCAAATGTGTTGTTGGATAAACTTTCCAACATAGTTTATCTTCAACTGAGCAAATTGCATGAAGTAGTGTTTAAATTTATTCATTTATCAGAATTTATACACAGATGAGTTATGCTGCTTGTTACTTTTCTTATCTAATGTAAGTCATAGTAAGTCCACCACATAATACGGAACTGCTATCAAGCTGAAGATAATTAATCTTATTAATTTATCTTTGCAGCCCTGTAGAAAATATATATTGGCACTGGGTGCTCAGATAATAAATAATAATAATAATACCATTAAATAAAAGTTATAAACACTACTAGACTATATGCAGAACACAACATGTACTTGTCTTTCTTTGTAAATAAGTTTCTAGTATTTTATCACAAGTTGTGGTGAAAATTTTGTCATTTGTTACTTGCCATGCCTTATATCAAATTTTATTTTTTACAGTTGCTAGTTTTACATTTTCAGTTTAAGAATCACTTAATGTGGGGAACTGAGTATTCAACAGACGTTGGGTTGGATAGGTTGGGTTTGAATGAAATGTAAATATTTAAGTATTCCCTAGTATATGCAATTGACTCCCTTAATTTTAAATGCCTCTGTTCCAGAACAACTGATCAAGAATTATAATTTTGAAAATATCAAGAAGTGAAAACAAAAATTGGAACCACCATTACTGGACCAGTAATGACTCCTTGAATTTGGAAAAAAACCAAACCCACCTCAACCCTAAAACATTAAATGTGTGAGTGGTTTCTGTTGCTGTATTGTGTAGCTGTTCTGGAACTTCATAATGACAAGAGAAATGTCACTCTTGCTTACAATTTCTATTCCAAATGTTTGAGCAGAAGAATCCAACTAGCATGCTTATCTCTCAATTGCAAGCTGCTTTCCTTGCTTTTTCAAGTGCCAAAAAGTCCAGCTGCCCAATATCCTACTGAGAAAATCTTCAATTTCCCCTAGCAGCTTTTATGAAACAGCAAACTTTATCAATTATAAACACCTTATGGAAGATCTAAGGTTGAATATGCCAGGAAGAGTCTAAAACCAACCAAATAAAAGATTAAGGTTTATCTGCTGGTTTGATTATTTATGCTCAAACTCATTTAAAGAGAATCCTCTTTTCCTTAATAGATCTTAGACTGCTGTGAAGTTTTCCCAGAATTGGTAGAATTGAGAAGTCTCAGTTGCATTGGGGATGCTTCTCTTTGTGGCCACAAGTTTGGCTGTAAATGATTCTCTTTAGGGAAAGTGACAACAGAGCCCAGTGTGGGGTTGTTTGCTTCAGGAATGCTTGGAATCAGAACACCTACCAAATTTCTCAGCTCTAGTAATAACACAAAGAACAATTACAAAGAGAAGAATACAAACTATTTGTGGAGCGATTGTTCCTTGGCTGGTTTGTTTCTATTATTTCTAGGTTGCATGCATAGGGGATTTCTCTCCGGAGACTGTGCTCATCATGCTTCTGTGCGCACAGATCTTCAGTTCTGAGTCTCCTATGAGCTTTTTGAGCTAAACAGAAATTGAATGTTATTACTGACCCAGCAGAACTGTTTCCATAACCAAATTTATAACTTTTGATTGCACAAAATCTCTTCGCACTATACCATTCATGTACTTAAAACATAGTAATTGTTTTTTTCTGCTAATCTGTCTCACTTTGATTCTCAAATGACATTTTGAAATGCATGAACTTTGAACATATGATGGCACTGTTGTGTAATCACTAAACTCTGTTAGTGACTATATGCCCCTTGCCGTGTGTGGTTTTGTTTTTCAGAAAAAAAGCCAACACAAAAACCCTAACAAGGCTCCAGAAAGTAATCTTTATGGTTCTGTAAAAAAATCTTTTCTCAAGAGGTCATCTATTTTCACCCCATCCATGACTTTTGTTTATCCACCAATGTCTTGATCTCTTTTAATTTATTCATCTTGTCAGCTATTTCAGGCTTTTTTTCTTTGTGTTTTCAAAAGCATAGGATTAAATTTTTGATTATTTCTTCTCGTTTTGATTGTTTACTATCAGCATACTTCTGGCAACTCATGGAGGTTGATTCCAATGCCAATATTTCTAAATTATTTTCCCAGTAGAACTCTGGGCCTGCCTGTGTGTGCACAACCCAGTGAGATTTTGTTGTCCTTGGGGCTCCATCAAAACAACTTTCAGTCTATTTGCTCAGGGATGAGATAATAGAGGTATACCCTGCAGGAAGCCAGATAGAGGGCTTCCTGCCTCCTATACAGGAGCACTAAATGGAACGCCAAAGTTCAGGGGATCTGGGAAGGTCAAGCAAAAGGAAGCTGTGTCCTTTCATTTTCTAGCTAGCTGAAGCTGGTAAAGTCGAAGTGGACTGTTTTTGCTTCAGAACTCTTGTTAGAAAAAGAAATCCATCTTAAAAGAAAAAAAAATATGGGAATCATAGTTCTCAGAAACTTTTGCTCTGTTCTTTGGGTCAGTTCACATGTCTTCAGGCTTGTACTGTCAGCAGCAGTAGCAAACACAGATGACTCAGTTTGCAGCACTTTGTTTGTGTCCCTCCAGGGAAACAAGAGGCAAGTATAAATAGTGCTCCTTTCCCCTTTAGTTTACTCATTAATAGCATGCATAGCTTTGTTTTGTTAATAATTGTTTTACCCATGGAATACCTGTCACCCTCTAGCAGCCTAGCCTAGTGCTCCTATCTGTAACCACTAGAGCATAATTTTCTGGCCAATAGGTGTTATATCTGGTGTTTAATTGCTTGGCTGGAAGATGACAGAAATAATTACTCTCATAAACTATTATGGAATTACAGAATGAGACTGGTATGAGTAATAGCTTTTCTTACAGTGGTTAAAGATACAGAGAACTATAGAGTAAGCAAGAGTCAGCAAATTATGATTTTGAAAGATGCTAGAGAACAGAAAGCATAAGTAGAAAAATAACTTATGAGTGATCTTCTAAGCTGAGATACTGTGCTCATTTTTGAGTGCTGCTGTTGAAGAAAGGGGGGCTGGCTGCAGGGAATCTAGCAAAAGCCACAAAAACTATCATAGGCATACAAAACTTGGCTTTTGAGTATTAAACAAACATTTTGCAGTTATTTGGTGAAGACATACAGAAAAATAGAAATAAATATATGATGAAAAAAGGCAAAGCTCTGCATATTCTAGTTTTTGTTTCTGTGCTGGATAATAAACCAGTTGGAAGTGTGGCAGACACAACCTTATTCTCACTTGCATTTTTTGATTATGTCTGTATTCAACCAGGAGCACCTGTTTGACCCTCAATTTCTGGTTGCAACCAGAAGTGACAGAAATAGCTGTGTGATTCTCTGAGCAAATAATATGAAATAGAAGGGATATTTCTTAATATAATTTAGACAACTGTATCAAAAATTCTCAACAAAGAACAAGGACTGACGATTTTAAGGAAATGTTTTGGTGGGAGAAAAACAGTCCTCAATGCACAGTCCATTGAAACAGGAGTTTTCAGTGGTCATTTTTATCCTGCATCTGAGTGGAAGAAAGCAAATACAGCGCACCTCAAGTTCAGCTCCATCAAGGATAGCAATACATTCTGTGTATAAATCTATTTTCAATGTCTTCCACTTTGCCTTTTTCTTTTCATCCAATACAATACAGCATTTTAGGTCATCGTGACCTTTATTAAAGGAGTAGTGTGGCCTCTATATGGCAGAGATTTGCTTTAATCTGTACTCCCTCAAATATTTTTATTATAAAAATGACTTCTACTTTGAAATTCCCACTCTACAGAAAAAAACAACTCCCCCAAAAAACCCTCAACAAAAGCTCTGTCACTAAATGGCACTGCTTCTATGCTTGAGAATTTTACTTTTTCATCTGTGTTGCACTGTTTTTCCCATGTTTCAGTGTGTTGTTAGATTTGTGTATATGTATTGTGGATATGGGGCCTTTACTTCAAGACCATATCTAAGCAGGGTGAACTAGCTTTGTTTCTCATATATGTTCTGGCAACATTCCTAAATGCATTTCATTTGGTATTTAATCTCCTGCAGCTCCTGTTAAGTTGGAAGAAGATTTTGGCTGTCTTTATGTTTTTATCTTATAGGTTGTGTTATTTTTCAATATACTTCCATCTTTGAAAATTTCCTATCTGCAAAGACATTATTTTAGTCCTCTTTGGAGTATATTCTTATTGCTCAAATGATGTAGTTAACCCTTGCTCTTTAACAGAACAGGTATCTAAGTTATAAGAGTTGCTTTTGTCATGGGTTGATGTTTGTCATGGTTTGTCATGGCGCAATGCCAGCACCCCCATGAAAATTCACCTTCCCCAAATAAATGCTGTGAGATATGATCAGGAATAGAGCAGAGCAGGCCCAAGCTTAAAAACAAAGGGAAAAACTTTATTACCCTACTAGTATGATAAAAGACACACACTAAATCCAGAATGAAAACCCTCCAAAACACTCCTCCTTCCCCCACCCAATTTCCACCAAAACACAGTGAGACACATCTTGGACCCTCAATCCAGTTACCACCCTTCAGATAATCAATACTCAGTCCATCAAGGGAGAGAGGAGTCTCTCTTGCACCATAGACCCCCCAGGAAACACAGTTGTGACCTCCTGTGTTTCCATGTCACACATGGCACTGCCTGGAGAAAATCTGCCAGCGTGACATCCTCCTTCCATGTCACAGTGCTCTCAACACTGTGCATGGACCGAAACTGCTCATAGGGTTCCTTTAAGGATGCTTTGCCAAGGACCAAAAGAACAACAGTTCAGTTTCTCATTTTAGGGACAACAGTCCCCCCCATTTTCTCCTCCCCTGGGGCTGAGGATCTCAAGAACAGAGATCTTCTTCCTGGAGACAGAGGGCACCACCACACCCTCCTCAACTTTCCTCTGTTCACTCTGCTCCTGTGATAGCAGTCGCTGAATCAGATCTCTTGGCTCAAGTAATTGCATCCCCCTAAAATGCAGTCTCTATTGCAGGAGGAATTGGTTCAGTCTATGGCTATACAAGAAAAAGTCCAGCCAAGGCCACTCCATCATCTCCTCCCACCTAGGATTTCTTCTTCTAACATCTCAGGTCCCAGACTGTCTCTCTTTTTCAAATCAAGGAGGAGTAGCATTTTGCAAAGCTTTCTTTTTCTGGGAAAGGGTTAAAAGTCTCGGGCTCCCAGGACGGCTGGAATCTTGACTGCCCAGAACTCCAACTCCCACGGCTGGGCATCTTCCCCCCTCTCTCTGCTTCATTTTCTCCTCTGCCGGCACACTGCCGGCACATGATATTAAATTTCCAGGTGCCTTCAGGCTCTCTGTCTCTCTCTCTCTCTCTCTGGGGTGGGGGGAGCAAAGAAATCTCAGTTTCTCTCCACTCTTCCATCCGCAGGGCTGACCCGGTTCCAATCCCTTCAACCCCTGGCCTACCTCTCCCAGGCCGCTTGGCTTCCCCTCCCCCACGCAGCCCGTGGCTGGGCAGGGGAGGTCTGCACTGCACTCTTCACTGACCAGAACCAAAGAGACGGTTCCCCTGGGAGTTCTCTGCTTTTAACCCCCTGTGTTCTCAGAGGCGTGTCCATGCCTTCAGTGGTCACTCCAAGTGCCAATATCCAAATATAGCCACTGATTGGTTTGACCCCAACTTCCTGAGAAAATTCACTTCCCTGTCAAACCATGACAGCTTTCCTTATTTTTCTGGTTCGGGTTTGATTGAAAAGCAATTCAATGTTTCAGAAATTGGAGAGTTAACTCTTATTGAGAGTGAATACTTTATTAGTTACCTCTTCATTAAGAGACATCTCATTTCTGTGTGGAGAGTTAACACTCAACAAGTGAACTTCTTTTCCAAGGCTTCCCAGCTGTGTCATGTTGAGACATCCAGTGTACAATATATAGTACATACATTTGCTTCCATGTATTGTGTCTGGTCTCTGAGTAAGGCTTCAAAGGGGTGTTTGCAATATTTCTTTCCATTCAGACTATGCTCTTTGATAATCTTTCTTAAATGTGTGGAAGGGAAACTTTTTCTTTCCATTATGTTTTTCTACTCTACATAGTGAAATAAGAATGCTAATGAGTTTCCTGGAGATTAGTTTTTGTAGATTAGTTAGTATCACAAAACATCACTGGATATAAGAAGCCCAAATAATTTTGACAAAGTAGCCTCTATCTGTTTTTCCCAATAACACTGTCTTTAAAAAAATGTACTGCAGTGAAAATCATGATGCTTTGGCATGACGATTTGAACAAAAGGCCTTTTTCATTTATTTCTAGATAGGATGGGTTTCCATACCAGTATGGAACCACTCAGTTTATTAAAAGCAGAGAAAAATATACCAGTAAGCATCAAATTATTACATCTCCTAGCTAAATATTATTTTTCCTTTTGGAACCATCGGATTGTACTGTAACTAAAATGTATGATTTTATTTTCAGCTGAACTTTCAAGAAAAAAGCAATGCTTGTGGTAATAAATTCTGTGCCTTTGTTTTCTCCTGATAAGTTTTAAATCTGTTGGCCAATCTCAGTTTAATATATTACACAGGTAGTCAGAAATGACTGATAGATATGACTGCACTGCTCTTTCTCTTCTCTTGTATTTCCTTTGGTTGTCATACCCCAAGTCAGAAAATGCAATCTTTTTTTGGAAAAAAAATTCATTTACGTGATATTTTGTCTGCTTGGAGGGCATAGAAATAATGGCAACAATATTCTATAATGACCATAACCTAACTAAATTGAGATTTGCAACAAATAGCTGGTTATTTTGGGGTATTTGAACTAAAATAGAATTTTGAAAATTATGATGTTCAGAGAGACCGGAGTATCAGTCTTCTCGAAGCCAGTGTTCAATAAACACAACTTTTGGAAGGAGTAGAAAAAATCAAAACTTCTTATCCAGCATTTGTAAAAATATGTTTCTATACAAATGTATAGAATTGATCCTTGTAACATTTTCTAAAACTTTTCTGTGAGGCAAGTCTTCAATTTTTCCACTGTCAGAACTGTTACCAGGCATGAGTTCTCTCAGCCTTTTGGTTTTCCTTTCCTGTTTGCACTGTTAAATTCCTGATCCCATGAGATAGGAATGATTGCAAAAGTCCAGAGTAGGTTAGATTTTTAAGTTTATGTGTCTATTCTATCATTACTATATTTCATGAATATCTTAGGAAATGCAAATAAAAGCAATTTACTTGGTTCTTACTGCTTAGTTATAGGAAATTCTGGGGAATTATTCACAGCAAAATTAGGTCTTTAATACCCTATATTATAGTCTCCTGAATAAATTTGTTGAAGCTTTTTATATCTGATCAGTACCCATAATTTTACTCTGTATTTGTGAAATTAGTTCTAAGCCATGTCTTTTTAATGCAATTACTCTTCTTCTCCTAGATACTTTTTGTTAGAAGTTTGAAAAAGGCTTTTCTTATTAAAGTATTTTTATTATTTTTATACCTGTTGCATTTACAAGCTTTTCCCAGATGCTATTTTTCTAGATTAGTATAATCTAAAGAAATTAATAGAAATCTCATTCATATTGCAGTTTTCCATTTCAAAAGTGTCTTTGAACAAGTTTTGTAATCAAAAATATAAAAGAAGGAAAAAACACCCATATTGATGTACTGCTCAGTAGTAGTCTTGCGTGGTTCAGTAAAAGAATAAATATGCTATTTATTTTCCAATAAACACTAATAAACTAAATTATATTAGAGGAAAGGCTTAGATAGTGAACAGAATTAATAATATTTGATGGAGTAGCTGGTTCTTAATAAGAATGAAGGCTAGCTGCAGCAGAGGACACCTAGCTAACATCTTGAAAATTTATCTGATGTTCTCACAAAATGATCTTGGAAACCGAATAATATCACTTCACTAAATGAAATTCATTAAAGTCAGAACAGATCTAAGTCTATGATCTCACAAGTTCATGGTGGTTTGGGCATTCAGTCTTTAAGGGGCACAAAACAAGAGAATATGAAAACAGCAATGAAGCATGGAGAAAGAAAAGTGGTCTCTTAGAGATGCAGTCTGATAAATCTCAAAGCTATGTAAGTATAAAGTTTCATTTTAAGAGCTAAAGAAGAGAGGATTTTTCCATTTAATATATACATATCCTTAAAATTTACTTATAGCAATAAAATTTTTCCTTCCTATGCAGAGATTTGGATTTTTCTTAATTTTATGCTGACAACACAGTCCAGGGGGTTGATGCTTTGATCTACAGCACTTGCTCTCTTTGAAAGGCATATCCAAGTCAGTAGTTTGAAGGCTGGTTGTTTTGTCCAAGCATGAGCATTTTTTGTGTTTTGTCCTAGTCATGTTCCCCAGTTCTGTACTTCTTTATGGCTTGGGGAATATCTTTATTGTCACTGTGCAGTCAGGGCTGGATGGTTTTTTTCTTAGTGTTGTTCATGTTCTGTTATTCACATATTTCTCAATCCATGACATTTTTGCACTTCACAAAATTATAGGATCATCAAGACTGGAAGATCTTCAAGGTCATCTAGTCCAATAATCAACCCAGCACCATCATTATCACTTCTAAATCATATCTGCAAGTGCCAAATCCAGATGCCTCTTGAACACTTTTTATAATGAACTTCAGTGTTGAATATTGCTTATTAGACTCATATTTTCAAATACTCTACTGAAATAGCACAGAAGAACGCATTTTGTAAAAAAAAAAGCCCAACAAAAAATCAAAACCACAATCCAAACCTTTGATTTATTTTTCTAAATAAATCAAGCTGCTACATTGCTTAGTGTAAATTACTGAAAACATATTAAAACATTTTAGTCCATACACCTTAGTCTTTTCCTAATAAGAAAAACTATCAGACATCTTCCAGCACAATCTCCCCATGCCAGGGTCCCTAGTTCAGCAGAATCCTCATGTGCCTGCCTCCTTCTATGAGTGATGGCATTTCAAATATCCTCAGTTATACATTTTGTTATGCACCTGCCTAGACTAGGGGCTAACTGGGGTCTTGCTATAGAGTTTTCTCCAGTCTGTTAAAGACAAAGGGAATACAGTATGGTGTGAATTCAGTGGTTTCGTGAGAAGCAAAAATACAGGTACCTGTTGGGTCCCCCTACAACACTGACCAACTCACAGGGTTATGGGCTGGGAAGAAGATTCTTGCTTAGTTTTCCAGTGTGGATGAGTTGATAAACATGCATTTTCAAAAAAAGCTCACAATAATTTTGTGTATAATGTCAGCTGAGCATTTTAATGTTCATTTAGTTTAAGTTCAATTTTTAGTTGACCTTCATATGTCAAAATACTGTATTTCACTTAGATGAATTCACAAATTCTGTCCCTAAAAGCTCTTGTATGTATTTATGCAAATATCTCAGTCAAAAACTAAATTTTCTTAGTCAAATATTATCATATTATCTCCAGAATCACATTAACATTTTAACCATTATTTGTTACAGTCATGAATAGCACGTAGTTTTAGTAACATAGTAAGTTGGAATGCTTAACTACTGCCTTAATTCCTGAAGATGCTTTGTTAGATTTACTTGATGTCTGATACACCTCAAAACACATGAAAGGAAATCTGTTTGATTTTATCCATTTTTAGTTGTTTTGCTTTCTGCTCTTAGTTCGTTGTCTCTATTCTTAAACTCAGTCAAAGTAATTACTGCATAAAAGATTTAAAACACAAGGAGTCAATATGCTTTGTTGCATATTTGTGGTCACTCTCAAAATAATTTCTTGCAAAATCAAAGCCATAATGAAGTTGCAGGCAACTGTGTACTAATGACTTCCCAGTAATAGCTTCTGGGAAGATCTAAGCATAAAGGTAACTTCCAGCAAACATTTATTTATTTGACGTTAAGGTAAGTGACAATATTTCTAATTCCCATCTTTCTCTTTTTTTTTTTTTTTTTTTTTTTTTTTTTTTTTTTTGGTGGGTTTTGTTTATTTGTTTGATTGTTTTCAATATGTTTTCTAATTGAGAAAGAATGCTATGATTTTATAGACTGGAGGAAATTTATTTTCGTGTAGAAGAGCCAGAAGGCCTACTGTACATGTTTAAATCCCACTTTTGTCTTCCTCTGAGCGCTTTCTGAGAAAGAAAGGGGTAGCTTTCTGTTCCTATTTCCAACTGACAGTGGATTCACCTCAAGCAGGAGATCCTATGTTGTTACTTGTAGGCAAAATCAATGGCTGTTTTTTGTGACACTTTCTTAGTCTTGCCCCTGAGCACTTCAAAAGTAGGGGTAAGTATGTAGTTTCTGTTTGTTTTCTGTGCTAGCCTTTTGAAGAATGATAAAAAAATAAACCAGAGAAAAACTTCAAGAGGTGATGCAGTTTATTGCAAATGGCAGGATTAAGTATACTTAATGCAGGCAGTGAAGGTGGTGGCCTTCTCCTAAAACCTCAAAAGTGAGATGCCACTATTGGTATGTTTCAGGGAGGGAAAAAATGTCCAAACTATCTAATGTAAATAATTTTTACTACAAATTATGCTGATTCTTTCTCATTCTGCTTCCAGACACCTGGAAAACAATTGATTGTCTCTGTCTTAATGGCAGCTTAGTTATTAGAAGATTGTTATCAATGTCCTTCCTTCCTCGGTCTTCTCTTTTCTAGACTAAACAAAGTTCTTCAACTTCCTTAAGAGGTTATTCTTCTAAACTCTTAATTATTCTTGTAACCTCTATCATGGAATCTTTCCAATTTGCTTTTTTTTAGCTTTAAAGTCACAAAGCTGGATTAACAACCCCAGCTATTAAAAACTATGGCCTTATTAATTTACTGCCAATTTTCTTAATTTTGTTTAGTTTTAATTTTATCCTTTTTATTTCTTCTTCAGTTTTGAATAAATGGAATTTAATATTCAAAAATATTAACAACATTCAATCAGCATCCTTACAGAATCTAAACTTGCTTTTCACAGTGTTCTATTTCTTTTTGTTTAGTATTTTCTTGACTTTAGTAAAACTGGAATTGTAACTGAGTGACTAATAATTTTTAGACATCATCTCCACCCATCTATGTGTATTTCTTAGTGAAGGAAGAAATGGGAGTGTGTCACAGTTCTGTTAACTCTATTAAATTGAACCTGGTGGAAGTCACATCATTTCGCCTAATACCTTAACTCTTGCACAGTGTATGCACAATTTACCATTATAAGGGAAGAAAGAACAAGCCATATCCAAAAAGTTAGCCCAGACAAGGATTCATTCAAGAGAATGAACTCTCCTTTACATTCTTTTCATTTTGATACTGTCTTCAGTGAAGGAAATACCAAAATTTGGACTTATACTGATTAATCAAATTTCTCCTTGTATATCCCTGTTTAACCTCAAAGAATCTGCAGCGCTTTAAAGGAGTGCTGACAAATGCTGATGAGTTTCTGTGGATGTTATTCAAGTAATTTTGTATACACATACCATAGAGACAATTCTTCTCACCTTGTGTTCAACACAAGAGAAATGTTTTTTAAAGGTAAGATATATGATAATTGTTCCATTCCTATATATAAGGAAATTAGGTTTGTTTGCTGTGATTGTTCTTCTCCTTGGTGAGCATCTCTCTTCCTAAGAGAGCAGAGGATCAAAATGCTCTGCCTCATATCAGATCAAACAGTTCAGCAGGAAACATCAAAACATCACATTCAGAACTAGAATTTCAGAGGTGGTAAATAAAAAAATATTCAGGTGTCATTAGCCTTGCTAGCAGTCAGCAGCACAGATTGACCTGATGTGCACCTTTTTTCCATAAGTCTCTCAAGCAGTAGTAGACTCACTTTTATCCTGTCTGAGTCAATCAGCTCTACTGTATTTCATCTCATCCCTGGTGTGAGAATATGTCAAGGAGGAAAGCAAGCAAGTATTAGATACAGATTTGCCCTCTCCTTTTTTAGTGCCATATAATATTTTTCTAGAATTTTTAAAGTTTTGCTTCTCTGTTTATGAAGCTTCTTTTTCTCATATCCACTGACATGTCTCTTCATTCAGAGTGAAAGCTGTTGGTGTTCTAAGAAACAGAAAATAATATATTTAAATGCTTCCAGATGTAGAAGACATAGGCCAACAACCAGAAATGATGCATTTTGGTTATACTATGCATGGCTTTTTATTGGTGTCTTAAGGAAAAGAAAGGGATTTTTATGTATATATATACACACAGTCTTCCAGTCTAATAAAAACAGGCCCTTGTGAGTTTATGAAATAATGAAAGGGAAGTCTCCCTTTCTCTTTTATTTGAAAAATTTGTTACTCTTAGTTCATTATTTAAATAATTCTGCCATTTCACAGAAACCTGTGTTCTTTTTTATTGGTTGGTTGTATCCAGAGCTCAGTCATTCGATTTTCTCTGTTTTTGTTTTATTGAATTTAAAATATCAATACAGAAATAGAATCGCAGAATGGTTTGGGTTGGAAGGAACCTTAAAAATCCAACCCCCTGCTTTGGGCAGGACCATCTTTCACTAGACAAGGCTGCTCTAAGTCCATCCGTGTTCCTTGATTCATTTATACAACCTACCCATGGACACTGATTAATAGGCAATGGTATTTTATAATGAACTGCAGCTGTAAAGAAGTGAAAACAATTAATGATAAATTAATAAATTAAATTTATTGTTCTGCTGTATGCCTTCTAAAAGAGTCAAATTCATGACTGTAGAATATGAAATAGTGAGTGATGAGACAGAATGAAGAACTACTGGGGATGGATGAAGACCATACCATACCAAAGGTTTCAGGTAAATAGCAAAACAGAGAATGCCCTAAACAGCTACAGAGACAGGAATTTATAAGAACAGGTTTCAAAACATATTTAGTATTTGTGAAGCATATACATAATAAATGTATTATAGCAATTCTTAAAAAGAAATTGTAATCTTATGTTCCATTGCAGAATGTGGAGGTGTTGCAAACAACACATGGGTGGGCAATCACTGAGTGGTCACAAAACAAGATATTTTAAGCAGCCTGCCTACTAAATACTGACTGAAATAAAAGGTTCTGTGAAAATAATGTTATATAAAAACTGAAAATCTTCATGACATTAGTTACCTTTAAACTTGATTTTGCATAAAAAACCTTGAATCAAGGCCACCTAATATTTTGTTTTCTAATGTCTTGATGCTTGAATTGCCTTATGTTGCAAGGACATGAACATGCTTTATTATGCTTGAAAGTTTAATCTGTATCTATGCTAAAACCAGAGTTAAAGCTGCCAATGTTGGAAAATGCTACCTCAAATTTATTAAGGGGTTCTTCAGTGAAGAATGTATAAAAATAAAAGTAATTTCCAAATTATTCTTAACTCAGTGTTCTTGTGTAAGAATGGCTGTAACAAATATGTAACTGCCTGTCTAAGTCTTCTAATTGCATATTAATTAAGTAATGCTTTGGGCTTTTACTTTCTATGAAACCAATAAGCCATTACTTCTAATATTACCTAGAATATTTAGTGCTTATGCATGAAAAGGAACAGGAACTAAGCAAATTTTAGCAAAGCAGCTAAAATCGGTTTACATTTTAATCTGTAGTTATGGTCTCCTGTTAAATTGGTTTAAAACAGAGGAAGCAGGATAAGTAACAGTATTCACTGCTTTTTTTTTTTTTCTTTTTTTTTTTTTTTTTTTTTGACTGACTATTCTGCTAGGGTTGTGACTTGTTCACTGGAGAGAGAAAAAGAGATTACAGTAGCAAGTGGGATTGGGGATTTATATTAATACAGAATCAATATTGCATTGTAAAATCAAAATTCATTGGACTGAGAACTGAGCATTTTCTCAAATTTTAGCAATTACCTCTTGTGAACAGTTTTGTTATATAGTATCTTGATTATATATAATGCTATTTTTCTACTGACCCTTGCCGGCATATAAAATGAGTTTGACATACTATAATCACTATAATATTGTCTAATGCAACTCAGGTATATCTTTGATAAAAAGCTATGATTAACCTCTTGCTTAGCATCACAATTTGTTGGGGTGGGTGATGTGAGAGCAAGAATAATTCCTGACACTACAATTGGATTCACAAGTATGGACCCTTGAGCAAATTGCTAACTCTATTGGGTTTTAAAGCCTCACCAGAGAAAATCTTACTGTCTATTTGAGGCTAAAGCGTACAAAAGGCTTGCAATCCCTTTGTGCACAGGCAGACTTGCAGTAAACTCTAAATATTTCTAGTTTTTAAATTTATTCTGAAGATTTTCACAGTTCAGCTTCATTATGAAATATCATGGGTTTTTTCATGATAATCACTAGCCACAGAAAGCCTAAAATCTCTTCAGCATATCTCCTTTCAAGAGATTTAACATCTCTTCTAATTTATCACAATAGGTTTTGGCACAGCCAGAATCCTATATTGCTTAGGATTGTGTGTGTTTGCAGATAAAAGCATTTTCACAGCTTCGTAGTTTCCTATAATAAGGCTATTAGATTAAGTCATTTGCTTAGTGCTGGAATATTAAATATTTCTACATCTATTGTCCCCATCTGCACATGACACCTTTTTTCTGTTATGGAAAGAAGCCCTGAGCTCTCTCTTTCTCTTATCCACTTTCCCTTCTTCCTCTCTCCTCACTTTAAAAATGCCATGTATGTGACTATTTGGCAGAATGCATCTAAAAAAATTCAGTGGAAAAAACATAAAAGTAGTCCACTCTAAATATATACAGAATTGGTCTATTATTTTATAGTCAAGAGATCTTGACACTGTCCTCAGGAAAGGGCTGTGAGTGCCTTATAGAGCAGGAAGATTTATCGTTTCCATTGCTCTGCTTGTAGAGACAGATGAAACACAGCTTCAGATAAAACCTGTGTCTCATTATAATATTCTTCCAGTTCTACATTCATTACAAGAACTTTTGTCAATTTATACATAAAGACATGAAATCATTCTTGTCCTCCTACTCATATATTGTTTTATTTTACTGGTTTCTTGCAATTATTTCTGCATAAGATCCTCATTATTATCAGTGCTTCTAAGGGCAGAGGGGAAATTTGATGATATCAAGACTTTTAAGAAAGCGACAACAATTTAAAAAAATAAAGCTTAACAAATGAAAACAGTTTCAGAAAGAGTTGAATGTCTTGGGTGACTTGTGCTACATAATCCATTTATCAAACTATGAATAGAAATATGAATGTGATCTATATTGTAATTAGACTGTTCATTTTATCCTTAGTGCCTAGAGAATGAGCAATAAAATCAACACAGTTGCTTGTGCAAGTTTTGGTTTCATATTGTACTTGATTTACAAAAAGAAATATCTATTGTTCTAGTTTTTAGCATGCCACCAAGTTTCGACACAACTGAATTGCACTGATGGGAAAGAACATTTTATGCATGAAAGGAGGAGCTTACATCAAACTAAGGTATTTGACTGCTATGCATGTATTAATGGTGTCATGAAAATGGTTGAAAATCCTTTCTTTTTAAAAGACAAGGGTAAAGGCTTTACATTTACCAGGTAGAAACCCAGTCAGATGAGAGGATGCTTTTCATCTGGCAGGTCTCCAGACACAAATGTTCTGTCACCCAAAGTTACAAGCAGGTTAATGCTGGAGGGTACAGATGATCTGCAGTCTTTGATACACAAGGACTTGCTGATGTGGCTGGTTAGAAGCCTTACACAATTAGCAGCAGGATACCATATATTAAACTGTACCAGAGTTTTCAGTTTCATCTGCAGCCTAAAAGTGCATTTGCAAATATGGCTTAAGGTATCCTATAACTTTTTTGCACTTGGAGGATTATGGTCTGACACAAAACCAGGATTGAGCTGTAGCCGTGATAATGGACATAATGTAGGTTAATCAGTGTGAGTGGAGTGAGCTCAGCTCTGAATGGCCTATGTAGTGCAAGGAGCTGCCATCTCCAGTGGCTGAGGAACTTAATCTCATTCATCCCTGCTCATAACTGCTTTTCATTCTGTACACACATCAAATAACAAATTATTCCCCTTTTTCTGGTAATATATAATACATAGAAAGCTCATTTATGCCTCAGTGAATGACTGAGACACACTTCAAAATGCTGGCTTTAAAGGATTGTATTTCACAAATGTGAATTCTAGAGTGGAGTGCATGGCCCAGACTTTTTGAGCAATAGTATAGACTGTAATTCCTCTTTCTGTCTTCTAGTGCTTATTAGTGTAGTACTCAAATACTTCATGACCAGAAAAATGGTCCTTCAGCCTGTATGCACTCAGAATATGTGTTCCTGCTCAGAACTGTAACTGGCCTGCAGGGGAAGACCCTGCCTACGTCCATATTACTAAATAGAAAATGTGGACCATGAGCTAATATCGGCACTGATTAACTCTTAGCCTGATAACTGGTAGCTGTAGAAAAATTTTATTGGAAATTGTTGCCTGCAGCAGTCCAGACCAGGGTCAGGGGTGGGTTAATTTCCAGGTCACATGGGTAGTTAGAGCTTCAGTGTCTGATCTTCCTCCCTGATCTTTTATCTAGAAGAGTAGGTTTGTATTTGGATGCTGTCAGGGGAGATTGACAAGGATACCTGAACCTGACTTGATTTGTATATACAGATGGATGCTTTTTCTTGATGTTGTTAAGTTTCTTCTGGTTTGACAGTTTAATTTTTTTCACTTTTAAAATCTAAAGAAAGGAAGTTATTACATATTCTCTCTTTGCTTTTAGACAGGAATGTGTTTCTTTGAGTAGAATACATTTAAAGGCTTTACATTTAAAAATGAATATTTTTTCTGTTAAAAATTCTGAAAATATTGTCTAAAAAGTACATTCAAAAAAAAAGTATGTACTACTATACCGTGAATTCAAAATGATGAGTAATTTTTATGTCACCAACTACTCATTTTGTGGCAGAAACAGCTTTGTTTTTGTTTGATTTTCACTTGGCAAATGTTTGGCAACAAAGATGTCTCTGGATACAAATTCAGTCTGAAAAAAACACTTTTTAGCTGTATGGCCTAAGCATGCATCTATGAACCTTCCTGTGAGAATTTTCTGGGTGTTGACAAAGGATGATCAACAATTTCTGTATATATTAGCCCTAAATCTTCATGGGAATACATTACACTATAAGAAACTTAATGATGCAATTAGAATATGAAATTAAATTATAAGCTCAAGAGTATTAAAAGATCAAAATTTAATACAAGAAAAAGCAGAAAGGCAAAGGATTAAGAAATCTTTTCACAAATGACTTCATGTTTTTCCTGTCCATGAGCATATGGAAAAGATAAAACTTATAAAATCTGATTATTCAGATAAGAGAAATTCTCTCTCTCAGCTCTAAAAGTAGGATTACTGCTTCAAATATAGATATAAGCCATACTCATAATAATGTAATTATGATCAATTTCTAACACAGATTTCCAATAAAGCTGTAAAAATAAAAACACTAGGAATTTTGGAATGCTCTGGTTTGTCAGTCCCAGATTTTTAAAACTCTCCTTGGTGACATAAGTCAAAAATAGAATTTTGTTTTCTTTATTTACACATATTTATTTTGCTCCTATCACAAAACATTTTGTCATTTATGTTTCATTTGTAAGCTTTTCACCAAAACTGATGAACTAGGGGTTTTGTGAGTGTCCATAATAGGACAGAAAGAAAATACTCATTCACTTGCCTTCTGAGAGCTGAGCTTCTACCTATTTATAGCAAATAGTGTTAGACTGTTGACAAAAGAGTAAGAATTAATAGTGTTTAGAATTTTGAATCTGAGTAATATTATGTATTGTAATATTTTTTATGAATATACAACATGAACCAAATTTGACATTTAGGAGCCTTCTTATACAAATATACCATTCCTAGTACAAAACTTAGTTAAATGACTTGCAGCTTGCTTCATAAAAAATGTCAGTATGCATGTTTGATGTTCTGGCAAGTGCTACACTATTATGTGGCATTAGCCACTGTATGTTGCAGATGTATGTGCCTATAGCTATGTATAAGTACAAACAAACACACCTATATAGAAAGCTAATCAGAAAATTAACTCACTTCCATTAAACTAAACATCATTAGGGTTAGGTTACTTTTCATAAATATAAATTTGTGCTCCTTACATGACATTCTGATGCTAGAAGCAAAGTCCTGGTCAGCTTGATAAATACTGGAGTGTATGCCTTTTGTAGTTAGATATTTGACTAAAATTATCAATTAATTTGGATTCTGAAACTCAGAGTACAGATTTGATTGAAAGTCTGCTGTGGTCAGTGAAAGTTTTTTTATGGCTTGAGACCGATTTTGATATAAATGTTTAGCTGATGGAATTTTTACCAATCTCAGGATAACACAGCAATAATGTTTACTATCACTTTCCAAAGCAATTTTGCATAGAAGACCTGATGGTATTCTTTAAGCATTTTTTTTTTTTTTTTTTTGCAAAATTAAGGAAATATCTGAACTTTCAACCACTTGCTTTCTAGTTCTTGAAGGCTATGCTCTCTTCAGTGCAATGATAAGGTATTTCCTGATCAAGACATAGTGGAACCAGGATAGCAGGAATGCTCTTTCTCATGAGATTCCTGTAGAAGTCACATTTCCTACCAACTATAGTAAAAAGTTAATCTGAGATTCATTTGAATTTAAATAAATGTGCCTAATTCAAAGCAGACAAAAAAAGACAAGTCCTCCCATATCTTCTAGTCTGCCTCTGAACTTTCTGTTTCAAGGGTGCCAAAAAACCCTCCAGACTTGGTCTGATAGTCACAGTTTACAAACAACACACTCCTCTTTTCTTGTTTAAATTCAGTGTGACTTTATGGGTACAGCACTTGACCATTCATATTGAAGAGAATCACTTTCTGTCACCAGCTCTAATTCTGGTCTACTTGGTGACTATGAAAATCCAAGTCTTCTATCATTCCCACCTGTAGAAAAGGAGTAATACTACATCATTCCAAAGTGAACTCTTTCCTGGTTGCTAAGTTTTTAGCTAAAATATGAAGAGAATAATATCTAATTTGGAAGCTTTTTCTGTAATTACAGGTGATAACTTTCAATGACAGATGCAGATGTTCCACTTCAGTTACTGATTATCTGTTCAGAACCTATAGGATATTAATGGTTACTGATGGGAAGAGAAAATAAATGTAGACACTTGCGTCTTAATCATGCTTAGATCAGTGGAAAAAATAAATATGAATGTATTTCAGTCCAGTTTTCACTGATTCTGCTCTGTTTCTCAAGCACATTTATAAATTCAGGGTGGTGGCTTGCTAAGAACTGAAGAGTCTACAGAAAAAAAACCCAGATAATTTCCTGGATAGCAATTTGTTATCTTCATACATATTTTTTATTTCAAGAAGAGTGTAGAAACTTAGAAAAATTCTTTTTCTAAAATCAAGTATGTCCTTATAAACTGGACTTTTACATTTTTTTTTCAAATTCAAGAGTAGTGTAGGGTACTTATTACAAAAATACAAAACTTCCTCTCTTTACAATTTCTAATTTTCCACTTTCCATTCTCTCCCCTCTGCTCTCAAGAAGGTCCAGTTTCTATGTTAGACTACAGTAAAAATTGCAGCATATATAGGCAAAATAGAGATTTATTTAACTGTCTTTACTAAGATTAAGATTTTATGCACTGAGCTGTTGAGTGTGTGATATATAGTTTAATGTACAAGAACATTACTTCTCAATAATTATGGTTTTGCTCTAGAAGAAATCAACTTTAAGAACAACAAAACAGATGTGACACAAAAGAAAAGACTTTATTCATTCAAAGACAAATTTAAAGATGGTTTAAACTATGGTTTTACACAAAGCCCTAAAAGTAAAAGAAAATTCTTATGAGAGAAAGCAAGTTCATATGCCCACACCAGTACTTATAAATGGCTAGGCAGTTCTCTTATTCTTTAAATAGTAATGAATCTTGTATATATGTCATAATTTTTCTTACTCTGTCATTAGATATTTCATATGGACAAATGTTACAACTCACTTAATTTCCTTAAAAGGCTTTTTTTTTGCACCAGACTGTCACCTTGTCTCAGAGTAGGGCCTCCTGGAGATAGTTGAATGAGACCTGCTTTACTGCAAGCTTTGACAAGAGCTGTCATTATACCAAAATATTACAGTTCATCACAGACACATCCAGAAATGCTCTATCTGCCCTTGCTAAGTTCCAGTTCTCAATGGACTCTTTGTACTGAGATTACATACAACCCTGTATTGGTGTGAGTTGAGACCAAGATTTTCTGCAGAAAACCTGAAAGAGAATGCATCCAGGTTGAAAAAACTGCTAGATGGGGAAAAATGGCATTGAACAGAGCAGACTAATTTGAGGCAACAGGGACTAGAAAAAACATCACTGGGACCTAAAATCAGGACACCCTGAAATGTATTTCTGCTTAACTGTGTGAACATCTTAACTATTCCTCCAAAATGTTTGAAAATTTTCCTGCTTTTCATGGACTAGTCTTGTAGGTGGATACATAAGTTGTGACAACAATGGGACAACAACCACATCTTCATACTTCCTCCTCTTTTGCCCTTTTCCAATACCATTGTCCATTACCAGACTTAACAATAACAATGTTTTATTATTCTGGAAAAATTTCCTATTCAGGTATATCCAGGAACAGATGTACCTAGCTGATGTTTGTTTACTACTCTAATGATCTAATGGACAAGATTCTTTGAATCCTGCTTGTCATTATATTTGCCAGAGAATACCAGTGAGAACTGACATGTTGCTAAGTAGAATGCAAAGTAGATTTTAACAAAAGTGTGGAGGTATCAAAGCAGTCTTTTTTTTTTTTTTTTTTCCCACAGACATCACATCGAGCTAGTATCTACAACTTATATTTTGGTCTAAATTGTTTTTACAGCTATGTAGAGCACATACATACTGTAGTACACAAGCCCCTTTAACTAATGTTTATGCATAATATACTTCGTTAGCATGTATTATGCTGTGTGTCACAGTTAGAGCAATTCCATTCCATAGAAACTATAACATTTGTTTTCATTCCACCTTGGAACAAGACCAAAACCTTTTGGAACACTTCAGCAGAAATGGAATTATCAAAATAAATGTTTATGTATCAAAACATGTGGATGTGATTAGGGAACTGGCCTGGCACAGGGGAAATCCAGCTTCAATTACATTGTTCTATGTGAACCAAAACAGATTTTCTCCTGCTAAAACATGTTGAATCAGGCAAGCAAAGGATTTTGCCTCTAGTTCCTTTAATAATCAGTGTGTTCTTCCCTTCTCTTTCATCAAATTTGCTATTTTTTTTTTTTTTTTGCAAATCATCTTCTCAAAAAAAGGTTCATTTTTTTGAAATGCTGTACACTACAAGGGTGTTCCAACCAAAACTACTCACAGTGTGGTTTAGCATGTAAATATAGCAATTTCCACTTCATCAGTAAAGAAATTCTGTCTCAGGTGTTAAGTGATATGCACAGGATCATGATGCAACTCAGTGAAAAAGCTGGTTTGGGACTAAGATTTTTTTTTTTGCTTTATATAATCAGCCACACTGTTATAAAGACGAACTATATACTGATTCAGACCCTCTGTTTTTCCATTTTGTAAAATATATCAACATTGGAATGCATGAAATATGAAAACAATCAATTTAGAATAATAGCAATTGTTACTTTAACTTTTCAAATCAGATGTATGACTATGAGCATATGAAGTTGGGTTGCTCACATCAGCCAACAAGTAACACAAAAGCATCGTTGCTAAAGTAAGCTCTGACCTGCATTTGGCAATAAAAGTCTTTCTTCAAGGCTGGATTCTTGACTGAAATGCCAGTCCTAGATTTGAGTGCCCAAGCTGTCTCTCTAGTGTATGACTCTGACTACTCTTCATTTGGAATGAGAGAAGAGACAGAGTTGTAATTAGGGGTTGCCTTGTGACTTGAACACTCAGTTGAGGAAACGAGAAGCACGCGTTTATTACATTTAGGCTGAGGAAGTCTGGACCACAGTTTCCAGATCCCCAGCACAATCAGAAACCACCAGCCTGGGAGAGATGCTAAGAGGAAAAGTTTCACCATTTTCTCTGTTTTTTGGTACTGGGCCACTAAAGAAAGAAAAAATTGTGCAAAGACTAAACAAGGAAAACTGAAAGGGTGGCTTGCTTAAGTGAGAGAGGGTAGGGATAGGCAATTTAATAAACCCTGGGTACCAAACTTCTGTTGGTGCTTACATAATTTTTTTTTGTAGTTCCTTGATGCTGCAACAGGCTGCTAACCAATACAATTAAGGTTTTTTTTCAGGAAATGGCAGTAAATAACAGTTGAGTTAATTAAATATGCTTTCTCAATTATTGTGAAGAACAGGTTTTTTGTTTTCCATTACACTTTCTTGAAAACTTGCAGTGGAATATGCCAAGGAGATGATCAGTTTGTTGTGCTTGATTGGCCTACAGGAGTTTCTGGGTCCCTTCAATTGCTGTGTATTTTCACAGCAACTGCTGGTCTTGCCTTGTTGGTATCCTTGGTCACACATGGGCTCTAGCTTGGAGGAATTTTGAATTGGAATACTGGCTGATTTTCAACTTAGAAAGTTGACTAGTTGATGAGGGGAAAAAAAAACAGAAGGGGTAAATGAATGTTTTAAACTACCTGTATAATGCAGGGGTGAAATTTGCTTTATGTGTATATTTATATCAGATGTGTTAAATATTTGGCAGCTTTGGTCGGAACTTGAGATCTCATTTGACATTTAGAGACACATATTTCTTTATCTAAAAGTTAATGTCTCTAATCTTAAACTGATCAACATGGCTTTCATGTATAGGTACAAGTTTAGAAATGCATTTATTACTGCCGATGTTTGCTTCATTTTTTTGAAAGCAGAGAGGGATTTATTTTGAATGCCATTTCAACTGCTGGTAAATAACTCACACATTCAAAGAGAGTTAATTAGAGGTAATTTTACTGTAATCTAATTGGCTATGTTTTAAAGATGTAGTTAACTTTTCTACAGCTACCTCTCCAAATATAAGAAAATCAAACTTGTTCTTGGCCTTATTTGAGACCTTTTTCTAGGCCTGTGACAGACCACTTATAAAGTCAAGGTAAGTATCAGGTAAGCACCCCTCTGCTGGAGGGCTATTCCTGTGCTGAGCAATGCTTGGTAACATTGGATAACACTGGTGAAGCTGATGCAGATGGAGGCAACAAAACTAGGGGCCATTATTTGATTTGCCCAAGCTGGGTTTGTACAGAATAGTATGTATAGTAATCAGTTTAAAAATGTGTGCCAGTGTTGCTACAAATGCATGGAAAGGTGGCAAATACCAAATGATCAATATATTAATTCTGGTAAAGGCAACTATATGTAAGACAAAATAGATATGTACAAGGCTCCCAGTTGGCCCTGAAATTGTGAAGGATCTGCTGCTTCAGCTGTATCTCTATGAATATATGGGGCCTGATGGGATTCATTCAAGAAGCCTCAAGGATCTATCTAATGTCATCCAAAAAATCTCTCTCAATGTTTTTTTTTTTTTTAATGTGGTCATGGGAACCCAGAAAGGTCCCAGCTGACTGGAAATTGGCTAATGTCCTGGTTTTCACAAAAAGCAAGAAGGAGGACCCTGGAAACTACAGGGCCTGTGAGTTTCACTTCTGTGCTTGGCAAAGTTATGGAGAGGATTATTCTGTCAAGTATTGCAAAACACCTTGAAGATAATGCAGTCACTGGTCCCAGCCAGCATGACTTCATGAGAGGAAATGTCCTGCTTGTCAAACCTGATTTCTTTTTGTAGCAAGATATCCCATCCAGTTATCAAGGGAAGCCTGTTGATGGGACATTTTTGGATTTCAGCAAAGCTTTCAATACTGTGTCTTACAGAATCCTCCTGGACAAAATATCCAGCACATAGCTGGATAAACACATCCTGTGATGGGTGTGCAACCGTCTCACAGGTCAGACACAAAGGAGGTAGTAACATCTCCAAGCCTGAAGGGTGTTCAAGCATTTGGACAATACTCTCAAGCACATGGTGTGACTCTTGGGGATGTTCCTATGCAGAACAGGAGCTGGACATGGTGATCCTTGTGTATCTCATCCAACTTAACATGTTCTGTGGTTAAGATGACCCATACATGCAGTGATTTTTGAATGGGGTTTTGCATATTCGTTATCAACGTCATATGCAATGTCAAACCAGGACAAAGACATAAGCTTGGAAAAGGGTGTTACCTTCCTTGATATGAATAAATGTACTTAAGTAATGTTTAATAGAAGTTTTCCTCATTTATCTGCATATAGTCAGGTTTAATAATTTGATTCTTTGTTGTTTAGGCTTATTGATCCCAACTCTAATGTATTTGCTTTTGGATACGTACAAAAAGCTCTTCTTTGCACTAGTAATGGACAGATAGGATATTGGGAAATCTTAGATATTGGGATATCTTAGACAAAAACCCTAGAGTCTTATATGTTGGCTATAGTTACTCTATTGATGCAGCATTAACTAGTTTTCTCTAGATGAAAATTTATTTTGGATCTTTTTGTTTGAAAATGTTACTTAAAATCACAGTCTTCAGATTTTTTCAATATTTTCATTTCTCTTTTCTGTTTGAGAATTTCTCTTTTTACTGCATGTCTTCCATCAATAGAACTGAGATACTGCATTCTTGTTTGTCAATCTGAAAAGAAATCCTAGGTGAGATAGTTTCTTCATATTGCATGTTGAATTTTTTATACTGTCACAAATGTATTTTCTCTTTATATGCATAATTTTTCTTACTTGATAAAAATTTTAGCTATTCCCAGGATAACAGAAATATACACATTTTACTGTAGGCTTTTTTCTGAGACCAACAGATGGATATTGTTGAATTTCTTTCTTTTTATTGCCCATTAATGAAACGGATCTTTAATAACTCAGGATTTTTTTTTTGTACTATGTGATGGACAGAAAACAAAAATATTGTCTACGCGTGCGCTGTAATGTGCACGTTACACTCAGATATTTTCCTTCAGAACTTAGAGAGTACACCCTGATGAGCAAGTGGAACTAAAAAAAAGTTCTTGTATTTCTTGAATTTTTGACTGCATGATTTTTTTTCTATTTAAATAATTAGATTTTTCAAACAGTAATTCAAAATGAGTAAGGCTTTTGATCCTGTCTCCTGTAACACCCTCCTTGGCAATCTGGTGAAGTATGGACTAAACAAATCAACAGTGATGTGGAATGTAAACTGACTGAACTGCTGTGATCAGCAGAGTGAAATCCAGATGGAGGCCAATTGCTAATGGTGTACCTCAAGGATCAATACTGTATCAACACTTTTTAACATCTTCATTAATGACCTGGATGGTGGGGCAGAGTGCATCCTCAGCAAATTTGCAGATGATACAAAACCTGGAGAAGTGACTGATTTACCAAAGGATGCATTGCCATTTGAAGGGATTTTGACAGACTGGAGAAATGGGAAGTGCATGAAGTTTAATACAGGAAATGTATAGAAATAACCCCATGCAACAGTACAGGCTGGGAGCCAAATGTCTGCAAAGCAACTTTGCAGAAGAGGACCAGGGGATGTGAGTAGACAAGAAGTTAAATATGAACCAGGATAAAAAAATCCAACAATATCCTGGGCTGTGTTAGGAAGAGCAGCAGGTGATATCTCCTCTCTCCTCAGCACTGGGGCGATCACATCTAAAGCACTGGGTCCATTTCTGGGCTCCCCACTGCAGGAAAGCCATGGACTTACTGAAGCAAATCCAGTGTAGGGCACAAATATGATTAATTGACTGAAGCATCTTTCCTATGAGAAGAGGGTGAGAGAACTGGGATCTCTCTGGATCCCAGCTGCATCCAGTGTGGATAAGAGAAGGCTCAGACAGGGATTTTATCAATATCTATAAGTACCTCATGTGAGGGTAAAGAAGATTGGAGTCATATGCCTCTCAATGGTATCCAGGTAAAGGACATGTGGCAATGAGCACAAACTGAAACCAGAAAATGATATTTAAATTTAAGTAAATGAGGATGACCAAACACCTGAGCCTTTTCCAAGAGTCCCTATCCTTTGAGGCTTTCCAAACTTGATTGGATATGGCTCTCTGTTATCTCATATAGTTGTCCCTGCTTTGAGCATCATGAGGTGGACTAGACAACTGCCTAAAATCCCTACCAGCCTCAGCAGTATGTCATCCTGAGTGATTCTCCATGTAGTAGTAGTTGAAGCACAGATGATACTTGCTCCCTTTTCTCTTGATTGCCTTGAATGCAGATGCCTTTTTGTCACATTTTTTTCCTCATTCCTTCATGTGGATAACTAAAGCAGTTTAATCTGCAACTAACAAAGGCATCTCACTAATTTGCTTGGAGTGGGCTGTTTCTGTGGGGTTTAGGGGGGGGTTGTGTGGTTTTTTTTGTTGGTTTGGGGGTTTTTGTTATCTTTTTCTCTGAGAAGAGAGAACAGAAGCTGTATTGACATATGCAATGGGAAAGCGCAGTGATGTGACACTTTAAAACAGAAGACATTTCCCTCCATTTTCCTTACACAACTAATGTTGTAAGTAAGTCCTTAGTAAGTACTTCTACGAAGTACATTTACTTCTGCAGCATTCACTCTGCAATTAAAACAGCTCAGGCATTTGCATATGGCTTAGCTTTTAGACATCCACTCAGGGCCAAGATGATGATTGCAGGTCATCCTAAGACAGGCACTAACTGGCTAGTCATCTGAAGGACTCCACAGACCACACCTGATGACAACTCTGACTGATTTTCATTGGTTCTGGTGGAACCTCAGGTACCCATAAGCTTTTTCCCATTGCTAAATTCTACTTGTCTGACTGAAAATAATTTCTTCTCATCACGTGTGTGAAGTGGTCCAAATACAATGTTTTCTGCTTTCTTTTTCATAACCAATGCACAAAGAGTTAAACAGTATATTCATTTACTTCTTCAGTTTTCAGTGAACCACTTATTGTCAGTTATAAGAGACTTTTTCTTTTTTTGACCTATAGGCAAACCACATATATGTTCACTTTTTCTCATTGAGTCATGCTCCAAGATTTTAAAATGCAGATGCCCCATTAAATTGGAACAGACCAGCTGTGTTAAACTCACGGAGATGAGGACGTGAGCTTGTTGATCATTAAAAATTCAGGTGATCATCCAAGTTCCATTCATCTTCATGGCTGGCTACTAAGTGAATCTGAGTATCCTTATGGACTGTGAATTTGTGTTCAGATTGAGTCTGGCTTTGAAATATTTGTCTTGGAGATGAACATGCCATTTGCTACTAGGGAAATGTAGTTGGATAAAATCTTCTGTATTTAATGTCTTCTCTCTCCACAGAATATAGGTGTCTTTTAAAGGTAGTGACACAGAAATTGGGGATTTCAAGGTCCTGTAAATCAGAAAATAAATTAGCAGAGTACGTACTTCGGACTTCTGGAAAACATATTTTGGCTTATAAAAAGAATTAGATTACTTCTTGTGAGCAGGCAGTTCTAAAGGGAAAAAAATCTCAGGTCTTTTATGGACAGCTTCCTCTAAGCAGAACAAGTATAGGTCTATCCTGTACAAAGGAAAACAAGATGATATAAGGAAAAAACTTGCCTAAGCAGGCAAGCCTCAAGGGAGATTCTATTCAAAAAGGTTAAATATATTATATATATGTGTATGTGTGTGTGTGTATATATATATATATATATATGTATGTATGAATATATGTGCAAATATATACATATATGAGATGCAAGTTAGAATGGGCTATGAATGAAGAATAAAGAAACATTGTCATATGGGAAAAGTGCTGGAAAATCAAACACCAACTGGAGATAAAACTAGCAAAGGAAATCAGGGGCCACAATATTATCATAATGAACATAAGGGAAATGGAGGGTACTACTGGATGAGGCGGGTGTATTAGTCACAATCAAAATAGTGGCTGAAATGGCAGATGTCCTTTAACCTAACTCTTCACCAGCCAGGGTTTTTATCCTTTTATGCCCAGAGTCGGGGTTCAAGAAAGTGAGGAATTACCAGAGGTGGAAGAAGAAAAAAAAAGTCAGAATCTCTTGAGAGAAATCAGTTCCTTATTTTCTGTTTAGCCTCATTAATCAATATCATCCTGGAGAAGGAGAAAGAAAGCATACCTGTCAAAATGCAGGTGAGGCCACACGAGGAGGATGCAGTCAATACTCTTGAAGCCAGGGCTGCTATTCTTGTCTTTGACAAGACTGAAGAATGTGACAAACTGTAACCTGACTAAACTCTACAATGACAGAAGTCCTGCAGCCAAGAAAGACAACTTCAGACTCAGACAATTTTGGAATATAATTTTGCCTTCTGAAATATACAAAAAATAAGTAAATCAACCAAATTTATAATTAATGGAATCATCCTTTAGTGGGTCTTCCACGGATGTATAGAGCTGGGATCAAATATTGAAAGGAAGCAATTTAGATTTACATATAATTAAAACAGATTTTAATAGGAAACTCTAAGATACCACAGAGACTCTTAATTTCTCTCAGTAGAATCTGAACTCAATAATATTAGATAATTGATTATTTCATAGAGATACAGAATTTTTTTTTGTCCAGACACTTCAAAAACTTAGGTAAAATATCACACCATAAATCAGAACACTGAGAGGGCCTATCTAGTGAATTTCTAAAAAAAAAAATGTTTTAAAGAATCTTTGTATCAAGAATCTTCTTATCAAATAGGAAATGTTGGATTATTCTTGGTCATTGAGAAACCAATTGAAGACAGTTTTAACCCAAAGTCAATTCAGTTTACAACACAACTTCCCAAATAGTTATATTGGCAAAGTGAGGCAGTTAATTCTATGGTAGGTACTGTAACAAGTGGTTCTGCAAGGATGAACTTCTCAAGATCTATCTGAGTCAACACTGAAGGCAGTTATGCGGAATTGCCTTGCTTAAGTGAGCTATCCTTTTACAACAGCCTGTCTCAGTGAAGTTTCTGTTGAACCTACATTTGTTTTTTAGGATCTCCTTTGAATGAATGCCCTGGGAATGGCATTCTCTCCCTAATGGACTCAGAAAGCCTTCCAGTTCAGATGGCTGTGTGTGAACATATGTGTATAGTAGAAATGTGCCCTGTCCCAGCACATTTAGAAGCAACGGTTCCTTTGTTCAGTATGGATTTAAGTTGCTTTATAACACATTATTTCTGCACTGCTTTATACCCTCCACAGCAGAACAATAAATAGAGATATCCCTTCTAACTGGAGATAAAGACCAGACACAGAAACTAATAGATTAACCTTAGGGTAGTAGTGTTCTACCCAATGATTCCTAACCACGAGCTAGGATTCAGCTGTGACACCAATTTAACCTAAGACATTAGAAGAGAGAAACAGCAGTTTCTTGTGAAATGGAAGTTTAATTTAATGGCAGTACATTTAAATTAACTTTTCTCATTTAGGTACCAAACTCAATTTCAAGGATTAATTTCCTGGTGCTGGGCAATACTGGCTCTTTTATCTACTGTACACAATATTTACTGATGCAAGATATTTGCTGTGATGGGTTTATATTCTCATAATATATCCTAAACCCCACTGATTTTCCAATAAATGGGAAATATCACCATGAAGCACCATCCTCAGGAATAGAGCCACTCTAGAGCTGATATTCTGAATAGTCTATATGCTGTTTTGAAGTGAATGTTTCCAATTTCAGAACTATATCTTGCTACAGCATTAGCAGCTCATAGTAATGATAGGTATTACCTGGATTTCTTTATATGCTTGACTTTGAAGTATAAATCCACCACTGTTTGTGGTTTTTACTTTTTTCTCAATGAACTTAATTTTCTGTTTTCTATAAAAGCATTTTATTACATAATACATCAAACATTATCTCATTGTAAATACATTTGCCATTTCCTACTGGAAATATTATTATTGAAATGATTGTGACCAGGTTGCTGAGGTCAGACTAGTCATTTAAGTGCCTGGAAATCAGCTGTGGGGATTTCATTACTGTTAATTTACATGCCTTTACATTAAAGTTGACTTGAAGAGTTCTGCCCAGGGCAGTTTGTACCCTCAGGACAAAGATTGACCCTCTCCTTCAGTGAGTCAGAGATACTTGGTTTGGGTGTCATATAAACTAGATTGAGAATGGTCCAATGGAATTGAATTTTTAAAAAAATTCACCAAGTGGTTTTGTTTACCCTTTAGAAAAGAAATGTGGAAAGACATAATGTATCTTAAAACATGTAAAATGGAACTTCACAGATGGAGGAAATAGTTAATTATCCATGGCTATTGTTCTTAGAATAACATATACTAAGCTTTAACTGCAGCCAGAATGATTTAGGTTGCACATTGTGGAAAAACTTTAAACTGACAGAAGAGGATGTGTCCAATATCCCAATAAATATTTTTTTGTGGAGACTGAAGGAAGAAATTCCACCTCTGAATTTTTCAAGCAACAAATTCAGACAATCTAACAGAGAAAGTTTAGATTTTGAAGAAACAGGGCTTTGACAGACACTTGGATTAATTAATTTTTTTTCTTCTACTCCTTTATGATTCTATGAGAATTGTGACACCACACTGGGGATTATTGTCACACTAAAAACAGGAAAGCCATGTCAACTCAACATTTTAATGTTAAAAATACTTGTATTTCAATCCAAAAACTTTGTTGTTTAATCATTATCATTGATTCATTGATTGTATATTATTCCAAAAATAGAAATTATTTGGATATCACTGGCATTGGTATGCAGTTATATATATACACAGAAGACATGACAGAATATTTAATCTTGATAATTACAGAGCTCATACTCAGACCTTGTCCATTGTGTTCCATGTGTTTCTTTTTCTCTGTATCAATAATGCTTTATTTGGATCACTGCTGAAATTTCAGAATTAAAATTTCTTTGCTCATGTAACTTGGAAAAAAAGAGAGTTGTGATTTTTTCCACTTTTCAACCAGGATGAAATATCATGAAGTATAAATTATACATTATGTGATTTATATGAAAAAGCCTCCCACACCTATAAAGTATTATAATTCTATGCTTAATTGCTGTAGGGCTCAACAGTATTTCCAAAAAGTAAAATTTGCAAATGGAAGAAAAATGATCAGTAAGATCCTATATAAACTAAAATAATGTTAATTAATATGATCTTGTATTACAAAACTAGTAATTCATTATATTTTGCACACTTCTTCTGGAAAAAGAAGTTACTTGGCACACAAAAATGTGAAGTACTTTGTCAATTTTGTCGCTGCTGGGTTTCTGGTTTGTTAATATCAGAAATACCTCTGCAGTTTCTTAGAGACCTCAAAACACTTTGTCAATGGTGACAACTAAACCCAGAATTGTTTGTGTCAGGATGATAAATTTGCTCTTTAACTTTCAGAAATTATGCTTTGTCTACTACAGCTCTAACATAAAATATTCAGACCTTTTGTTTGCTCTAATTTAATAATAGTTTTGTTCAATAACAAGTGTTGTCAATAGTTGGGAATACAGTGTTTTCCTTTTCCAAATGTTTTCCTACACTGAGCCACATTAAAAATCCTGAAGCAACTTTGTTTTTCAAGATTACAAATTATACACTACTACTGCTTGCTGTCTAGGGTACTACAGGGACAATTTCAGTTCAGTTCAATTTCAAAATAGAATATTTCCTCCCTCTACTGGGTATAGACTACTTTAAGAGGTAACATTGCTTCATATATCTCCCTCCCTAGTGTAAGAGAGAAGGAGTGTGATTCAGAGGAATCTTTTTCTGGGTATAACAAAAATTGTTCCGACAAAATTTTCCAAAATAATTGATTTTTTGATTCACTGTACAAAATTCTGTTTTGTAAGAACAATTGCCCAATATTAACACTGTATTGGAGACAGCTATTTTCAGCACGTGTGAATATTGTTCTCCTGCTCGGTTTTAATCATTGAAGGCTTTGTTTCATTGGTTAGATATTTTTTTTTATTGGGCTTTTTGTTTGCTTTGTTTGGGATTTTTTATTTTGTTTTGGGTCTTTTAATGGTTTAACTGGGGGCTTTGTTGTTGGTTTTTGTAAATGTCAATTTCAGCCTCCATTTCTTTAATTTAATTTACCTGTGTTTGAAGGCAACAGCTACAAAAAATCTCAAGCTGTTTTAGCATACAAAACACACCTCATTAGCAACAACGACTGATATGAACATTTACTTTGAGGCCATGCTGGCTTTGCACTCACTTCAAAGCAGAGTTCAAAGCCCTGATCCTAATAAAAGCAATAATGACAAGATTGCAGAGGCATTCAATGCAGTCAGCAAAGGCCATGTTTTTTTAACATGTTCTATTCCCATTTGGGTGACAGATAAATGCTTAAATTCTCAGAGAGCTCTCTGCATTAGTTAGTGAGTTGTTGAAATTCTGGAGATTAATGCCACTGGATGCTAAACAATTCTGAGTGTCTGCCATTTATTATCAGGTCCGTCTGGGAGCTAAAGCCTTGTGAAAATGAAGTCCCTTCTTAAAATTTTATCAGGTGAACCCTAAAGTCCTTCCAGTCTCTATTATTTCTATGGTCTAAGGAAAATCAGTCCTGAAATTAAAATTTCCTCTAAATAGATTGGTATCTGCTTGACTTTATGATTTTTTTGTATAATTGGTGAAATTATAAAAATTCTTCAATTTAAAAAAAAAATGCAGATGTAAGTCATTGAAAGTGTAATCCTTTCTGCTATTTATTGTCTATAACACAGTTTTATAATGAATATTTTTCCTCCTCAATATAATCCAAATGTTTTTCACTTTAATCTTGGTATACTGGTGATTATTTAAGTGAGGCCTGATTTGATCACTATTGAATACATATGATGTAATGAATCTTCACTCTTTTCTATTAAAATTGCCATATAAATGTTCCAGTAAAGATTAATCAGTGCCCCTTCCTCCACAATTCTGCTCCAAAAAACTTGTTCTGGAGGTGGAAATGGGCTTCAGAAGATCCTACCAAAATATAAGTGGCAAGTTATCTTCTATCTTTGCATATTCATCTTTGCTTCATTTTATACTTTTCATGTAAGAGACTAAGAGACAGCTGAATTCCAACTTTTTGATTATCATAATTGTCTGCCAGCATTTGTACTAGCTCTAACATGGGTGAGTGGGCCAAACCTTTTATTGTAAATGAGATAAGAAGAGCCAGAACAATCTAAAAACGAAAGGACCGGGAGGGAAACACCCCAGTAACCATAATGTGCTCAACAGGGATGCACAGACAATCCCGGTCACTTGGCTTTAGCCAGGCACTTTAGTTTAGTCTCTGTGCTGTTGTCTGTCCATGTGTTTTTCTTGAGTAAGGATAGCTCTGGCAGGAGGTTACCAGGGCACTAGCAGACCCGAATGGAGTCCTTGTGCATCCACACTTGTGTAGTGAAAAGCATAAGCCTTTGGGTCCTGCCAGAAAGATTCCACAGCACAGCCATGGACAGGAACCACTGAAAAAACATTTACCTCTACTCCAGTTGTAACATATATTTATGGAGACCCTTTCCTTCAGCTTGTTATGTTGCTGAGTGGAACACTAAATTAATCTGATCTAGGTATATAAAAGCATTGACATGGTTGCTCAGTGTTCAAAATTGTGTCCTATAGCTGTGAATCAGAGCCCAAGAGCAGGAGGCCAAATGATTTGCAAGATTGTGGGTCTCATTTTTTTTTTCCCAGGTCTTGGCTTAGAGCTAGGTAAATAAAAGCCACATTTTTTAAGTATTTCAAAATTGCTAGTCAAAGAAGATCAAGTCAATTACCAGATGATAGTAGTGATAGCACAAATGTGTTATTGAAAAATCAGTGCTGATATAGGACAGAGCCTACACACAAGTACTATAGTGGAGGGGGAAAAACTCACAGATAATACCTCACCACATACCCCAATAAATCTTGTGAATCAAAATTAAATATAAATCAAATGTCAGGTTTTTCAGATGTGAGTTTTAAGGGGTTTCCCATATATTGGGTTACCCCTAAAGACCTACAGATGGGTACTTTGACACTGTTGCGAAGACCTGGAGAAATTAAATTTTTGCAGAGGTTTCTTTACAGCACATGGGCCAGTCTAGATGCCTCTGGTATCAGTGAGAAAAACACAGACAATGTTGTATGCAATATGGATCGAAGCAGTGAATTTAAATCATCTTTCAGCTGAGGGGTTTCTCCTTACAGTGTCCCATAAAAAGACATCTTCAGGGCTGAAAAGCTCTTAGACTGAAAGCTTTCTGGATCTGTGGAGATAGGCTTAAATTTTTCCTTGGTTTTTGACATCAGAAAAAGGCTTTTGAAATTATATAGTAACATGGCAAGCTGTGTATATGCACACTTGTTCTGGTCTGTTAAATATGATTTTCAGTTTATGCTGATTTAAGAAAAAAAATCTCAATCACTAGTTTTTGTACAAAATATTTTTTCTGTAAATAAAATAGCTATCTGATACTTTATTTAACAAGAGCCAAACTGTTGCAGTTTGCTCCTCCCTATTTGTTGCATTAATGAGATACCACAGTGGCACTCAGGAAGATTTTCAGTTAGTGCTAAATTAGGATAGAATAACACAGAACAGAATAATTCCAGCTGGAAGGAACCTACAGAGATCATCTTGTCCAACAGACTGACCAATTCAGGGCTGACCAAAAATTAAAGCATTTTATTAAGGGCATTGGTCAAACATTTCTTAAACACTGACCGGCTTGGAATACCAACCGCCTCCCAAGGAAGACAATAATGTATGTGAAAGAGTATAAAAGTCTGGTGTAGCAGATGTTTATGCACATAGCCTGAATTGATTTCATGAGCATGGGTAAAGATTCAAAAGTGTATTAGTGTGCTTAAGTATTTCATTAGTTAGAATTTTGTGATGAAAAATTACTGAAAAATCAAGTTGTAAAAGAACAGGAGAACTAGGAACCTTTGCCAATCACATGAAATAAAACCACAGTAATCTATAGTTGTTAATTAGCTCCCTTAATGATGAAAATTCTCCTTAGAAAATATTTGTTAATCACGATGAAAAAAAAAGTTGTATTTTTCTAGCTATTTGATAATTATTGCTTACGTGGTTTGTAAGGAACTACTTTCCCTAATCACTCTGAAAAGAACTTTTAAGTTGGTGAAATTAGAATCTGAAAGAAAAGGTGACATTTATTGTGCAGTCTTAAACAGAATGCTAGATACAGAATCTTACTGGGCTAAATATAAAAAGCAGCTCTCAAAGCCAAAGCATATGTGTAAAAGCATATTATTGCAGCAAAATTGAACATAGAGTAAGATAAAATATTTTCTGGTAACAATACAGTATCTACTTCTAAACTATTTACAATATGGAAATGTTTTTTGATAAAGAAACCTCTAATGTCATACAGAAAAGTCCCTCAGATTATTTGAAGAGAGCATCTTTCCTTAAGAAATACATACTAAGCATATGTAAAATCTATATAAAAAATAAGAATACCTGAGGACAATTAAGTCTAAACACAGGTTTCATCTTTTGCTAGGTTACTAGGTTAACCATTGACCTGTTGAGCTACTTTTCAGGCCCGTTCTAAGGTTATGGAAATTGCAAGAAGAAAAATGTGCTGAAGTCTGTGGCGGCTACCTGCCACAACCTCAAGCAGTCAAGAAGCGCCGGCTAGCACTGCCTGTGTGAGGCCGGGTGGCCGCCACGTGAGAGCGGGCACTCCAGGGTTATGGTGTCTGCCAGCCTGGTAATGCTGAGCGCTGCGGCGTGGGTCACGCAGCTTTGGTGGCTTCACACCCTGAGAGGAGACGAAGGGACAAGAGAAGGACACTTTGCTTGCGAGCCCTAAAAACTTTTATTCTCCCATGCGTGGTCAGAACAAAACGCTCTCTGAGCAATGCAATGCAAAACGCTGGAGAACAAAGAACGACAACAGATTAAGTAGGGGCTGGGTGGACAGGGGTGGAAACCTGGCTCGCCCAATGACAGGAGACAAATGACAGAGAAATGACGTAGGTTATAACAACCAATGGTAACATAACAGAGGTGGGTACAGCGTTCTGGGACAAATAGAAAGGCTAAGGTGAGGTGATTGATACAGAACTTTCATGAAGAAGCTGGGGGTGGTTACAAGATTGACACCCCAACAGGGAGTGACAACCCCTGACTGACAGAACCAAATTAGGAGAAAACTGGGAGAGGTGAGGAGATTGACAGATGACTGTGGATCTCAGTGGCAGGAATTTTTGGGGTAAACAACTTGGAGCAAACCACTGTGAGAGGAAAATAGGGGAGTACAAGGAACAAACCTAACTAACATTAATAAAACTCCTGAATAAATCAACCCAACCTACAACAGAAGTCTAACAAGGATCATAAACTCCTCATTCAACATTTCCCAGACTGCAGAGCATGTACTAGACTAAGTACTGCCCTAATGATGATCGTTAAAATTTCTAAGGAGATGTGCTGAGTACTTTTGAGTATCTGAGGGTCTGAAAATCAGTTAAGTGATTATAAATTTTTCATGCTGGGAAGATTTTTATGAGATGCTTTTAATTTGGAATACCTCACATTGATAAGGCAGAAGGGAAAGGTGATGATTCCAAGAATAATTTGACTGCAAGGAAAAAGAAAAAACCCATAAACTTCTGGGGTGTGAGTAATAGTACTGTAAATTTCAGTTTCCAAAAACATTTATGAAATAGATATGTTTTTGAAATAGATACAATAAAAAGGATGAATACCTGAATGTTTTTGTCTCTCTTCTGAAAATAAATAGTATGTAGCTGTACTTTTTTGGACTGAGTATAATAATACTCAGAAGAGAATGTGGGGAGACATCACAGAAGTCTGCAAATTCCTTATGAGGTATGTGGAGGGGCAGCACTTATCTCTTCTCTCTGGTGACCAGCGACAGGATCTGAGGCATGAGGCTGAGTCAGGGGAAATAGAGGTTAGATGTAAAGAAAAGATTTCTCACCCAAAGACTTGTTTGTAACTGTTGCATCCCGGAGTTTGGGTTTAGATTAGGGTTTTTAATTTATGTTAAAATAAGTCAAGTTCTGTAATCCCGCGTTTCCCCCGTGTTGTTCCCCCCCGCGGTTTCTGGCCCCATGCTGCCTGCTGCCGGATTCTTACCCCTGTGCCGCTCCTGTAACCACCCTGCCGTCCGGCCCCGGGAAACCCCGTGCTGGCCACCCCAAGCCACACGATCCTGCTCAGCCCAAGGCTCAGTGCCCGCCCCTGCGGGGTTTTCTGGTTGGTCGCTGTTGCTGGCGTCACCGCCACGGCAGCCGCCCCTATTGGCCGGCAGGCCGTGGATCCTCTCGCCCCGCCCCTCCATAAAGCCCTATCCCGCCGGCAGTCAGGCGCCATTTTCTCCCATGTGAGTGCCGGGAGCGGTCGCGTCTTTCCATCGAACCGCGCCATACGTGACCAATAAACCGTTCCTGCCAAGCACGGAGTAAATGGACAAATTCCTTACCTCTTTGCCGGGTCCCTAGAGCACGGTAACAGAGGCTGGCCAGCCCATGCGCCCGAGACACGGAGCCGTGTCCGGGAACCCGTGGCAGCAAACCCCGGCAGCACGTGGAAGCTACGCCACAGCCGGGCTCCCAAGAGCCGCGTGCAGCCGGGGAGAAAACGGGGCAAAAACCCACGCCGCAGGTAACTGGGACAGACTTTCCCAGAAGTGGTCACAGCCCCAAGGCTGGCAGAGTTCAGTAAGTTTCTCGACAATGCTCTCTGGGATGTGGTGTGACTCTTGGGGTGTCCTGAGCAGGGGCAGGAGTTGGACTTTGATGGTCCTTGTAGGTCCCTTCCAACTCAGCATATTTTGATATTATATTATATTATATTATATTATATTATATTATATTATATTATGTATTATATGCTATGATATGATATATTATGATATATGATATTATATATCTTATATGATTCTATAATTCCCTATCTGTATCAAGCAGAATTGCTCTCTGGACCTCTAACGTCAATGGACTATTTCCATGGATCCCAGTGGACTTTTATTCAGGCCTTTATTTCTTGTAGATTCAATACTGATTTCTTGACTTTGATATTGATTTCATGACTTGATTTCTTAAACAGGTGTACATCTGTGACTGTGTACGTAATTCCTGTTGAAGTGTGGCTGTGGTGTACACATACCAAATGAGAACTGAACTTTTCTTAAATTTAGTTTCTATGCTTGTTTGCTCTCTTTTGTTCTTCCTCAGCAAAACTAAACTTACTCCATGTCAACTTTGCTTCAGTCAGTAAAGCTGCTTTTTTTTTCTTATCTTTTCTTATAGCTAGCTGTAACTTATCCCTCAGTTAAATTGTTTAATGCAGATCGTTCCTCCCTTTGGAATAGTGGGAGGTTTGCTGCTATTTCCCAGGCTCCCTCTTCCACTCTGTACCTGTCAAAGGATGGCCTTAAAGTTAATGAATCCAAGACTTTGGATTCAGGAGGTGTCAAAATGTTGCTGACGGTAGCTTTCTGTCTTAATTCCAAACAGTGTTGGAAAATAGTCTTATATTATCAGGTGCAATTTAGATTGATTTGCAATGTGAGCAGGTCACATCTACGTTTCAGCAATCAGGAGCAGTGAATCCCTAGTGAGACTTTGCTGACTATCTACAAGGTAGGATTAGAGTTCATTTTTTATTCTTTTCCAATAAGTACATGAAAAGCAAAAGAGTTATCTACTGTAGCAAATACAGGTTTCAGATAATATGATTAAGCCATGGAAGATAATCTACTTTCCTCGATGTTTGTGGACTGAATCAAAAGGTAAATTCCCATCAAGCAATGGGATTTTTACAATGAATATTTTCAACCTGAAAATAACTGGTATATAGATCCTGACACTGAGCTCAAGGTGGGCTCAAGGTGGGCACAGTATGATAAGGCAGCCTTTGTAGCACCCAGAGAATTCTCCATTTAAATCTCAGAGGTCAGACACTACTCAGCTGCTCTCATGTGTGCTTGTCCTCAAAGTACAGATGTGTTAAGTTTCCACAAAAAGCCTTCAACTCAATGAATGATCCAGATGTTAGTAATCTTAGGACTTTGTGATATATCCTAACTTCTGTCCAATTCAAGAAGTATGAACAGGAATAAAATAGAGAATTAATTACGTGCTATTGACTGCATTTCATATGATAGAATGTAATAATAAAAATTAATTGTCAATACCTACAGAAGTACCTAGAAATATCTTTAAATTGAACTCATGCTACTTATAATACAGTAATGAAATTTAAGTTCCTTTTTTTTTTGCTCATTACTACTGTTTTTTATACATCCAAGTGAAGCCATCCTAGTTTTCATATAATCTTGCTGCATAGTTGGCATATTACAACTCTACGCTACTTGAAAGATCTAGTTCTATCAAACATGAACGTGAAATGCAATTTCTTTTACCAACCAAAAGCACTTCTATCTTAATATTTATTGTGCAGTTTTATCATATTCCAGTATTTGGAGGGAAAAAATCTCCAACATGCTGATGTTTTTTAATTTCAGTTCTGGCCTCAGCTGATTTCCATTTTTATATAACCAATTCTGTTTTCCACTTAATATTTCCTGGCCTTTTTTCTTAATTTTTAGTTTACGTCTATCTATCCATCTATCTGTCTAGATAGCTACCTATCTAACTATCTATCTAATCTATCTCTGTGTGTGTATGTGTACACATCCACATTGTTGCAGACTGACTTCCAGAATAAAGTCTCATATACTGTAACGTCTTTAACCCAGGCACTCTAAAACCAGAGAGGGAGGCATTTTCTCATTGCATGAAGCAGTCACAGTGATAGCCTTAATTTATAGAAGAAATGGTTATCCACATTTTTTTCCCTATCCTTATTTATACTTTTTAAAGGCCTGAGCAGATATTGCTAAAAGATATTGTGTGTGCCCATAGTCCAGGACTCATCATCAGGTTTGCATCAGCTGTGATTGTCCTATGAAAAAATCCCTATTGAGCACAGAGAAGTTTGGGACAAGGCTCAGTTTGCCACTGAATATAATTAATAATTAATAGCAATTATCTATCTGAAGATGGAACAGTATCATCTGTGTATGCATAAGCAAAGCTTAGCTTTTCTAATTCCAGAGAAGAAAAAAAACCAAACAAATAAAAACAAACAAACAAACAAACAAACAAAAAACCCAAACAAGCAACCTATAACGCTTCTGCAGCTTTGTGTAGTTTTCACTGGTTCGCATCTTGAGTTCCATATGGAATATTTTCCCTACAGAAAAGTAGGGAAGTCTTTAAGTATCAAACCAGCTCAGCAGGACCCATAAAATTGGGATTATACCACTGGTCTTTATTTTAAACATAAACAGTCAGAGAACTACCCTTTGGAAAAGGGCTTAGAGATTGATTGATGAAATAGGCTGTACACTAACTGAGATAGTATTATTGCAAAATGGCAAGTTCTGCTCTGATCTAAATTCTAAGCTGTCTTTATTTTATTTTTGTTTTAGTTGACTCATGTCACAGCAGGGGCTCAGAAATTAATGTAAAATTCAAAGTGTGATTGAAATATACTTCACAAATCAGGCCTTTTCTTGCTACTCTGTTATAATATGTGGCTTTTGAAATCTCAAAAATGGATTGACCTATTTTTATGTTCATTTTGCATTGTAAAACTATTTTTCAAACATGCTATTAGGCTTTAAGTGTTCTTGGATGTGGTCTGACTGTATAAATTCCATACTTTTTATACACACTCCTTATATAGTTTTTCTCTGTGCAGAAATGTTGGCATTTGCAGTTATGGTTCCCTCCTCTTCCACACATTTGCTGAAAAGTTTGGGGCAATAAGCTATTTTCTGTGGTTCGCATAGAGATTGACATTTAGTTCATTATTCTGTGAAAAATGTTTAGTGATCCCAGAGTATTTCTATGCACTACAGAAGTGCTGTCATTTATTTTTTTTTCTGTATAAAATTCAGATCTCAGGAGTGTGCCTAAATTACTATTAACATCTTCCCTCCCATGGCTGAGTGAAACCATGGCATCTGTAAGCAGGAGTTTATAAGTATTTCATTCATTTCAGACTTGGTCTCCAAAATGAGAGGTTTCGATAAACCTACAGCTCAGGGTGTGTCTGTAGAATTGAGACAGTTCTGCCCCCTTTTCTAGTGGTAGTAGTGACCCTACTGAAGCCTCATAGCATTTTAAGCCCCAGATAAAACAAAACTGGACCTTGAATGAGCACTGTAATATATTAACTTTTTGATCCTGCAAATGTTTTGTTTGGTCTTTCCTCCACTGATATTGAAGAGGTATTATTCCCAGTTACTAAAATTTCCAAAAATACATGAGGGTTTGCATTAATCTGTTGCTTGCGATTTTTACAATTTTCCCTAGCTTGAGTAGACATTGTCTGATAAAACACTTATGTTACTGCATTATGGTCTCTGATGTTACTGCAGATCACCAGGACTGGTGCATCTCTGCTGAGAGGTTGAATTGTTTAACCTGGAGAAGAGAAGGCTTGAGAATATATCAATATCTAAAGGGAGGGTGCAAAGAGGATGGACCCAGGTTCTTTTCAGCAATGCCCAGTGAAAGGCAATAGCATGAACTGAAACAGGAGACTCCATCTGAACATAGGTAAGCATATTTTCACTGTGAGGGTGACCAAGCACTGGCACAGGTTGTCTGAAGAGGCTGCAGTCTCCATTCTTGGAGATGCTTTATATATAACTAGATAGGATAAAAATTTCATTGTGGCATGAGAATCTTTTCATTGAAATAAGATGTCTGAAAATTGTTACCTAACTGCACCATTTTGAAAACTTTTTTTTTTCCATTTCTGTATCAGCTGATCAAAGCCACCCTTTTTTCCATTTGACTAATATGTCTATTGGGTTTGCATGGCAAGGTTTTACAGAGGGTAGCAGAGGGGCCTACAGGGGTAGCTTCTGTGAAAGCTGCCAGAAGCTTCTCCTATGTCTGAGAAAGTCAGTATCAGCCAGCTCCAAGACAGACCTGTCACTCACCAAGGCCGCACCAATCAGGAGTGGTGGAAACAGTGACAAATCTGGCATAACAGATTTAAGAAGGGGAAAAAAACCCTCCACAATTGCCGGCTGAGAGCTGAGTGACAATATGTGAAATACTTCTGCAGACACGAAGATCACTGAAGAAGAAGGGGGATGATGTGTTCCAGGCACCAGAGCAGAGATTCCTGTGCAGTCTGTCACCCTGCAGTCCAGTGAAGGTAACCACTGGCAGACCCTGGAGGACTCCACGTCAGAGCAGGTGGATGCCTGAAGGTGGCTGTGACACAGTGAGAAGCCCATGCTGGAGCAGGTTCCTGGCAGGACCTGTGATCCCCTAGAGAGAAGACTCCATTCTGGAGCAGGTTTGCTGGCAACACCTGTGAGCAGATGGGTGACCCACACAAGGAGTATCTCATGAAAACTGCAGCCCATGAGAAGGACTCACATTGGAGAAGTTCATAGAGGATTGGTTTTCTTGGAAGAGATCCCATGCTGGAGCAGAATTCTCTCTCTGAAGAGGAAAGAGCAGCAGAAACAATGTGATGAACACCTCCCATGCCTATTGGGCCACTGTGGGGGAGGAGGTAGAAAAAACTGGGAGTGATGTTGAAACAGAGGAAAAGGGAGGGGTGAGAGAAAGTTGTTTTGAAGGTTTGGTTGTGTTTCTCTTTATCCTACTTTGATTGGTTTGGGTAATAAATTAAATTTGTATTCCCCAAGAGGAGTTTATTTTGCCCGTGGCAGGAAATGGTAGGTGATCTCTCCTTATCCTTGACCCCTGGGCCTTTCACTCTCTCCCCTGTCCGGCTTAGAAGGGAAGTGACAGAGGAGCTTTGGTGGGCACTTAACATCCAGCCAGGATCAATACATCACAGGTTCACACAATGCTTCAAGAATTCGTTTCAGAAGAAATTGTGGATGTGTAAGATATTACTAAGAAACCAGAGATACAGGGCAGGTCTTATATTTACCCTTGAACACTCAATTCTAATGGAAAATCACCTCTCCTGTGACATTAGAAATCTTTGTTTTGTGAATGCAGATGATGTCACAAGTGAGAATTGAGATAGATATGCTTCATTAGTTAAAGCTTATACTTTCATGCCATTGCCCTTAGTATAACGTCAAGGTAAACTAATAAACTGAATTGAATATAATTCGTGAAATCTTTGCAAATTCCATAAAGAATTTCCAAGAGTGGGATTTGGTATTTTGAATATCTTTTTCATAGGGGAGTTTTTTTTTCTTCTATAAACTATATTATATGTTAGTATTTAAACATAATGTATTATTTTCTTTAAGAGAGCTTAGGATTAATGTCTGTTGACAAGGCTTTAATGGCTGTTCTGCATCAAGACAATTTTAGAAAGCCTTTACCCATCAAAATTTATACTTATTAGTTACGGGATGACTTGTGATCAAATATACTTTTGATATACTTTTGCTGTCTCCTAGAGCCCTGGCAAGTCTCCCTATGAACTGTCCAATCTCCCTGTGAGATGTCAAATCATTTGCTCTGCCAGGTCTCATTTTTAATTTTAGAGCCCTGTCCTTTTCAGTTGTTTCAGCTGGTTGTGTGCTCTGTCTTAAATCCCTTTGTAGAAATTTCAACCTAGGTAGAAGTTCATCTCTTCAGGCAGTAGCTAAGAAACACATAGATTATATAAGGGTTTTGTAATCACTTGTTATTTTGGCCAGTACAAGACATTTGCAGATCTAGAAAAAATTAATTAAAAAAAATACTTTAATGATTTTTCTTGCTCTGATTTCCATAGGCTTCTCGGTGTGCTTTGATCTTCACAATCCCTACTACAATCCAGGGGTCTGCCACTTTTCCTCAAAATTTTTAAAATCTTGGTGCAAGTATTTGTATATTTATATCTTTCCAATCTGTTTTCTAAGTTTCTTGCATGTCTATTGAGAAGCTTCTCACTTATTATTTTCAGCTACTTAATTTAAGGTTTCATTGCTCAGCTGTGTTGTGTAATCACCGTCCCACACCAGATGATGTGGGACAGCTCAGTTTATAGACTTGAAAAACTATAAAGCAAATTATTTACCTTAGGGAGCTCCAGCTGATTGAAAGATCATAAAAATTTAGTGATTTTTCCACTGTTAATTATTCTCAAGGTATAAGAATTTCTCTCTTTTGAATTTATGTCAGTATAGAGAACAAATAGGTAGAGAAGACAACCATATACTATATTTAAAATTAAAGATACAACCTAGGAAAAAGTTGGTTGCTTTACAAACACAGTTTAATGTGGCTTTAATATGATGTTGTTGCTGGTTTTTTTGTTTCTTTTTGTAGTAGAAGAGTTGGACATCTGACAACGTTTTCACTGAGGATTTTTTTTCATTCAATATGGTCCTTAGAGAACAAATACCTTGTCTACACTATTATGTTTTGTGCAATTTAGATGTCTGTCCTGGTTTAGGGCAAATTTGGAAGGAAACTTCTGACTGGGGTTCTTCTAGAAATCAAATTCAAGTGGCCCTTCCCTCCCCACTGTTTTGGGAAAGATTTTTTTTGGAGAAAAAATGAAAAAAAAATGTTTATTTAACAAGCAAAGTACTTGCAAACGTGAAAAAATTAATAATATTTAACAATAAAACCTCTTGCTGTTCTGAAGAGATGGCAAATTCAGAAAGTCCTTGTCATGGGGTGTAGCGTGGCATATTCAGTCTGTTATCAGTCCATATGGCACCCTCTGGCACTGGAATGCAGTGTCCCAGGCCCTGGTGGACCACAGGCATGAGCTTCCAGTGTTTTTCTGAATTTTCAATCCAGAGCAGGGCCAATCAATTCCAAGAAAAAGAAAAACCACAGTCTGTGGAACTTCTCTGCCTCAGCCGGCTTAAAAAAAACCAACTAAAAAGCAAAGGACAGCTCTGTCCCGCCATTTGTCCATGCTGCAGACAACACAATCTGTGAGAGAGAATTGCGAGGAGCAAGTGCAGTTTCTGACAACAAACAGCGAGCTTCTTTTCCCCCTTTGCTCTCAGAACCAGTCCTAAAGGTGCAGAACTTAGTATCCAGTATAAACAGAACAGACAACTGGGGATAAAAGCATCATACAGTCACCCTAGGACAATGTCTGAGCCAAATGCCTGTATATCTTATCTTATTCTTGAAAGAGAACTGAAAGCTCTGGTTTTGTAGGTCTCATTCCTGTTTGTTTGTCAATATAATTTTTGAAAAGAAAATGATGGACATTGCTTAATCTAATACTTCTTGGAACTCATATTTTTGCTCTCCATTCTTTTCTGTAGAGATTAATTCCACAACTTAATAACATTGTAAAAAACACAATCCATCTTTTTTTATTCCACTTCTAGTCTTGGTATACACTGACTAGTGGGTAATAGTAGATAAGTGATCACCAATGAATACACTCTAATAGTGCTTTATTTTATATATATAAAAATATTTGCTCAAATTAAATACCTAGCCTGCTAAAAACATGTCAGAAACCTATTTATAGCTCTATTTGCTTTGTCTCCCTTATATTTATTGCTTTACCTTTGTCTTCCTGATAAAACTCTTTACTGAATTCAGGATGTGGATAAACTGTGACTTTGTACAGTGGTACTGTAATACTTCCTGCCTTATTTTCAATGGCTATTTGAACAATTTTTAGTTTCTTATTTGTGTTTTAGCCACTGCCTAGCTCCCATCTGTGGCTTGCAGAGAAGATATTTTCTCTATGATTCTTTACTAATACTTCCAAAGTTCTAAGCAGTTTCATATCTCTCTGGTTTTGAAAAAGTTTTATCATCAGTAGTTATGCTTCTGGTAAGCAGTTCTAAAAATCTCTTTCCTAAGTGTTTGTTGTTAATTTATTCAGTGTTATTGTGATTGAATAGTCAGATTTATTTTTTGTCTGCATTATTTTCTATTTAGAGATATGGACTATATATTCACATCATCAGCAAACTTAGTTATTTCACTTTCAACCCCTTCTCAAAGATCACTCACTCCACAGACTGTACCCAGACTGCGTGTGTCCCTTTGGGCACACCTCTCATTGGTATGTTGCATCCTGGGCTGGGTTCAGTTAGGGATTTTAATAACTGTTAGTTAGCCGGTTCTGTGTACCCCCATGTTCCCCCCACGATGGTTTGCTCCGGTCACTTACCATTGGAGCTTTCCCATGTCAATCTTGTAACCACCCCCCTGTTCATTCCTGAAACTTCTGTGTCAGTCACCCCATCCCCTCAATCCCATTCGTCCTGGAACCCTGTATCCACCCCTGTCGTGTTCCCATTGGTTGCCATCGTCCATGTCACTCCCCTGTTGCCTCTCCCCATTGGGCGAGGGGGGCTTCCACCCGTGTCTACCTGCCCCCTATAAAACCCCATGCATCCTTTGTTTCGTTGCCATCTTGTCCACGTGGGCACTAGGAGCAGACGCTGCTCTCCACTGCGGCGGCCACGGGGCAATACACCCTCTTCAGCAAACTGCAAGGCAAGGTGTGCCATTCCTTCGCCTCTTTACCTCCTCCCAGTGCCGGTTACAGAACGCGGCTAACCCATGCGGAGGCTCGGCGCCAGAGCCTCCGAACTAGCGGCAGCCCCGGTCCGTCCGAAGGGGCAGAGCCTAGCCGGGCTCCCCAGCTGCCTGAGACCAGGGAGAAGAATGCAATGCCGCATTGGTCTAATTTCAAAGCACAATTTTCCTTTTTTTCCCCTGTGCTGTGAATTCAAGAAAGAAGACTTTATTCTTATCTTGCCATGGTTTTATTTCTTATGAGCTTCTAGTGAAACAAAATTTTGAAAGGTCTTTGAAACCCAAGTACATTTCATAGATCACAACGTCTTCATATACCTATTCTCAGAGTAAAAATATATGAGGCAAGACTATTCTTTTCTTAGGGAAATATTTCCCAGAATACTTTGTTTATACACATATCTCCTAATTTTATTCTTTAGACATTGATCTGCCTGGTATGAAGGTTAGCCTTTCTGGGCTATCTTTCTTTGATATATCCTAGAAGATTTTTATCATATTGTGTCCCATTTGCTAACTCTTGGTATGGAGAATGACTTAAATGATAAGCTGTACACTGCAGCAATTTCACATCTGAGTTCTTTTAGAGCTCTTGAGTGAATACCATCTGCTTCTGGCAGTTTGTCACTATTCAGCTTGTTCTAAATCCTCTTACAGTGGTAAACCAGTTAGAGACAATTCCTCAGTCTCCCCTTTTGTAAAAAATTACTCAGTTGGAAACCTCAACTCCAGGCTTCATGAGTCCTTGCCTTCTTTGAACCCTTCCTTTATTTTATCATTGGCAATTAGATTCAGTGGTTATGTCTGGACTGGCAAGGAGTTCAGACCAATCTGTGTAGTGATGCAACTGTCGCTGAGGCCCTGCTACTCCACTACCCATTTTTCAGTGCCCATGTTTTTGTAAAGAAAAAAAAAAAAAAAAAAAAAAAAAATTATTTATTTGTTTATTTATTGCTCTAATTCTAATCTAGTCCCATGGACTGAGCAACCATGTGGCATGTATTAGGTGCACTCCTGTTCCAGATTAGTTTCTTTTGAAAGTAATCTATTTCATGCACTCCAAATTGCACTCAACCTGGAAGAAGGGATGGTGGAAAATGTTCATGTTCATGAAGATTCCTTCATGGGGTACATAACTGATGTCACACATTGATTCAAACAGAGAAAGGTACTTCTGGAGGTCAATTGAAAAAGGAGACAGAGTGACAGAGAGAGGGGGAGGGAAAGAGATAACTCTCCTAAGTGGATATCCAGGAAAGGAAGTGGTGTAGGGCTCCCAAGGCAAACAAATTCCCTGGGCGTCCTCTCCAGTGCAGCAAGGTAATCCAATAATTCTTTGGCCATGGCAGCTATAGAGTTTTTGTCCCTATTAGGTTGTTTTTTTTTTTTTTTTTTTTTTTTGTGGTGTGTTTTTTGTTTGTTTTTTTTTTTTTTTTTTGTTTTTTTTTTTTTTGTTTTTTTTTTTTTGTTTTTTTTTTGGTTTTTTTTTTTTGGTTTTTTTGGGGTTTTTTTTTGGGTGGGGTTGTTGTGGAGTTTTTGTCTATTTGTTTTGTTTTGGTTTGTTTGTTTGCTTGTTTTAGTATTGTTTAGATTTTGAGGAGGGGAATTTTTTTTAGGGGGGAGGGGAGCTGTTTATAGTGTTGTCAACACTGATTAGAGCACATTTTATTTGGGATAGTTACGTAAAGATTGGATTTTAAATTTTTTGTATGCATTTTATTGGGTAAAGTAAAATAAATGTAAACCCTACTGCAAAAGATAAAATCCAAGGGCAGAAAAGAGAAGAAAGAAGGAGTGATTCTTATGTGAGAATGCTGTGAGAACTATCCCTGAGAACTAGCTGTAGGAATAATATTGGGATTTAAGAGGTAAAGGCCATAACAGCGACAACATGAGCTCCATGGGGAAAAGTACTGCCAAGAAGCTCTGGAAAACAGTACCACAACAACTTGACTGGAAGAGCAAAGGGATAGATGCAGGGGAAAGTCAAGCTACTGAGCTGAACCAGAAGGCCATGAGCCGTACGAAGGCACTGTGCCCACTGACAGCAGGGACTGCACAGAGAAGCTGCACTCTTGATCCAAACTGCAGCCTACCAGTGCATACCCAGCATCTCTGCCTGGGGGCAAGATCCTGGCTGTATTGTTTCTTAAAAAGAATTGCAAGAAAAAAAAATGAATATAAACAAGATACTATAAATTTTTTACCTTGTTATATAAAGATAGCAAGATAGCAGCATGTTTATTTTATTCACTTATCAACTATGTGTTTTTAGGTTTGTCTTTTTACTCATCTTTGCTTTTTAATTTTCTAATGAATAATTTTGCTTTGTGCTATTTTGAATGCAAAATAATTTGTATAATTGTATTTCTGAAATCGATTTACTTCTATTTTTATCAGTCATACTTTTGTATATAAATATTTTGTCTTTTCACTCCATATTTTATTCTATTTTCATTAAGTTTCTGTCTTTCTACATATTCTCTTTTAGAAGTTTAAGATGCGTTGCTGCCCCAGGTTTCTCTCCTTTATAAGAAAGTTGAATTGGAATGCATATAGTATGAGGCAGCGTATGGTATGATAGTGAATTGTAGTCAGAAAGACATACAGAGAGGTACAATTAGTTTCCAACTCCCATTTGAAAGTCAGTGATAGCTGGTTCCAGCCATCCCTCTGCCCATTCCCCTCCATGCCTCCCCTTTGGGGATCACCTACCTTGTCTTTAAGCAGCATGGCACACAAGTTGTGAAGCGTATTAAAGCTCTTCCTTTTTTTTAAATCATTGGGTATATGACACACTGTACACTTGAAAAACCTGCTCAGAAGGAAGAAGTTTTTAAAATTTTAATTATATTTCTATAATTTTTGAAACAAAAACCTTCTCATGAGGATCCAAATAAAAAAGCCATTTCATACTTGAGAGGTTCCAAAATGTGGTACTCTCTGTTTCTGAGCTCATAAAACAGTTTTGGGTATTGCATATCTGACATATTCATCTTTCTTGGTATTTCCCTCGGGTGTTCTGATATTAGAGAACACAGTGCTTGGTACATTGCTCACCAGCTGGAATTATTTGCTGCTAATGGATACATCAAGGAGGTACAGTGATGTTTTTTAAATAATTTTGGTGAAAAGACAATAAATCAGTATGATTTTTATTTCTTTGGAAGTGTGATAGGAAACAAAATATAAATCATGGATTTTTCTCTGCTTGATGCAATTTCTGCATCATATATTTGTTTCTGCCTTGCTTGTCTTCTATTTCAGACTGGTAAGTAAGGTAAGTAAGAAAGTAAGTAAGAATCTTAATTTCTATTATATAGTCTACAGACTTGCTAACAAACATAAGAAAAGTAATAAATTTCCCTTTTCTTCCTTTCTTCTTTTCCTTTTTCAGTTAGACAGTCATGGTCTTTAATTGTTTATTAACTTTTCCAATGACAGAGACAGGAGCAAACAATGAAGGTAGCACACGTGTTCTGACCCAACCTAAAAAGTGATATGTGTCCCTGAATGCTTTTTTTTTTGCTTAAGTAATTGAATAGTGTGGTACAGTTCTGCACAGAGGGAATGCAGGTGATTTTGTTTAAACTTTACTTAAAGTTTCTAGACCTTTTAAATGCATTTTGGCCACTAGCACTGAAAAGAATTATTTTAATTATTTTAATGTAGAACACCATCAAAATATGAACATAACTCTTATGAAAGATATCTGTTTTCATCTGTGAGAAAAAGAAATTCTTATTTTCTAAATTGCCAATTCTCCCACTTCACCTATTCACCTTATTCAGTTTTGCTACATTTGGCCTGGAGAGCTATATAAATATTTCTTATTGATGGTTATAATTATGGTAGGCAAGATAGTAAATGAGTAGGACACCAGAACTAAAACAGGCAGGTCAGTAAATCCAAATATGTATTTAAATTATTTCTGTTAAAAAATACTTAAAGAATACCAGTGGCAAAATCTAATTTATAATGAATATTTTTTTTTTCTAATTCATTCATTCACTGGATAATGCAGCATGTGCCATACCCCAGTATTATTCTTCAGTTTTTACTTCTGTGTGTTGTCCAGTTTCCAGTAGCAACTGAACAAACTCCAAGTAAATTAAAATTGATGGAAACTGAGAATACTATATTTATTCAAACTGAAGTGTGTCTCTTAACATTAAGGATGATTGCAAATCTCTTTGCAAATGTAGGACATGCAGTTAGCATGGTATCATCAGCAAGAGAAACGTAGCATTAATGAAATAAATGAATATTCTATGTAGTCTGTCTTAAGAGTGACTTTTAGAGAGCAATGGAGTCTATATTCTCTTATTCACAATCTTTTTACACTATGAATCTTGTGACAAATGTCACCAGAGGAAGCTTAGGATTTTCAACATTTGTACCATTAGACTGACATTCTGCGATAATAGATCTTCTTTCCTTTTGAATGTCATCAAAAGAGAATAAGCTGGGAAAGCCAGAGAAGTATATGTGTGCTGGGGAATAATTTGTGAGTCAGTTTCTTTACAGCTTTCAGAAAGGCTTTCCCTCAATTTGAATTTGAATTGAGAGTCTGAGGTACTTCATTTTTTTAGGCTCAAGTTACCTCTTTATGAAGATAGTTTTCAAAAATAAAGCAACACAGTATATATTTTGCAAGGAACTTGAAATAATGTCTAGAACCTTAAAACAGATGAGCTGTGAAAGCTTCAGACTGTACTGTTAGCCTTTAGAGCCTTGGGAGGGACTGCAGAGGAGTTCA